>NC_136059.1:1864287845-1864927845 GCF_964261635.1 Lissotriton helveticus
CCTCTGGATCTCAAGGCAGCCATGGTCAACAGATTAATTCTGCTCTTAGTCAATCGTGCTACCCAGTACCCAGAAAGCTATCCCTCTGAGGACAGAGACTGCACCCATCATAGCCAGGACACTGATGAGGATATTTAGCCCTGTGGGTTTCCTCAAGGAGGTGGTAGCAGACCGGAGTACCAATTTCATGTCCAACTACATGAAGGACATGTGGAAGGAGTGTGGGATAATTTGCAAGTTCACCACTCCTTACCACCCCCAAACCAATGGGTTGGTTAAACGGTTTAAATCATACCCACAAAGGCATGATTATCTGTCTCCCTAAACCCATAAGGCATAAGTGGGACGTCTCCCTGACATGCCTTTTGTTCGCCTACAGGGAGGTTCCACAGAAGGGGGTTTGCGTCTGCAGTTTTGAAATCTTTTTAAGTACACCCTGTGAGAGAACCTGTAAGTGTTGTTTAGTAAGGCTGGGAGCAAGCTCCCAAGAAGCCACACCAGGATGTACTTAGCTACATACTGATGCTCCTCAAACAGACAGCCTGCTTGCAAAAGTGTACACAAGAGAACCTGGAAGCTTGCCAGAATGACATGAAACATTGGTATGGCCAGAATACCACTTTGGTTGAGTTTAAGCCTAATCAAAAAGTGTGGTTAATGGACCTATTGGAGCCCCAGGCCCTGCAAGACCGTTGGTCTGACAATTATGAGGTGAAGGAGCGCAAGAGTGATTTCACCTACATGGTGGCCCTCAAGACTCCTAGGAAGTCTTTAAGGGTCTTGCACGTGAACCCCCTCAAGCCCCACTTTGAGAGGTCTGAGATTAGTGTGCTTCAGGTTACCGATGATGGGGTGGAAAAGAAAAGTGAAACTCTCCCCAACCTCCTATCTTTCAAGGAGCAGAATGGGACAGCGGAGGGTGTCAGTCTCACACATAATCTGACCCAAAATCACATATCGACTGCACCAGTTGCTGGGGCAGTTTGCCTCTTTGTTCTCCATAATCCTGGGCCTCACTACATGGTTTACCCAAAACATTATACTGGGGACAGCACACATGTAAAGAACAAAATGTACATGCTGTCTGATAAGGTGAGGGCTAGCATTAAGGGGAGGTCTCCAAGATGCTGAACCTGCTCTCTACATTCTAGAATCCAAGAATATCCGAGGGCTTGCCTCCTGTTTTCTGAAGTCTCAGGGACACCAAAGACTTCTTGCAACTCTGCCATCCATGAGTCCTACCCTTGCCTGAGATGCCCCCTCCAGTTATAGTCATAGTCAAAATACTTTATTCGGTTTTACAAATAGCAAACCATAAAAGCGATATTTCAACAATAATAAGGACAATTATATGATTAAAAATATGTACGTTAAACTTGTGCAAGTAATAAAACAGTTCCTTCGTATATTAATACAAAACAAGTTAAAAAGCTTGCATCCCAGAAGTGCAAACATAAGTCTAAAATGTAGTTGATACCATGACTACGGTACAAGGTTCCGTTAGTTTGGGAGGCTTTTTCTCAGTCTCAATGCATTTTTTTAAAAGCCAACCACAAATAAAGTGCTTTCTGGGCTCAACATTTGCAGAAAGCAAAGAGCCGGATGAACCTGGGTGAAATTCATTTTTTTTAAAAGAGGTTTTAAGAAGAGTCTACGGGGAACATCATAATAATGGCAAAAGAACATAAAGTGCATTAGGTCCTGTGGAGATGAAACATCACAGCCACAGGGCGGCAAGACCTGCCCTTTATGACTTCCCTTTGGGACAGCTAGTAGAAGGTGGTAAAGGTTAAACGTGAATCTGGTTAACAGAAACCGCTCATGAGATGAAATAGGCCATGTTAGACAAAGGTTCCAGCGAGGGGACGGTTTTAGGTAACATGAAGTTACGAACACTAGGTTTAACCAGTTCTACCCCTTCTCTGTTAAATTTTTGCCATAGGGAAAAGGTTTTATTAACATAGGCCACATCCTCGATGGTAATCGTTTCAGGGTTTAAAAAGAGATCCAGTCGTCCAAGGTCGTTAAAGCAGGATTTTAAAATATTTTAGCCAGGGGATTTTAAGCATGTTATCCAGAGTCATGGCCTCTTTAAGTAGCTGGTGATTTAGGGTAAGATCTTTATTTAACCAACATTTCAACCAAAAAAAGAGAGGGCGGATAGCTAACGTGTCGCTGATAAATGGGAGCCCAGTTTCTTCATGAGTGATTAAATTTGAGGTTCCCTTTGGTACTCCCAATAATTGTTTGAAAAAAATTATTCTCTGCCACCTGGATGCCCTTCACTGCTTTATATCCCCATAGCTCACTGCCATAGCTGCCAATTGCGACACTTTTTGCCTGGTACAACTTCAGCATTGCAGCAATTGGGCGTTTGCCCATTTTGCTTGCAAAGCTGGAGATGGCGGCATTCGCCCTTGTAATCTCCCCTCTTTTCTTCTCAACTAAAACAGCCCAACATAAATGGTCGTCAAATAAACTCCCAGGTATGAGAAAGTTTTAGTAATGGGCACTTTTTCATTGGTTTATCATAAAGGGAGGTTGCGTTTCGGGCGAGTTCCGACCTGCAGTATGAAGGACTTGGAATTATTTATGGCTAAATCACGTTCAGCCATAAAGCTGCGGAAAGCATTCAGTAAGGATTGCAGGCCTCTGGCAGTTCTAGCCAAAAGGATTGCATCGTCCTCATAGAGGAGGACGGGAAGGCCCCTGCGCCCTACGTAAGGGAAATTCACCCCGGTTTCAATTAGAGACTTCTCTAACTCATTGATATATAGGTTAAAAAGAAAGGGCGTTAAAATTTACCCTTTCCTTACTCCACGGGTAACTGTAAAATCCCTCGATACTCCAAGATCGTATGAGAATCTAATGTTTGCCCTGGTGTCCCTCTGTAGATCCCTTAGGAAGTTGACAAGAGTGACATCCACCCCCATGGCGTCCATGGACTGCCACAATTTTCCTCGATTGACACAGTCAAAAGCGGAGGAAAGGTCCATGAACGCCATGTAGATGGCAACCATGCAAGCAACAGTATACTTCCCAAGGGTCATGTACAGGTTAAGACATTGTGCCAGGGTAGAATGCCCGGGGCGAAACCCGTACTAAATATCAGAGATGACTCTGTTTTCTTCGGCCCAAGTGGTCAGTCTGTTCAGGACTACCCCTCCCACTACCTTTACTACAGAATCAATAAGGGAGATTGGTCTGTAACAACCAGTGCTATTGCTGTCTCCCTTCTTAAAAACGGGGACGATCATGGAAGTACCCCATGATTCTGGGCATCCTTCCAGCACTGCTGCATTAGGCACAGCCGTGAGGACTGGGATCCAGAGAGATTGATTTGATTTAAAGAGATCTGAGGGCAAGCTGTCCGGGTCTGGAGCCTTATTCCAGGTCAGGCCGGAGATGCCTTTCTCAACCTTACACATCGTAAACGTGGGACAAAGTTTTATTACTGCCTTCCAATTTTGGGTATGCCTTTAACGCAGTGCAGGTAAATATGGACTCAAAATGGTGTACCCAGTCATCTTCTGTGATGTTTGTGCCAATAGCATCCGACCCTTCTTTTTCAAATAGGGGTTTGTTAATTATTCCCCAGAATTTCGAGCTGTTACTTAATGTTTCGGGATCAAGAAGCTCCTTCAACGTATTATCCTTAATTACTGACTTCCGAAATGCCAAAGCCTGTTTATAATTAAGGCGAAGGAGCCTGATTCGAGATTGGGCCCATGGGGTAGACTTCAAACCCGCCTTTAACTCTCTCGCCACCCTCGTACAGGAGCTGTCGAACCACTTGGGGTCTCTGGGTAGTACATTTTTGGAGCGGGTAGACAGCAGGATTCCCGCCCCCTCCAGTCCTGGGCCTCATAATTGTATTCTGCAGCTGTTTTCTTGCATAATCCAGTGCATCGACCCGACTGCATGAAAAATACTAATGCTTTGCCCCTGAATGCTGACGCAGGGCTGATTCAATGACGACATGGGTCCTGACTGCGAGGCTCAAAGATGACGCAGAGCCGACTCTTCGATAACGTCTGTGAGGCTCAACGCTTATGCAGCACAGAATATTTAATGTGGCTTTGAGGCTCATCTCAGACGCATTGACCATACTGCGGGTAAAGTTTTGATGCATTGTGTACTCAACGTCAACGCTATAGGCCCTGCATGGGATCTGTAGCTTGGCTGCTCTCCATCGTGGTTGGCCTGAACTTTGGATTTGTACCGGTCCCTCGCGACCTCAGGTAACCTTTTGACCTCTAGTGTCATCTAAGCACTGTTTTCACATTTAATGTTTATACATTCATATCTCAAGTTCCAAGCCAGCATATCTAACACACTTTCAAACCTTCGGTTGCACATTGCACCAGTTACCCCAGTAGCCCGACATGCACCCGACGTCCACTGGAAACGGCTCCCATTCGAAGACTTCACACTACGATTCGCAGGTCTTTTTGCTTTCCTCAAAACTTTTCCCCTACATGGGATTTTCTTACTTTTGGACCAGATATATCTTTCAGATTCTACTATCTACGTATATCTTGAAAAACCTTCAATGAATGAACTTTCTTACCTAAAGTATTTGCCCTGAAGAAGCCCTTTCTCTGGGCGAAACGCGTGGCTGATTCCCTTCCTGTGCATACCATAATATACATCTGACAAATAAAAGAAGGATAACAACATAAGACCAACTTTGTCAGTCTAAATATGTACATTTGACTTGTCCTTTTGATGTTGCCTCTCATCCACAAAGTGTTACATTTATTTTATTTTATGATCTACTGGCAGCAGATCATTTGAGGTGGGCAATATAGTTTATTAATACTGCGACTAGTTCTGGTAGTGCTGTCCGCTAGAACCCAGCTGCTTGCTTCATAAAGATACTCAAGTTCCACTTATTGGATTTTTATCATTGCAGCCTTGTTTACTCAGAAAAATAATCTCTATTTTTCTAAACTGTTATGGAATCTTTTTGTGGTGGCTTCACTGTGTTACTGTAATTTAAGTGTGCACACATACTTTACAAATTGCCTCTTAAGTTAAGCTTGCCTGCTCTGTGCCAAGCTATCAGAGGGTGAGCACAGGTTAATTTAGGTTGTGCATCTGACTTATCCTGACTAGAATTATGGCTCCTGCTTGGACAGGGTGTATACTCTGCCAACCAGATACCTCAATTTCTAACATAAATGAATGAAATATGTGCAACCTAAGATGAATGGTGTGGGGGCTTCAGGTGGTTCCCCTCATCTTTAGTGCAATTGCTATTTACAGGAGTCAAACAATGCAGTCCTGCCAAAGGATCCATTGTATATGCAAGCTCAACCTGTACTCTTGGATCGGCAGGCAAAACTTTGAGAAAATTGAAAACAATAAACTAATTATGTATGGAATTGCTGAGTAAATACTTATTTGGCAAAGCAACATTACACACATCATTCTATCAATTAACATGCAATTCGAAATATGATGGATGGTTGGCATACTACATATTATTTTATTTTTTCTATGGAAAGAAGAGTAAAAAATGGTGCAAATTAAGATCTCTTGACTTTTTCATAAAATGTTATCGATTAGAATTTCCTAGTTAAAACCACAATTACTCGTTTAAAATAATGGCTAAACAATAGGTTTTAACAATCCATTTGTTGATGTGTTCTTCGTAATGCAGCGATCCACCTGTAATATTAACTACAGCAAAATGCTGTGTTTCAGAGTGAGGAAGATACCAATAGCTGCATTAGGTCTGTAAATACGAGCACAACGTTCCGGGGATGTGACTTTTAAACCTGCACCCTTCTAAATCAAATGCTATTTTGCAACAAGCAGACTATTAGGATGCACTGGATATTTTCAATGCTTCATATCGTGGAGCTGTGGCCTATGAGTCAGGTCTGCTGGCAGGTTCGAGTCCCAGCGACGTCTCAAAAGCCTGTGATTCTAGGCAAATCGTATAATCTCTCCGTGACCACAAAACATAAATCTGACCTTTTGTCATGTAATCTGGGGCGCTTGTGAAGAACTTCAAAGTCCCTTAGCCGAGTTCGTGCTATTAAAAATGCAATAAATAAATACATTAAAAAAACACTTCCCCTCCTTTCATGTATTTGTTAGAATTGGGGATCGAGTGTGGCCCTTGAATGTCTCCCCTCCCCCTTTCAAACAGTTGTATGTTGAACTGACAGCAATTTAGTTAGGAGCTTTAAAGTTTCACGCTAGGTAGGCACAAAATTAAATAATCCATGTTTCTGTAAAATATTGACTCAATAAAACCTTTTTGTGCTATTTTTATTATGTTTTCATGAGCTGGATGGTGATAAAAATCTGTATTACGAACAACAGTTTCTTGGAATTAGGGCTTTAAATTTAATCGCCGGTACCTGTTTGGGAGCTGTAACTTACCTGCACATTATGCAACAAACGGGTCATAAATGAATTGCCAGCGCAGCCTCTCTCTACCTAATCACAGATTGCAGCATAAAATCTCCCATGAAGGCCAATATTTCTCTCCACCGCCCCCTCCTATTAAACTCCTGCCTCGCTAAGGGGCTGGCAGTGTTGATTGGATCATCATGTCATCCTCGAGCCTTGGGGAATGGCGATCCATATTTCAGCTGGAGTAAGTCTGCTTTCTTTATTTTCTGGGCTACCTATATAATAATCAATTGCAGAGTTGTCACTTGGCAAAAAGCGCGCGCGTTTCCTGGCTTCCCTCCCTGCCTGGATTGGCTTCGCATTGCAATCAGCGCGCTCCTCTTGGGAATAGAAACTGTTTCTTGTTTTTTACGCAAGTCCGTGACACATTAATAAAGGGACATTTTAATACTATCCTTTCCTGTCAAGGTTGTAACAATATTCTTTTCGTCTAAAATGTGCTTACGAGGCGATGGATTAAATTTGAGCCAAAGAGAATTATAAAATGTTGGGTTCCTCTTGAGAGAACCGTCATAACATTAATGTAGCGGTGCTGTCAACACTCGGTGCAACAGTATTGATGCGGCATAACATTCGCAGTTTCAATTATGTTTTAACAGACATGGCATGCCTGCATGGGGGAAATTACAGCCTCCATGCCAAGCATGCCCTCTTCTCTCATTAAATTATCATTTTCATGATTTACTTCCTCTGCGCTATTACATTCTCGCGCTAGCCAGGCTTTAATTAGAAGTTGTTGCAACACGCTGAAATGTGATTTTTAGGGATTTTTTTTTACATCAAGGGATTAGATGCCAAGGAGTTGTCACCCTAAAAAATGTTCTTTACGTTCTGTGATTAAAACGGCAATGTCCTCTAAGTATATTTTTGCTTTATAGGCCTTATCAGAAACATCACCACACTTCATACCTAATTTTCAGTTCTGTCAGATATATCGCACAGTGTAACATGCTGCTGCAACCAATTTCCTCTAATGCTCCAAGTTTTTCAGTATACTCGCCACTTAATGCAGGTAAAATACATTTTATATTCATTCCAGTAATTCATTCAAGAAGCAATGCCAAGGCGTCCGTTCTTATCCAGGAATCCTCTTCCAAAATCTTCATTTAATATTTTTCCTGCCATTCCTGCCATGAAATTCTATCTTCAATGTTTTCCAGACAGAATGCTTTTTAAGGGTGCTGGAAATTTCCCTTTTTGCAGGGTTATCCCCAAACTTTTTGCTGATTCCTCCTATTTTTCCTGACCTGTTTTTTATTTTTTTGGCTTTAGGACTCTGGGCACATTAACACCACTGCTAATCAGTGCTAAAGTGCATATGCTCTCTACATATTTGATTTACGGATGTATGACGTTACAACGCAGGCTATTACAACGCCTGCCTTTACAACGCGGTTTTTACATCGCATACCATTACAACGCATAGCGCTTTTGGGTGTTGGATAGTGAATAGTTTAATTTACTATTCCAACTCCAGTCCCCGTGGACACTAGGGAAGGTTATTGGATAGTAAATTAACCTATTCCCTATCCTAGAGCGCCCCCCAGCGCAATGCGTTGTAATAGTTTGCGTTGTAATGACCGCGTTGTAATGGTAGTGCGTTGTAAAAGTTTCGTTGTAAGTGATGTTTCCCTTGATTTACTGGTAAGGCCATAGTAAAGTGCGCTGAATGTGCAAGGGGCTTTAAATCAAGTGCTACAAGTGGGCTTGCAGCTCTGGTTATGCCGCCCACATGAGTAGCCATGTAAATGTGTCTCAGACCTACCACTGTAGTGTCTGTGCGTGCAGTTCTCAAGTGCACCCACTTGCCAGGTCCTAACCTTACCTTTTCTTACATGTAGGGCACCCTTCAGGTAGGCCCAAGGTACCCCCATGCGAAGGGTGCAGTGTATGTGAGAGGTAGGACATGCACTGGTGTGTGTGAAATATCCTGATAGTGTAATACAGTATATTTTGTTTTTCACTATTGAAAGGTTATCTTTCCCATAGACTAACATCGGAGTTGGTTTGTAACATCTTACAAGTATAACTTTCCATTGGGACACAATGGAGAAATGGAGTTTAGTCTCTCTGAACTCAGAACTTAACAACATCTTTTAGGCAAGATAGTTTTTTAATTGGGTTTGAAAATGCCATGTTTTTGTTTAACAATTCTGTTTACCTCTGCTGTTTGTATATTGACTGTCTGGTTTTGGAGTGACAGGGGCTGGGGATATGCATTCACTGTAGACGGCCACAAGGGGGGGGGGTGGCTCATAGCCAGACTGAATAGACCTTTGCTGCATTTAGAGTGGTGGGAGGAGTTTTCACTAGCACCTGAGTAGGCAATGTCTCCTCTGTACAATGTTGTCGCCTCCTCCTATAGCAAAGATGGGCTAGAGAGGGCCGAACTGGTTTAGACTGGGCTCAGAGACCCTTGCCGGGCCTGTGTGCCTCACGGTCGGTGCTGAACTTTGGATTTATGCCTGTCACGAAGTTGTAATAGCTCCAGGTGAAGCTATTTTGTTTCTACAGTTCGAGTTTTGCAAGTAAACATTTTAAAAGTGATATCTTGATACATGTATGTTGGATTTTTGTCATTTTGGTCTTTTTTAGTTTAGATAAAGATACTTTATTTTCTTAACTGGAGGGGTGTCTATTTATGGTGTTTTCACTGTGTTAATAGGTGTTCTGAGTACAAATACTTTGCACATTGCTTTTGGGATACGCCTGTCTGCTTGTGCCAAGCTACCAAGGGGGTGAACAGAGGATATCTAAAGTGCGTAACTCCCTTACCCTGACTAGAAGCGAGGGTCCTTACTTGGACAAAGGTGCATACCGCTCCCAGTTAGAGATTCCCATTTCTAACAAATGGGTGTGCAAAATTCTAAATTGATACATTTTTTTCAAACTTCAGAAAGGTCTATGTAAACGTTTTGAAAATTCTGAATTGTGACATTTTATTTTGCACATCTCCTGATTTACCACTTATATTAATATTGTGGAACTTGGCAAAGCACTTAGCTACCCTATTAAGGTTTTCCAGCACTGAGCACTTAGTGGTATTCTATCAAGGTCTGACAACAAACACAGTTCAGAAGAGCCAGGTATTTAAGTGTTTTAAAGAAAACCGAGAAAGATAGACAGGATCTTATGGAGACAGGTAGCATTCCACAGTTTAGGGCCCAGGTAAGAGAAAGACTGACCTCCTTGACAGGTTCTCCTCACTCTGGGAACTGTGAAGAGATTGGATTTGCATGATTAAAGAAGGTGATTAATTAGGCTGGTAAGGCATCTCCAGTGATCGCAAATACTGTGGGGCTGAATTTGTCAAGATTCTATGCATATAGCATAAAGCTTTAAAGTGTCTTCGCTATTCGACTGGCAACCAATGAAGATCTTGAAAGAGAGTAAAAGTGGACGCATGCTTAGGAAGATGAAATAATAGTCTTGTGGCCACATTCTGGACTACCTAAAGTTGCCTACGAGAGGTCTTAGGGGCCTAATGAAGAATGTTGCTGTATTCCAACCTGGAAATATGCAGTGTCTGCATTACTGTTCTTTAGGTGGAAATGGGAATACATCAGAGGATTTTCTTTAACCATCTCACAACATCAAAGCAGGTAGAAGCAACTTTAGTGATATGATGGTTCACAGAAAGCCTTTCATGAAGCCAAAAACCTAGATTCCTAACTACAGAAACTGGGGCTAGAGAGGTACCGAGAACCTCCAGCCACAGATGAGGTCCCTGGGGACGAGGTTGATTGCCCACCAACAGAACCTCAGTCTTCTCCTCATTCACTATAATGGCGTTGTTATTCATATAAGTGCCCACTTTCAGAAGGCCGATATTCAAAGTGTCAGAACAGAAATTTTCCTTAGATGATAGAGAGACAATGATCTGAGTGTGATCTGCATAGGAGAAAAAGTGTAAGGCTGCAGTTTTCCACAATATCTACCAATGCCCATACATAGATATTGAAAAGAGTCGGACTGAGAACCGAGCCCTGTGGCACACCAGATGATAATGGGAGAGTATTAGAACAGTGAGTTTTGGTGTAGACCTAAAAAGAATGATCTTGAATAAATGAACTTAATCAAGTCAAGTCCCTGCCTTGAATGCCCATAGCCTCTAGTCTTTGGAGAAGTATGTTTTGATTTACCATAGATTTAAGTAGATTAGCAAATGTCTGAGGGTCCATGGGCAAAATAATGCTTAAAGAGCAGGGTGAAGCAGGACAGAAGGGGATCCCTTGTCCTGATTGAATTTGAGGGCAAGCCAGCACAGTATAAGTAGTCCATTTCTCTGTTTGTGACTGGTAGCAGCCAGTGAAAGAAGAAGAATATAAAGAAGCATGAATATTGGCCTCTTTCTTGCAAAAGGTGCAGGACATTTCATCACACCTCATCTGAGAGAAAAGGGGAGGGGGGAAGTGATAGTGGGATCAGATACACATTTTAACCCCTTGAAATAGTTTTTGGGGACAGTTTTGTGCCAAAGTACTTTGAGTAAAAAGAGGCTCTAGTAGAGCTGCAATTTTTATAATTGTTTTAAGGCCAGTTTATATTTCTGCTCATCAACTTCATAGTCAAGTTTTGTGCCACACTCTTTCAAGGTGATTGCAGTCCTTTTTACGTTCACAGATTGCATCATTAAACCAAGTAGCTTGAGGAAGGGATCTGTGATGAGTATTGTTTATTGGGAAGTGTGGAGTCTAGAGAAATCCAAATCTAGCTATCATTCGTGGTTGAGACAGGCTCCACTAAATGACTCCAAGCATGTATATTTCACAGCAGAGTTGAACTAAGAGCAGAACAATTGAGTTTTGACCAGTTCCTTCAGTATGAATCTGGGTGGCGTGCCTGGGCTACAAAAGTAGATGAAATTGAAATAGAAAAAGTACAGCCAAATGGTCTGACCAGAATAAAGGAATTTGGCAGTCTGTCCGTAGGCCCTTCAGATTGGAAAGCAGAGGCTAAATGAACATATAAGGCTCTGAAATCCTCCTCAAGGAGGAGCTTGTTTTGCAGGTAGGATTATCATAGTGCATACTAAAATCACCTAAAACAATGAAATTGGCACATTGCTAGATAAAAGGGGAGAGGGCCTCTGGTACCCGGGTGCACCAGCTACCTGGAGGTCCAAGAGGACAATACATCAAAGTGCCTGACAGTGTGAAATTGTTGGATAGGCACAAAGAAAACAGAATGGAATCACAGTCTGAATTGAAGGATTTTGCATTTTGCATTGGTACTGACATTTAAAAATCATTGCAATCCCCCCATCTTTCCAATCCAAGCAATGCAGCAGTGCATGCTGCAGAAGAAAAGGAAATATAGTAAGGATTCAACAACAATGACCATAGTTTCTAGCTTTAATTTTTGCAAATGGTTTTTTGTTCTTACTTCTGTCCTTTTGGCTTAATCAGGTAAAGCATACTTGGTTAGTTTCATTCAAATTCTTAGACACAGGGATTGTAAAATAGTTATTTTGCAAAGTTAAAGGAAGAGCAGTACTATTGCTAATATACCCAGATTAGACAAGGCCTTTTGTATCTTAGAATTACATTTTCCTTTCCTCAATGCTGAAGTACAGATTCACTGTTTTTTTCTCACTTCCATGGAGAAAATGAAGATAGCAGTATTGTATTTACAACTGCGTGTCATTTTTGGCGTCTCTGTGAAGCATAAGGATTGCCCTCATTGTTTCTTGGCAAGGTGTTGGAAAATTAGGCAATGAGTCTGTTTAAACAACACAACAATGAACTCTTAGAAAGACAACTATTTGGAAAATTAGTGGCTTATTGCAGCTGCATCAATCTGTATGAAAACTCAGGACAATATAGTATACTGAAGAAAAGTAAAAATGACTTTGAACTGTGGCCCTGATTGGTGCAGGATAGAGGAGGTTCAGAATCACCGATTCTTGTCAGTATCTCTGCACCAGAAAATGGTGATTATGAGTTTTCACCCCAGAATGGTAAAAACCTGCACAGATCCAGTAATACTGGGTACCTTTCTATATGGTTTTCCACAATTCTAGTGAGAAACTCACTTATATTTTCAACTGCTCTGAGAAAGCAGAAACGGTAAGCATAATTGCTGGATACTATTGAGGGTTGATAGGGCAGGCTTGAGCCTGTCCCGGAAGAGAATTGTCTGCTTACTCATGTGGCTACAGGAGAGGGTATGCGGCTGGGCTCTGAGCCTTTTTGCAATTCTTGCAGTGCGCAGTCGGGCCCCCTGTTTCAGGGCCCAGAATGATGGCACCTCAAATTGGAAGACCTGATAATTCTAGACTCGGAGATCTCAGTAACTGTGGTGGTGAAATTCCACCCAGAGTGATGTTCCGGGGGTGTTTTTCTAGCCCGAGCAGACCCAAGGACTCCGCACACGCCGCTCCTGGGTCCCCAACGCTGTTAGTCTCACCAGCGCAGCGCCAAGGACACCGGCTGCAACAGGGAGAGACTACAGCTCCCAGGGAGCTTAGCCGCACCACCGGACTTCCGTCCACGAGCGCGCCTGGAGGCGCTCAAATTCGAGAGGCTCTCTCGGTGGAGCGGGGGTGATTTTCTAGCCCGAGCAGACCCACGGGCTGACCGAAGGACTCCCCACACGCCGCTCCTGGGTCCCCAACGCTGTTAGTCTCACCAGCGCAGCGCCAAGGACACCGGCTGCAACAGGGAGAGACTACAGCTCCCAATGAGCTTAGCGGCACCACCGGACTTCCGTCCACGAGCGCGCCTGGAGGCGCTCAAATTCGAGAGGCTCCCTCGGTGGAGCGGGGGTGATTTTCTAGCCCGAGCAGACCCACGGGCTGACCGAAGGACTCCGCACACGCCGCTCCTGGGTCCCCAACGCTGTTAGTCTCACCAGCGCAGTGCCAAATACACCGGCTGCAACAGGGAGAGACTACAGCTCCCAGGGAGCTTAGCGGCACCACCGAACTTCCGTCCACGAGCGCGCCTGGAGGCGCTCAAATTCGAGAGGCTCCCTCCGCGTCGCGGGACGCGCGTGGGCAGCGCCGGGCGAAGCCCGGGCAAAGGGCGGGCCCTCTGTGGCCCTCAGAGGCCTGAGGAGACTGGTCTGGGCAACGGACTATGGTTAAAAAGTAAATTCCTCTTTTAATCCATATTTAGGTGTGCATAAGTTCATCCTGCGCAATATCAATGAGGTTTAAGCACAATAGTTTCCCTACCCTGTATCCCACTAGGGTGTCAGGCTAGTTGTGCTTCTGAAGGTGTGTAATCAGGTAGATAGTAGTTAATCAGCCAATTTTGTTATTTGCCTGGCTCACATCTCAATCACGCTGTGTAACTATGTCTAATTGTAAAAACACCACCAAAGGCCCTGCAGTATCTACACTTGACAATTACCTAGTAAAAATGGTCTCTAAGATCAATAGCGATCGGAGAGCGTCACTAGGGAAAACTGGCTCCCCGGGGCATTTGCTCCCTAGCCCCCTCCCCGATACAATAGTGACCCCCCTCGAGGCTAATGAGCTAGGAAGCAGGGGAATGGTAGTGATAGATGCCCAGGTTCACCCACCCCCATCAGAACAAATTCCTGATATTGTTGCTAGTCCTGTTGGTTCACCCGGACCTGATGAGAACCGCTCCAAATTAGTAAGAGCAGTCAGGGCCTGTAGGAATGCGCCAATTAAACAAAGTGGTGGGAGGCCAAGAAAGATTTTAGAGAGTAAGTTTTCCCCTCGCAAAAATAAAGGCAAACACGGGGGACCTAAACCGCCGCAACCTGCTGTAGGCTGTAGTATTAACATGGAACAATTTGAACTCCTACTGGGTACTCTCGAGGCTAAACTTGAGACAAAAATGGTAGAAATCATTACCCCACTGTTGCATAAAATAGATGCACTCACCACAGAAGTTGATAGCCTGATGGCTCTTGTTAAAACTCAGCCTTCTCCAGTTGAAGTGGGAAGGTCTGCAGACAAAGCCCCTGTTGAGGGGCAGCATCAGGTTGGAAATAGCCCTGTACATTTATTGCATCAAGTAGAAACTCTCCCTAAAGAGAGGCCCATACAAATTAAGACACCCTTAGTTAACCAAGGGCCCTGTGGCTACAAAAAACCTGATCCCATTGCTACAAAGTTAAATGATAGCCAAAATCTCAGAATCGACCTCCCCCCTGAGGCTGCGCCTTATGTGTGTATACTTTCAGGGGTTCCCGAACTTAAACGAGGGAAAACTGAAGGCTACCAAGAGTTAAAAAAAAACGCACCATACCCCTGCGATCATGGGGTGTACGAGCCGTACCCCCATTGTAGGATCGGTGTACGAGCCGTACCCCCATTGTACGATCGGTGTACGAGCCGTACCCCCATTGTACGATCGGTGTACGAGCCGTACCCCCATTGTATGATCGGTGTACGAGCCGTACCCCATGTACAATCGGTGCACGAGCCGTACCCCCATTGTAGGATCGGTGTACGAGCCGTACCCCCATTGTAGGATCGGTGTATGAGCCGTACCCCCATTGTAGGATCGGTGTACGAGCCGTACCCCGTGTACGATCGGTGTACGGCTCGTACACCGATCGTACATGGGGTACGGCTCGTACACCGATGGTACAATGGGGGTACGGCTCGTGCACCGATTGTACATGGGGTACGGCTCGTACACCGATCGTACAATGGGGGTACGGCTCGTACACAGATCATACAATGGGGGTACGGCTCGTACACCGATCATACAATGGGGTACGGCTCGTACACCGATTGTACAATGGGGGTACGGCTCGTACACCCCATGATCGCAGGGGTACGGTGCGTAGCCCTGCGATTATGGGGGGTACGGACCGTACGGTGTGTATGTGTTTGTGTGCTTTTCCGTACGACTCGCCCTTACCTGACGTGGACCGTACGAATCGCGTCCTCATACCCCGGTCCGGATCGTACTCGTCAGGTCGTACAGCATGTGTACGAGTCGTACGGTATGTGTACGAGTCGTATGGTTCACGGTTTCAGCCTTGCAATACGTACGGATCGCGACGATTCGGACGGATTCACGGAATACGGATCGTACTTCGCGACTCGGACGGACGGGTACGATTCGTACAGAGAGGGCTCCAGATACAAATCGTACGGACGTTTTTTTTCCCCGAATCGGAATCGACCCCTAAGTGTGTTGGTTGGAATATTGCTGGGCTTGAGTCCCGCTTGTGTATCCCTGACTGGGTGGATTTTATAGATCAAGGGGATGTTTGTTCGTTTCAAGAAACATGGGCACTTTTGCCGGTGTTTCGGGTGGGGTTTTTAAATTTCAGTAAACCCGCCACAAAAGGACAAAAAGGGTGCCCCGCGGGAGGGCTGACAACATGGGTTCGCCAATGTGAGGGTGTATGGGCTGACGAAGTTGCCATAGATAGCCCAGATATATTAATAATTAGGATTAGATCTTCTAAAGGCTTAAATATCCTTTTAGTTAATATTTATGTTAGGGGCCTCCAGGGTGGAAGGGTTTCACCCACCCTTCTCCTCCTGGACGACTTCCTTTCTAGTGCATCTGATGAGGGGTATAAGGTCGTGTTGGGGGACTTTAATACATGCTTTGAGCCCCTGGGTACTGAAGATGGTTCCCTTACAGAGGAAGAAGATATGTCGTGGGGAATACCACAGCTCGAGTTACCACCGATTGGGAAATGGTCTTGCTCCGCCACATTTATCAAGGGGTTGTGCCTAGATTAGGGCTTGAGAGCAACTAATGGTAGGGTAAGATCTTACAGGAAGGGTATGCACACATTCAACAACGGCAGACACAGTAGTCGTATCGACTACATTTTAGTCGATGTGCAGTTATGGGTAGCAGTTGTTGACATGGAAATCATGGAACGCCCCGAAAGTGATCATGACCCGCTTGTATTGGCTTTAAGGGACTATAGCTTCAAAAGGACCAAGAGTTGTGAGGTATATGTAGTCCCAGCTGAGGTTACCCTAAGTAATGATATGAGAAGGGTGCGTTGGCCTAAAATTGCTGTGGATGAAGGGGCGAGAAAGGAGATTAGAACTTTAGTGTCCAGCTCTTTGGAGTGTTTTAACAACTGTGGGTCGCAGGTCGAGATTAATGCAAATCTTACAAGTATACACACCGATCTGTTTCTGGGCCTCAAAAAGCTGTTTACTAAGATCATCCCTAAACAGGTCAGGAAGATGAAGCCTAGAGTAGCCACATGGTATGATGATGAGTGTCGACGGACACATGGGGACCTGTTTTTAGCAATCAAATCTAAAAACCAAGGACAAATTAGGTATTGTAGAAATGTTTACAATGAAGCGAAACGAAAGGCAAAATCCAAATGGGATGAGGACCGGTGGTTAACTCTGACCGAAGCTTGTGGTTATCGAAATATGCAACAGTTTTGCCACCTACTAAAATGGGGGAAAGGCCAGCATGATCACCCTAGCCCAGCATCTGTTGGCCAACAACAGTGGGTAAGCTTCTTTGAGGATCAATTCAGGAGTAATAATGTTGTTTTGGTTGACCTCCCATGCTCCGTTTCTGAGGATTCACTCACGTTTTCTATTGTCGAGGTTAGAAATATCTTGAAAACAATCCCGAGAGGCAAAGCACCTGGCCCCGATCGCATTCCTGCTGATGTATTTCTGCAGGATCAGGATCTCTGGGCCCCGTATATTTTCCATCTGGTAAATGCTCTTGCTTCTGGAGCGAAGGTTGCAGATTCTTGGCACGGGGCTGAAATCCTTCCAATTTATAAGAAAGGCGACCGCTCGGTTCCCTCAAACTACCGACCGATCAGCCTCATCTATGCGGTGCAAAAAATGACAGCCCGCCTCATATTAGGTAGGATCCAGGAATGGATTAATGATTTTGATATCCTCACACCTCTGCAGGCAGGTTTCCGGTCCCATGTGAGCACTCTTGACCAAGTATTCCATTTTGTGCTCCTATATTGGAAGACAGTTGTTTTTGGGAAGGGCAAGCTATACGCAGCCTTTGTGGACCTAAGGTCCGCATTCAACCTCGTTCCTAGGACCAAGCTTTGGGAATGCCTATTGAAATTGGGAATACCTGCTGTTCTTGTGCGATTCTTGGTGAACTTACATGCCCACTGTTGGACTTGGGCCTTAGGGCAGGTTCACCCCTAATCTTTTTGCTTTTATTTGTGACCCAGTGTTAGTGATTTTTGGGTCTTGGCGCACTTTTTCCCTGTGCCCCAGAGTAAAGTGCGTGCGTGTAGTATGGCTGGCCTGCCCTCCCATAGGAATGCATGGAGAATGTGTGTGTCCATGTTAGTTCCTGATGTGTGGGGAGTGCAGGCTCGAGTTTGGTATGTATGAACTCGTGAGAATGAATGCTGCGCAATGGTATGTGCGGCTTGTATGTGTCTAGAAGGGAAGTGCTACTTCTGGACATTGATGTATGTGTGCAGTGAGGATGCTGGAGGGTGATTGGCTGGAGCTGGCTGGCATGCCAGGCTCCAGGAAGTCTGGATGGGTCTGCCCGGTGGTGAGTGTGAGATCAGCATGAGTGATGTGTGGGAGGAGTGCACCTGGGTCCTGGATGGGCTGGGTTTTTCCCCACACAATGCTGGCTCCGCCCCCTGTGGTGTGTCTAATGACCCTAGCCTCCCCAGTGAATGAAAGGGGTGGTTGGGCCATCAAGGGTACTCCCAAGCCAGCTGCAACTGGTTTCCCCCCACCCTGCACCCTGAAACAAAGGATTTCACAGTATAAGAAGGGGCTGTGTCCCCTTACAATTTGTTCTGCTTTTGGATCCTTGCCAGAGGGGGCTGTTGCTGCTGCTGGGGCCAGGAGGACCGCCACTTGGCTTGTCTCCCTGCCTGGAGAGCCAGTGTGCTTGCTCTGGCCCTGCTCTTGCCCCCCTGCCTGCCTCCAGACCTTACTGGGGCTATACTTTTGCCAAAGCGCCTGGAAGCGCTTTCATTTGACTTATAGCACTAGGAGCGCTTTATTTTCCTCCCTGGCGCTGGGAGCGCTTTTATTTGACTTGCAGCGCTTTAGTTTGGCCCCAGCGCTCAGTAGCGCTTGATTTTGCCTTTAGAGCGCTTTGGAGCGCTCTAGTTGTCCAGCGGTGCCCACCCGGCGTTTGCCCGAATTTGCGGCCGAGCGAGTGCCTACCTCGCTTTATATTTGGTTTGGAAGCCGGTGCCCACCCGGCATTGCCCCGTCCTTGGAGATTTCAATCATCACGAGGGAGCCCACTCCTCGGATGCTGAGAGCCCGCCTGCCTGCCTGATACGAGCCGCCGCACTGCCCGCGGCGACCCGGAAGTGGTTGCGTGTCCGGCCAATCACAGCGCGGCCCGGGAGAGGCCGACCGGAAGTCCCGCCCCCGCAGCGGAGCAGAGAAGCAGCCGGCCGTCCCCGAGGCTCCCTGAAGTGGAGAGGAGCCCTGCGTTGCCGGAGAGGAGAAGCCGGCAGTGTGTCCCGCCCCTCGCAGCACCAGTGAAGTCCCGGTGAGTGCGGGGGCAGGTTCTTTTTGATTCCTCGAGCGGCCCCGTTGGGAGAGGGCCGCTCCAACGCGCCTGCCCTTGTGTTGACGAGTCCCGAGAGACTCGAGGGGCCAGGTCCCTTGTTCCTTGAGCCTGAGAGGCTCTGCGCCCACTGTAGTTCAGCGAGCCTAGAGAAGGCTCAGGGGCATTCCTGTGTTCGAGCCCTGAGAGGCTCTTGTGCCCACCCATTGTTCCTCGAGCCCCGAGAGGCTCAGCGCCCATATTGTTTTTGAGCCCTGAGAGGCTCGAGGTGGCAGATTGATGGGAGCCCAGAGAGGCTCTTGAGTGCCCATCATTGTTTTAGGGCGCTGAAGCTCTAAATTGCCTATTGGCTGTGTGAGCCCTGAAAGAGGCTCTTGGGGGGCCCAGTGAGTTGGTCAGAGCCCCGTGGCTTCCTTGCTGTGTTCCCTCACCTGTGTTCTTGAGCCCACGAGGCTCCAATGTTGCCCATCAGTCATTTACAACTGTCCAGCACTTAGTGGACAGTTGCTACGTTTAGGTTTTGTTCTGTGCTGCTTGCGCAGCTTCCCTGACATTGAGACTCAGGGCATTTCAGCCCCTTTCGAGGCCAGTTGGCCTGAGGGACAGTTCTAGTGTTGTGCCATGTGCACCCTGCGCAATTTATGATTTACTGCTTATGTGATTTCTGCGCAAATGTTCTACCTGCACCTCTGAATGTGTTTTAATGTTTCATGTGCAATTGTCTATGTTATTACCTTTGCTAAAAGTGACCTGCTTAGGTGATTCTTTATGTGTTATTCCCCTTTGCTAAAAGTGACCTGCTTAGAGGATTGTTTATGTTATTACCTTTGCTAAAAGTGACCTGCTTAGGTAATTGTTTGTTTTATCCCCTTTGCTAAAAGTGACCTGCTTAGGTAATTGTTTATGGTTTATTTCCCTTTGCTAAAAGTGACCTGCTTAGAGGAATGTTGATGTGTTATCGCCTTTGCTAAATGTGACTTGCTTAGGTGATTATTTTAGGTTTCCTTCCCTTTGCTAAATGTGACTTGCTTAGGTGATGGTTTTCCTTCCATAGGTCCTGATGATAAGGTCCTAGTTCCCTGCGTGATTTCCCTACAGTGTTTAGGGTGGTGTAGGAGGTATTTACCCTTTACCAGGAAGTACTGGTTGTATGCTACATTTACTATTTCTGTGTTACAGTCATTATATGTTTATGTGCTAAGTGTTATACCTACAAGTGTTATTTCTAAAAAGTGCATACCCCTGACAGTGGTCCAGGTGGCCCTGTCCTGTACATAATCCCTTGTAAATCTTGCCCGTGCCTGTTGGCACATTGTAAAGTGTGTGTGTTATCTAATGTGTTTTTATTATTATAATACAAAGGCTATTTTTGATATAACCTTGTGTGGAGTTTCCTTTGTGGTGGGCCTAGGGTGTTGTCGCTGGGGTGCGCGCGCAAACGCTTTACACATCGCCTCCGAGATTAGCCTAGCTGCTCGCGCCACGTTACCTAGAGGGTGAGCAGGGGTTGCCTTGGTGTGTGACTCCCTTGCCCTGACTTAGAAATGGTGATCCCTGACTGACTTTGGCGTGAGCCTTAGCCGGCCGGGGGTCCCGTTTCTAACATTGGTGGCAAGCGGTGGGATTGGACTTGCGTTTGCGCTGTACCACAGTGGCGACAGGCCACACTACAAGACTCTGCAATTTTAGATAACCACATTTTGGGGATTATAGTTTTTTAGGGAAGATCAGTATTGCTTCTCCTGAAAGGTGTCATTTTGTAATTTCTGTCCAGTACATTTGTTCCCCGCCCTGCTTCCAGAGTTTGGTACCTGTGTCTTTATGGTCAGGTTGAGAAGTCAGGGGTGGTAGAAACTGCCTTACCAGTCCGAGGGGAGGGTGTGTGTGAATGAGTGGTGTGTTACACTGGACAGTGGAGTGCAAGTTCTCTGAGATAGGAATCTTGCTGAATTGTGTAATTGTGTACTCCTGTGTAAGCTCAGACCCCCAGGTTCCCTGTGTCAAACTCTTCTTGAGAACGTCCGCCAAAATGGAGCCTGTTTTTGATCTCTGTTGTCTTTTTAGGTACAGTAGGTCAGAGCTGGTCAGATTCTGTGAAGAGGGAGGCATGGAGGTGAGTGAGTTGGATACTCAGTCCCAGCTTAGGGACAGCCTGATCCAATGGCAAAAGGGTCAGTGGGATCTTGAGCACAGTGAGAGAGATAGGGCCCGGGCCGCACGTCATGAGGATGGTGAGTCTGTGGAGAGCCCTGAAGAATGTGAGTTGTATGATGATGACAGTGGATGGATATCAGCAGATAGTGAGGACCCCATAGATAGGGAGTCACTTGCTGGGTCCAGTGTCAGTACCAGTGCCCCATCCCTTGTCCTGTCCCCAGAGGAGTGGTTGGATAGGAGGGAAGAGCGGGAGCATCAGCTAGCGATGGAACAGCTTAGGTTGGAGCACGCCAAGCTAGAGGCTGAAAGAGCCTTGTTCAGGGAGAAGGTAGCCCTAGAGGATAGGTTATCCCCTGAGTGCAGTTGTGGTTTTCTGGATTCCCCAGGGAGGGTTGAATCCAGTGGTTGCAGCTATTTAAGTGTTAGTGTAGACAGTCCCACTCCCAGTTCCCCGAGTATGGTACCTGTTTCCCTAGAAGAGGAGTATAGGTTGCAGTTCAGGGACAGTAGGAAACTGTCTCACCAGTCTTGGGAGGAGTTTACAGAGGACTGTCAGTGTGCACTGATTGAGTGGTTAGAGGTTCCCACGGAACATGATTTTGACAAACTGTTTTGTCTTATTCTCAAGGAAAAGGTGCTCAGTCATTGTCGGCCGGAGTTGCGGCAACACCTGTTTGGGTTGACCTTTGATCCTTGGGAGCTTGCAAAGGAAGCAGATCGCTGGGACAGTGCGAGAGGTTCTTTAGAGTCACTAGTGGGTGATTCCAACAATAGTGGGTCAGGTGTCCTCCAGCCCAGCGTGGTGGAGGAGGGTGAGAGTAGCCCAGCTAGGTCCCAGGTTAGTGAGGGGGGTGTAGGGGCTGACTGCCTGTCTCAGTGGAGCAGGAGTGAGTGTGTGACCGAGAGTCCCCAGACGCCCGAAGCCCTGTCACAGAGCCTGGATGGTTTCTTTAGGGAACACCAGGATGGGAACCTAGGCTTGCCTGTTAGTTCACTTGAGGGAGATCTCCTAGTGTGTGGAGGACCTGGAGCATCTGTAAGCGGAGCTTCTATGGTTCTAGAGTCTGGCAGTACCGCTCCGGTAGGGAGGGTACAGGAGTCCAGCAAAAAGAGTGATTGGGGAATAGTATGTGAGTCCCCAGAAGTCCTGGAGTGCCAGGCATTGGTTCCACCAAAGGTTCTAGACCGGAGGTTGGAAGGCCAGGTTCAGGATCAGCCTGACCTGAAGGGTGGGACTACTGTAATCAGTGTCCTAACCAGTTCTTCCTCCAGAGGTACCGCCCCGGTTGGGAGGGAGCAGGACTCTGGAAGGGGGTGCAGAGGATGGGAGAGCCCACCTCTGACCCCGGTGCAACCTGAGGGGTTAAACCCTAGGTTGGGAGAATGTGGTTTAGAGGGTACCCCTCGCAGGAGGAGGCGGAACCCTAGGAGAAGAGGTAAGGGCGGAGAGCCTTCCCTGAGACTCCTGGTCCACCAGAGGTTGGAGACCCTAGGTTGGAGAACCAGTGGCAGTCTAGCCCTGTCTTGCAGACAGGAAGGGTGGAGAATGTGCTATTATGTGCCCCCCACTTTGTGAGTAGGCAGGATCCAGTGGTACCTGGATGGCCTAGGGCCTGGTCCTGGCCGAGGGCAGCTGGAGAGTATCAGTGGGGTACCCCAGTTAGTCCCTACAGTAGTTTTAGAAGGAACCCTATGGGTTCACCGTGGCGTAAAACAGGAGGGTGTCCCTGCAGTTGTGGGCCCGCGTCCGTGTTTTATCGCCCCAAGCAGGGAAGCCCATCACGGTGGTGATTGGTCTGCCCTGCATTTTGGCTGGAAGGGGGTTGTGTTGGACTTGGGCCTTAGGGCAGGTTCACCCCTAATCTTTTTGCTTTTATTTGTGACCCAGTGTTAGTGATTTTTGGGTCTTGGCGCACTTTTTCCCTGTGCCCCAGAGTAAAGTGCGTGCGTGTAGTATGGCTGGCCTGCCCTCCCATAGGAATGCATGGAGAATGTGTGTGTCCATGTTAGTTCCTGATGTGTGGGGAGTGCAGGCTCGAGTTTGGTATGTATGAACTCGTGAGAATGAATGCTGCGCAATGGTATGTGCGGCTTGTATGTGTCTAGAAGGGAAGTGCTACTTCTGGACATTGATGTATGTGTGCAGTGAGGATGCTGGAGGGTGATTGGCTGGAGCTGGCTGGCATGCCAGGCTCCAGGAAGTCTGGATGGGTCTGCCCGGTGGTGAGTGTGAGATCAGCATGAGTGATGTGTGGGAGGAGTGCACCTGGGTCCTGGATGGGCTGGGTTTTCCCACACACAATGCTGGCTCCGCCCCCCCTGTGGTGTGTCTAATGACCCTAGCCTCCCCAGTGAATGAAAGGGGTGGTTGGGCCATCAAGGGTACTCCCAAGCCAGCTGCAACTGGTTCCCCCCACCCTGCACCCTGAAACAAAGGATTTCACAGTATAAGAGGGGGCTGTGTCCCCTTACAATTTGTTCTGCTTTTGGATCCTTGCCAGAGGGGGCTGTTGCTGCTGCTGGGGCCAGGAGGACCGCCACTTGGCTTGTCTCCCTGCCTGGACACCCAGTGTGCTGGCTCTGGCCCTGCTCTTGCCCCCCCTGCCTGCCTCCAGACCTTACTGGGGCTATACTTTTGCCAAAGCGCCTGGAAGCGCTTTCATTTGACTTATAGCGCTAGGAGCGCTTTATTTTCCTCCCTGGCGCTGGGAGCGCTTTTATTTGACTTGCAGCGCTTTAGTTTGGCCCCAGCGCTCAGTAGCGCTTGATTTTGCCTTTAGAGCGCTTTGGAGCGCTCTAGTTGTCCAGCCGGTGCCCACCCGGCGTTTGCCCGAATTTGCGGCCGAGCGAGTGCCTACCTCGCTTTATATTTGGTTTGGAAGCCGGTGCCCACCCGGCATTGCCCCGTCCTTGGAGATTTCAATCATCACGAGGAAGCCCACTCCTCGGATGCTGAGAGCCCGCCTGCCTGCCTGATACGAGCCGCCGCGCTGCCCGCGGCGACCCGGAAGTGGTTGCGTGTCCGGCCAATCACAGCGTGGCCCGGGAGAGGCCGACCGGAAGTCCCGCCCCCGCAGCAGAGCAGAGAAGCAGCCGGCCGTCCCCGAGGCTCCCCGAAGTGGAGAGGAGCCCTGCGTTGCCGGAGAGGAGAAGCCGGCAGTGTGTCCCGCCCCCCGCAGCACCAGTGAAGTCCCGGTGAGTGCGGGGGCGGGTTCTTTTTGATTCCTCGAGCGGCCCCGTTGGGAGAGGGCCGCTCCAACGCGCCTGCCCTTGTGTTGACGAGTCCCGAGAGTCTCGAGGGGCCAGGTCCCTTGTTCCTTGAGCCTGAGAGGCTCTGCGCCCACTGTAGTTCAGCGAGCCTAGAGAAGGCTCAGGGGCATTCCTGTGTTCGAGCCCTGAGAGGCTCTTGTGCCCACCCATTGTTCCTCGAGCCAAGAGAGGCTCAGCGCCCATATTGTTTTTGAGCCCTGAGAGAGGTGGCAGATTGATGAGAGCCCAGAGAGGCTCTTGAGTGCCCATCATTGTTTTAGAGCGCTGAAGCTCTTAAGGGGCATTCTATTTGATGTAGAGCCCAGAGAGGCTCTGGGGGGCATTTCATTGTTTTAGGGCGCTGAAGCTCTAAATTGCCTATTGGCTGTGTGAGCCCTGAAAGAGGCTCTTGGGGGGCCCAGTGAGTTGGTCAGAGCCCCGTGGCTCCCACGCTGTGTTCCCTCACCTGTGTTCTTGAGCCCACGAGGCTCCAACGTTGCCCATCAGTGATTTACAACTGTCCAGCACTTAGTGGACAGTTGCTACGGTTAGGTTTTGTTCTGTGCTGCCTGCGCAGCTTCCCTGACATTGAGACTCAGGGCATTTCAGCCCCTTTCGAGGCCAGTTGGCCTGAGGGACAGTTCTAGTGTTGTGCCATGTGCACCCTGCGCAATTTATGATTTACTGCTTATGTGATTTCTGCGCAAATGTTCTACCTGCACCTCTGAATGTGTTTTAATGTTTCATGTGCAATTGTCTATGTTATTACCTTTGCTAAAAGTGACCCGCTTAGGTGATTCTTTATGTGTTATTCCCCTTTGCTAAAAGTGACCTGCTTAGAGGATTGTTTATGTTATTACCTTTGCTAAAAGTAACCTGCTTAGGTAATTGTTTGTTTTATCCCCTTTGCTAAAAGTGACCTGCTTAGAGGATTGTTTGATATTACCTTTGCTAAAAGTGACCTGCTTAGGTAATTGTTTATGGTTTATTTCCCTTTGCTAAAAGTGACCTGCTTAGAGGAATGTTGATGTGTTATCGCCTTTGCTAAATGTGACTTGCTTAGGTGATTATTTTAGGTTTCCTTCCCTTTGCTAAATGTGACTTGCTTAGGTGATGGTTTTCCTTCCATAGGTCCTGATGATAAGGTCCTAGTTCCATGTGTGATTTCCCTACAGTGTTTAGGGTGGCGTAGGAGGTATTTACCCTTTACCAGGAAGTACTGGTTGTATGCTACATTTACTATTTCTATGTTACAGTCAATATATGTTCATGTGCTAAGTGTTATACCTACAAGTGTTATTTCTAAAAAGTGCATACCCCTGACAGTGGTCCAGGTGGCCCTGTCCTGTACATAATCCCTTGTAAATCTTGCCCGTGCCTGTTGGCACATTGTAAAGTGTGTGTGTTATCTAATGTGTTTTTATTATTATAATACAAAGGCTATTTTTGATATAACCTTGTGTGGAGTTTCCTTTGTGGTGGGCCTAGGGTGTTGTCGCTGGGGTGCGCGCGCAAACGCTTTACACATCGCCTCCGAGATTAGCCTTGCTGCTCGCGCCACGTTACCTAGAGGGTGAGCAGGGGTTGCCTTGGTGTGTGACTCCCTTGCCCTGACTTAGAAATGGTGATCCCTGACTGACTTTGGCGTGAGCCTTGGCCGGCCGGGGGTCCCGTTTCTAACATTGGTGGCAAGCGGTGGGATTGGACTTGCGTTTGCGCTGTACCACAGTGGCGACAGGCCACACTACAAGACTCTGCAATTTTAGATAACCACATTTTGGGGATTATAGTTTTTTAGGGAAGATCAGTATTGCTTCCCCTGAAAGGTGTCATTTTGTAATTTCTGTCCAGTACATTTGTTCCCCGCCCTGCTTCTAGAGTTTGGTACCTGTGTCTTTATGGTCAGGTTGAGAAGTCACGGGTGGTAGAAACTGCCTTACCAGTCTGAGGGGAGGGTGTGTGTGAATGAGTGGTGTGTTACACTGGACAGTGGAGTGCAAGTTCTCTGAGATAGGAATCTTGCTGAATTGTGTAATTGTGTACTCCTGTGTAAGCTCAGACCCCCAGGTTCCCTGTGTCAAACTCTTCTTGAGAACGTCCGCCAAAATGGAGCCTGTTTTTGATCTCTGTTGTCTTTTTAGGTACAGTAGGTCAGAGCTGGTCAGATTCTGTGAAGAGGGAGGCATGGAGGTGAGTGAGTTGGATACTCAGTCCCAGCTTAGGGACAGCCTGATCCAATGGCAAAAGGGTCAGTGGGATCTTGAGCACAGTGAGAGAGATAGGGCCCGGGCCGCACGTCATGAGGATGGTGAGTCTGTGGAGAGCCCTGAAGAATGTGAGTTGTATGATGATGACAGTGGATCAATATCAGCAGATAGTGAGGACCCCATAGATAGGGAGTCCCTTGCTGGGTCCAGTGTCAGTACCAGGGCCCCATCCCTTGTCCTGTCCCCAGAGGAGTGGTTGGATAGGAGGGAAGAGCGGGAGCATCAGCTAGCGATGGAACAGCTCAGGTTGGAGCACGCCAAGCTAGAGGCTGAAAGAGCCTTGTTCAGGGAGAAGGTAGCCCTAGAGGATAGGTTATCCCCTGAGTGCAGTTGTGGTTTTCTGGATTCCCCAGGGAGGGTTGAATCCAGTGGTGGCAGCTATTTAAGTGTTAGTGTAGACAGTCCCACTCCCAGTTCCCCGAGTATGGTACCTGTTTCCCTAGAAGAGGAGTATAGGTTGCAGTTAGGGACAGTAGGAAACTGTCTCACCAGTCTTGGGAGGAGTTTACAGAGGACTGTCAGTGTGCACTGATTGAGTGGTTAGAGGTTCCCACGGAACATGATTTTGACAAACTGTTTTGTCTTATTCTCAAGGAAAAGGTGCTCAGTCATTGTCGGCCGGAGTTGCGGCAACACCTGTTGGGGTTGACCTTTGATCCTTGGGAGCTTGCAAAGGAAGCAGATCGCTGGGACAGTGCGAGAGGTTCTTTAGAGTCACTAGTGGGTGATTCCAACAATAGTGGGTCAGGTGTCCTCCAGCCCAGCGTGGTGGAGGAGGGTGAGAGTAGCCCAGCTAGGTCCCAGGTTAGTGAGGGGGGTGTAGGGGCTGACTGCCTGTCTCAGTGGAGCAGGAGTGAGTGTGTGACCGAGAGTCCCCAGACGCCCGAAGCCCTGTCACAGAGCCTGGATGGTTTCTTTAGGGAACACCAGGATGGGAACCTAGGCTTGCCTGTTAGTTCACTTGAGGGAGATCTCCTAGTGTGTGGAGGACCTGGAGCATCTGTAAGCGGAGCTTCGATGGTTCTAGAGTCTGGCAGTACTGCTCCGGTAGGGAGGGTACAGGAGTCCAGCGAAAAGAGTGATTGGGGAATAGTATGTGAGTCCCCAGAAGTCCTGGAGTGCCAGGCATTGGTTCCACCAAAGGTTCTAGACCGGAGGTTGGAAGGCCAGGTTCAGGATCAGCCTGACCTGAAGGGTGGGACTACTGTAATCAGTGTCCTAACCAGTTCTTCCTCCAGAGGTACCGCCCCGGTTGGGAGGGAGCAGGACTCTGGAAGGGGGTGCAGAGGATGGGAGAGCCCACCTCTGACCCCGGTGCAACCTGAGGGGTTAAACCCTAGGTTGGGAGAATGTGGTTTAGAGGGTACCCCTCGCAGGAGGAGGAGGAACCCTAGGAGAAGAGGTAAGGGGAGGAGAGCCTTCCCTGAGACTCCTGGTCCACCTGAGGTTGTAGACCCTAGGTTGGAGAACCAGTGGCAGTCTAGCCCTGTCTTGCAGACAGGAAGGGTGGAGAATGGCTATTATGTGCCTGGGGTTACTACCCCCCACTTTGTGAGTAGGCAGGATCCAGTGGTACCTGGATGGCCTAGGGCCTGGTCCTGGCCGAGGGCAGCTGGAGAGTATCAGTGGGGTACCCCAGTTAGTCCCTACAGTAGTTTTAGAAGGAACCCTAGGGGTTCACCGTGGCATAAAACAGGAGGGTGTCCCTGCAGTTGTGGGCCCGCGTCCGTGTTTTATAACCCAAGCAGGGAAGCCCATCACAGTGGTGATTGGTCTGCCCTGCGTTTTGGCTGGAAGGGGTTGTGTTGGACTTGGGCCTTAGGGCAGGTTCACCCCTAATCTTTTTGCTTTTATTTGTGACCCAGTGTTAGTGATTTTTGGGTCTTGGCGCACTTTTTCACTGTGCCCCAGAGTAAAGTGCGTGCGTGTAGTATGGCTGGCCTGCCCTCCCATAGGAATGCATGGAGAATGTGTGTGTCCATGTTAGTTCCTGATGTGTGGGGAGTGCAGGCTCGAGTTTGGTATGTATGAACTCGTGAGAATGAATGCTGCGCAATGGTATGTGCGGCTTGTATGTGTCTAGAAGGGAAGTGCTACTTCTGGACATTGATGTATGTGTGCAGTGAGGATGCTGGAGGGTGATTGGCTGGAGCTGGCTGGCATGCCAGGCTCCAGGAAGTCTGGATGGGTCTGCCCGGTGGTGAGTGTGAGATCAGCATGAGTGATGTGTGGGAGGAGTGCATCTGGGTCCTGGATGGGCTGGGTTTTTCCCCACACAATGCTGGCTCCGCCCCCCTGTGGTGTGTCTAATGACCCTAGCCTCCCCAGTGAATGAAAGGGGTGGTTGGGCCATCAAGGGTACTCCCAAGCCAGCTGCAACTGGTTTCCCCCCACCCTGCACCCTGAAACAAAGGATTTCACAGTATAAGAAGGGGCTGTGTCCCCTTACAATTTGTTCTGCTTTTGGATCCTTGCCAGAGGGGGCTGTTGCTGCTGCTGGGGCCAGGAGGACCGCCACTTGGCTTGTCTCCCTGCCTGGAGACCCAGTGTGCTGGCTCTGGCCCTGCTCTTGCCCCCCCTGCCTGCCTCCAGACCTTACTGGGGCTATACTTTTGCCAAAGTGCCTGGAAACGCTTTCATTTGACTTATAGCGCTAGGAGCGCTTTATTTTCCTCCCTGGTGCTGGGAGCGCTTTTATTTGACTTGCAGTGCTTTAGTTTGGCTCCAGCGCTCAGTAGCGCTTGATTTTGCCTTTAGAGCGCTTTGGAGCACTCTAGTTGTCCAGCCGGTGCCCACCCGGCGTTTGCCCGAATTTGCGGTCGAGCGAGTGCCTACCTCGCTTTATATTTGGTTTGGAAGCCGGTGCCCACCCGGCATTGCCCCGTCCTTGGAGATTTCAATTATCACGAGCGAGCCCACTCCTCGGATGCTGAGAGCCCGCCTGCCTGCCTGATACGAGCCGCCGCGCTGCCCGCGGCGACCCGGAAGTGGTTGCGTGTCCGGCCGATCACAGCGCGGCCCGGGAGAGGCCGACCGGAAGTCCCGCCCCCGCAGCGGAGCAGAGAAGCAGCCGGCCGTCCCCGAGGCTACCCGAAGTGGAGAGGAGCCCTGCGTTGCCAGAGAGGAGAAGCCGGCAGTGTGTCCCGCCCCCCGCAGCACCAGTGAAGTCCCGGTGAGTGCGGGGGCGGGTTCTTTTTGATTCCTCGAGCGGCCCCGTTGGGAGAGGGCCACTCGAACGCGCCTGCCCTTGTGTTGACGAGTCCCGAGAGACTCGAGGGGCCAGGTCCCTTGTTCCTTGAGCCTGAGAGGCTCTGCACCCACTGTAGTTCAGCGAGCCTAGAGAAGGCTCAGGGGCATTCCTGTGTTCGAGCCCTGAGAGGCTCTTGTGCCCACCCATTGTTCCTCGAGCCCCGAGAGGCTCAGCGCCCATATTGTTTTTGAGCCCTGAGAAGCTCGAGGTGGGAGATTGATGAGAGCCCAGAGAGGCTCTTGAGTGCCCATCATTGTTTTAGAGCGCTGAAGCTCTTAAGGGCCATTCTATTTGATGTAGAGCCCAGAGAGGCTCTGGGGGGCATTTCATTGTTTTAGGGCGCTGAAGCTCTAAATTGCCTATTGGCTGTGTGAGCCCTGAAAGAGGCTCTTGGGGGGCCCAGTGAGTTGGTCAGAGCCCCGTGGCTCCCACGCTGTGTTCCCTCACCTGTGTTCTTGAGCCCACGAGGCTCCAACGTTGCCCATCAGTGATTTACAACTGTCCAGCACTTAGTGGACAGTTGCTACGTTTAGGTTTTGTTCTGTGCTGCCTGCGCAGCTTCCCTGACATTGAGACTCAGGGCATTTCAGCCCCTTTCGAGGCCAGTTGGCCTGAGGGACAGTTCTAGTGTTGTGCCAAGGGCACCCTGCGCAATTTATGATTTACTGCTTATGTGATTTCTGCGCAAATGTTCTACCTGCACCTCTGAATGTGTTTTATTGTTTCATGTGCAATTGTCTATGTTATTACCTTTGCTAAAAGTGACCTGCTTAGGTGATTCTTTATGTGTTCTTCCCCTTTGCTAAAAGTGACCTGCTTAGAGGATTGTTTATGTTATTACCTTTGCTAAAAGTGACCTGCTTAGGTAATTGTTTGTTTTATCCCCTTTGCTAAAAGTGACCTGCTTAGAGGATTGTTTGATATTACCTTTGCTAAAAGTGACCTGCTTAGGTAATTGTTTATGGTTTATTTCCCTTTGCTAAAGGTGACCTGCTTAGAGGAATGTTGATGTGTTATCGCCTTTGCTAAATGTGACTTGCTTAGGTGATTATTTTAGGTTTCCTTCCCTTTGCTAAATGTGACTTGCTTAGGTGATGGTTTTCCTTCCATAGGTCCTGATGATAAGGTCCTAGTTCCCTGCGTGATTTCCCTACAGTGTTTAGGGTGGCGTAGGAGGTATTTACCCTTTACCAGGAAGTACTGGTTGTATGCTACATTTACTATTTCTGTGTTACAGTCATTATATGTTTATGTGCTAAGTGTTATACCTACAAGTGTTATTTCTAAAAAGTGCATACCCCTGACAGTGGTCCAGGTGGCCCTGTCCTGTACATAATCCCTTGTACATCTTGCCCGTGCCTGTTGGCACATTGTAAAGTGTGTGTGTTATCTAATGTGTTTTTATTATTATAATACAAAGGCTATTTTTGATATAACCTTGTGTGGAGTTTCCTTTGTGGTGGGCCTAGGGTGTTGTCGCTGGGGTGCGCGCGCAAACGCTTTACACATCGTCTCCGAGATTAGCCTTGCTGCTCGCGCCACGTTACCTAGAGGGTGAGCAGGGGTTGCCTTGGTGTGTGACTCCCTTGCCCTGACTTAGAAATGGTGATCCCTGACTGACTTTGGCGTGAGCCTTGGCCGGCCGGGGGTCCCGTTTCTAACACCCACACCTTTGCACAAGTATGTTGGGGTAAGCCTGGGGAGGTTACGGACAGATTTCCAGTTGCCAAAGGAGTTAGACAAGGATGTGTTCTGGCACCAACATTGTTTTCCCTATTTATTAATGGGGTCATCAATTATTTTGTGAACCACCCCACGGATGCTCCTATACTGGCGGGGATGAAAGTACCTCTGCTCATGTTCGCGGACGACACCTTGTTAATATCCAAGACCAGGCAGGGACTCCAGCAGGCCCTGTCAAGATTTGAGCTGTTTTGCCGCGAGCATGAGCTGGAGGTTAACGTGTCCAAAACAAAGTTTATGGTGCTGAGAGGACCAACTCTAATTGCTGCCAGGGTTACAATGGGCGGTACCGCCTTTGAGCAGACTACGCTATTCACATACTTAGGTGTCACTTTTAGTGAAAACCTTAGTTGGAAACCGCAAGTCGAGCTCCTGGCACTAAAACATGCGCAAATAGGATTAGCTCTCCTTAAAGAACATAAAAGTTCTTATACCCGGCCAATCTCCCGCTCATGAAAATCTATGGCACAAAAATGTTGCCCTCTGTCCTGTATGGAGCAGAGCTTTGGGGCTACAGTAATCTGGATCCCCTAAAGGTAGCCCAAAACAAATTTCTCAGGGTGGCGATTGGATTACCGAAATCCACTCCGCGCATCCCGCTCCTGTACGACTTAGCGAGTCAATAAGTGGAAGATCTAGCGAGATTCAGACCCCTAGCATTTTGGCAGCGTCTGTGGACCACACCAGAGCTAAAGCTTTATACCAAAGCATGTCTAGAGGTAAGGGATTCCCTGGGTTCTGACAATATAGGATGGTTTAAAGGGGTAAGATCTACTCTGTGCGCCAGGGGGCTCGGTGAACTATGGCATAACCCTGACTCGGCCACCTTTCCTCCCAAAAAAGAGCTAAGAAACCTATACTGGGACTGGGTTGTTGGTAAAATACATTCAGAAATGTCAGGAAGTCCCCTTACTACGACATTTGTTCTTTTGAAGGATGTATCTTCCCTTGAAAAGTATTGGAACGTCATCACCAAGCCCCGGGATCGCAAACTATTCCATCAATTGAGAGTTGTCTCGCTACCACTGAGGTGCCTAACTACATCATGGGGTAAGGGAGGGCCAGAGCACTGCCCACTGTGTATCAGTCAAGGTGAAAGTGTGTGTCATTTTCTCTTTGTATGCCCCCTGTATGTTGCCCCTATGTAGAGGTCTGGGCACTCGTTCAGCATCTACAGCCTGTAGAATTCTAAAATCCGATCTATCGCCTTTGATAGTAATAGGGGTTGCAAAATACCTTGGTTGGGCTTGGATTCTTCGCTCGAGGTTGATTAATTCGCATCAAGGTCCCAGTTAAATACTCTACTAGGTCCGAGTCAGACTGTGCTTTATCCTGTAAAAACTGTTTTTTATTATGCTTAACCTTTTAATCTGCAAATGAAGTCGTGTATAAGTGATTTAATCCTGTTTTAGTTCATGTTTTTAACCTCATACTAATTTATTTTTTTAACTATGCTTGCACTTTGGTAATTGAGACATAATGTTGGATGTGTAGCTGTCTTTTAAGATGAATAATCGAATAAAGACTTCTTTTGACTTGACTTGATATTCCACAACTCATAATTAGAACCTTATTGTCTTTAGGAATCTTAAATCTATACAATGGACAGGGAAGGGGTTTTGTGAAGGTCTGAATTCTCTGTGGTGAAGCCTGAATTGGCCTACAGATTGTCCTTAATACTAATCCTGTAGTAAGGACAATCCATACCCCAAACAGGAGTAAAGCAAATGGAAACACCGGAAGCTGTTCAACACACCTATGTGGGAGCACTCTATCATATTTATAGGAGTGCGATGAGAATTTTATCAGGAGAGATAGCACTACTCTTTTTTTGCTAAATCAGGGTCCAAGATGAACATCTGAATAGCTATTTTTACTGTGGTTTAGACTCCCTGACTTCAAATAATTACACTTATAGTTTGAAACCCCAAACTTTTAGCATCATTTTCTATCCAAGTAATTAAGGGGACTAGTCAGTTATGGCTTGCTCACACCGAAAATGAAACAAAGTTTCCGAGTGTTTCAAATCATATTTATTAAAGTGGATCTTTCTTAGCTGAAGACCATTGAGTAATTTCAAAATGCCAGTTCATTCTTGATTGATTTCATTTGCAACATTTTTGTGTAAAATTAATGGTGTCTTGCAATTAGCTGTGGTGGCTCGGTTTGAACTGTCCATAGTAAAGTGCTTGATGCAGCTACTGTGACATTTTGAAGGATGGTATTCTACAGTTGTGTATCATTGTTGAGAGCCCTAATATAGATCTGCTAACAAGAATCCCTTGTGATTTTGAATACAAGGTATCAGACTCAGTTCTGACAGCACTGCAAACAAATCGACAAGTCAAACTCAGGGGAGCCTTATAACTCAAACAGAAAAATTACCTTGACCCAACAGTTTGATTATCAATATACAGTAATTGACAATACAGTAAAATATTGAATACTATATTCAATGTGTACAATAAAAAGCATTTCATTAAAAAAGCATTATTCCATAGAGATTTAAGCAGCATATGACATCGCAATTATGACAGAATACATTAAAAAAAATTAAGCATACAGTACATATAAAAAAGGGAGAAATTGATCAGCAACAATATACATATACTATTATGACCAGCATAACAGAGACAACCACATATGTAAGACACAGCACCTTGTCATTTACAAATGCACATCACATAGGACTAATATTTATAAAACACAGCTAGTAATACATTGATCCAATCTGTATTAACACGTCTATGTTGGTCCTTAGATTGTGCATTCAGAAGCGTTGACGCGTTTCGATGGGTTCAAGTTAATATTACCATCTTTATCAAGACACATTGATTCTGTCTCTCTCTTATGTCAATCCTATTTTCTCTCCCCTTAATTCGTGGGACTTGGTTTGTTTCAAGAGTTCTTCAATTGCTCTTCTTATAATATACAGGACCGTTCCTTGATTATTGATGAATTCAAGGCGTCCTTGTGACTCTAGTTGTATTCAATGAAAAGAGTCATCTTTTTTGAGGTCCGTGGATCCAACGTTCCTCTTGTTTAAAATACTGCGCGCCCCACGGGTCTTACTTCTTTTCTGGTGATGGCCCCCATATTTTATTTTTGGGAGTTGTTTTGACTACCGCTACACATCGAGGTTTGTATTCCTCCTCTATCGTGTGCAGCCTCTAGTTCTGTAGTGTTCCACCAAGGGTGCGAGTGTCATTTTCAATAGTAGAACGTATCTAAATCTATATAAAAATTAACTAATAAAAAACTGAAAAATGTGTGTATCCCACAATTTTGAACCTTTCCATTTAAACCTTATATCTCGAGAGATTTGATCCCATTTGATTTATCTTCAGATTTCCTCTCTCTTTTTCTGTATCCCATTTTTTAGCATAGTTCATTTAGAGTGGCTCATATGATGAATTGCTTCTGATTTCTTCTTCTGAGATGATTGTTGGAGCAGCTTAATATATCCATTCAGGTGTTGTGTACTTCTTGTTTGCAACTTTAACTCTTTGTGTTCTTCTCATTGTATTTTCTTCACATTTAGCATCACTTTCTTCAGATTGGCTAGAAATTGTAATTATGTTATTTGGGACTTTTTCATTCAAAGTGTATTTTACTCTCTTGACTCCTTTTGGCCATTTATCACCTTTCCTTGTTCTTTTTCGTGAAACACCCTCTATTTCACTTGATTCAAAACTTCTTTTAGCAAATTCCCTTTTTCCTTTTTCTTTGTTTCTTTCATGGTCCAACTCTCCTTCAGTTTCAATAATGACAGTATTACAAGACCTAGTAGCTTGGGCCCACTTTACTTGATTCTTAGTTGGTTCAGGCTTCTTTCTTTCTTTCTTTCATTCTGTTAACCTTCAACTGACAATGTGCTTTCAAGTGGGCGTGAGACTCTTCTTATATGACTTGCATGTGTCCAGTTAGGCAAGCCACCACATTTGATTGCTGTTATTGTTACGAGGATCTTTTGATATGTCCCATGACATTGAGGTACCACACACACTACTTCCTTAGGTGTTTTTTGATGAGTACCCACTCTCTAGGGCTCAAATTATGGCCTTGTTCTTGTTGTGTTGTAGTTGCAACTTCTCTAACTTGATGAGACAAAGCATGTACTACATCAACCAATCCTTTGCAATAATCGAGCTCTGAGTCATCAGCTATGTTCATCAATTGATTTGCTGGGACTGTTGGCAGTCTCATATCCCTTCCCATCACAATTTAATGTGGTGACAGTCCATTTCGTCTGTCAGCAATACTTCTGGCCGTTTCAGTGATGTGGATGCACAAACCTTAGCAAGCCTAGACTTTATTTTGCCATGTATCTGCTTGCCCAAACCCGATGCCTCTGGTCGATAAGCTCAATGTAATTTTTGTTCAATTTGTAATGCTGTGCAAATCATCTGAATGATCTCATTATTAAAATGTGTTCCTCTATCTGATTATATTGATACTGGAAATCCAAATCCAGGTATTATCTCTCCAATAAGCAATTTAGCAACTGTTAAAATTTCATTTAATCTTGTTGAATAAGCTGCCACCCAACGAGAAAACAGACATACAATCACCAACACATACAATCACCAAGAGATGACGAGGAGGCATCACCACAAAATCCAATTGCAAGCGAGTAAATGGACCTGCTGCTTTTCCAACTCGACCCAAATTGACAACAGCTTTCCTCCCTGCATTTTGTTGCTGACAAGTTACACATCTTTGACAGAGACTTTCTGCAATGACTCTAAACTTGGGATTAAACCAATTCTGCTTAACAATCTAATCATATCATCTCTAACCACATGTGTAGGACCATGATAGACTTGTGCCATTTTAGACAGCAAACTATCTGGCATTATTGGTCTTCCATCAGTGTAAATCCATACTTCATTATCTGCTCTGTGTGTACAATCTATTTTGATCCAATTTTCTGGTTTTTTCAATACTAGCTGTGTCTTCAAATTGTCTAAATTGTTCCCATGTTTCAACAGATGAAAACATTAGTCTTGTTTTTGTTTGATCAGATTGTTCTTTCAATTGTTCCCCATTTATTATTATTGAATTTTGTGCACAATAACATGCAATTTTGTCAGCATATCTATTACCAACTGTAATATAATCACTTCCAGATTTGTGAGTAGAACATTTCACCTCCCCAATTTGTGCCGGCAATTGTAATGCCATCAACTGATCCTTCACAAACGCTCCATTTCGTATTGGTAAACCAGAAGAGGTTAAAAATCCACGTTGGGAACACAACTGCCCAAAATTGTGCACAACTCCGAAACCATATTGACTATCCGTAAATTTGGTTATTCACATTTGCTTTCCAAAACAACATGCCTTTGTAAGTGTAAATAAATCAACTACCTGAGCTGAACTCACTCCTTTCAACCATGATGCTTCAATGACATTCACAACTGAACATAGTGCATATGCACCTCGCAAGGTACCTTCTTGATCTCTCAAGCATGATCCATCCACAAACATCACAAAATCTGATTGAGGCAAATGTGTATCCTGAATATCAGGTCTTGGTTTTGTACATAACTCAGTAACATCCAAACAATCATGATCTGCTTCATCCATTACCACTTCACAACACGGATCTGGCAACAAGGTAGCTAGATTCAAATGTGTACATCTTGTCACTGTCACATTTTCAGCTCCCAAAATTACTCTTTCATATTTTGTTACCCAACTGCTTGTATGAAGCTGTGTGCAAGCTTGTGTTAACAATATTTCAACTGAATGTGGTACATACACTTTCAAAGGATGTCCCATCACAATTGTTTCACTCCGCTCTAAACTCATGCAACTAGCTGCAACTCCTTTCAAACAACCAGGTAATGCTGCAGCCACAGTGTCCAACGTCGTTGAAACGTAGGCTACTGGATGGTGTACTGTTCCATGCATTTGCATTGGAACTGAAAGTGCACATCCGTAATGTTCACTGCAAAGTAATGCAAAGTCCTTATTGAAATCTGGCATTCCCAATGCGGGTGCTCAACACAAATTGTATCTCAACTCCACAAATGCTTTCATATATTCAGCATCCAATTGTATTGGATCTGACATGTCTTTATGCGTCACTCTTTGTAATGGCATGGCTATCAAGGAAAAACTGTTGATCCACTGTCTACAATTACCAACCATTCCCAAAAACATCTGAATTTCTTTCTGAATTTTGGGTGAATTCATTTGAAAAATTGCATTCATCTGATCTTTAGACACTTTCCTTATTCCTTTCTCAATTTTGGGACCCAAATAAAGAACTTCTTTTTGGCAAAGTAGTAGTTTTGCTGGTGACACTCTATGCCCACCTACTGCCAAATGGTTCTGTACAGCAATTGTATCTGTCACTCAAGCCTCTTTTGTTTTTGATGCAACCAACAGATCACTGATGTACTGCGCCAGGACTGAGTCTTTGGGAATTACCAATGACTCCAAACATTTCTTCAATATCTGATTGAAAATTGAAGGACCCTTGAGGAACTCTGCACCATGCCAAGACACAGTCTCCGAACCGGAAAGCAAAACAATATTGTCTATCCGAGTGCAAAGGTTTTGAGAAAAATGTTTGACATAAATCAATCACTGTGAACCATTCTGCTTCGTAGGGAATTTGATAAACAATCACTGCTGGATTTCGCACTATTGGACAACAAGATAATACTATCTGCTTCACTTTTCTCAAATCCTAAACTATTTTGTATTTTCCATTAGGTTTATGAATTCCCAAAACAGCTGAATTGCATGGATTGCCTAAAATCTCTTTTAAAATACCTTGCTCAATCAACATCTCAATTACAGGAGTTACTCCTGCAATCATCTAAGGACTCATTTCCTAAGGTGTTCTTGGAAATTCTGCATTTGGTTTAACTGTAATTTTTAATTGGAGCTACTCCTTTCTTTCATTAGTCCAATATCTTTCCCCGAGAAATCCCACACATCAGACAACACCATATCTTTCAACTCAACAGGCAAATCATTTGTTGTAGATAATGGATATAAATGATTCACTTCTGTACCCTGCCTTGCCATTTTAAACACCACATCTTCATCTTTTGTATGAAATGCTTTCCATCTGGTGCACAATAAATCAAGCAGTTCATCTTGCAAAGTAAGTCTCTTCCCAATAGGTAGGTTAACTGCACTTGTATCACACACCACAAATCGGTGTAAATCTTGGAAATCTACAATCTTCACTTTCATTGGTTTTGTTACTGGGGTTTTTATCAATGTGTTTGAAACACCTATGAGTTGGATACTTTCTCCCAAGAGGGGTAGGTTGGAAATTTCCACAGTTCTCACAGTGGACCAGGTAGCACCAGTATCTACGAGGAGCGTAATTGCATTTCCATCTACCTCACCATCCACATAGGGACCATTCTGATCTACCTCTAAGGATGCGCCATGCACTCACTACCCCACCTCAGGTAACGTCATTGAGATGTGTCTGAATCATGTTCTGGCCAATGCATCAAATACTGTGATGTCACCTGCACATTTGAATTCATTTGATCATCTGTATGGAAACCCACTTTTGCATTGTATCTCTGTATTCACATTTTGATTTTGCATAGGAGATTGAGGTATTGGAACTAAAGGCATACCCTGTCCTCTTTGAACTGACACCTGCTGATTCTGATTTTGAATATCTGGTAGTATTTGATTCATATAATTTACCCCAGCAGCAACATTATTTGCCAATAAACTCCTACACTCACGCTTCCAAAGTCCAAACTTCCCACAAGCATGACAAGAATACTTCTTCTTTATCTCATCCTTATTAATTTGACCTCTTCCTTGTGGTAACGATATCATTTGTGTCATGTATTTCCATTTTATACACCTCTCCTACCAGTAGTCCACATAATCTGTACTCACAAATCCTCCTTTCTTTGCTGCTTTCATTTGAGCTAACATTAATTTTTCTTTTAATTTCTTATGCCTTGTGTCACTTCATAACTACAATATTTCGCATAACGAAGAATCTCATCAATCGTCTTGCTCAGCCAACAAATCAAAAGCTGCTGAATCATAAGGCTAATTTCTTGTCATATTCCATACACAACCTATATATAAATGTTCCATTTCTTTGTTAGTGATATTCTCAATCTCATTGTACTGTTTAAACACTTGTAAAAACCTTTCATAATAAGCATGTACTGATTCTTTCAATTCTTGAGTAGTTCTATCTATTTTTACCCAAATGGTTTCTTTTGGTGAAATCTTTACTTTCACGGAGTTTATGACATGATTATATTTCATAACTTCTTCGGAAGGTGCTCCTGTTTTTTAATCTCTTGGATATTCTTATTTTGGCCAATCTACAGCAATTTTACGTTCAGTCCACAAATCTGCAGGAACTACAATGTCAAACAAGCCATCGAAATCCGTCCACAATACTTTTGAAACATCCATTCCTGATTCTCTCACAGGATACAATGCTAAACCCACTGTCGTTGCGGCACTGTCTTTCTTCTTTTGTAGCCCATCTTCCTTTCCAAAGATCTAATTATTCCCACTGCTTTAAGCTTTAATGTGCTTATTAACACTTTAATTTGCAATCATTTCCCTGAAGCGTTCAGATACCCCAAATCTTCATCATTAAAATCTAGTTTATATGTTTTTTGTAAAGCTTTGGACTTCACTACATCAATTTCATATGTCTGTGCAATCTCAGCAAAATGTTCATGAAGCGCTTTTGCTTTTTTTCTAATTTTGTATACATAAACAGTAATTTTTCATCCTGATGTTTACTTAATCTGTCTGGGCTAATTGTACTAAGAATCATTTCTTCCAAATCTGCTTTTAATTTACTCATGTCTACACCTGAATTATTTTTATTCTGCATACTATAACCAGATGCTATTTCTCCTATCCATTCATCCAATTCTTCTGGTGAGGAACCTAATTAATTTCTGAATATTTTCACTTGCTCCACTTCTCGTTCCTGATGTAGGCATTAATTTTTTCTCAGTCTGTAATAGCCTCTTTGGGTCTATATTTATATTACGTCTTGGGGCTTCAATAATTCTTTCTGAAACATTAACCAACTGTTCTGAATCTCCTGACTCTACACTTACATTTATTCTGGAATTTCCAATTGTTCCTTGATTAGTCTAAATTTTCTGTATACTACAGGAACTCCATTCATACTTCTATCAGGTATTGTTAAAGCATGTACTTGAGAAATCCCTTGTCCATCATTATGTAACGGAACTATCTGACCAATCGTTACTGGAACTGACAAAACTTCTTGATTCAAATTGTGTTCTTTTTTGTACTAAATCTTCTTTAACTGAATTTTGATTTTGACTTGTGTTTACAATCTTTTTCTCCCGAGTAAAGCTTCTATCTGAATTAATGGACCACTTGGCAAGGAATTTGTCTCTTTCCTGTCCTGTTCTTCATGATATGGAGGAGGTCTATTCATTAATAATTCATTTAAAAATTCATCATCTATGTCATCATTCTCTTCAATCAAATCTATATTATTAGGTTTCTGTCTTTTAACATTCTTTCTTTTCTCCTTACATTTTCTACTTCTTCAGATTCTGCTACCAATTCTGGGAACATTCTTGCTCCCTTTGCTACGTCTCTTATGCACAATTTTTTATTTGGGCATTCCACTTTGCTTCTGAATATCTACTCACCGTATTTTTGGATTTATTCTAATTCCTATCTCTTTCTCTTTTGTACGCTTCATGATCCCTTTCTTCAAGAGCTTCATACTGCATAGGTCTAGGAGTAGGTCTCAAATCATTCACCTGTCTTCTCAAATTCTCTAGAATTCTAGTATTGACAATACCATTCTCCGGAAATGCTACAACCAGACCTGTTTCAGGACAGTCTCAGTCAGGTTTAGCAAGTACAGCAGCCAGGCAGAGTAGCATAGAGAAAACAGCAGGACAGCTCTCATCTCATCTCATAGAAACAGCTACTCTAAAAACTATCTTTTTACACAAATATTTAAAACCTAAATATTAGTAATATCGAATATCCTAAAAGAATCATAAATAGCTTCTTCTCGTTTTCATTGGTTTTCAGACTAAGGTGATTATCTGACCAGAATCGCTTGTCAGCTCTAATGAAGTCATCGTTCCACGTAAGCAGGAAAACACCTTCCAACATTATCCACATCCCTGCTCACGTTTCAATGGTTTGTAGCTTCCATCCGATGAGTCCATTCACAGTAAATAATCAAAAAGAAGTTCCTTGAGATTAATTTGTGCACAGCTAAACAAACTAATATAGCAATTTAGAAGTAGTGACAAAATAAATTTTCTTCCGAGGCCTACATTTTAAGAAAGAAAAAAATAATTCAAAAAGGTTTTGAGGCCTTCATAGGGGTTTGTAATGCATCTCTCTCTAAGAAAATAAAACCCATTTTAGGTACAACAATAATTTCATAAAAGATCATTATGGCAAAAGAATCATCATTTTCTATTATATCCACAAATATTATTCTAATTAGATCCATTATTAAATATTTGTCTCTTTTGCATTATAAGTAAATAAAAATAGGTGTTTCTGCGTAACATTTTCCATAGTCATTTTCTATTTATTATTTCCATTTCTCCCTCTCTCATTAATGTCATAGTTCAAATAAAGAAAGTTTACTTATACATGCTTTCTACACGTTTGATGTTACTTTAATTTTTCTACATGTGTTGTGCTTAATTGTGCGCTTTTTCACTAATACTTCTAATGTGCGCTTTGTTTTGCACTTATTCACTAAAAATCGGTCATCCATGTTAATAGTTTTCACACTATTAGTCATTGTTTTATTAGTAAGTCAAATATGAGTAGATTTCATCAAGCAGGATTTTCTTTTTGCAAATTCATGCTTCATCAGTGCATAAGTGATAATTTGTGTTCTTCGAAATAAACATTCCATCGAGAAAATTGGTTTGGTGCATGGGATATCAGCAAAGGGAAAACATTGTCTATGCAGGAGAAAGCTATCTGAACCCTCTGGACTAAAATTCTGAGTATTGTACAGGAAGGTCTGTCTGTTTTTTAGCAACTATGAACATGGGGTAGGTCTCGCCATCAATAGCTGGTGCTACCCCTTGGTTCTGTTTCCTGTGTTGATGTGATGACACAACCACCAACACTACAAAGAGGCAGTTCTTTTTACTTTTAATTTTTTTTTCATTAAATAGTAGCAGATACGCAGGTCTAGCACCCGCTACATTTTCAGCAACATTTAGCATTACCATACATGTGTAAATTCTGGCTTTCAACAAGACTTTTACAGCAAGAAAACAAGATATTAAACTTTCAGTCAACTTCTTCAAATGATCCAAGCGAGTATGTAAGTAGTGCATATGTACTTAGTGTCATGCTCCAACATATTCTATTCAGAGTCAAATACATCTCAATAGGGGTGGGGGGTTAGTGCTGGGAAAAGGTCAGCATTGTTCAGCACTCAGGTGCGTCTACGCTGAGTGCCCTGATGTAGGTGGTGTCCTCACCATGTGCAGCGCCAAGTATATACTTCTTTTACTCATTCTAGGTCTCAACCATTAGGAAGCTGTCTACTACTTGTTGCCATTGTCTTCTAACAGCCTCCGACCTATCCCATTGTATTCCCTTAGGCATATGGCAGCACCTTCTACTAGTGCCCAGCTTTCCACATCTAACTTCCACCTACTGTGTGTAGGGGCTCTCAAATGACATCTTGTGTCTGACTATGTCCCTATGAGCTAATCGCAGATCTAGATTTAGTAATCTGTTGCCAGCCTTCTTGGTACCCTGCCTATGGTGTAGCCCCAGCAGGCAGAGTTCCATGCTAAACAATACCTGTCAGCATAGAGGTTGCTTCAGTTAGAAGTTGACCCACTTCCAAAATTGGGCGATGACTGGACATGTCCAGACCATGTGGGCAAAGTCGGCATTCACATGTGACATCTGGGGTATCTAATGTCAGCAACATGCAGCATATTGTGCACGCGATGTGGTGTGAGAAATGTAGTGTGTAGGTAACTGAATTGGGCATATTTAAAATAGGTGTTCCTGGACACGGTATGAGTTTGTTTATTCCCATGCCCTGTCCCACTCTTTCCCTGTGAATTGCCAGTCTATTATGCTTTCCCACCATGCTTCTTTGGCATTCTATCTACTGTCATGGCTAATATTGTCGTATATTCCTAGGAGATGAATTGTTTGCTGGCCCGAATGTCAGGGTCATCTTGAGTAGAACATTTGTGGGAGGCTTTGGGTCCAATATCCTGTTTCTTGGGAGGTAGTATTATTACTTCAAGGAGCATGGCCAGAAGAGCCCCAGTTTACAATTCTCACCAAACTCTCCTAGTTCCCCCAGAGCAGTTTCAGCCACCTATCTGGCCAGCTGCAGGAGTTGTTTCACATAGGAATAGAATGTGCAGTTTGGTACACGAAGGCCCTCTTTGCGAGGAGGTCTTTGCAGCATACTCAGGAAAACCCTGCTGTGCCCCCTATCCCACATCAGCTCACTGAGCAGTTCATTCAGGGAACGGAAGCAGAGCTATAGGAATCAGATTGGTAGATTGGGAAAGTAATAGAGGACCCAAGGCAACATGACCATCTTTGTCAGTGCAATCCTGGACATGATAGGCAACCACAGCGTATACCAGTATGCTACACTTCACTTCTATGCACCCAGGGCACAATCTAGGTTACTCTAACTTTGTTTAGCATCTCCATGGTATACTCTGATACCCAGATAAGACAGAACCCTGTGCTCACATTTAATTCCCAGGTGCTGGGGTATTCTGTAGGGAGATCATTACAGGGAATACACAGGTTTTATTCAAATTCAGTTGAAGTCCAGACACCTCACTCAACTCCATTAAGGTTGTCACTGTATCCCCCCACTGGTGTTACTAAATTATTGTAGCATATGATCTGGATACAGCAATACTACATTCTCTCTTTACCACAGATAAATACCCTTGCCCAATTCCTCAGTCCTCAATTTACTAGTGAACGGTTCAACAGCTAGTGCGAACAGCATCGGTGAGAGTGGGCAGACCAGTTGCATACCCCTATGAATCAAGTCTGATATACAACATCCCATGTGCACTTTCACCTGTGTGTTTGTGTAAAGCAGGCAAACCCATATATCTCACCCATCACCAAGTGCAATCAGATGCATGATCGCTTTCAGGTAATCCCAGTATAGCGAGTCAAATACCATCGTAATGTCTATGGAGAGCACTACGCTTCAGGGAGGTCAAATTACAGTGCTTCGCTTAGGACACGGAATAGCCATCTAATGTTGTAGGAGGTATTAGCTGGGGTATAGATCGTTTTTGTCGTTTTGTAATCAAGCACTAGCGTATGCAGGTAGGGATGGTGACGATTGGTGAATACCTTACTAAGGATCTTACAGTCCAGATTTAACATGGAGAGCAGGTGATATGATGCCACCTCTGATTCATCACAGCAGGGTTTGAGGACGATACTATCAGTGCCTCATTGGTAGTATCAGGGAGCACACCAAGAGGATACATTTCCAACAGTCTTGAAACCAAAAGCTGAGCGTATGTCTGGTTAAACTCCACAGAGTCTGTCACAGGAGTCCTGAACCAAGCCAAGTCCTTTAATGCATCTCTGATCTCATGTTTTGAATACTTCCCTGTCCTCCGATATCAGGCTTAGAAGCGATGCTTTAGCAATAAATGCCACCACCATGTCCATCAAGGGTGGGTTGCTTGCCCTGTAGAGTGTCCGGTAGTGCTGAGTGAATACTGCATGCACATCAAATTGGGTATGGACCAACGCTCCCTCTAGGTCCCTTATACACATGACTGTTCTCATTATATTTCTGAATCTTATGAGCCACACTAGGAGCCTCCCCGAACTTCTGCCCTCTAAGTGTGTGTAAGATAAGTTCTCATATTTTGCACTGCAAGGTGGGACTGGCTTTTCCATTCTTCTTTCAGTCTATGCCCCCTTCTGGGTTTCCCTGTTTCTCTACCTCCGGCTGTCGAATAACATCTTCAGCTGTCGTAATGTCATTTATGCGTGTTCGCTTCACTCTAACCGATTGTGAAAAGCAATGGCCCCATATCCCCACTGTTTGGAGCCTTCATGTAAGGATAGGTGAAATATGTCTGCCCCAGTTCACTCTAAGCTTCAATAGATTGTAGTCTGAATATGTGGGACTCAAATATTCTGTGTGCTCAACCAACCCAGCTGACCCTGCAGAATACAGCACTCTAGCAAGGCACAAATGCCAATCATGCATTGGGGAATAAAAGAAGTACTATTTCCTCTACTCATTATGCTGCCACCAAGTGTCACACAAAGCCACAGTTGTTCATCCACTCTCAGAAATTGTGCGCCACCCGTACTGATGGCAAGACTGTGAGGGGTACTGATCAATACAAATGTATGTTTGCTATACAATTATTGTGTTCCCCAATATCCTTGGCTCAGTGATCTCCAGTGTGATAATGGGGGGCGACCATTGTCAGGAATTGTGTCTGTCCTTTGTTTAGATCATATATTCTGCCCATGATTATCACAGACCGTCTAAGTTCCCGATCAGTATAGCCTATCATCACTCCTATGTCTATGCATGACTATGCATGTCTATGCATGATCTGTTGACCTCTAGAGGTATTACAGGCCTTACCCATATCATGGCTCCTCAGGAAAATGCTAAGTATGTTGTAGCATGGATTTGGACCCTCCATCTCGTTGGTAATGCATTAATATGGTCACCTATAAATTGGGTCTCTTGGGGGAAGGCTATGCCTATGCTCAGTGCTTCATATATGCTGAAATGAGTGACCCCATGTCCCTAACATTCCAGGTGAGGAGGGAGTACTTAGTATCTCGTGATTGAACAATGTACAATTTGCATTTCTGTTACCTCGCAATAAATGTAGCTCACAACCCCCCCACCCCCCGAACTTAGGATGTTGTACGGTGCCCGCTCTCCCACCTCGATCTTCATATACACATTATTCAATAAAGTTGTTCAAACCTGGATACAAAGCAAACTATAATCCCTAACTCCCTGTCCCCAGGGCGGAATGGCAATGGCCTTCTGTCTGAACCATTTTGCAGTGAACATCATCAACAAAAAAGCCCTCAGTACCCCTCCAACCAAGGGGGTTTCTGAGGGGTGTAAGCCATGGGGTCCATCCATGGGTCACCTCCATCCTTAATCTCCTCAAATCAGCAAGTGGTCAGTGATCTTTGGCAGTGGATCCTCCATGGCCTGTCGGGTTTGCAAAGAAGCAGTTCAGCGAAGGGATGGTGCTGCTTAGATATCTGCAATTTCCCTGAGTTTTAAAGTGACTAGCCGGACTTTGTGGAGGGGGTTTCACATTGTTGGGATCTCTAGCAAATCCCAGAGTTGCTCAGTTACTCTTCCATAGACCCACCATACTACAAAAAGTGACTTAGCAATGTGGAGCATGGACACCAATGAAAGACTGGGTGCTTTTACATGTGCAATTTTTCAGGGTTCTTGATATTGTAAAGTGACTGCATTCAGACTTTCTGGACGGGGGTTTACCTAGTTGGGTTCATGAGGCAATCACGAATATGCTCACTTAACCCTCTAACAACCCAACCTCCATCACTAAGCAATGTGGAGTGTGGAAACAGCTGTAGAAGACACTCCATTGCTTTTACATGTGCAATATCTATGAGCATTTCAAATTTAATGTAACTGCACCCCCTTTGTTCAGAGGGGTTTTACGTTGTTGGGTTTGACAGCCAATCCCAGTGATGTTCAGTTATCCATCCCCACTCACCATCACTACAAAAGAGGGGCAATAGAAGCTGGCCATTGCTGGTGAAGTCTCCGCTGCATTCATATGTGCATATGAATTTGTTTAAAAAAATGTAAAGTGTCTGTTTTAGCATTTTGTAAAGATGGGTTTCCTATTGTTGGTCTCATGAGCTTGTCCCAGGTGGACTGTTCCACCCCCCCCCCCCTTGGTTACCTCCCATCATCAGAAAAAGCAGCTGTGCGATGCAAAACGTTATTGATGCACCAGAACTCAAAGGGAGTCGCAGATGGGCAGACTAGACGTTGACGGGGCCAGGCATTCTGACCATTTGAAGTTTGGTCTATTCTCAATGTTTTATGGTCAATGTATTTATCCTGCCTAATTTTTTTTGCTGCCTGTAACAACATGATAGTGAGGAAGCTCCGCTCAAGGCGTATAGGGCCAGTAAACAATAACCTGTTTCACTCAATAAAAACAATCAACTATGCACAGCAGTTTTAGATGTTAACTCTATTTACTTCAAACAAAGTAGGATTTTTGCATTTTTTGCAAACGCAATGAGTATAATAACTGGTGCGGCAAATACACATATCTTGTGTGGTGATAATACCTACGGTAGCAAATTCTGAATGTGGCATTTGCTAATGCCTCAATCAAAGAATCAGTAAAACCTGATTTAATTCACAATTCATGTGATTTAGTGGGTAGTTGTTCTGCTTTGTTATATCACTTGTGTTCAATCAAAAAGGGATACAATTACCTCTTTCAAAGTACACATTGGCCAAATAATCTCTTCGGCCAATTTGTTTTCATGAGTTGAGATCGGAACCATGCCCAAACTGTATTGCTTATTATTCAGTGCCCTATAACAGCGATGTCCATGCTGTGTTGGAACTGTGGGGGAATACAGACAGGGGGGTACCAGTTTCCCCCTGAATGTATCCGCATGGTGGGGGAGGTCCCCTTTGTTCCTCCACAATCAGCCTTTTCATGGTGGGGCACCCATCATGAAATGGCTGGCAGTGGTGGAACTCATAATAGATGAAGCCCACAGTTAAAAGTGTCATGGTCGCTCCCGCCTTTTCATCAAACTATGAACTATGGGCTTCATCTTTCACACAAACAAGGATTTGAGTGAATTTGCACTGAAACACTGAATCTGTTTTCTTCATAACCTTCGAAGTGGCAGACCGTGAGAAGATTGCATACACAACGAAGTACATCGTTCCTCAAATAAAACGCAGTGTCCCCTGAAGTTTTCAATGGGAGTGTCGCCTGGGGCCTTGAAGCCTTACCAATACAATAGCATAACCACCACATCAGTAACAGTCGACCTTTGACAAATCCAAAATCTACAATCAGTCTTTACTATCCAGTCCTAGTCCTGAGGAGAACCCCTTAGCAACCTGGGGTTCGAAAAGCATTGGCTCTAGAGTGTGGGTGAACCAACACAGGGCGTGCCTTGAGTAAATTAGTTTGAACTGTTTTTCCCCCCTTCAGACAACGCTCAATGTTATTCTGTACCCCATTACTCATGTCACAGGCAGGACAGTAGGTCTATACCTGAGTACCAAACATGTTGTTGTCCGCCTAGTGCTAATATGTAAATAAGGACTGGTTATTTGTATTGTTCATGTGCATTTTGATGTAAATGTTTTTTTTATAATGTATATCCAACTGATGTGTTGCCCATCTAATGACATGAAATGACTGGGTTAATTTTGCTAAAAAAAAGTCTCAAGCTAAAGTGGAGTAAAGCAACTAGACTTTAGAACAGATTGTCTAATGTTCCATTTAATGTAATCAGAACAACCTACCTGGCCACTGTGTTTGTTTGACGAGATTGTGTGTGGACAGGACACTACCTATTGAAGTGGAAGTGTCAGCCCCTCCAATTCCTCCCTGCCCAGGAAAACGCATCAGAATGCAGATGAATGCAATGAGTGGTCAGAACGCAGATGAGCCTTGTCTTCCTTTGTTTCTAGCTGTCTAGAGGGAATGCAAGAAGTGAAGCTGTCACCCAACTCAGACGTGTATTGGATACAGGATGTAAGGTACAAAAGATCTGAGAGCGGAAACATTTCCACTTGTTAAAAGTGGCATTTCTAATACAGTAAAGTTAAATCCAACCTCATCAGTAAAGAGGATTGATCAAGAACATTTCAAACATATGAAACATGGAAAAGCTACTACTCTCTGATCAGGAATTACATCTTAAAAGTGTATTGAGGACTTCCCAATGTTAGGATATGAGAGGAGTAGGCCTCACAGTAGTGAAAATAACGTATTAGGTGGGTTGTCACTACCAGGACATGTAAATCATAAAAGTACCTGCCCGACCTTTTACACATGGAACACCCTTCACTTTGGCTTGCCCAGGGCCTTCCTATATGGGTGGCTTATATGTAAGAAAGGGGGAGTTTTGGTATTAGCAACGTAGTTTTAAATGCCAAGTCGAAGTGGCAGTGATCTGCACACAGGCCGTGAAATGGCTGGCCTAAGACATGGTTAAGGGGCTACATATGTGTGGCAAAATCTGTGCTGCAGTCCCACTAGTAGTATTCGACTTACAGGCCCTGAGCACATGCAGTGCATTTTTCTAGGGATTTACACATTAAGTAAATATAACAGTTCAATATGAGCCAAGGTTACCATGTTTTAGGGAGAGCATATGCAGTTTAGCATTGGTTAGCAGTGTAAAGTGTGCAAATTCCTAAAGGCAACAAAAACGAGGACAGAAAAAAAGAGGATGAGGAAGGCAAAAAGTTTGAGGTGACCCCTTCAGTAAGAGCCATTTTTCCACAAGAAGCTATTATGCTATCAGCCTACCCCTGACAGTGTCTTCCCCCACTCAACTACACCATGGCCAAATGTCTGTCCTTTTATTAAATTAATGCACTTTGCAACCCATTCAAACATTTACTCGAGCATTTTTAGCAGGCTAAGTGGAAAGTAAAACTCAATTTGAAATGTTTGTGACAACAGACAAAATCACATTGTTGTTGGTGTTTATTATATCTTGAATGACCGCTTCTCTGTAACTCCTTGGAAACACCCACGTTCTCACCCTTTACCCTTTACTTAAAATGATACTATGTCTTCCCCACTGGCATAACGTCCACCCCAAAGGATAAAGATGGTGAATTTACTTAGATAGACTCAAATATTTGCAAATTGATTCCTATACTTTGTGAGTAAAACAAACTCTATGGGCAGAGCAAGAACATGCACAGTCCACTAGCACAATCAAAAGCTGATGATTTGTAAAGAGTTTAATATAGTCTACTACTAACGAATACATTTTCTGTGTAAGATATACTTACTGCTCTTTATTCCCAATGGATGTATATTGTCGCCATACATGGATGCCCCCTTTTACTGAATAATTAGGATGAATATGCCTATTAAAGTTAAATTAACTTTTATTTCCATGGTCAGAGTTACTGTTTAACAGACAATTTCAGAGAGTTCTGTGTGCATAAAGCAATCTCTATTATGGCACTCTTGATAATGAAGCTTTACAATGCAAAGACAGATACCATTTCTTACGTGCAATATGAATTATACCCATAACGCTCATATAGGCTCCTGTCTAAAATGCTTCAATCAGTATTTTTGCTTTCTAAATAGTGCAAAATGAGCAAGAAACATAACATCACAAGTTCGGTTGCAACACAAGAGCTGCTATGGGTTTTGCCTCCTTCTCAACCACTGGTGGCTTTTATGCACTGTGCAGTGTCCTGTGTTTACCCTCTCTCAAATGCCTCAGATTTTATATGGGTACATGAAAACAGTGCATATTATTGTGAGACCATGATATCTTGTAAGCTTTAGTCATTGCGCACGTTTTGCAGTGATCACTGCACTGCTTTGGATAAGTTACATGATACACATTAGTCATATTTTGCTATAAGTTGCGGCTGTGAGCAGTAACAAATTTCACTAAGCATAGATACTTTTTTTGGGGGAAAATTCAGGTTCTCATTTTCTGCAGGTGGAACTTTATTGATTTTATAGTGTATTGACAGAGGAGTAGGCAAACAAAACATACATAGCATATATATAGCACAGTTTGATCATACAATCTCATTTAGACAGTACCAGACCTTACAGCACACTGTCCCCTAAATCTGATACCAGACAAATGTTTGGGCTGAAGATTAGCATACATTAAATAAAGAAACATCACAAAGGAAACTATACTAGTAACATTCACACAAAAAACTAGTAACATTCATAAAGGTTGTGAAAGACATAATCAATGAGCTTTGTGGATTCAACTTAGCAACACCACACAGTCTGTTTCATGCCACCAGGCTGTTGCAAATTTTTTCACAGCACTCCACTACAGCAATATCAAGTGTCTGCGTTGTCTGCGTTGAAGGTTCAACAAATTTCCTACTGTGTTGGGTCAAGGGTTGGAATTCAATGTCTATAATCCTTCTGTTTCTGTCTGTCCCTAAAGGAGGGGCTAGGACACTTAAAGTAGGGTGACTTTTGTCAATGTGCTGGATGAGCCCAGACTATCCTCACCAATATACCAGGCTAAGAGGGGGTCCATCAGTGGAGGCTGGGCTGGGAAACCTCTCTTGGCTCATGCTACCAAACAAAACGTGATATTCAAACATTTTGAACAAAGCAGATTCCTCTATGGGTAAGAGAAAAGTCTGCCCCATCCATGGAAAGAGGGATAAGGCGAGGTCCTTAACAGGCATCCATTTCTAGACACTTAACAAGTGCCATGCGGGCAATAAATAACAAAAAAATTGGTGCAGTTGAGGAGAGAATGGGTCTAGCACAACAATTAACCCCTTCCCCAGATGCATCAATTATTATTAATAATGCAAAAAAAAAACAATGTCAGAGGAAAATGTGAGTCACAGAACAACCTGCAATATGGGGATCTCACAAACTCCAATTAATTTCTTTGGATATATTGACTTTACAGGGGCGTAATACAGGCCCCCCAGCCCCTGTGGTGTGGAGGGGAAAACTCCAGGGGTCCCACTCAGCACAGCACTTCGGCTGGAAAGCTCCTGATAGAGTCCGGAGGGGGTTCCTCCATGTACCTTGCAGGGTGACCTCCTCAGCTTTCGTTACGCCACTGTGACTCTCTGTTCATGATAGGGAGGCAGGGGAAACTTGCAGTGTGCTGGAGGCCGATTATCAAAGTGTTGAGCTATTGTTGCTCACAGCCAAATTGCCATAATGTCCGCAAACGTTTTGCGAGAACGTGAGGAGGCGGCAGAGACTATGTTTTTGGATTCCCAGGCGGGGGCATCCGCTTCTACAATACAAACAACACACACAGTTACCGGCAACCCCACCACTCAGGATTTGTTTAAGAGGTTGGAAAAACTCATGCGCTCTGAACAATCCAAGGGGTGGGAGCACCGGTCTTTGTCCGATACTTGCAGGTTGGGAGAGTGCCTCGGGGGCTGCGCATTACCCTGGCCCCCAGCTATCATAAACCTTACCCTGCGATGCTAACAGAATGGGCCGAATCTAACCTAGAATCCTCGAGTAGATTGATGACTATATTGATCAAATATGCAGAAAGTGACAAGTCAAAAATGCAAAATGAAATAGAGACACTGGAGGCTGAAATTAGTAAATTAGAGATGACTGACCAAGTGAAAAAACTAAGAGAAGACATAATGGCCAGATTGAGAAAGGATGAGGAAGTCATTAAAAAAAGAAAAACATACAAATTTGAGAGAGATCGGCTGGACTACCTCAATGGGCAAGTTTTTACTTTTGCACGCCGATAAGATGCAATGAAGGCTAGAACTAACAATTCACAATAAAGAACGGCAAGAGAAATGATGGCAGTGTCAGTATCAGCCTCTGACCTCAGCTCAGCAGCTGAAAGTGATCCAGAAGGGGATGAAGCTACATCTCAACAGATGGGGTTTACCAAACTATCCCTGGCAGAAGAAGTAAATTGCCTCTGCCAGGATCGGAGAGATACCTTGCGCCCCCGGGTGCCATGTGGCAACCAAATCAAAGAAAAAACTACAAGCGTAGTCAAAGGCGCAGAAGCAGTAAAAGACGGGGCAAAGAAATCCGCAAGGGGGCGATGGAATCGCTTTCAAAGCCGCTCAACAGTCCAGACAGTAACCCCAGCCCAGTAATCAACCTAACGAATTAAAGCTATCTTCAGGGGAGGAATCAGTCCTAGGATTGGGGCTATCATATTGTCCCCCTTGCAATTTTAACTATGCAGATACGAGAATGGACACTTTCAGATTTGTAAGGAAGTTAAAACTGAGCAAATTTCATTGTCAGGCACCTAAGAAAAAGGTACCACTTGAAGTCATCAAAAATCTGTCACTATTAAATGTGGGGGACCGTGAAGCATTCGAGGAAATCGAGCCTCTACAAAATTAATCAGAGGATGGAAACAACGCGGTGGCAAGTATGAGTCCTGATGACATGAGCAAATGTTCAACCCTGTTCAAGTCAAAGTCTATCTTTCAGCCAATAATGGTACACGATAACATTGATGTATACCAAGACTTGGTGGTACAGGACCTTAAAAAACTTTACATTTCCACCAACAGAAAAAGGCATGCTATCAGCAATCGAAATCGGTGCTATACACAGCTGATAAACAAATCAGAGTCAAATATTGAATTCTAGTGCATCAAGCAGACAAGGGTGGAAATATAGTTCTATGACCCCGTCGTCTTTACCTGGCTGAAGCGGAATTACAATTGGGGTACAACTCATGCTACAAGAAAAGTAACATACAAATGTTCAAAGCCACATGGGTGGATCAGTACACAAAACTCCAGGCTTCGAGGACTGGTGGATTAATATCAGAGGAGGAATTTAGTTTAAAAAAAAAAGAACATCCGGTCATTCCGACTTTCTATCTGATCCCCAAAATACACAAAGACTCCAATAATCCTCCGGGGAGACCCATCATTTCGGCCACAAATAGCTCACTGGAAACTGTGTCTAAATATATTGACTTTTTTCTACAGGATTGGTTCAAGGACTGAGGTCTTATGTCCAGGAGACCTCAGATTTCATCCGGAAGATTGATAATGTTAAATGGGGTCCTGAGATGCTATTGATGACTTTGGATGTGTCGGCCCTTTATACTTCTATTAGACATCATGATGGGCTGAAAGCTGTTGAACATTTCCTTGACAGACGACCAATGCACTAAGCTGCTCACAATAAGAAGTTACTGACTATGAAAAAAATGTGCTTGGAACAGAATTTTTTTCTTTTCAATAACCAGATTTTCCAACAGACTAGAGGAGTTGCAATGGGGGCCTGTTTTTCCCCCAGTTACGCATGTTTACACATGGGACTGGGAACAGGTCCTATCGCAACAACTCAGAGGCACTATGGAGCAGAACATCATGCTGGACCTCCGTTACATAGACGATTTGTTTTTTGTCTGGCGAGGTACGGAGGCAGCAGCTAGGGAGTTTGTCAGGGAACTAAATGACAATAGCTTGAATTTAGAATTCACATCCAACATTCATGCTACCTCCATCTGTTTTTTAGACATGCAGGTTTATGTGGATAATAACACCTTAGCCACCAAACTTTACAGAAAACCTACGGCAGGCAACACGATTCTGCATGCGGCAAGTCATCATCCGCACCATCTTATCCGCAGCATCCCCTCTGGGGAGATGCTGCGCATTAGACGGATATGCAGTTAGGAGGCTGAATGTGCGGCTGCGCAGGAAGCCAGCTGACTGAGATTTTTGGCTAGGGGCTACTCCAATGACACTATTGTGTCTGCCATCACCCGGACTCAACAAATGCCCCATCATCTAGCCTTAACATCCAAATCTCAGGATAAAACTAATGCCACACAGGATGCAGGTATACAATCCCGCATGGTTCTGTCTTACAGTAGGCAACACTCTGACATTAGGAGAATTTTTTATCCAAATTGAAATCTCATTGAAGGTGATCCAATCATAGGTCAGAGGGTTCCAGACAAACCGTTGCTTACGTTCAGGAGATGTCCATCTATGCTTAAGTCAGGAACACTTTAGAACCTAAGACTTCCAGCACTTGGATGGCCCTTAGCAAAGGTTTTTAAAAGTGTACTCAATGTGAGGCCTGTCGGTATGGATGTTCAACGGATCACTGATAGATGCTTTATTGTGCATGGTTATTTAATACCTTTTACAATATAGAGAAAAGAAAGTTCAATTTATAAAACATAAGTCAAATTTAAACAGGTTAAAACAAAAAATCTGTCCATAAAACAAAAAGCAAAATGCATGGTGAGATAACAATAACACGATTAAAAGAAGCTTAACATCTTGTTGAACGGTCTATTTATAATAAAAAGTAAAAAAAAAGGTTCTCCATCAATGCCGGCCAAAGGGAGGTATAATAAAGTGCCAATATTAAATTATAATAACAGTTCGGAATGTCCCTATTGTGTAATTGATGGTAGTCGATATGTAGGACAGTCAGGGTGTCACTCTAGTGGTTGGTCATCAGGGGTACCATGGGGTGCATCCTTTATACTTTTTACGGTACTAGTAGATTTTTTCGGTTTCCTTCAAAGTTTTAAAGCGGGCCTCCGCTTTTTCAAGAAATTTTACCGTTCTGCAGCTCAGTTGGAAATCGTTTCCTTTAAAGCAGGCAAGTACTGCTTGCCTGCAGGTTCGTATCTTGCGAATGTTGAGAAGTGGTCTCAGGAAGACGCGTCGATCTTGTGCGAGCTTGGTGCAGGTAGTGATCAAATGGACTATGTTTTCCTTGCCATTCCCACAGAGACGGCATGTTGTTGGTAAGTGTGGCCGTAACCATGGAGGTAAGTGGGCCTCTGACGGCAGTAGCCCTAGGCGAAGTTTCAGGAAGTTCTCTTTTATTTTTTTAGTGAAACCTATCTGAAGATACGTTTAAGGCAAGGACGTAGTGTACGATTGAAGTATAAGCCAGCCGTGAGCCCGCTCTGATAGGGTGGCTTTGTCCGGCAACAGTGATTCCTTCCGGACTGTCTTGTTGACCACCTTTTTAAAGACTGCTGTAGAGCCTGGAAGTTCCCAGAGTTGCTGTAAGCCGAGGTCCTCAATTGCGGCCTCCAGGTACCGCCTTGCCAAGCATGTTTCTTTATTTTGAAGTTCCTTCCACAGGAGAGCATTTAAGGTATTCGGGTCTCCCCTGCTTATTTTATGCCAGGTTTTTATAACGCTCCCTTGCGTGCCAGCTCTTCTTTTTGTAACCCGACCTCTAATCTCATTTGGGCAGGCGATGAATACCTTGGGAGGCCGAAGATCATACGTTGTGCTTTTGCCACTGTTCTGTTTATTAAAGGAGCATCCCTCCCTCTCATAGATTCGCTGCCATAAGTAATGGATGGGATTAACTTAGCCTGTATCACCTTAATAAGCGGAAGTAAGCTTGGGCCAGCAATCGTGTTTTTTAACTTTCTAAGGCTTGCTGCAATGGTTAGTCCTCTCCTTTTTATGGCTTCACACTGTGGCATGAAATTTCCCTTGGGGTCAATGATGACTCCCAGATATCGATATTCACAGACCATTTCTAGCTTTCCAGATGACAAGAGCCAGTTTCATGTTGGCTTCTTTTTGGAAAGGTTAATGCACATAACTTTAGATTTTCTCGCGGTTGATGGTAAGCATATTTGCCGCGGAGTATCTTGAGATAATGTCCAGCAGCCGCTGGAGGCCAACAGGGGTCGGGCTGATGAGTAGCAAATCATCAGCGTAGAATACATTAGAGATCTGAGAGATCTGTGAGCCCCCTAGCTTTGGGGCGTGCAAATTGCATTCATTCAACAACGTAGATAGCTCTCCCATAAAAAGATTAAAAAGTGTTGGGGCAAGTACACAGCCCTGTTCTACTCCTGTGTGTGTTGGGATCTTTTTTGTAAGATAGTCACCAGTGCCCAGCCTAACTTGCACCCATGTCTCGCTGTGTAGAAGAATTAGTTGGTTTAAAAGCAGCGGTTTCACAGTAGGTTTCTGTTGACATGCTCAAAAGCTGAGCTATAGTCAATATAACACAGGTAGAGTGGATGGTTCGCTTCAGGGCTGCATCAATTAATAAAGAAAGTGCTAGAATATTAGTAGAGGTGATCTGCGGCACCGTCCGCAGTGGGAAGGGTAGGTGACTAGACGCCCTACGCCAGGAACTCCGAGGTGGTATCCACCAAGTCCTGGCCCCACCCGGTCAGCTCGAGGAAGCCTCCGTAGTGTAATAAACGGTCCTGGGAAGGGTCCTGAGGAAAGGACTGCCATACGACACCTACCAGGTCGTATACTGGGCCCCCTGATCACGGGGGAGCCCTTGCAAATCATATGAGCACCCCTTGGTCCTGACGAATTGCTCTATAAGCAAGAAACATGTTGACCATCCACTCACCAAGGGTTGAATGAGGCTTACTACCTTGATAGTTCTGCCTCTATACCCCTTGTATTTTTAATAGAGCAGTGAGCCATATCATTAAAATCCCAATTTTTGGACTCCACTGACTCCTTTTATTTCACCCACGCTCACTTTTGCACACTCACATATTACCTCCTTGCATGGTCCCCTTACATCCACACACCCTTTGGCGAAGGAATAGAAGATCCCCGCCAAAGAGCAACAAGTATTGTTGCCCGACAGGCATTGCACTGCCAGCCTGGCGCAGGGGCAGGGTACCGATGATGACGCTGAACGATCACCGGGTGGGATTACAAGTGTAGTCCAACCGGCGACTTGTGTGAGGTACCCCAAAAATTCCAAGAGAGGGTTCACTACACTCACCTTTTTACTGTTTGACCCGACAAGAGAGAGACCAATGACAGTCCTTTAGCTGACTGTAACCGGGGAACTCTGTATTTCTTTTTGTTGATATTAGTAGAGGTGCCCATACCTTTGCAAAAACCTGTTTGGTTGTATGGGATTGCTGAAACATCGGCTGCCCAAGATGATAATTCTTCTAGAAGCAGACCCGCAAAATATTTTGCCTCATTGTCGAGCAGGGCCACTAGCCGATAGTTATTTGGGTCACTTTGATCTCCCTTTTTAAAGATAGGAGAGATAATGGCTCCCCTCCACGATGATGGAATTAGTGATGTCTGTAAAATCTTGACGAACATTGGTTTAAGGGCGGCTGCCCAATAATCCGGATCTTCCTTGAACAGTATGGGGGGTATCCCGTTTGGTCCCGGGGCCCCCTCGCGTCTTCCCTTTGAGATTCTATTACAGATCAGTGCACACTTAATTACAATTGACTGATCTAGCTTGGAGGTCGAGGCATTCACGACGTGGTGGTAATTGATCCTCTGTGTCGTTTGTGAGTTTAAGCATTCCTTGGATGTTAGTGTCAATACAATTGAAGTGCGAGCTAAGAAAGGTTACACAGTCATCTTCTAGAACATGGGAATTGATACCTTGACTCCGCACCATAGACAAATTATTGATCTTTCTCCAGAATTGGGCGCTGTTGTTAGATTTAGCGTCATGTAAGAGTTTGGCCCACAGGGACTCTTCTGCATCACGCTTAAGTCGCCAGACCAGCCTCCTGCGGTCACGTTTTAAAAACCTCAGTTCATCCTTGGCAGCAGGGTCTATCCTTGCCCTTCGTAACTTTTGGCCAATAAGAGTTTTTAGATTTTTTAGATAAATGTTGTTTGTAAAGGTGTGATTATGATACCGCGTTTGATTTGCAGCATTGCACCCTCCTTCGACCTGGTTTTTCCTCTGTCTTTTTCCCATATTATTACGTAATGTTTCTGCAATTTTCTCCCAGCTGACGATTGGTTCAGTTGTTTCATTTTGGGCTTCGCCAAGTACTTGCTTGGCATAGAGCAGGAGGCCCGGAGGATCATCTGTTCTGCACTTTAACCGCCTATCATTTCCTGTGTAAACTAGTTCATGCCCAATAGCACGTTCTGGACTTAGTATTGTGAAGGACTCTAGTGTCACTTCTTGTGGTAAGTGATCGCTGTAGTCAAGTAAACCGATGTGGAAATCAGTTGTTGATTGAAACAAATTACCAGAGAGGAAGGTGAAATCAATTGTTGAACTGGTCGTTGTACTGTGAAATGTTGCCGCTTGGGGACGATCCCCTGGGAATCTCCCATTGAGCGCACGAAGACCTAGTTCTTCAAGTGTTGCTAAAAGTCGCTGCGCTGTTTTTGTGCTTCTTCCCCCTGAAGAATTGTCCTGAGAATATTGTTGCAATGCAAATGGATCCTCATCCGTACTGACTTCTGTGGCCGTTTTATTGAGCATGTTCTGATTAAAGTCACCACTAACAATCAGACTATTTGAATTCTCTGCGGTTAATAACTTTATGAGCTCTTCTTTCAATTGCTGGGAACCTTGCTTCTTGCCTCGGGGATGTAGGTAAAGGTTTATTAGAATTATTTCCTCTATCTTTCCCTGTTCTCGAGTGGAGATTCATAATGCTTGCATTGCGTTCGGAGGGTCTAAGTTGTATGGTAGCGGCACAACTATGAGCGTGCTTCTTAATGAACTATAAGTAAACAGGCCTCCTTTTTGTGGCCAAATTTTGCGGACTGGGTTGGAGGGATGAAGTTTTGGGTAAAGCCTGGAAGTGGTGGAGGAGAGTCTGACCAAGTTTCTTGCAGCGATATGAGGTCAAAGCTTTGCATGTAAAGTTTTAGTTCTGGGTCCATAAGCTTATCCCCTAGGCCGTTGATGTTCCAAGGGCAGAATTTAAAATTTCTTTTTTTATGGTTTCCTAGTTGCGGATTTGTCATGTCAGTGTTTTTCCGGTTTGTTTTTTATGGTCCTGGACACTCATGTCCAGTCTAGATTAGTTGCCTCTTTCGGAGCATATTGTTTTCTAACCCCTTGTATTTTTATCTATAGACTGTCCGGGATTTTGCTGCGAGCCCCTCACAGTACAGAGAACGGTTAAGGGTCCTGGTTAGCCTGATTTTGCTCATTCCGTTGTAAGAGGTTACATGCCAAGGGATCTGGGTATCTAGGTTTTACAAATGGGCAAAGTATTATGCCCCAGTTAGTAAGCTTCGCTTGTTCATTAAGCACACTCTCAGCCAACTCTATTGAGGCCCATACTGTTTTAGTAACTTCCACCCCTGGATGTTCTTGTGAGACTATGAATTCCACTGACTCCAGATCGTTGGTGGATATGTTTGTTAAACTGTCAATGTATTTTGGCAAGCGTAGAATGTTGCCCCTGTTTAGGATATCAAAAGCGCCTCTTGAAGTGTATTCCGGGATCAATAAGATTATGGGGTTACCTAAATGCACCTTATTCCTGTTAGGGCCACTCTGTGAGGTTATGGGGGTGGTCTCGATTATGGATGTAATAAAACCAGCTACATGAGCCCTTTTAAACAATATATGCTGGAAATCACTAAAAGACTCACATGTAAAACAGATTTTGTGGTTTATGTGCTGGAGTGTCCGTGTGGGTTGAGGTATGTGGGAAGTACTAGACTGCCCGCCCACAAACGTATACTCCAGCACATAAAGGCAATAACAGGCAAAGATCAGGCCTATCCGGTGGCCAGACACTTTGAATCAACTCACAAAGCTAATCCAGTCCATCTCCAGTACTATGTAATTGATACAGTCTGGCCTTTAAAATGAGGCGGTGACAGAGAAGCGAGGCTTCAACTTCTCGAAACACGGTACATACTAGAACTGGACAGTAAAAATCCTAATGGGCTGAACGCGAGTGAGGACCTGTACACGTGTCTCTGAGGGGCCTGCTTTCTGAGGTTTTATCTAATAACATTCATGATTTTATTGAGGATGTTCAGTAGAGAACTGTGTAGGAATAGGATTCATAGCATCAAATTATGTAAATTGCAGAAGGTTATGACAAATTTAGTCTTGAGTCTAACTCAGGCTGTTTTAATGGTGGGGGTTTCTTTGATGGTATATTTTAATTGTCTCACATTTGCACTTGCACAGGCACTTTGTTGATTTATTTTGCACACTTTTATTCCAAGGGACCAGCAAGACAGGGAAATGGCTTTTTGACAGAGTTGTGAGACTGTTAGAGTTGGTCTCAGCCCACTTGGGCAATATCATCAAACAGGACAGGTGTATTTTTGAATTATCTATTTAAGTAGCTATCTATAAACAGTATATCATTTATTAGGCTCTGATTCTATACTGTTTAGGGCTGTACTATTTGAACATACATTTTATATGCAGACTTTATATCTTTCCCAGTTTTTTAAGAATCTAATATGTGATTTTTATAAAATACAAATGTAATCATGAATTTTAAATAATGTATTTATATTTATTTAATATTTATGTATCAGCCTGATTGATCTCGCAAATATAATGAGGTTATCTTTAGCTACAAGAAAGTAATTTTTTTTTATGTTGTTGCCTGTTCAGCTCTGTCCTAATTGCACTTGCACTTTAAATGCTGGTCCTTGCCAAACACAACATGTCATGTGATCAAGCTTCAGTGGAAGCGAAACGCATTATGGCAGCTGGCTGGCTGAAAATAAAGCACTTTGATTAAGCACCGATTTCTCGGTCTCCTCTGCGTCATTGCTCAAGGCAGTTGCCTTTTTCTTGGTGACGACTTACTTTCATATATATATATATATATATACATATTGAATATAAGATTATCCAAAGGGAAACAGACAACCATCCTGCACTCCAAGGTAGGATTAAAAGTCCTCAATTTATTTATAAAAATGACAAGCTCACATCAACGCATTTCGGGAGTCAAGCTCCCTTGTTCACGATGTTTGACTACCATTTTTTTCACGTTAAAATACATTTCACAGTGATAATGGAAATTGACAATGGACACAGTGTTTACAAGTGAATCACAATCTCATGGAGTGTGGCGGCCATATTTAAATGTGTTACTTCACAGCAATCACAATACTTTTTTACCACAACCGAACTTAATTTAAAGTACTTCTCTTTGCACTAATCTGGTTAGAATTAATTAAAATCCTTAACCCTATATATTAATTGGGAATATTACTTCCACAATGTTATACTTTAGAATAGACACAAATTGCAGTGCGTGTCCATTCTATAAATAAAGTGCAAGCGCTTTGGAGAGTTCACAATCTTCAGATATTTTGCGAATATGGCGGCAAGAGCCTGTTTCCATTCATTATTGGTTCTTACAAAATTCAAGGTGCCAGTGCAGCAATACTATTTCATAATATGCATCCTTCATTATTTCAAATTAAAAAAAGAGTTCATTCCAAAACTAAAAAACAAATCGATAACATTTTCCTCAGTCTAAATACCGATAATATAGTCATGTCAATTAACCCCTTCGATGCTCATGACGGAACGGTTCCGTCATGAGCTACGGTTGAGCTGTGCTCATGACGGAACCGTTCCGTCATGACCACGCCCGTTTTTATTAGGGCCCAGCACCGGAGGGGGAATCGCGGTCGCGCTGAAAAGGTTAAGAAAGGATTCACAGACATCTTAAATCACCTTTGCCACATAAAAAAGTGCTTGTCCTTATGTAAACAATGATAATTTCTCAATGTAAACATTTCACTCTTTTCAATGTAAACAATTTCAAATACAGTACTCTATTGATAAATAAACTGCAAGTGCTTATGTAAACTAGATACCTTTTTTTCCCTAAGTAAACATTTCCATTCTTTACCCTTTCTAAGTTCCGTTTCATTTCAGTGCAAAATAATTTTCATCATAAAGTATAGATGCATAATAATTACTAGATTGCAAGAACTATCTTAGTAACATTGGTCCAATTCTTACATATATCAAAAAATACTATCACTGTTAAAAGAACATTTTTCCTTACTTCAAAACATAATCAGTTCATGGTTACGAGTGCAGATTCTCCTAATCTCAACTCTTCATCATATTCTTTGTATTTTTCAAGACAGACATGTATATAAATCATAATCTACATTGAGCCCATGCGGTTCCATGCAATTAAATTCCAGAATAAAATATGTCTTTAACTTCCGGAGTTCCCTTTGCCTATCCCCCCCCTCTCTTTCTCTTGGGGACTTCTGCTATACAGGTATATTGCAGGCTCGCAGGATTGCTTTGATGATGGGACTCAAAATGCCTCGCAATCGGATACGTTCTGTCTTGATTGACAATCGCTCGCCTATGTTGAAGGATTCGTTGATGAACAGGTAGAGTGGTACTACCTATATATACCTTTGGGCATGAACCTTGTAACAGATACACAACAAAGTTGCTCTTGCAGGTCATAAAACTTCTGATGGTAACAGTTTTGTTAAAAAATGTTTTAAAGTCGGTCCTGTTCATGCCATGTTGGCATGCCTTACATTTAGAATATTTTTTAAAACCAGGTTTTTGTTTTAACCAGTTAGAGGTACCCTTCTTTTTCTCAGTAAATTCACTTCTAACGATCAAATCTTTGAGCGATGTAGATTTCCTATAGGTAACCTAAGGATTCTTTTTCACTCTAGGACCTAGCACCGGATCGTTTTTTACAAGGTACCAGTGTTTTTTCAAGATGGATCTAATTTCTTTATGTTTCGTATTAAATGTGGTTAACCTGGTTCCCCTGATGTTTATTCTGTTCCTGCTGGTTTTTTTTGTTCTTGACGGTTCAAACAATATCTTATGTTGCACCAGATTTTTAGCTTTCGTGGATGCCCCCTTCAAAATATCTAGTTTGTAACCCCTTTGGATAAATCTTTGGGTCATTTCTTTTTCAACCTTGTCGAACTCTTCCTCACTGCTGCATGTTCTCCTAGCTCTATAATATTCCCTAAAGGGAATACTTCTAATCAATGCGGCGGGATGAGCACTGTCCGCATGGAGAACTGAATTTCCAGCAGTAGCCTTACAAAAAACAGTTGTTTCCAATTTATCTTTAAGTGGTCTGATTCTAATGTCTAAGAAGTCTATTGTGGTTTTGCTGTGGTGACCTACAAACTCTAGATTTATGGAGTTTAGATTGAGGTCATTAATGAACAATTCGATGTCCGCCTCCGTGCCCTGCCACAGCACGAAGACGTCGTCGATAAACCTAACCCACAACAGGACATGTTCAGTTCACTGGTCGAGGGGCCCGCCCCCGAGCGCCCGTTCCTCCCACCAGCTGAGATGTAAGTTGGCATAACTGGGGGGGAAGCAGGTGCCCATCGCGGTTTCCCGTTCCTGCAGGAAGAAATCATCGCCAAAGAGAAATATATTTTTAGTGAGGCACCACTCCATAAGCTCCAAAATCATTCTATTTTGGGTGGCAAATTGAGCTGGTCTTCTATTAAGATATTATTCGCTCCCTCGCAATCCATCTACGTGTCTGATACTAGTATATAGTGTAGATATATCTAGTGTCAGCAAGACCATGGTTTAATTGTCCCAACGGATGTCAAAAATGCATTTAAAAAAATCAGTTGAATCTTTGATGTAAGACGGGAATGATCTAGCTATCGGGTTAAGAAGAGAAGCATTTTCAAATAAACTACCACAGGATGAAATAATAGGTCTCCCTGGTGGAATAGTGGGATTTTTATGTATTTTAGGGAGCATGTAAAATACTGGGATTATTGGTTTCTCTCTTTTAATGAATTTATGTTCATACCAGTTTAGTAGCCCTTCGTCCTTCCAGGTATCTAGTCTTCCAAAGAAGTCTACTATTACTTTCTCATACTCTTTAGGACTGATTCTGCTATAGCAACTGCAGTCCTGCAGTTGGCTAAGAGATTCTTTTTTATACTGCTCCCTCCCCCACAAAACAACATTCCCCCCTTTGTCCGAGGGTTTTATTAGGAGTCTATCTTCTTCCTGTAGTTTTTTCATTGTCTTGTGAAATAAAGCTTTCTTGGGATCTAATTTACATTTAATTTGATTCTCCATAGTATATAGATTTTTTAGATCCCGAGTCACATTCTCTCCAAAAATATCCTCATTGTCTCTTGCAGTTGGAGGTAGCAACCTGGATGGTGCTCTAAAAGGTGTATGTTCGCTTTTGTCCAAACCAGATCCTGCTCCAGTTAGATCCTCCCTTTCGGTATGATTCGTGTCATCGAGCATTGTAATCATGTCTTCTAAGGCCGGTATGTCGTTGACATTCAAAAAGATTGTATCACTATTGGTGGTAGGAGTTTGTTCTTCACTTTGGGGACTATCAGTATGCTGTCCCAAATGCAGCTTAGATAACTTGAGTTTTCGGATGTATCGATATAGGTCCATTCTGCTGTTTGGATAATTAAATTCATTATTGTCACAGTAAGATAGTCCCAATTTTAATATTGTTTTTTCATCCTCTGTTATCTCCACACAACTCAAGTTAATGAATGTTGCATTATCAATTGATCTTTCCATTATTTATTCATGTTCAAGCGCAACTGGCTCTGGCTCTTTTTATTGGCCCGCCTTGTGCTCCTCCTGTATCCCTCACCTCCTCTCCTTTGTCTCCTTTTCCTTGGCCTCTTCCCCACTCCCTTCCTCTTCCCATGCGATGGTCAGACTGTTGTTCCATCAACATAAAACGGAATTCATCTGTAACAGCCAGTCTTACATCTCGAGATCTTCTCCTGCCTGGTTCATCCGATTCATGCTCTGAACCAGTGTCTGAGCTGACTTCACTTTGAGAGGCGGTACGCTGGTCTACTTGGCCACTCTGAATCTTTTGTCGCATTGCCAAGTTGAATTTTTTCGCAAGGGTATAGATTTGTCCGGATTCGTCATCAATACGATCCCTGGTGAACTTTGTGGCTTTTCTATCCTTTATACGCTTTTCATATTTTTCCAGTCTGCCCTTTAAATCAGTCTTGAATTTGTTAATTCGCACTTTATCTGATTTTTTATCAAGGATTTCATTTAATTCTTTAATTTTTATCACCACTTCTAAGCATTCTTTCTCTGCATACTTTAATAGGATGCGCATCATATTAGTGGAACTGGCTGCACTATTCTCCGCCCATTTACAGAGCATTTCAATGTCGGGGTTTTCATAGGAAGGGGTGATCATGATTCTGAGTCCCCGTGGGACACGTTCCACTTGCAAGTATTTACGTAGGGATGCCGCTTCCCACCAACGTGAGATTTCCCTCTTTTTCATAACTCTGCAATTGTTGGTTCAAATCTTTATTTCCAGTAGGGGCAGCCGCCCCTCTTTCCTTCTGTGCGGGTCGCGTTGCATCTTCGAAGAGTTTTTGGGCCTCTAGTTCCCTAGTTGCACATTCCTCGTCACTCATATTGCACCTGGTGACGTCCTACCAATTTCGCCCACTTGATTCAATTTTATCCGCTCTGCTTCACTCAAAGCGGAATAGTTGCGCACAATTGCCGATGCGCCACAAAGTGTATCCACCCAGCTCCCATTGCCACACGTAGTAACCGACACTCAATGAGGAGATATGCAGCCGCACTGACTTACCGGGACTCCGCGATCCTCCGACCTCCGGAATCGCGAAAATCAGCCGCGGTATCACTCACTCCTCGCATCAGGGTTTTACAGTTCTGGGCATACACGGGGGCATGCCTGTCTCCGTTTCTTTCCAAGTTTCGGCGATTCACACTGGCGTGCTTCCGAAACGGTTCGTTTGCTGAATAAATAAGTTTAATACTTCCACTTCGGAGTGCTGTGCATCTTTGCGTACAAAATTGAATTCGGAGCCAGGATCCGGCTCCAAAGCCTAAGCACCCACTGTCAGAGCGCGCTGAAAGAAGGATCACTTTGTGGACATATATATAGATATATATATATATATATATATATATATATATATATACATATTAATATATATTTTCACTGAAAAAACCTAAAGTTTCAGGAGCGTTATAGTTAGTTGGACATTTCACTCATACAAAACCATTAAAATCCCCCTGTTATAGTTAGTTCAGCTAACTATAACTCACGCGCCCGCAATGCACTGCTGATTACGTCACATATTACATCACTCATGACATAGTCAGTGACATCACTCATGACATTACTGATAACAATCTCAAATGACATCACTCATGACATCACTGATGGCATCATCCAGTGAATGTGTGTTTTTCTGAAAATTAAATATGTATTGCATATGTATATCTCAAGGTTGATGGAAGAATAAATGGGTAGATAAGTGTCTAAGTAGATGATTTTATTGTTGAAAAATTGATTGTATACCTGACTGACTAAGTGTATCTTAGTGAATACATGGGTTAGTGAGTAATGTTCAAATATATAAATATATCAGTCTCTCACTTTGTGTATACGTGCCTGCATGGGTTGGGAAGTAGCTAATGAGTGTCTATATAGGTTATTAGTTGGTTTTTTGAGTATCAGTATGAGTGTCTGAGTGTCTGTATGGTTCGGTGGGGGGTATTACATAGTGCATAGATGCATGAATGAGTGACTTACTGTTTGTATGTGTTGAAGACAGCATGTGTGCAGGACTGTATGGGTGGATAAGTGTGTGTATGGGTGTGTTAGTGAGTGAATGACTGTCTCAATAGTGTCTTAATGAGTAACTAATAATGTTTTGAACTAGTAGACGTGAGTTTTGGTGTATATAAGTAAGTATATGTGAGAGTGGAAGATTGAAAGAGTTTCGGTATAAATTAGTATGTGTTTCTATAAGTGATTGCTTAAGAGAGTAAGTATGTGTAAGTTTCTGTAGCACTAAGTATGGTGGTGTGTTTATAATGGTATATGCAATTTAATGGATGTTTGATACTTTGTTTGCATGTGTGACAATGTGTGTGAGTAACTCTGGATGAGTGTCACTGTGTAACAGGATGTATAGGTGTATGAGTAGTGAGTACATGTATGAGTGACTGTATATGACTGTTGGTAAATGAGTGGATGTGTGTGTAGATATTGTAATTACTGAATAGATGTGTTGTAAATGGTATTGGTATGTCAATTGTTTTGAAAATGGTATTTTCTATTTTTGAGTGTGTGTATCAAAGGTTATATTAGGGTGAGAGGAGTTCTGCCACTCTATCATAAGGATGATGTCATTAGTGATGTCATCAGTGATGTAATTTGAGATGTCATCTGTGATGTCATGAGTGATGTCACTGACCATGTCCTGAGTGATGTAATATGTGACGTCATCAGAAGTGCGTTGCGGGCGCGTGAGTTATAGTTAGCTGGACTAACTACAACAGGGGAATTTCAATGGTTTTGTACGAGTGAAATGGCCAACTAACTATAACGCCCCTGAAACCTATCGTTTTTTCAGTGAATTTCTAAGGTTGTGAATGTCGGTATCAGTCTGTCTGCTGTAGTATGAGCTGTTGCATGGGTTTCTCAGTAGCTACATGAGTGTCTATATGGGTTATTGATTGATTGCCAGAGTATTTATATGGGTGTCTGACTGTCTGTGTGGCTGCATAGGCGGTGTGTAACTCTGTGCATACATGTTTGAGTGGTTGATTCACTGGGTGTACGGGTTCAAGCGTGCATGTGGAAACAGCTCTATGGGTGATTGAGTGTGTGTATGAGTGTGTTAGTGAGTGAATCGATGTCTCATTGGTACATATCCAAGTAAGTACATATGTTAAAGGCAGTGTATGTGAGAGTTGGAGTATTTAAATGACTATACATGAAAGTCAATGATTGTGACGGTTGCTGTATAGATGAGTGTGCACTTGTATCAGTGATTGTTTAAGAGGAGAGTATTTATGCATTTCTTTCTGTTTGCATAAGTGATGTGTTGTATGTATTTTCAGGTATAGTCGAGTAAATGGAAGTATGATTGATTCTTTGCCTGACTCACTAGGTGTGTGAGTAACTCTGTTTGAGTGCTGGTGTGTGAGTGTCTGTGTAGGTGTATGAGTGCATATGTTAGTGTTGTATTGATGAGTGACTGCATGTATGAGTGATTGTATGGGTGAATGAGTGGATGTATGTGTAGACCTAACAACCAGTGACTAGATATATAGTAAGTGGCATTGGTGTGTCTATGGTTTCGAAAATGGTATTCTGTATTTTGGAGACGTTGTATCAAAGGTTATATTAGGGTGTAAGAAGGGGCCTCAGATTGTCACATGGATGATGTCATCAGTGATGTAATTTGACATGTCATCAGTTATGTCATCAAGTGACGTAATCAGCAGTGCATTACGGGGCGTGAATTATAGTTAGCTGAACTAAATATAACGGCGGAATTTCTCTGGTGTTGTATGAGTGAAATGTGAAATGTCCAATTAACTATAACGTCAATGAAACCTATGGTTTTTTAAGTGAATTTTAATGTTTTTTTAAGTGTTCATTTCTAACTATAACGTCCCCGAAACCTATGTTTTTTCAGTGAATTTCAAAGGTTTTTTAAATGCTACTTTCTAACTATATCTTCCCTAAAACCTACTATTAATAATAATAACAGGTACTTGTATTAGTAGTTAGGCCATTCCATAAGTACATGACTAGTAATTGGATGATTTTAGTGCTGTAAAGAGAGTGCGTGGTGTATTTATAAGACCTTTGGTATTAGCAAAGTGATAAGATAAGTCCACCGTGCTAGATGGGTGATTGGAGAAGTGCATGGGGACTGACAGGGTGATTGCTAGAGTGCATGGCTAGTACCAGAGTATTTAGAGGAGTGAATGAGTAGCATGTGCCTCCTTAGAAGTCTGTATGGATAGTGTACAGACAATTGTAGCACTGCTTGTGTTAGTGCGTGGGCCATTGTATGAGTACATCAGCAGTGACTGGATGATTACAGTACTGCAAGGAGAGTGTATGCTGAATGTATAAGTACTTGGGTATTAGTGGATAGATTTCATTAGTGTATAGTACTGGCTGGGTGACTGGAGATGGGCATGGGGAGTCACTGTGTCTGATAGACTGCAAGGGTAGTACATGGGTGGATTAACCTGACCTGTTTTCAAGTAGATATGAAATTAATAGTAATATATTTTCACTTCTTTTTTTAAAATGCAAATTTAAAGTATTTTAAACTTTAGTAGTAAGGTATGTAAAAAAGAAGAAAAAATATGTTATTACATATAATGTTATAGTTTTTGCAACACAATATAAGTATACAATCACATCACATATTCAATTTGCCATTTTTTGCTGTCTGCAGATTGTATTGAATTTCACCATAAAAAGTGATTTCAATGTCAATCATCAGATGACAGCGGGCAAAAAAAGACAATCAATAAGATTGTTCAAATAAAACATACTTCTCTTCAAAATATCTACAACCAACGCAACTTGGTATTTACATTTTCACAAATAAACAACCTTAGTAACATAGTATATAATACAAAGATCAAATATATCGCCACCTTCTTTCAAACACAATCTTTCAAACGCAATATGAAAGAACAGAATTAATAATTGAAACCATAATTATGAAGATCTTCCCTATTGGCCGAATGATGTTTCTGAAAATATTTCTATTGAGTATATCCAAAATAAACTTTGGAATTCATATACACACCTTCCCAATACGCCGAATTATGTTTCTGAAAACATTTGCTATGAGAATATCCAACATACACTTCTAAAATTATATTCACATGTTTCCCATAGTATGAATGATGTTTCTAAAATCATTTGTAGTGGAAATATCCAAAATATACTCAGTAATTCATGTTGATATCTTCTTAGAACTTTGGCATCAAAAATATTAAGTGTGAATTTGGTAATTCATTAGGCAACCACAATGTATACTTGGTTATCATTACATAGTGTCCATCCTTTATTGCATTTTAAATATACATTATAGTATCCAGATATTGAAGTTAGTCCATCGTGGAAAACCTTAGCTACTGTTTTAAAAGTTCTTCCTGAAATTGACACTTGACCTGCCACAAAATTTTTAATTTTGGTTTCCAATTTTGTTCCATCTGCTCTACAACGTTGCAGCATTAAAATAATATATTGTCCACATCTTTCTATAAATAATGCTGGCAACATTTCTGATTTGCACTGAGTACATTTTTTACATGTTGATTAGCTGATTTTACTATTTCATTGAAGGACACTGTTTTTAAATCTGGCATTTTCAAATTCATGAATTGAATTGAATCTTTCAGTGTCTATTCTAGTGGTAGATGAAAATAAACAGCTGCCACATCTATGAACCCACCTGTAACATAGTCCAAACAGATTTTCAATCTGTATACATTTATCTTCTAATACTGCAAGCATAAACATAAGAAATTCCTGAGCATCTTGCTGAACATTCTGTGTAAATTGTGAAGAACCAGAACATATATCCATAATATTCCGCACATCAGAAGCAGTATGGATTTTTGTTTTATAAGTTTTCAACTGCTCAAAAATATAATGTAACAAAGAACAAAATCTTTTTCTCTATTTTCAATAATTGCATGATGTAGATTTTCTAAAAAAAAAACAACGTTCCCAATTACATTAGCATAGCAGTTGAAACCTGAACTATTTTCTAACTGATGTCCTACAATATTAGAAACTGTGTTCCCTTCTATTTTCTTTCCTGACTCGTCATTCTTTTCAATTCTTTTTTTCTTTGAAACCTTAGTATAATCTTGATCATATTTTCATTTTGGACGTATTAAATGTTTTTCATAAATAGGATATTCACCTAAGTTAGGAGCATAGAGTCTTCTTAACCTATTGTACTTTTTTACACAATTTACATCTGCACTAACGTTTTGCTCATCAAAATCAATCAAATGCAATCCTGATAACGTTCTTACTCGAGACAATGCAACATATGCCATACCCTCTTTAAACACAGAACTTCCAATATTTACCAAAGCATTGTCTATATTTAAACCTTGAGATTTATGAATAGTCACTGCATATGCTAAACAAACAGGAAACTGTTTTCTACGAACATACACATATTTTACAAGCAAGAAACAAATACAACAGCGTCCTATTTGTTTCCCCTCTTTAATCTGATCAAATGTAATCTTAAAAAATTCAATCACATCTCTATTTGCATAACTAACAAAGTCAACAACTTTACCCATTGCTCCATTTACTAAACCTTTTTCAACATCTAAAGTACGCCGTAATATTACCTGGCAGTTTACAGAGATATATAAGGTCTTTTCCAAACTAGCTGTCTTACATATTGATTTTTCTAAAGAGTCTAATTTTAACTGCAATTTCTCTGACAAAAGAATAGTTTTCCTTCATGTTCTCTTTTATCAATAGCTACCATTTTCATTATTGGTTCATTCTCCAGCCTCAACAGTTCTTCATTGAATGTATAGCATTCTTTTAGTGTCGGCATAAGGCACATTATAGATTCCTTTTCTGCAATTCTTCGGTAGATTATTTCAGCCGCAATAGTTTCTGTTGGAAACAAGTTTTTTTGTAGCTGACTTTTTAAAGCATTTTCTCCATCCTTTCTTAAGACACCAATTCTATATTTTGAAGAAAATTTACATAATCTTCATCATTTGCTTGTTGCATGTTCTTGATTAGTTCCTTATATTCAAAATAACTCCAAATATTTTCATTTCCAATACTTCCCTAAGATTTTTTTAGTGTCTTCATGAAGAAGGGTTTTTAAAACAGGTTGGCCTTTCAAAGGTGTAAGTTGTAGTAGATCACCAAATACAATTACATGTTTTCCTCCAAATAAAACATTGCAATTTGTTTTTAAAATCTGCTGCATCCTCAAATGTACAAACACAAGCATTAAGTTTGAGACTGCTTAATTCATCAATTACCAGAAGTTTCATTTTCTTTAGTACTCTTGAAACTTTGAAACAAGCATCTCCAGATAGCTTGAGGTATTCCAATTTATTTTCATGTTCTACATGTAACATAAGTAGACAATGTAATGTAATCCCTTTAATGTTGTGTGCTCCTAACCCAGTTGGAGCAGTTACAACACAAGACAAAATGTAATCTGTTCTTTTCTGTAGATAACTTGGCAAACATGTTATCAAGAAACGTTTCCCCATTCCAGCTTGTCCACTGATGTACATAAGAATAGGTCTAAATGATGTACATTGACAATCATTTTTTTCATGCAGTAATCCCTGTTCTACCTGTTGTGTAACTTGGTGATGTATTTCTTTCTGTTCAGTATTCAGATGTTCCTCTCAATTTTCCAAATCAATATTGTCCTGTTGTGCTTGCTGCGGCATCATTTCCTCTTCACTCCTTGCTATTGCAGCTTCATTTTCAAGTAAGGCTTCTCCTAGTAGATCTTGACTTTGTGGAGCAGAACCCTGACTATCTGGAGAACTATCTGTAGCTATTTCAGCTGCAATAGTTTTTTCTTGATTAATCTCCTCGTTCAACATTTGGAGATAATTTGGATAAATTGTACATTCAATGCTTTCTTTACATGCATTGAAAGAATCCTCATAACAGTCAAAATCTCCAGGTAATTCCATTTCAGTCCACCAAGGTTTGAAGAGTTGCCGAAGAGCTAAATAGAAAAACTCTCTTTATCTGGCGTATCACAACTTAATTTCCTGTGATTAATCAGATTTCCTTTGTCATGCTTTATCAAACATCCTTTAGATCCAATTACAGCGTATTTTCCTTCATTTATATTTTCTGTAGTTTTTAAATTATAATGTTGCAGAATTACATATAGACATATGTTTTCCAGGTATGGACTTCTATTTGGATAGTATGTACCCAACATATTTGTTTTAAAAAAATCTGTACTTTCCGGTTCATTCAGTGCCAAGTATTCAATTTCTTGTACAGATTTCAAAACTCGATTTCGTGCTGCAGCAAGACCAAGACTTATACAGATGATTCCTCTTGACTTTGAATATAAACTTGCAGATGTCAATCGATCCAAACATTCATAGGATCCAATTTCTCAATGTGAAAGCATCTTCAAGCTGAAGCTCTACAATTGTTTGCTAAGTGTCTTCTCCTGCGAAATTTCCTCCCACATTTCTTTCAATTCTATCTTCTCAGACTTGGTAATATATGACGTGACATGTATGTCCATATTTGCATTCCACATCTTCAAAACCACCAGATTGTAATCATTAATGTACTTCGATTCTTCTGTTCTTTTCAAATTGTAAGTATTTTTGGGTGATTTTCGAGTGATGGTATGCATCACTGCTGACATAAAACTGTTCACTCTTCCTTTGGAAATTATTGGACGTGGAAAGCCAATCGACATTTTGTGTATAATTTATCCTTTGACTTATATTTGCGTCGACAATACTTTCCACATCAATGACTGTGAAACCATAAAACTTGCTGTTTTAAGATATTTTCTCCTCTTGTTTTTGGAATCGCACAGGTAACATATTCTCCAATAAAAGGTAAACAGTCTCATACAAATCAATTCCAAATTTGGGTGCATCCTTGATCCATAAAAGCATATGTATATGAGGAGTACCTCTAGTTTCGTATTTTTTCTCCCCCAAAAATCAATAACTTCGCCAATAGGTTGATTATTTTTTATTACAGATGAAATACATCATAGCTTCAAACCTATGATTAAAATATCTGCAAACATTTACAGGATCCAGGGAACACAGTTCTCCAGCAGTCTTCAATTCAGTATTTTCTATATTTGAATTTGCTTCTCGTAGAAAATCCAGTAAATCATCCCATACGTACTCAGCACAACTAAGTGTAACAAACCATGTAGGGGTCCCTAAGTTTCTTAAAATACATTTTAATTCCCCTTGACATCGATACCAATATTCATTAGTGTCACGTTGACATGCCATCAAATTAATTAACTGTGATTCTAAATGTTCATCTCTGTCTTCAACTTTGTCCATAAATTCCTTTGCAGAAACATGTAAAAGATGTGTTCCTGTTTTTAAAATATGGTTGCCTGCATATGAAAGTGCAGACAGATCACTCTCAAATAAAAGATGAAAAATATATGGAATACACTGACAAAATCTTGGATCTTCTGAGTACAGTTGTAAAGTACGATATTCTGCAGCTGGAATCTGAACTGGTCGTACATCATATCGTTTCCCTTTTCCAGTAGAGAACAGCTGTGGAAAACAACGAGCTTGCAAACTTTTTTCCCACACACTCATGGGAGATCCTTTTGCTTTTTTCATCTGGGACAAATGAATAGTATCTCCTATCGTATAGTATAATGTTCATACATTTCTTCTTTTCTTGACTTCTCCACTTTTTCTATTTGTCCACTTGAAATCTGTGTTTCATCTTCTAAAGTCATTTCTTCTTCTTCTACATTTACATTTTTATAGTAAATATTGTTTTACACCAGATATAATGAAGCCTTTTGGACTTTTGTGACATCTACTAACTCTTGCCATATTTTCCGACTCTCTGTGGGTACAGCATTAACAAGAATGACTACAGGTACAGTACCTCTCTTTCTACACCAACAGTTTCAACAGTTTTCTTAAAATCAAAAGGTAAATACACACCTCTTCCTTTTAAACCTCTTTGAAAATCTGTTGGAGGCAGCTTACCTGCTCCATACAAATTATAGCCTGAAAAGGGTGCACAAATTGTACAAGGATAGCCTCATATGTATTTAAATATTTAAGTTCTGGAGGTATAGCTACTAATTCAAAGTCAATATGGACAGCTATAGCTTGCATTTTGTTTTCATCTAATTTATGGTAACAATATTTACAAATACATTGTACAGTACCTAACTTAAAACGACCTTCCACAAACAGATAAGCAGCAAATTCTCTCCATGTATCATTGTTTTCCTCTTCACTTTAAAAAAAAAATCTACATTCCTAACTTGAATTTTATAATGAGTACGTCGGCAGCAAATACAAACTTGGGGGTCAATTAGGATGGCGGACGGATCGCCACCGCATTGCAGGCGGTGGCGATCCGTCCGCCATCCCTGCCCATCCGTCACCTTTCTTCCTTCTTCCCCCCGCCATATTACGATGGTGGGGGGACCGTGGCGGAGGGGAAGACTGTCTGCCGCTTTTCCGCCGCGGTTGCCTTGCGACCGCGGCGGAAAAGCTCATATATGGTGGCGGTGTCTATCAGACACCGCCTGCCATATTAGGATGTGCTGGGGGATATGCCTTTCCGTGGCAGGCATACGGTTCCTGCTTTGGGGGCCCGTTGTGGGCCCCCAGGTTGAAGGGGGGCGGGGGTGCACATGGGGGGTACCTATGGTACCCCCTGTAGTTGCATGCACAATGCAGCAGGCACAGCACGTGCATAGCATTTTTTTGGGACATCCACGTGATACATATACAGTCTATTCTCTAAACATTGCCCAATCCATATCTTTTTACCATTCCTGTGTCGTGGGCGGAACCGGTGCCCCCCATCATTGTGCAACATTCCTCTTGGCCAGCATTAGCCCCAAAGTCACCCACTGCATCAAGCAGACATTCAAGTCAGTCGGTTTCCAGATGTTTAGGAGACACCTACGGGCCTCCACTTGGAGCTGTGCAGACAGAACAGTATTGATAATGTCATGAATATCAAGCCAGTAGTGTTGGACCTGTGTACATTCCCAAAGCATATGAAAAAAGGTTCCCAGCTGGCCACAGCCCCGCCTGCAGGCTCCCTCTTCTACCCTTCCCATTCGTACCAGTTGGGGTCCTGATACATAGATACGATGGAGGAGTTTTATTTGGATGAGAGGGAGACGAGCCGGTATTGCTACAACCCTGGTAGAGGAGACTGCCTCCTGTCATTCCTCGTCATCCATTTCAATGCCACCCCTGGTCCACTTCTCTCGGAGAGCCAGGAGAGGATCCGAGATGTTGTTGACCAGTTTTTTTTATATATATCAGAGAAATGCTACTAACAGGAAGATGACCATCTAACACCCTATCTTCCAGTGGGGATGATTCCGGCAGCGCGGTTCCGGGCTGTAAGTGTATGTGAAGTGCGTGTCGAACCTGTGTGTATCAGAAGCGCTCTGAGTCGGCCAGGCTATATTACTGCTGTAACGCTGCAAAAGACTTAATATCAGATTTGTGCCACAAGTCCCTTATGCATGCAAAACCTATAAGATTCCATTTGTCGAATCCCTTACTCTTCCATAGGTCACTCAGTTGCTCAGAGTTCCATAGCGGTGTCGCGAGCGTCAGCCTCTGTCTCCAGCCTAGGCGATTGGTGGCCGCATGCCAGACATGTACTGCATGTTTAGTGGGGCCTGGAAGTGGATCGCGCCAGGGCCTAAAATAAAGGGCTCTACTGAAAGTCCCCCCAGAGAAGAGCCCCCTATCCATGTTATACCCCGGGTCACAAGGCTGGGCATAGGTGCAGTGGTTGATGGAGGAAAGATGGGACGCCCAATAATACAGTCATATGTCTGGGAGGCTGATGCCTCCATCATACCAATTTAGGGAACGTTTGCTGAGAGCAATGCGAGATTTACCGTTCCACTGCAGATCCAGTTGGAGGCTTTCGACCTCTCGGAAATAGGACGTGGTTATCAGATCCATGGAATTCTGAAGGGCATACAGGAATCGGGGTAGGGACATCATCTTAAAAAGGGCAGCCTTACCTTACAGGGAGAGGGGGTGCGCCTTCCACCTGGTAATGTCTTTGCACAGCTGAAGCAACGAGCACTGGAGGTTGCGAGAATAGCAAAGAGAGGAATCTAGAGAAAGGAAGATACCCAGATATGTAAACCCTTCGATACAAATTTGTAGTGGGCACCCATGCGGCGGAATCGGGGGCTCACCCACCACCACGAACAGGAGGAATTCGTTCCAGTTTATGGAATAGCCAGAGTACCATCCAAAGATTGTGAAAATATCCAAGACCACTATCAAAGATCTCCTTGGGGAGGACAAGTATAAAAGGATGTCATCCGCATAGAGAGAAATTCAGTCTTCCCAGTCTGAGGACCAACGCATACCCCTTATCATCAGATCTTGATGTATCCGCGCTGCCAGCGGCTCCAACGGGATAGCAAACAGCAACGGGGACAGGGGGCAGCCCTGATGGGTCCCTCTGCCCAGCTCAAAGGAAGCCGACTTCTTGTTGTTAACCACCACCTGGGCCATAGGTTGGGAATACAGTAACTGCACCCATTGTATGTATTTGGGGCCAAATCCAAATTTCTCCAACACCTCCCAAAGGTAGGGCCATTCGATGGTGTCAAAGGCAATGGCTGCGTCCAAGGAAACTATAAACGCCTGCTCAAATATAGAAGCCGCCCTGCCAAGAACCCCATGAACTCTGCCTAGGTTCAACGCTGTGTTACGGTGCGGTATGAAACCTTATTGATCCAGGTGGACCAAAGACCCAATCGCCTTCAAGAGACGAGTAGCAAAAAGGTTAGCCAATATCTTGAGCTCTGCATTAAACAGGGATATCGGTCGGTAGGATCCACATTCCGTCTTGGGTTTCCCTTCTTTGTGAATAGTAACGATTGTGGCAGTACATTGGACTATTGGCAGGATTCTTGCTTGCATCGTGTCCTCATACATGGCCCTCAGATACGGGGCCAACTTGTCTGGTTTGATCATGTACAACTGAATCGGTAGCCTGTTAGGGCCAGTGGCGTTACCCGGCTTGAGTGATCGTATGGATGCCGCTATTTCATTGTCGGACATGTCACTGTCCATGTAGTCATGCTCGACCGCCGACAGCTGGGGTAGAGTTATATCGTTGAGCACCTGGCGGGAGTCCTCTAAAGGGTAGGGGGCTGCCAAAGTATACACAGCCTGATAATGGGCCGTGAAACAGTCTGCAATTACTTGCGGATCCAATAGGGAAGTACCCTCCTGCCCTCGAAGTTCGGGCACTAACCTGCTTGCCCACCCTTTCTTGTCCGAACAGACCAAGAGATTCCCGGCCTTGTCGCTCACCTCATACGATCGTCCCTGATCTGCTCTCCATATGGCTTTTGCCTGGTCAGTTGCTAGTACCCTGTAGTGCTGTTGTTTGAGTTTGAGAATATGGAGCTTGTTGGGTGTGACTGCTATATTTAGATATGCTCCAGTTTCCCCACCTCTACCTCCAGTGCCATCAACTCCTTGCGCTGTTCCCTCTTTTTCCCCAAAATAAAGGGAAGGGCCTGGCCCTGTATAACTGTCCTAAATGCCTCCCAAAGCACCTGCGGGAATTCCACCGAGCCTTCATTCTCATTGAAACAGTTATCAATGGCTTTAAGGAGCTCTCGGCGGATATGAAGATCGCGAAGATACCACGGATTGATGGGGGTGACTCGCCTCACTTGTTGGTAACCAGGTGTCACTTGGAGCCACACCAGTGAGTGATCCAAGATGCCCCTAGCCAGATGTTTCACCTCCCAGACATTGGCAATTTGTGATGCAGGTACCAGAAAGTAATCGATTCTAGATAGACTCCCATGCGCCCCGGAGTGGAAGGTATATTGGGACGCAGCAGGGTGAAAGACACTCCATACATCCACCAGCCCCAGAGATTCCAGGAAGTCCAGCAGCTAACAGTGTGAGCGAGGGAGAGCCCGCAGAGGGTGCTGGTCCAGGTCCCCATAAACCACCAAATTCAAGTCCCCTCCCAACACCAAGAGGCCCTCTGGGATCTCCAACAGCAGCATACCCAAGTCCCTAAACGTGGTTGCCTAAGGCCCGGGGGTACATAAACCGAAAGGAAGGTGACAGGGTGGCCCTCCCTGGTGCCCGAGATTCCAACATATCGTCCTCTAGCATCCGACCAAGTACTCTGCACTACAAGGGGAAAGGCTTTTTTCATCAGTATGCCAACCCCCCGAGAACCCATGGTGAAGCCTGTATAAACCTGTAAGACGTAACCCCCTCTGTGCAGTGCCCTACAAGCATTTCCGACTAGATGGGTTTCTTGCAATAGAACAATATCAGGGGCGTGACGCTTAATACATTGAAGAACAACACTACTCTTGATTTTGTCGCCCAGCCCATAGACATTCCAACTCAACAATTTAACCCCACCGTCCCCCACTGGTGCCATATTCAAATATATCGAAATTCACTGCGTTCACTACCACTCCCCCAATTATTGTATCGATAGCAGTTGCAGATGCAATCTAAACTTCAAACAAGAAATGAAACACTCCCGCCCCACAACCCCCCACAACCCCCACCCCGCTGCCCTGCCCTCTGGGCTTAGTACTGCCCATGAAAAACTTGCAGAGTGCCTGTCACCCTAGAAAAATGTACAAAAGAGAAAAGAAGAAATAAAAAACCCAGAGTGGGGAAGCTATAGTCCGCCTCTACCCAGCCCAGCAAACCTACTTTATACCCACCTTAATCAAGTAACACAAGTCCATGTAAGGCCACTTACCAAATGGCAAAGACACTAGAAACCCCCTCACCCCACCCCCCCACCCACCACACACTGCCAAAGTACGAGCCCGGCCCCTGGACATGCCTCCTCTCAGGCCGGTTGGCTATTGTCAGTGCCACCCCCACCTCGGTCGTCCAGACTCCTCGCACTCCTATTCTCAATCCAGTCTGCAGCTGCCTCTGGATGGTCGAAAAACCACACTTGCCCCTCCGCCTCAATCCGGAGATGGGCAGGGATTAGCACGGAGTGCTTCATTCCCTGATCTCTGAGAACACGCTTGATCGACATTAAGGATGGTCCTTGTCGCTGGACCCGCTGGGTAAACTCCAGAAAAAAGGATATGTCCAAGTTCCCATACCGCAGGGGGGCACCAGCTTTGGAGTTCTGAAAGATAACATCTCTGTTCCCGTGCCAACATGGGCTGTGGGGGAACGCCTGGCTTGGGATGGCCGCCCGGGATCCTCTGGGCACGCTCGACAACAAAGAAATTACTGAGGCCTCTAGGCAAATGTATGAAAATAATATCCTCGACAAAAAGGTCCGGCGTGTGCCCCTCCGATTTCTCCGGAACCCCAAGGATGCCTATGTTATTTCTCCGCAGGCGGCCTTCGTAGTCGTCCAACTTGAGGTCGGTAAAGGTACGGAAGTCCTGAAGTCCCTTGAACGCTCCCTGGAGTTGTGAGACATCATCCACTAGGCTAGCTGTTGTGATTTCCACTTGCTTGACCTTTTCCTTTAGTTTGCTCATATCAGCCCTGATGAGGTTGACATCTATAGCCACAGTGTCCAGCAAAGTCTTGACTCCAGTGATAGCGACTATAACATCTTTGAGCGAGATTTCCTGCTCCTCCTCACCCAGTCCCCCGGATCCGGAGTCCCTGGGTGCTCTGGCCTGTTGCGCATCTTTAGGGACAGTATAGCGGTCCAGTTTGTCTGCGTATTCTTAGATCCATGGGGTCCCGTGGTCTTGACGTGCTCTATTGTGGCCTGCACCAGCCCACTCCAGCCAGTCGATTATAAGGGATGGCGAGGAGTCATCAGATACGGTGCAGAGGTTCTCCACACGAACAAACGAGGGCGGCAGAGATGAGGTAGGCAGAGGATTCATTTAACCTTAAGGGATGTGCCGCCACCATTGACCACCGCATGGCCTGCTCTCCTACCAAGCACGCTGCTCTGTGTCCCACTTCTCCTCCAGCACGTCCCCACCAGACCCGGTCCCCTTCACTGCTTCTGGACCCACAGAACCCTGTGGGTGCCGTAGTCCATTGCTCCGAAGTTTATCCTCCAGTAGGGGTCACGAGAGCTCGCCCCGTCTCATCGCCGGGCCCAAGTACAGCCGTTGACCCGGGCTGGAAAGAGGCAGACTCAACAGGCCCCTCCACAAGTCTCAGGCACCTTCGTGCACCATCAGAATGAGAGGGGGGAGCCCCTAACACAAGCCTCACACTCCCCACCGATCCCCGCCCCAAATGAGCTGGCCCCGCTCAGGTTTTCCAACTCAGGCAGCACCACGATCCCTGCTGGCAATAGGAGACTGGCGCCCCAGGCCTTACCAGGCCACCCTACCTCGCGGCTCCTCCTGCATGGATGGCCCTGGACAATGGGGGCCAGAGCAGGGGTGAGGGGGCACTCCCAGCAGGTCAGGATCATCCATGCAGGGCTCGCCAATCCAGTCCCTCGCAGTCCGCTAATCATTCATTTGAAGTCACGACGGTGTGCTGAGCCATTGCGCCACCACCACAAAAGGAGGGTACAGCCAGATGTGTCTCGCCAGGGGGTGCAGGCAGCAATGGGTGTGGTTCCCAGATGTCGATGCAGCCCACGATTCTTCTGGGGGCAGGCAAGTACAGAGCAAAGGCAGAGGCAACGGGAGGCGACCAGAGTCAGGGATGCACCGCCGCCATCTTGTGCCTCGTTGCCAGCGCCCACCCTTCGCCCAGATAAACTTGCCTCTTTGCCACATCGGAGCCCCGACTAGGCTCCACGATCTCCGCCGCTACCGCCACTGTGCATATAGGCAGTCTCTGCCCAAGCGGCAGCTGCTCCAGGGATTATCGCGCTGGCTCCCCAAGCCGCCGGACCACCGCCGGACTGCAGAGGGCCAGATGGAGCTCCACGACTGGCTGTGCCCAGCACTGTGGGCCCTGACTTAAGGTCTTGCCGCAGGCCGAATCTCCCGGGGGCGATCTCTCCGCCACTGCGCTCCTAACGAACATCGGAACCGGCGAGATGGGCTCCCCTCGCGTTCCTATCCCAGAAACTGTTGATGGGTACAATGGATCTGTGTTCAGGATAGTCGTGGGCTAGGTCGGATGTTGGAGCTCCCCAACAGTATGGCCACCTTCAGCCTGTGCTTGGCCACGCCCCCTGGTTTGTAATATAACTTTTTAAACAATTTTTAATAGTGATTTATAGTCTTGTAGCTTGTTGGTGTGTTTTTAGAGCAATAGAATGGGATGTTAATAAGGCAATAATTAATTAAGGATTATTTCATACGTTTTATTTAATTACATGATTGAGATTTATTATGTAATTTAAGTAATACTTATTTATTTTGTTATATGTTATTTGCGGGCTGTTAGGTTTGTATGGGGTATTAGGTGCGAAGTTAAAAATGTAATAATTAATTAACAATTATTTATTAATTGATAATTAAATATTTAGTTGATTTTAATTGTGTAATTTACAGAATACTAATTTATTTAATATATAAATTTAATTGCTGGCGGCTAGATTGGTAGCAGTGTAGGGTGGGAAGTTAATCATATAATAAAGAAGTAACAATGTATAATTCATTGTTAACTAATTATTTACATTATTTTTAATTATGCAAAATATGGAATACTGATATATTTTACCTATAGTTTGGTTGTGAGATGCTAGGTGTTAGAAATGGGGGTCTCTAGTTGGCAGAGGTAGGTACTTTTGTCCAAATAGGCACCCTTGCTTCTAGTCAGGGTAAGGGGCTACACTTCTATAATAACCCCTGCTCACCCCCTTGGTAGGTTGGCACGAACAAACAGGCTCAGAGGCAGTGTGTTAAGCATTTGTGAACACATACAGTAATACAGTGAAGGCACTACAAATTGAACCACACCAGCTTAGAAAAATAAGTAATCTTTACTAGACTTAACACAAGTCCAAACAACTACAATACTGTAATCAAAAATAAGACTTTAAAAAGGTAGAACATAGCATAGTTCAATGTAGATGGTAATGCAACACTTTACTCTCAAAGTACCTGGGATGCATCACACAATACAAACAAAAGGGTCGCAGGGAAGTTGATGCACCGTGCCTTACACTCAGAGGAGTGGATGTGTTGGTTCCTTGCTGCTGAGCAGGAGAGTTGAGACTTGCTTCCTTGCTGTGTGGGGAGTTGATGTGTCGTTTTTTACTGTGGCCAGGTGATGATACAACAAGATGGTGCTTCGATGCAATGCGACAATCCAGTGCGATTCAACAAAATGGCGTCTTTGATGCGACAATGTTGGATTTGATGCGTGCATGCCTGACTGCCGTGCGGCGAACTGAGTAACTTCTGAGCTGCAACAGTCCCTGAGACATGCTTCTCCGGTGATGCGACGGTGGCCTCTGCTACGGCGATGCGCTTCTCCGGTGATGCATTGCGCTTCCTGCTCCCAGCGACACGCAGTCCTTTCAGACGACCCAAACAACAGTAGGCACCTCTCTGCAGGTAGAATTCCCAGCAAGGGAATTCAGGGGAGGTGGTGATGAAGTCTTGTATCCCTGAGACTTCAGGCAGGAGGCAAGCACACTTCAAGCCCTTGCAGATTCTTCTTCAAGATTATAAAGCGTTCACCAAAGTCCTTTTCCCCTTTCCTTGACAATAAAGTAACCACTGCAGGCCAACCCCAGAAATAGCAAAACAGCACAGGGGCAGTCTCCTCCTTCAGCTTCCTTGGCTCTTCATTTCATTTATTTTGGAGGTTTTATATAGCACGAACAAGATCTGTGCGGGTATCAGAGCACCTTACAACAAATAAGGCAATAGAGGAAATAGACATATACATAAAAAATATTGTTGGTTATATTAGTCCAAACCATGGTAATTTTTCCAGCATAGCAAATATCTACAAGTCTGCATCTAATAGTTCAAGAGAATTTGGCCAGGAGAATCAATTTTACTTCATTTTTAAAGGATGTCGCATGAGGGTTCTGCCTTGTTTTTGGGGGAAAGGCATTCCAATTCCTAGGGGCCATTCCTGAGAAAGAGCGGTAATACATTTGTGTTCTTGGTAAATCGTTGTGGCTTCAGTAGAAGGTTATAAGAACTCCTGTTGGTTCTGTTCCAATGGTATTAATTTCTCTACAAGGTATCGTGGTGTTTTGTGATGCAATGCCTTGTGTGTCATACAGGTGATTTTCAAATAGATTCAGGCTTCAAAGGGTAGCCAGTTAAGGGCACGCAGGTCCATGGAGATGTGACAGGTTCTTTTGGAGCCTGTGATTAGTCTGGCACTGTGTTGATTGATGCTCTTAGTGGGGCTGTTGTTGATCTGGGAAGGCCGCAGAGAGCGACACTTCCATAATCCACTTTTGGGATTACTAGCGATTGGACTGCCTGTTTAAAGTCATTTGTGGGTATGAAGGGTTTCAGTCTTCTTAAGGTGTTCACTTGAAAGTTTGCTATTTTTGTGGCTGCGCTTATGTGCTTCTGCATATTTAGCTTATTATCCAGAGTTATGGCTAGGTATTTGGCAGAATCGATCATGAGTGGTTGGCTGTATAGTGCTGTTAAGTGCTTCATCGATTCCATGATGGTGGGTGTTTGGCTGGGGGGCGCTGTTAGGAGAATTTCTGTTTTTAGGGTGTTTAATTTTAAGTGGTTACTTGCCAGCCAGGTCTGCGTTTTTTGGAGCGTTGAGTTGAGGGACATGATGTCCTCAAGTGAGTGTACCTTAATGTAGATGTGTGTGTCGTCTGCATACATAGGGTATTGGACCTTTGATGAGTTGAGAAGCTCGGTGTGTGGTTCCATAAACAAGTTGAAGAGTGTCGGGGAGAGGGAAGAATCTTGGGGTACTCCTAAAGTGACTGGAGATGGTTTGGATAAAGATTGGTTGGTCTTGAATCTTTTTGTTCTGTTTTGAAGGAAGGAAGTGAACCAGTTGAGAACCATTCCCGATAGTCCTATCCTTGGCAAAGGTTTGTCTTGATTCCCAGAAGTGATCTAAAATTCTGGGGTCTGGGTCCCCCTTTTTATACACATATATCTTTTGTCTCTGAATGCAGAGAGTGTCTGTACCTAGTCCAAAATAGTTCTGTCCTCCTGGGTGCAGGTTCCTGGCAGGTGGTGGATACAGCATTGTTTGAGAGATGACCTGGCCCAGGGAAGGCAAAAGTTTCATTTATTGTACTGCGGAAAAGTACAATTCTTTTGCTCCATTTGGAAAAGTGTACAAGTCTTCTCTCTTTTAGGAACGCCCTAAATACATGACTTTGTAATGAATAGCTCCCACGTCTATGTTTGTTAGGATTTCTTTCTCTTTTCTTAACTGTTGATTTCTTCTTCTTCAGCTGCAGGAAGCGCTTAGATGCCTTCAGACAGTAGTGCGTAATATAAAAATAATTTTCACTTAATTTAATTGCATAAACATCATGCAGATGCAGGAACATGGGATGGTAAAATGAATATGGCAGAATCTATTGTATAGGAAGGGTAGTAAGAGGCTGGGTGAGACAATGTCCTGACAGGGCTGAGGGGGTTTCTCTGATAATTTTCCAAGTAGAGTAAAATGTTTGGTTATGTATATGATTTAACAATCAGGGGCATGGAACTTCTAAGGCAACAAAGTTTGAACTATGATAAATACTAGACTGTTCTTAACATTGAATGCTGCCCTATTGTTGATTATCAGTGAAACTAATCAAAACATATTAAAATAAATATTAATTGTGAATCAAATATCTAATCAAACTTTATATATGTAAATTGTGTATTTAATATCATTCTATTTTAGTTGCAGCATGCTAGGTTTGTAGGGTTCAAGGGTGGCTAGTTAATTAACTAATACATAATTAACAATTAATTCCTAATTGTTAATTAATTAGTTAATTTATTTTAAATATGTAAGTTATGGAATAGTTAATGTTTTTGTTATATTTTGGGTGCACCCTGCTAGGTTTGTAGGGGTTCCTGGGAGGAAGTTAGTTAATTAATAATTAAATAATAATTATTTATTCATTGATAATTCCTTTATTATTGAATAGTTATTAGGTAAAATTATAATTGTTTTTAGTTTGTTAAATACATAAACATTTATGTATTTTTTGTTACTTAATATTTATTTATTAAGAGTTTAATATTGTGTTTACATTCATAGGATTACTCATATTTGTAATATGTTTGTAGTGGAGTATTTTCCCTGCTCCTGCTTAAAATGCAGAAGGGAATAGTAACATTGAATTCTTCGCAGTTCAAAACTTTCCCTACTGTGCAGAGACTAGAGTTGGAATAGTAAATAGTACCCCTCCAAAATCCAAAGCTTTCCCTACTGTTGCACAGACTGGAGTGAGGATAGTGAATAGTACCCCTCCAAAGTCCAACACTTTCCCTATTATTGCATAGACTGGAATGGGAGTAGTAAATTTCACCCCACCAAAATCCAGCGCTTTTCCTACTGTTTGAGAGACTGGAGCAGGAACAATACAATGTATCCCTACAAAGTTCAATACTTTCCCTACTGTTGCTCTGACTGGAGTGGGAATGTTAAATGTCACCCCTGAAAAACCAAACTCTTTCCCTACTATTGCTAAGACTGGAGAGGGAATAGCACATTTCCCCCCTCAAAAGTTTAATCCTTTCCCTAATGATGCACTGACTGGAATAGGAATAGTAAATCTAGGTCCTCCGAAGTTCAAAATTTTCCCTATAATTGCGGTGGCTGAAGTTGTAATAGTAAATCTAATACCTGCGAAGTCCAACACTGCAACAGCTGCATAACCTGGAGTGGGAATAATATATTTAATATTCTTGGACCCCCCCCAATAATGTTCATAGTTTTGGTTAAATAAAATTCATAGTATTAATTGCTTTATTTTGTTATATATGTTTTTATGGTTTAAATAATTGTAATATCTATCTTTTTTTGTTAATGTGATTTAGGGTTTTTTCACACACATATATATATATATATATATATATATATATATATATACATATATATATATATATATATATATATATATATATATATATATTACCTACTGGCGGTCGCCAGTAGGTATATATAGTTAGGATTTTTTCTCTATGGGTTTTTTGAAAATTCTATGTCTAATAACTTTGGCGTTTGTGGACGGAATTGGCTGAAATTTTCAGGAAAATGGCACATTTTGTTTCTGAGCAGCCCTTGAAAATTTGGGGGGGTTCGTCCAGTGGGGGCCGAGAAAAAAGGGGGGTCCCAAAACGTGTTTTTAACATTGAGTTTTCCATAGGGCGGTTGGCCTCACTTTTAGCCCGAACGGCTGAATGGATTTGCACGAAACTTGGCAAAATTGTAGGGACTGGTAGCCCGATGTGCCTTTTGTAGGTCTCAATATATGTGCTCCAGTGGATTTTGAGAAATTAACGTTTAAAAAAAGATATATATCTGTAACAGCGGACCGGGCAGCGCTCTGGTTCGCGGACTTTTCGCGCAACCGAGCTTTGTGAAGCGAAGCTGATTGGTTCTCCGGCGTCTGTCAACATTCCAAACAGTCCGTAGCGGCCGCCATCTTGTCTCTCGGTAGGATCGAGAGACAAGAGGAGGTCAAAACAAAGGGGGAAATAACTATAAGGGGGCATAGTAGATCCTCGCTGACCCCCTAGGTTTGATGTGGAGGTTTTAAAAGGGCCCCGCGGGGCAAAAAAAAATAATAATAATAATAATCGAACGGCTGAATGGATTTGCACAAAACTTGGCAAAATTGTAGGGACTGGTAGCCCGATGTGCCTTTGCTAGGTCTCAATATATGTGCTTCAGTGGATTTTGAGAAATTAACGTTCAAAAAAAGATATATATCTGTAACAGCGCACCGCTTCGCGTACTTTTCGCGTTACGGAGCTTTGCGAAGCGAAGCTGATTGGCTCTCCGGTGTCTGTAAACATTCCAAACAGTACGTAGCGGCCGCCATCTTGTCTCTCGGTAGGATCGAGAGACAAGAGGAGGCCAAAGCGAAGGGGCAAATGACCATAAGGGGGCATAGTAGATCCTCGCTGACCCCCTAGGTTTGATGTGGAGGTTTTAAAAGGGCCCCGCGGGGCAAAAAAAAAAAATAATAATAATAATCGAACGGCTGAATGGATTTGCACGAAACTTGGTAAAATATTAGGGACTGGTAGCCCGATGTGCCTTTGCTATGTCTCAATATATGTGCTTCAGTGCATTTTGAGAAATTAACGTTCAAAAACAAGATATATATCTGTAACAGCGCTCCGCTTCGCGGAGATAAAATTATATCTGTATTACCTAGCTGTTGCTAACACCAGTTAGCGACGGCTAGTAGGAGATAGCGACCATCTTGGGTCCCACTTTGCATGTGAGTGATATTTATCACTAATGACATGCAAAGTGGGCATGCCAAGATGTTAGCGACTGGAAACAGTCGCTAACATCGCTATCTCCTATTATCAACTTTTGGAAATATTCGAGATAAGCGCGAATATCTCCAAAAAGTAACAGCTGCCCTGAGCAGTTCTTAGCCATGTTATCCAATGGGAGGTGGATAACATGGCTAAGAGCATTAGCTCGGTAATGCATGAATATCGCGGAGTTTTCAGCGATATTATTGCATTGCGCTCGTTTTTTATCGTATTTGCGATAAACCTTGATAATAGCAAGGTTTATCTGCGATAATTTCTGACGGTAAAAAAATCTTTGCAATGCATCGTTAGGGATAAATATCGCTTAACTTTGGTAATATGCCCCAACGTCTGTTAACGTTCGATTCGAAGGAAATCAGGAATTCTTGAAAAACATTGTGTGCGCCATCTTGTCTTTTTTCAAATGCACACTTTTGTCGTGCACGGCAGCCATTTTAGATGCCTTGACCAGACCCACTCTGTGCACGCTGTCGATCCTTAGCATGGCTCCCCACCCTCGCAAGCATCTCACCCAGGCAGTGGTCACCCCCGCTCTCTGTCTTATGCATGGGTAATAAACCTCCCCCCATCTGCGCTGCTCTTCCCTGAGAATCACACCCTGTGCCCGCCCGACACCTCCCTTTCGCCCTATTCACTACCGCACCCTCTGACACTCCTTTTCCTCTGTGTCCGATTGTCCAGGCCGGTCCTAGGCTATCAGCTAGCCCTGCAGATGTAGTTTATGGCCACAGCTGTAAAGAATCACCCCTCTTCAAAGGAGTTATAGTAGATCAAGGCCCACACTCGATGAGATCCGTCACAGCAGAAGCGTTGCTATTATCTGAAAACCATCCTGTATTGTGATTGGGGAGGGGACCGAGCGTGAAGCGGAAGATTCCAGGGATGACTCTTTGTACATCAAAGTTTTTACAATTATGTGTCACATTAAAAATATATAGCACTCCGACAAAGTAGTAAGATTATAAAACTTTAATAATTTATAAATATATACAAGAAAACAAAAATAGTAATAACATATAAACATTTTTAGGGAAAAACAACGAAGTAGCGGTCGGCTGTGCGAATAGTCCCAACGCAGCACAACGTCTAGATTTCCGGCGTGGGGCGTCGCGGGGGGTGGGTCATCAGTAGCAAACTGTTGTGCGAATAGTTCCAAGGCAGCAGAACGCGCCGAAATCTAGATGACACGAAAGTGATGTCTAGTAAGTTGCCACCCAGCAAATAACGGCGTGGGGCGTCGCGGGGGGTGGGTCATCAGTAGCAAACTGTTGTGCGAATAGTTCCAAGGCAGCAGAACGATGGCACCAAGGTGATGTCCAGTAAGTTGCCGCACTGGTTTTGGTATCCTACAATGCTGCTCCGAATAACGGCGTGGAGCGCCCCGGGGGAGGCGGCGTGAACGGGCCTCTCCAGGTGGAGTCTCATCTGTTTTAGTGGGGCGCCCCTTTACCGTTTCAGTTGCCATTCCGTCCGCTTTTGGTCCACTGTGTCAAAATCCGCCATTCAGCTGAGTTGCGCCCACTCTTGCGGTGCAGCGATAGGCGGCTGCCACAGGACTCTCAAAATGGCGGCAGGCTCTTTCCTTTTTGGGCGTGGTCCACTGAAATGGCCCTGGGACACCTTGGAAATCGGACGCTTGTCTGCTCGGTCTTGGACCCCATTCTCGAAAGCGTCCCCTCCGCCTTGAGAATTCATCAAAATTTTTGGGGGCCCCGACTCCTGCAGGCTTCTGGTGGGGAGCGGCTGCCATGATTGCTCGCGGAATGACCACGACGGAGCTACGAGATGGTGGTGCTCTCATGCTGACGCCAGTTTAGTCTGAAACATCCAGAAACAAGGTGGGGCTTTCATCGTTTGGGGGAAAAAAAAAGTTTTCATCCAATGAAAAGTGTTGTTTTTAGGTCATATGATCAAGCCTTCCATCATTCGGAAACCAAAAGTAAAATGAACCAATGAAAAGTTTTATAAACAAGTCACATGACCTGTTATGCGGCATAGGGTATAAAATGCGGAGAAAATACGTTGGCACGTGAGGCGGCGTCAGTAGCGGACCGATGTGCGAATAGGCCGAAGGCAATACAACGCGCCAAGATCCGGATGGCACCGAGGTGGTGTCCAGCAAGTTGCAGCACTGGTGTGGCCATCCTACAATGCTGAAAGTCGGCGTGGGGCGCCCCGTTGGCCTGTGAGTTTGCGTCAGTAGCGGACCGATGTGCGAATAGGCCGAAGGCAGCACAATGCGCCAAGATCCGGATGGCACCGAGGTGGTGTCTAGTAAGTTGTCGCACTTCTGTGGCCATCCTACAATGTTGAAAGTCGGCGTGGGGCGCCCCGTTGGCCTGTGAGATGGCGTCAGTAGCGGACCGATGTGCGAATGGGGCCAAAGGCAGCGTAACAATATTTTCTGACTGACACCACAAGGCGCTGAGATGCCAAGATCCGGATGGCACAGAGGTGATGTCTAAGTTGCGGACTGATGTGCGAATGGGGCCAAAGGCAGCGTAACAATATTTTTTGTATGGAAGATACCACTAGGCGTTGAGATGCCAAGATTCGGATGGCACTGAGGTGATGTCTAGCAAGTTGGTGTGGTCATCCTACAATGCTGAAACTCGGCGTGGGTCGCCCCATTAGCCTGTGAGATGGCGTCAGTAGCGGACCGATGTGCGAATAGGCCGAAGGCAGCACAACGCGCCAAGATCCGGATGTCACCGTGGTGGTTTCATAGTTGAGAGGCACTTCATCTGCAGTGGGGCGCCGAGATCCGGATGGCACCGAGGTGATGTCTAGCAAGTTGCTGTACTGGTGTGGTCATCCTACAATGCTGAAACTCGGCGTGGGTCGCCCCATTAGCCTGTGAGATGGCGTCAGTAGCGGACCGATGTGCGAATAGGCCGAAGGCAGCACAACGCGCCAAGATCCGGATGTCACCGTGGTGGTTTCATAGTTGAGAGGCACTTCATCTGCAGTGGGGCGCCGAGATCCGGATGGCACCGAGGTGATGTCTAGCAAGTTGCTGTACTTGTGTGGTCATCCTACAATGCTGAAACTCGGCGTGGGTCACCCCATTAGCCTGTGAGATGGCTGTTCTTTGGATTTGTGCCTGGTCCACCAAAATGGCCCTGGGACACCTTAGAACTCGGACGCTCGATTTTTTTTTCCTTTCCTGTACATGCAAAAAAAGGTAAATGCCCGGTACGTTACACGCTTCATCTGCCACGATGAACTCTCCAGAGGAACCGAAAAAAAATATAGTTGTGGTAACTATACCATGCATCGTCATATGGAGAGGTGGCACCAATTAATTATAGTGCTGCATAAAAGAGAGATTTGGAGGAGAACCCCTGACCTGCTAGTACATTCATCAAAGAAGTGGCACTGAGAGCTTCAGAGGCAAGGGAAACGGTCCCAAATATTTAGAAGAACTTTGGAAAGATTAAAATGACATGTTTAGATTGTGGCAAATTAATTTCATGTGGACAGATGAGTGTTACTCTAATAAATACAGCATATGAACATCATCATAGTCGATGGTTGGTAGAGACATTTTGACTATATCCTGGACCTGCCCGTCCTCGCCCAAAATGGCGCCGGAATAAATGGGACTCGTAACTCCTTGTTGTGTACTGGTTGCAGAACCTTGAAATCACGAGATACGTATGCAGTTTTGAAGCACATGGCGGGCGGGGACGAGAATTGATTGAATATTTTGACATCCCTATTGATATTAAGTTCTGATGTGTTATTGATTACTGTACTGTTGAAAGTTCGAATTAACGTCACCCATGGTACTTGCCCGCAAATGTATATCTAGATAATTTTATTGTAACTGGCCCTGTCGTATTTTAATTATAAAATGTACGTCCACCGATTCCGTAACTGTTAGACACCTTAGTTCTTGCAACCTAATGGCCCGCCCGTTACGTTCCTCTACAGTGTAAATGTCTATTCATCATATACGATTACAGTTTGCTCTGTGGCAGGCCCACGTGGTTATAGGCTCGTATTTGTATAATGAAATTTTCACAATAAAGGTTTTTAAAAGAAAACATGGTAGTAGTATATACATTGGTAAAGTTTTTAATAATAGTGACTGTTTTAGAATCATTAAAAGGCAAGTGAAATAAAGCAGACCAATTACATGAAGGGTAAAAGGTATAATACGAAGGAACGCAGTAAAGATAAATGGTCAAGGGCTGTTGTGTTTTCTATTCCTGCAACATAAAGTGATCGATAAGAATCTCATATTCAGGCGTATCGGCGACTAAGACAGCAGGTCGACCCTCTTTTGCTCAACGGCTCCGTCATGGGACGAAGAAACGCTCTTTTTCTCGAAAAAAGAATATATTTTACTTGCAGGACAGTTGTAAAATTTCCGGGAAAGTACATTAGCCTGGAACATTATAACATATATTTAAGAAAAAATAATGTTCGGAAGTAATGAAAAGCGTAATTTTTAGGTCATATGACCAAGCCTTTCATCATTACAATAAGAAAAGTAAAATGAACCAATGAAAAGTTTTATTAACAAGTCACATGACTTGTTATGCTTACGTTACGCGCTGCGCGCCCCGGATGACTTCCGGATGCGCTAACGCGGCGCGTCATATGACGCATTACGCGACAACGCAGGTACAGAATATAGTCAAAATGTCTCCACCAACCAGCGGTCGGAACACAACCCCTTTCAGCAGGCTAAATAGTTCTGTTAAATGACAACAGAAGGGACAGGCAACAAGAACCATCAGTCAAAGAGGGGAGAGCTAGTTCTTCTCTACCGGGTTACATTGGGGCGCTACCGGAACTGATCGAATTGGTAGTCTACAGTGTTTCTGGATGTTTCAGACTGAAGCTGGGGTTAGCATGAGAGCAGCACCATTTCGTAGCTCCGTCGTGGTCATTCCGCAACCAATCATGGCAGCCGTTCTTTATCGTTATTTTGGGCGGGGTGGGTGGCGGAGCCGAGCTGTTTTGCAGCCATCATTGTGTGGAGTTCAGTTCATCTCACTAGTTTTGTATTTGTCATGAGGGGTTGTTCCTAATGTTTCTATTTTAGCGAGGTCAAAAAGAGATCCCATTAGTGGCCTACTGATTTTGCTCGATTCCTTTTCTTTTTTTTTTACACGATTTTTCGTTATCTGCAAAGACTAAACAGAGTATTGCGACTCTGTGTTTGTTTGTAAATAGAGAATGAACCAAAGAGAACTAATTCTAAAACAGTAAATACTTGGATAACAATCAATCAAATGGAGAGAGAAGCAGGCACGACGGATTACAATGGGGGCAAAGACCTGCGTTAACTACCTTTCACTATCTGCAAAGAGAGAGTACTCCTAATAGAAATGAGGGGGGGGGGGCACCATTCAAAGCAGATCAGTGTGCATAAACACGAAAATGTTTTCACTTACCACGTACTTGACATTCGACAGCTTATGATATTTGCTATTAAAAAACCATTGAAATTCACTGAAAAAACCATAGGTTATAGACCATATATAGTTAGGAATTAGCATTTACAAAACCTTGAAAATTCACTGAAAAAACCATAGGTTATAGACCATATATAGTTAGGAATTAGCATTTAAAAAACCTTATTTTACTCACACAAAACCATTGAAATTCCATATATAGTTAGTTGCACTAACTATATATCGCGCACCTGCAATCCACTGCTGATCATGTCACATATTACATCATTCATGACATGGTCAGTGACATCACTGATGACATCACTGATGACATCTCAAATGACATCACTGATGACATCACTGATGACATCTCATTTGACATCATTCTTGTGCTAATACGATAAACCTCTTCAGACTCTAATATAACCTTAGATACACTCAGTGTATACAGACACTCACACACTGCCACTCATCCATGGAGTTACTCACACACCCAGTCAGTCATGCAAAGAAACAATCTCATCTCCATTTCTTCAACTATACAGTTAAACACACCTTACTTATTGAAACATATACTAACACATATTTACTCTCTTATACAATCCCTGATACAAGTTCACAATGATCGATACAACCACTCACTCATTCGGTGGCTCTCATGCACAGTTATTTATATATGCCAACTCTCACATGTACTGTGTTTTACATATGTACTTACTATGACATGTAGCATTGAGATATCCATTCACTCATCAATACACTCATGCACACAGTCAACTGCCCATGTAGCTGTTTCCACATGCACTCTTGAACTCATACACCTAGTGAATAAACTGTTCACACATCTATGCATAGAGTCACACACCTTCCAGCCACCCCCACACAAACTCAATCTCCCATAGAAATACTTGGGCAACCAATTAATAACACATATAGCCTCTCGTATAGCTAATGATCAACACATGCAGCAGTTTACAGAACAACAGACATAATGATGCACAAATTAAGACAGTTTAGTCACTAACCCATGCATTCAGTGAGACACATTTAATCACTCACTCATACAGTCAGTCACGCACCTACTAAATCCTTCATCCAGACACTTATACATCCACTCATTCTTCAATATGTAAGACATATTTTAACTTTACAGAAACATACAGTCACTGGATGTTGTCATCAGTGATGTCATTTGAGATGTCATCAGTGATGTCATCAGTGATGTCACTGACCATGTCATGAATGATGTAATATGTGACATGATCAGCAGTGGATTGCAGGTGCGCGATATATAGTTAGTGCAACTAACTATATATGGAATTTCAATGGTTTTGTGTGAGTAAAATAAGGTTTTTTAAATGCTAATTCCTAACTATATATGGTCTATAACCTATGGTTTTTTCAGTGAATATATATATATATATATATGAAGCTCCTGGTTGACACACACAGTTTGGAAGGCTTACGAGCAGCTGCGAAAGGCTCAACCTGTTCCTTGAATCACTGGTACGGGCAGCATCCGCCTGCAAGCAGAAATAAATGCAAATCACTTCTTTGCCTGACGCGTTTCGTTTATTCACTTTTTCAAAGGCAATATCATGGTGAACACTCCCCCATCGCTTTTAACGTCTTTTCAACATCTGCCACCCCCAGATGGGCTGTCCGAATGGAACTGTGGTGATTTCTGGGAGATGGAGTGTTCGAAATTAATCCTCAGATGGATGCAAATTTCTTGTAAGCTCTGAATGAGCCCCCACAAGCGTCACTGTCCTCAATCCAGCACATTTGCCCCATGATCAGGTAGGTATATACCAAGCCCCATGGCCCCCAGTGTTCACGGGGTGGTGCCACTCCGACGGCCGTGCAGCCGTCAAAATATGAAGCTCCTGGTTGACACACACAGTTTGGAAGGCACACGAGCAGCTGCGAAAGGCTCAACCTGTTCCTTGAATCACTGGTACGGGCAGCATCCGCCTGCAAGCAGAAATAAATGCAAATCACTTCTTTGCCTGACGCGTTTCGTTTATTCACTTTTTCAAAGGCAATATCATGGTGAACACTCCCCCATCGCTTTTAACGTCTTTTCAACATCTGCCACGCCCAGATGGGCTGTCCGAATGGAACTGTGGTGATTTCTGGGAGATGGAGTGTTCGAAATTAATCCTCAGATGGATGCAAATTTCTTGTAAGCTCTGAATGAGCCCCCACAAGCGTCACTGTCCTCAATCCAGCACAGTTGCCCCATGATCAGGTAGGTATATACCAAGCCCCATGGCCCCCAGTGTTCACGGGGTGGTGCCACTCCGACAGCCGTGCAGCCGCCAAAATATGAAGCTCCTGGTTGACACACACAGTTTGGAAGGCACACGAGCAGCTGCGAAAGGCTCAACCTGTTCCTTGAATCACTGGTACGGGCAGCATCCGCCTGCAAGCAGAAATAAATGCAAATCACTTCTTTGCCTGACGCGTTTCGTTTATTCACTTTTTCAAAGGCAATATCACGGTGAACACTCCCCCATCGCTTTTAACGTCTTTTCAACAACTGCCACGCCCAGATGGGCTGTCCGAATGGAACTGTGGTGATTTCTGGGAGATGGAGTGTTCGAAATTAATCCTCAGATGGATGCAAGTTTCTTGTAAGCTCTGAATGAGCCCCCACAAGCGTCACTGTCCTCAATCCAGCACAGTGCCCCATGATCAGGTAGGTATATACCAAGCCCCATGGCCCCCAGTGTTCACGGTGTGGTGCCACTCCGACGGCCGTGCAGCCGCCAAAATATGAAGCTCCTGGTTGACACACACAGTTTGGAAGGCACACGAGCAGCTGCGAAAGGCTCAACACTCCATCTCCCAGAAATCACCACAGTTCCATTCGGACAGCCCATTTGGGCGTGGCAGATGTTGAAAAGACGTTAAAAGCGATGGGGGAGTGTTCACCATGATATTGCCTTTGAAAAAGTGAATAAACGAAATGCGTCAGGCAAAGAAGTGATTTGCATTTATTTCTGCATGCAGGCGGATGCTGCCCGTACCAGTGATTCAAGGAACAGGTTGAGCCTTTCACAGCTGCTCTTGTGCCTTCCAAACTGTTTGTGTCAACCAGGAGCTTCATATATATATATATATATATATATATATATATATTACCTACTGGCGGTCGCCAGTAGGTATATATAGTTAGGATTTTTTCTCTATGGGTTTTTTGAAAATTCTATGTCTAATAACTTTGGCGTTTGTGGACGGAATTGGCTGAAATTTTCAGGAAAATGGCACATTTTGTTTCTGAGCAGCCCTTGAAAATTTGGGGGGGGTTCGTCCAGTGGGGGCCGAGAAAAAAGGGGGGTCCCAAAACGTGTTTTTAACATTGAGTTTTCCATAGGGCGGTTGGCCTCACTTTTAGCCCGAACGGCCGAATGGATTTGCACGAAACTTGGCAAAATTGTAGGGACTGGTAGCCCGATGTGCCTTTTGTAGGTCTCAATATATGTGCTCCAGTGGATTTTGAGAAATTAACGTTTAAAAAAAGATATATATCTGTAACAGCGGACCGGTTAGCGCTCTGGTTCGCGGACTTTTCGCGCAACGGAGCTTTGTGAAGCGAAGCTGATTGGTTCTCCGGCGTCTGTCAACATTCCAAACAGTCCGTAGCGGCCGCCATCTTGTCTCTCGGTAGGATCGAGAGACAAGAGGAGGTCAAAACAAAGGGGGAAATAACTATAAGGGGGCATAGTAGATCCTCGCTGACCCCCTAGGTTTGATGTGGAGGTTTTAAAAGGGCCCCGCGGGGCAAAAAAAAATAATAAAAATAATAATTGAACGGCTGAATGGATTTGCACGAAACTTGGCAAAATATTAGGGACTGGTAGCCCGATGTGCCTTTGCTAGGTCTCAATATATGTGCTCCAGTGGATTTTGAGAAATTAACGTTCAAAAAAAGATATATATCTGTAACAGCGCTCCGCTTCGCGTAACGGAGGTTTGCGAAGCTGATTGGTCATTCTGTCACTGGGCTATAGTTGGGCTACATCTGGCTGATATTTGGGCTACATTTGTTTTTTTGTGTGTCTGGCGGCCATCTTTGGGCTACATTGGGCTACATTGGGCTTCATTGGGCTACATTCGGCTAATTAGCAAATAGCTCATCGCAAACTAGGAATGGTAAAGAATCGCTATTTATTCCTTAAAGTTCGCTATTTAGGAAATGCAAATAACTTTGATGATACATATGGCGGTTCATCTCTAACAAGATAAGAAGCATAGGGATAGATTTATGATGACTGGCGCATCACCAGGGATGTGTTAGTCATTCTGTGCCGCTGTTCCGTCACCTATGGTGTGCTGCATTTACAATGCGGCGCATCACGGGGCAAAAACAGCACAGATGCGTGATGTATCTGTGCCGTAAAGGTGGCGCATTGCTGGAGTTGTATCGCAAGTGTGATGAAGGTCCAGCAAGGGTCGGGGGTGCCCCTGTCGCAGGGTTTCTGTTCTCACACAGAACTGTGGACAGAGGATTGGAACCTCGGCGAATTAGGGTGTCCCAAAACTCACGTTAGTAATCAAAAACTATTTAGCAAGCTAGGTACAGTGTCACATTGGATATAACAAACTCTCAATGTTTAGACAATCCATAATATGAACTTATAGTACCTCAGGATACGTGGAACTCATGAACAGTCGGTCGTTATATATTTCTTAGAAACCAGAACATGGAGTTAGGAAGAACACATGTGTATTTGAAATGTTTATTTACTAATGCCGTCTTCTCAGGCGTAGTACCTTAGATAATAAAAGTACACATATTATCAGTAGCAAAATTACCAGCATAGTTACTAGTACATAAAAAGTGAATGGTGATAGTATGTTAACATGCTGTAAATGAATAAGAGTTAGCAACACTTATAAGCAGCCGCGGGCCGTGGAGGGAGTTACGGTGAGGCAGGGAGGCGGGGAGGGGGAGAAGCAGGGTGGAGAATACAAGTACACATATTATCAGTAGCAAAATTACCAGCATAGTTACTAGTACATAAAAAGCGAATGGTGACAGTATGTTAACATGCTGTAAATGAATAAGAGTTAGCAACACTTATAAGCAGCCGCGGGCCGTGGAGGGAGTTACGGTGGGGCAGGGAGGCGGGGAGGGGGAGGGGCAAGGTAGAGAGGGCTCCACCCTGCTTCTCCCCCTCCCCGCCTCCCTGCCTCACCGTAACTCCCTCCACGGCCCGCGGCTGCTTATATCTCACCCTCCCTAATACACATATTATATTATTTGCTAAGAAGGTCTCTTTGTGTTGGTTTAGGGCGTGCCCATACTTTAGTGTCTTAGATTTGAAGGAATCACATCAGCATACACCAGCTCTCTCTTCATGTGAACCGCATCAACTGTTGTGTATGTGTGTTCGGCAAAGCAATATAAAACCCGCCTCATGCCCAGAATTGGCAGAAGTTGCACTTATGTTATGAGTATGAAGTCGTGGAGATCAGACCTCATAACAATTCTGTATCGTGTTGTTCTTGAAACTTTAGCACTCGCTGTACAGATATAGTTTAACAAGTAAAGCAGATAGTAGACCAATAACATATTATTCTCATGTAAACCACGATGAACTACTAGGTGGAAAGCTAAAGCAACAACTAAATGTCGTGTGCAGAAGTTGCAAAAAAGGAAAAATGGCGTTTAAACCGGTAATGAGCCCATGCTAACTTAACACGGTGTAAAGATATCCAGGACCTAGATGACACCTCCTCATGATCCGGAAACGAACTGAATAAGATAATAGAAGTGCCATCTCATGAGAGCAGATTGCAAGTTTATATGTGGACGGTCCGCAAGGTAAAGCATTAAAAACTAGGAAAATTCAATGCTAAAGAAAAATAAAACAGCCAAGTACTTTATCGAGTCTTAAGCCAATAGGCAAGGTAAATAATAAAAACTTGACAATTAAGTCAATGAATTGTCAATGAAATGCTAGTACTCAGCATATGAAACATGAAAAAGGTCTATGACATAACTGTGTATGCAAAATAAGCTGCAACAGCCTCCAACAGGAAGTCACCGTCTTCATCCGAAAACAGTTCAGCCATCCAATTTAAAAGCGGAAAAGAACATACGTGCTCTCCCAGCACCGGATCCTCTATCACCATCAGAGGACAGCTCGGTGGGTTTTCAAGAAAGCTGTGTTCCAAGAAAGACTGTGCTGCCGCCAGTAAATTCCAGGGACCAAGTAGTCCATGCATCAATGCCACAGCCATAATCCTTTCGCCAGGACAAATCAACTCGTGAGTAATGATAGGAGTCATCAGCTGATTAAAGTCGACGTCAGGAGAAACCGGTCCGCAGAGACACAAATCAATGGCCCAATCGAAATCACAGGTCAGGCAGTGAAATACAGGCTGGACACAGGTGAAGTAGGAGAACCGAAAAGATAATCCATATGCCGTGCTTAATATCGCCAACGGCATTGTGCCATAATATTCTAGCATGCGATTGCGGAACAGTGTCAGCAGCTGCAGGGTCGGAGGTTGCATAGGAGGGACATCCATATTTAAAAATGTAAAAAAGCACAAGAGCGTCCGCTGGTAATGCAAGTAAAAATGCAATCCACGAACCAGAGTGGAGAAAATGGAATGAAAGGGAGCAGGGATGACTCCAAAGATTTTCTCAAATGAAGTCACGAGACCACTGGTAACAACTTTAAAAAAGTGTGCCAGGGATTTTGTGGAGGATGCGTTAAAGATAGTCGGAAACATGTTGCTGAAATTGAAAGGCAAACCTGTGTACGGGTGTTCGCTATGTGAAGTACGAAAGTTTCACGGGCCGAACTCAAGGCCACCTCTCTCTGAGACAAAAGAGCTCTTATTCTTGTCATGCCGTTGAAACGTGTCCCAAGGTTGGTATTTGTGGCCAGATTGAAAACTCCCTATGTTCATGTGTGGGAGGAAATAGAACATTTCTGCAGCAAATAACCCGTTCACTTACTGTTACGATAAAAGGAATACTTTTAATTAACTCAGAACAATCTTCATTATTGAGCATCAAATAACTACCATTTTCCAACAACTTGAACGTGGGGATGATAGCAGGAACTGGCGTGCCTTGCAACACGCAAGCCATATTTGGTCGGTGTTTGTTGCATGAATCGTGTAACTGTATGTGCCTACACATTAGTGAATGATCTGGCGTCTCAGTGCATTCCTCTCCATTCAGATAAACTTCTTGATCATCTTTGAAACATCTGTATGTGTATGGAAGCGACCAGACCTCATGAACAAAAGCACTACCTAAAGGTTCATAAAGACCTATTGGTATATATTTCATACAATTTGAAAACTTATATAAAGCAAAAGGCAGCGTTATTAAACCGTGGATAAGGCATGTTGCCAAAAAACCCGCAATCCTCTGCTGATGATGTCACTGAGCATGTCATGAATGATGTAATATGTGACATCATCAGTAGTGGATTATGGGTAATAGTATCTCTAGTTTACTCCCCTATAGCTGTCTTTCTTTTAACATAAGTGTGTGTTTCCTTCCCTTATACTTACTGTTTTTGGTTCGCTTCCAGTTCGCGTACCAGCGAGCGAACTAGGAAGCGAACTAAGAGAAATAGAGGTTGGCACAGTTCCAAATATTGTACCAATTTTTTAATAACGGGGAGGTAGTTCTGAAAAGAACTTTTTTTTTTATTTTTCTGAACATTTTTTTAATGTTTTTGAATTTTTCGGAACAGTTTTATATTTTTTTGGGTTTTTCTTGGAGGGGGCAATGAAAACGATTCATTGTAAAGGGCTCAACAGGAGCAACAAAACAAAAAAAAGAAGTATTTATTATTTTGGGCGTTTCGGACAAACTTGCATATGATAGTCAATAGCTCTGTTGATCAGAGTGATGCTTCTTTCTCCGTAGGAAATGAATCCATCGCAAAATACGCAGGTGTGTTTTACTTCACCAAATCTCATTTGTATATTTGGCACCATCTCCCTGCCCTCTGGTCCCGTTACTTCCGGTACAACAGATCTTCTGGCCATAATAGGGAGATTATCTAGGTCGTTCCGAAACTGTGCAGCACTGTAGTTGTTAGGATGCCACCTAGTCATATGGCGATGCATTGTGTAGTTTCCGAAACTGTATTTTTTGTCGGTCCCTCTGGACAGTCTATCTTGACATATAAGGCAAGTTACGTATCTTGCATTTACTTTTTTCTGACCTTTGGGAATTTTAAAAAATTGCCAAATGAAGTTTTCTTTCCGGTGAGACGTCTTGGGCTGCTCAGGCAAAAACTGCCTCTCTTCGTGCTCGTCCTCCTGTTCCTCTTCTTCTTCTTCTTGTTGAATTACAACTTGAGCAGGTGGTCCACTCTTCCTTGGATGTGGTGGAGGTGGTGGGGAAGCACCAGCTGAAGCTACTAAAGAAGCCATTGCTCAGTGATCACAAAGGGTCTTTCTCTCACAATGATGAAAGTCAGAGTGAGGAAAGAAGGAGGGATTTTCATCATTTGGGAAAAACAAGAGTTCTCAACCAATCAAAAGTGTTCATTTTAGATTATATGACCTAGTCTTACATCATTAGGAAACCAAAAGTGAAATGAACCAATGAAAAGTGTTATTACCAAGTCACATGACTTGCTGTGTTTACGTTAAGCGCTTTGCAGCGCCTCCCGGTTTGCTTCCAGAAACCTGCGCTTTGGCACTCGCTTCGCGTACCAGTTCGCTAACGTAGCACGTCATATGACGTATCACGCGACAACGTGGAACGTCATGCGGACGGGAGGCGTCACGATGTTGTTTTCTAACGCGGCACTTGCGGTAAAGAAACGTTTACCGGCTCGCGGTCTATTTCGCGGCATCAAGGTCAGCTAACGGGAAGCTTCCCGATTCGCGAAGCGGGAACGAAGAAAAAAAAATATTTTAAAAAAAAATTATTCATAAACATATAAAATATATTTTTGGATTTAAAGAAGAATACATTTTACAGCTACAGATATTAGCTGTTAAAAAAACAATGAAATTCACAGAAAAAACCATAGGTTATAGACCATATATAGTTAGGAATTAGCATTTACAAAACCTTGAAAATTCACTGAAAAAACCATAGGTTATAGACCATATATAGTTAGGAATTAGCATTTAGAAAACCTTATTTCACTCACACAAAACCATTGAAATTCCATATATAGTTAGTTGCACTAACTATATATCGCGCACCCGCAATCCACTGCTGATGATGTCACATATTACATCATTCATGACATGGTCAGTGACATCACTGATGACATCACTGATGACAACATCCAGTGATTATGTGTTTCTGTAAAGTTTAAATATGTTTTACATATTGAAGAATGAGTGGATGTATAAGTGTCTGAATGAAGGTTTTAGTAGGTGCGTGATTGACTGTATGAGTGAGTGATTAAATGCGTCTTACTAAATGCACGGGTTAGTGACTAAACTGTCTGAAAGTGTGCATCAGTATGTCTGTTGTTGTGCAAGCTGCTGCATGTGTTGATCAGTAGCTATATAAGTAGCTATATGGGTTATTGATTGGTTGCACAAGTATTTGTATGGGAGACTGAGTGTGTGTATGGCTGGCTGGGAGGTGTGTGACTCTGTGCAGATCAATGTGTACTTGTATCAGTGATTCTATAAGAGAGTAAGTATGTGTTAGTATATGTTTGAAGATGTAAGGTACTCTATGTTTAACTGTGTAGATTAGAAAATGGAAGTGTGATTGATTCTTTACAGGACTGACTAGGTGTGTGAGTAACTCCATGGATGAGTGGCAGAGTGTGAGTGTCTGTATAGGTGTATGAGTGCATATGATAGTGTTGTAAAGATGAGTGATTGTATGTATGAATGATTGTATGGGTGAATGAGTGAATGTGTGTGTAGACGTAGGAATCAGTGAATGCGTATGTAGTAACTAGTATTGGTGTGTCAATGGTTTCAAAAATTATACTCTGTATTTAACACTGGGTGTAACAGAGGTTATATTAAAGTTGAGGAGATGCATTGTATTGTCACATTAATGATATCATCATTGATGTGACCATTGATGTCAAAAGAGATATCATCAGTGATGTCATTTGAGATGTCATCAGTGATGTCATCAGTGATGTCACTGACCATGTCATGAATGATGTAATATGTGACATCATCAGCAGTGGATTGCGGGTGCGCGATATATAGTTAGTGCAACTAACTATATATGGAATTTCAATGGTTTTGTGTGAGTGAAATAAGGTTTTCTAAATGCTAATTCCTAACTATATATGGTCTATAACCTATGGTTTTTTCAGTGATATATATATATATATATATACCAGGTCTCCCTTCACGAGAGAAATTTGAGCCGCAACCTTTCCGTGGATGTTAGCGCTTTTATTAGCAATTTACAGCGGGCATTTCCTGATGCATTTCGGTCTTTCCCAGACCTTTCTCAAAGGAGGAGGGCGCCACGGCATAAACAGCTGACATCATTTTTCCAGCAGGAGTGTTTTTTATAAGAGCTACAGCCCTCTGGTGAACGCCCCGCAGGGCTGACTGTGTCTCTAAGCCCGCTGGTATTTGTAGTCTGTTGTTCGTGGATGATGCCGTTTGTTTGTTTAGCTGCAAGGTTCGTATCACGGAATCCCCACATTCCACTTGTCAGGCTGTAGGGACAAAATCCAAGGTCTAGTCCCTGGAGGCTGTTCACTGCCCTATGTGCTTCCGCAGGCAACAAACCTTGGTTCAAGTTCAGGCAAAGCGGCACTCTTTGTTAGAGGTGCGTAGCTGAAGGTGGAACCAAGCCTTAAATATTAACCAGGTCTCCCTTCACAAGAGAAATTTGCGCCGCAACCTTTCCGTGGATGTTAGCGCTTTTATTAGCAATTTACAGCGGGCATTTCCTGATGCATTTCGGTCTTTCCCAGACCTTTCTCAAAGGAGGAGGGCGCCACGGCATAAACAGCTGAAATCATTTTTCCAGCAGGAGTGTTTTTTATAAGAGTTACAGCCCTCTGGTGAACGCCCCGCAGGGCTGACTGTGTCTCTAAGCCCGCTGGTATTTGTAGTCTGTTGTTCGTGGATGATGCCGTTTGTTTGTTTAGCTGCAAGGTTTGTATCACGGAATCCCCACATTCCACTTGTCAGGCTGTAGGGACAAAATCCAAGGTCTAGTCCTCGGAGGCTGCTCACTGCCCTATGTGCTTCCGCAGGCAACAAACGTTGGTTCAAGTTCGGGCAAAGCAGCGCTCTTTGTTAGAGGTGCGAAGCTCATGGCGGAACCAAGCCTTAAATATTAACCAGGTCTCCCTTCATGAGAGAAATTTGAGCCGCAACCTTTCCGTGGATGTTAGCGCTTTTATTAGCAATTTACAGCGGGCATTTCCTGATGCATTTCGGTCTTTCCCAGACCTTTCTAAAAAGGAGGAGGGCGCCACGGCATAAACAGCTGACGCATTTTTCCAGCAGGAGTGTTTTTTATAAGAGTTACAGCCCTCTGGTGAACGCCCCGCAGGGCTGACTGTGTCTCTAAGCCCGCTGGTATTTGTAGTCTGTTGTTCGTGGATGATGCCGTTTGTTTGTTTAGCTGCAAGGTTTGTATCACGGAATCCCCACATTCCACTTGTCAGGCTGTAGGGACAAAATCCAAGGTCTAGTCCTCGGAGGCTGTTCACTGCCCTATGTGCTTCCGCAGGCAACAAACGTTGGTTCAATATATATATATATATATATATATATATATATATATGTATATATCAATATATATATATATATTCGCTGACAAAACCACAGGTTTCAGGGACGTTATAGTTAGTTGGACATTTCACACTTACAAAACCATAGAAATTCCCCTGTTATAGTTAGTTCAGCTAACTATAACTCGCTCACCCGCAATGCACTGCTGATGATGTCACATATTACATCATTCATGACATCTAAAATAACATCACTGATGACATCATCCAGTGACTGTGTTTTTCTTTAAAGTTTAAATATGTATTATATATATGCCAAGGTATATTAAAGAATGAGTGGTTGTATAAGTGTCTGAATGTAGAATTTAGAAGGTGCGTGACTGAATGTTTAAGTGAGTGATTAAACGTTTCTTAATTAACGCATGGGTTAGTGACTAAACTGTGTGAATGTCTGTATCAGTTTGTCTGTTGTTGTATAAGCTGCTGCCTGGGTTGGTCAGTAGCTACATGAGTGTCTATATAGGTTATCGATTGTTTGTCTGAACATTTGTATGGGTACCTGGGTGTGTGTGGGGGTGGGTGGTGTGTGACTCTGTGAATAGGTGTTTGTGTGGTTGATTCACTGTGTGTATGAGTTCAAGAGTGCCTGTGGAAACAGCTGTATGGGTGGGTGTGGGTGTGTATGGGTGTGTTGGTGAGGGAATGGATGTCTCAATGGTACATGTCCACGTAACTACATATGTAAAAGGCCGTTTATGTGAGAGTTGAAGTATATAAATGACTATACGTGAGAGTCAGTGATTGTGAGAGTGGCTGTATGAATGAGTGTGTACTTGCATCAGTGATTGTATAAGAGAGTAAGCATGCGTTTGTTTCTGTTTGAATAAGTGATGTGGTGTGGGTATAACTGTATATGTCATTAAATGGAAGTGTGATTAATTATTTGCATGACTGACTAGGTGTGTGAGTAACTCTGGATAAGTGGTGGTGTGTAGGTGCATGTATATGTGTATGAGTGCTTATGATAGTGTTGTATTAATGAGTGACTGCATGTATGAGTGATTGTATGGGTGAATGAGTGGATGTGTGTGTAGACCTAGGAATCAGTGAGTGCATATGTAGTAATTGGTATTGGTGTGTCTATTGTTTCAAAATGGTAGCCTGTATTTTAGAGTGGGTGTATCAAAGGTTATATTAGGGTGTGAGGAGCAGCATCAGATTATCACATGGATGATGCCATAAGTGATGTTATCAGTGATGTCATCAGTGATGTCACTGACCATATCATGAGTAATATATTGTGAGACATCATCAGCAGTTATAGTTATCTCAACTAACTATAACAGCCGAATTTGTCTGGTTTTGTACGAGTGAAATATCCAACTAACTATAATGTCCCTGAAACCTATGGTTTTTTCAGTGAATTTCAAAGGTTTTTTAAATGCTAATTTCTAACTATAACGACCCTGAAACCTATGTTTTTTTCGGTGAACTTCAATGGTTTTTTTAAATGCTAATTTCTAGCTATAACAACCCTGAAACCTATGTTTTTTCAATGAATTTCAAAGGTTTTTTTATGCTAATTTTTAACTATAACGTCCTTGAAACCTATGGTTTTTTCATTGAATTTGAAAGGTTTTTTAAATGCCAATTTCTAACTATGCCTACAGAGGTACGACATGTGAAGAAAGGCGCAGAAAGAAGCAAGAGAAATGCAGAAAGAGGCAACAGAATCCAGAAAGACAAAGAAAGGTGCAGAAAGAAGCAAGAGAGGTGCACAAAGTGGCCTTGTTGCAAAGTCATCCTGTGCCTCCAACTTTGTGCTCACTGATACTAGTGGTAAATGACTCTGAATAACCAGGCCCGGAGCCAGTGCTATGCTAAAGGACACTTAGAATATATTAACTAGGGTACACTGTGGGTTGGGGTACCCCTGTGATTGGCATGACCCCCGCTGTAAGGCCCCAGTACAATAGGGCAGGGGGATTAAAACTACCTCTAAGTCAGAGGTGCAGAAAGAAGCAAGTGAAGTGCAGAAAGGACCAACAGAGGTGCATAAAGACGAAAAAGGGGTTTAGAAAAAGGCAAAAAAGTATGGAAAGAAGCAAAATAGGTGCAGAAAGAGGCAAGGGAACTGCAGAAAAAAGCAAGACAGGTGCAGGAAGAGGCAGGAGAGGTACACAAAGAGGCAAATGGGTACAGAACGAGGCAAGAGTGGTGCAGACAAAAGCAACAGAATTTCAGAAAGAAGCAACAAAGGTGCTTAAAGAGGTAACAGGGTGCAGAAAGAGGCAAAAGAAGTGCAGAAAGAAGCAACAGAGGTGCTGAAAGACCCAAAAGAGGTGCACAAACACACAAGAAAGGCACAGAAAGAGGGAACAGGGGTTCAGAAAGAGATAAGATAGATACATACAGTTGCAAGAGAGGTGCAGAAAGTAGCAGAAGTACAGAAAGAAGCAAGAGAGGTAGAGGAATAGGGAAAAGGGTGCAGAAAGAGGCATGAGAGATGCATATATTTACAAAAGAGGTGCAGAAAGAAGCAAGAGCAGTGCAGAAAGAATGAACAGAGATAAAAAGAGGGCAGAGGGGTACAGAAATAGGTAAGAGAGATGCACAAAGCAACAGAGGTGCTGAAAGAGGCACAAAGGGTGCAGAAAGAGGCAAGAGAAGTGTAGAAAGTAGCAACAGAGGTACAGTAAGCGGCAAGAGAGGTGCAGCAACAGGTAGGAAAGGTGCGGAAAGGGAACAAGGGTGTAAAACGAGGCAAATGAGGTACAGACAGGCAAGAGGGGTACAGAAAGAAGCTAGTGAGATACAGAAAGAGGTAACAGAGGTGCAGAAAGACACAAGAGAGGTGCAGAAAGATGCAAGATAACTACAGAAAGAGGCAATAGAAGTGCATAAAGTGGGGTGCAGAAGGAGGCAAGCGAACTGCAGAAAGATGCAAGAGTTGCAGAAACAGGCAAAAGGGGTGCAGAAAGAGGGAACAGATGTTCAGACAGATGCAAGAGAGGTGCAGAAAGAGAGGAGAGGGGTATAGAAAGAAGCAGGAGGGATGCAGAAATTTGCAAAAGAAGTGCAGAAAGAAGCAAGAGCAGTGCAGAAAGAACCAACAGAGATGCAGAAAGAGGCAAGAGGCGTGCAGAAAGAGGTAGGAGAGGTGCACAAAGAGGCAAGAGGGGTACAGAAAGAGGCAAGAAGGGTGCAGAAAGAAGAAAGAGAAGTACAGAAAGAAGCAACAGACTTGCTGAAAGAGACAAGACCGGTGTGTAAAGAGGCAAGAGGAGTGCAGAAAGAGCAAAAAGAGATGTAGAAACAATCAAGTGAGATGCAGAAAGAGGCAAGAGGGGTGCAGAAAGAAGAGATTGAGGTTCAGAAATATGCAAAAGAAGAGCAGAAAGTGGCATATGAGGCACAGAAAGAGGCAAGAGAAGTACAGAAAGAGGCACTTGAGGTACAGAAAGAGGCAAGAGAGATACAGAATGAGGCTCGAGAAGTACAGAAAGAGGCAAGATAAGTGCTGATAGCGGAAAGAAAGATGCTGAAGGAAGAGAGTGAGGTGCAGAAAGAGGCAAGTGAGGTGCAGAAAGAGGCAAGTGCGGTGCAGAAAGAGGCAAGAGAGGTACAGAAGGAGGCAAGGGAACTGCAGAAACAGACAATAAAAATACACAATAAGGCAAGAGAGTTGTAGAAACAGGCAAAAGGGGTGCAGAAAGAGGGAACAGATGTGCAGACAAATACAAGAGAGGTGCAGAATGAGGGGAGAGACATATCGAAAGATGCAAGAGGGATGCAGAAATTTTCAAAAGAGGCGGAGAAAGAAGCAAGAGCAGTGCAGAAAGAACCAACAGAGATGCAGAAAGATGCAAGAGGGGTTCGGAAAGGGATACAAAGGGTGCAGAAAGAGGCAAGAGAGATGCAGAAACAAGCAAGTGAGGTGCAGAAAGAAGCAAGAGAGGTACAGAAGTAAGAGAGTGGGGTTCATAAATAGGCAAGAGAAGAGCAGAAGGTGGCAAGAGAGGCACAGAAATAGGCAAAATAGGTGCAGAAAGAGACACTTGAGGTGCAGAAAGAGGCAAGAGAGGTACAGAAAGAGGCTCTGGAAGTACAGAAAGAGGCAAGAGAAGTACAGAAAGAGGCAAGAGAGATGCAGAAGGAAGAGAGTGATGTGCTGAAAGAGGCAAGAGAGGTACAGAAGGAGGCAAGAAAACTGCAGGAAAGAGTACACAAAGAGACAAGAGAGAAGCAGAAAGAGGCAAGAGAGGTGTAGAAAGAAGTGCGAAAAGAGCCAAGTGAGGTACAGAAAGAGGCAAGTGAGATGCAGAAAGAAGCAAGAGCGATGCAGAAAGAGGCAAGAGATTTGCAGAAAAAAGCAACAGAGGTGCTGAAAGAGGCAAGTAAGGTGGAGAAAGGGGCAAGAGAAGTACAGAAAGAGACAAGTGAAGTACTGAAAAAAGAGAGTGAGGTGCAGAAAGAGGAAGAATGGTGTAGAAAGAAGCAGGAGAAATACAGAAAGAGGCAAGAGAGGCACGGAAAGAAGAGAGGTTTGTGCACCATTTGTACCAGTTTAACACCCACATTATGCAATAAGTAACATGTGACCATTCCAGCTTTGCAAAGGGACTTCCACCATGCTGCACCACATGACGCTATATTTTTGATGGAATATTTGGCAATGCAGAAGATGTTTAATCATGTGAAAATTGGTGCAGCCGAACAGTAACATAATTCCAGTGGTCCTGCTCATACCTCCCACTAGGTCCAGAAGTGCTCCTCAGTGGTTCCTTCTTTTTTGTGTCTCATTGAGTTTATATTTTAGCTTCTATGGAAATGAGGAAGACTAAACCTGAGGTTGCCACTCCACAACACAGACTACCATAATACATAATCAATCTCGAAAACACATAATTCCACTCCACATAATTCCTATACAATAAATACCACATACTTTCTATTCACATAATTTCACTGCACAACCTACCACATTATTCTACTACACACAACGTACATCCACTCTACACTCAAAAAATAGTAAAAAACGTTTACATTTAAAACGCCAATAGCTCTAACTCTCGCAAATGCGAAACCCATTACATTGCAAATGCTTTTTTAGTAGTCATGTTTGCAGAGCGGTGGAGAGAAGGTGATGGGCCTCCCACCAGCGTTCTGGAATTCCACTGTGTACGACTTACAGGAGGTCCCAGGAGGGCTTCTTGACCCCCAAAGTCCCTCCTGAGTAAAGTGGACTTCATCCCCATCGTGTAGTCTGCCAGGAGGCGTGTTTGCAGAGTGCTGGAGAAATGGGTCGTGGCCTCTGAAGACATCTTAGCAATCTCACTATGTGGGACTTACTTTATCAAACATCCTTAGGTGCCAACTACCCCTCCTATTACCTCCAGTAAGTCCCTCACAGTAGGATTGCTAAGTTCTCATAGCAGGCCACAGCCCCTTTGCCCACCACTCTGCAAATGCACTCCGTCGCACGTTTTTGGATGGGAATTGAAGTCACCTTCGCTGCTTGGGGTCCTTTGGGGCCAACTAGCCAACCTCTTACTTACAGTAAGCCCCACACAGTGGGATTGCTGAGAGGTGGACAGAGGCCATGCCCCCTTTTTCCACCACTCTGCAAACACACCTCCTGGTGCGTTCTTTGTTGGGGGATGAATTCCCTTGCCTCCTGAGGGTCCCTTGGGCCGACTATCCCACCAGGTACCTCTAGTAAGCCCCACACAGCTGGATTGATGAGAGTGGTTCAAGGCCACGCCCCGTTTTAACACAACTCTACAAACGAGGCGCCTGGCACACTGCTGCTCGGGGGCTGAAGTCCACTTGCAGTCCACACTAATCCAGAAGATCTTACATCACTCTTTACACTGCGTTATAATGGCCAGTGATCTTCTTGCTACTTCTAAAACCCTCTTCTTCTTTCACAAAACGTAAAAGGCCAGACAATTGCCCTCCATCACCCAGTATGTCGTCTCATAAGCCTGTTCTGGACACTATACTTGATGATGTGAGGGGTCTGAATCTCTTCATGAGTGCCACTAATCAAAAGCTTCAACAAACTGAAGATAGATGGATTGCTAAGGAAACTAACCTGTTTTATATGGAACAAGACATAAGTGATCTCCAGGAAGCTACCACTAAGATTCCTCTACTGATGTAAGAAATCCCAAAATTCTAATTTTATACGGAGGACCTTGATAATAGAAACAGACATAATAATCTTAGTATCTGTGGATTGCCACAGCATTTGGAAGGTCTTGACCTTTTTGTGTTCTTGAAGATATTCCTACCTGAACTTTTAAACCTTCAACATGCCCAACTATGAATCTTCAACAGGCATATCACCTTGGCTGACTTAAACCTCATTCGGCTACACTGAGAAGCATTATAATATTATTTTTGGAATTCACAGACCTGATGTGTGTTTTGAGAGCAGCAAAATAAAAATGTCACTTTATCTGGTCTGGTTACAATATTTACATATCTCAAGCTCTTTCCAATGCCACAAACTCCATAAGGAACACATTTCTTGCTCTACAGCCTCAAAAGAGACAACTGAACATTCTTTGTGGCATATTGCATCCGTGCCTATGTAAAATTGCTTTAAAACGCTCTATGAGATGCTTTCATGGTCATGTTAAACTGAGATTATTTCCCTTCATTTAATGGATACTACTGCTCAGAGCTCCTAATAATTATTTTTATTCATATGTCTCTTACTTTTTCTATAATTAATCTGCATGGCTGTCTTTTATATATTCTATTCTCTATCTCCATGCTGCTATTCTTGTTCTTAGTCTTGATCTGTTTCTCCATCTTAATATTCCTTTTCCATTTCCTCTTCCAATTTACTTAGTCTTGTTTTTAGTGAGTGTTTTTTTGTTTCCTGTTGGTATTTTGTCGACAGTGTGTACATTTTATATAGTTGTCAATAAATGTGGGGCCTATTAGCAAGAAATAGCTATATTTATTGCTAAACGTGGTTAGTGACTTTTTTTATCGCTGGATATTTTAGCGGAGAAAACATGCTATTAGCAACGATTTTCTCCATTGTGCTAAAATATCCAGCGATAGTGGCGAAATGCGAGAAACTCGCTGGAAATCCAGCGATATTCTCGCGTTAACGCCAATGGGGGCTTAATCTAATAATCCACCCCCAATTGACTATACAGGTAAGTCAACTTTTTAGCAGGCATTAGTTTATAGCGATAATCGTGCTTAGCGCTATTTTTTTTAACCCTTCGCCTGCCTTGCTAATAGTTTGGGTACGCCCACTTTGCATGTTATTGGCGATAAATATCGCTAGCATGCAAAGCGGGCACCAAACCTGTAGCTATCACCTAAAAGCTGTCGCTAACTGCTGTAAGCGACAGCTTGCTAATAGGGCGATAAAAATATCGCCGCTTTAGTGGGAAAAAGTCCTGCTAAAGCGGCGATATTGCCCTTGCTAATATGCCCCTGTGTTTTTTATTTTTGTCATGTTTTTGCAGTTTGTCATCCATATTCATGTCTTCTTCCTCCCAATATGTTTAACGTTGTATCATTGAACGTTTGTGGTCTTGTCAATCCTGGCAAAATGGACACTTATTTGTCTAAATGTAATTCACATGTTACCTTTTTTCAGGAAACTCATTGAAACAATGTTGATTGCTTAAACTAAAACAGCAGTGGTTAGGCCAGGGTCTTTATTCTCCAGCCATCAATTGCAAAGGTGGTGTTGTCATCCTTTTTCATAAATCATTACATGCACAAATTATATTCACAAATTATTGACTCAGTGTAACACTAAAAGACAAAGGTTATTGGCTACCGTTGTAATTCATAAAGTATAGATCTGTTTATTTATGGTCCGGTTAAACCTGATCCTGATTTTGGGAACATCTTTAAAATAAAATTGGCTTCCATTGACAATCCTAATATTATTGTGGCAGAAGACTTCAATCAATAGTTAGATCCTTTCACTGATAGGAACTCTAAACGTACATTTTATCCTGATAAATCCCATAAAGCATTTCAATCCGCCATTGCCATCAGTCCAATGTCTGATGTTTGGAAAACATGTAAACCTGATACCTATTAATTTATTTAAATTTTTCTCTAACATGCACTACACAAAGTTCAGAATTGATTATATTTTGGTTTCTAAGCCCCTACTTCCCACTACTCAGTCCTCAGAAAATGGCTCCATTGTTATCTCAGATCATGTTTCTGTTTTATCTTACTGGACAATAATTTCCTCATACAAGCTATTGCTTTCATTAATTAATTATTTAAATTAAACCAACCCCTTGAAACATCTATTCTGAACATTGGGATGCTTTTAAAGTCTCTTTCCAAGCCTTCACTACAGCAAACTCAGGTAAAATAAAAAAAGCAACAGATGCCCAAAATGCTATGTTACTACATCAAATTAAAACATTAGAACATACTTATTTTACCTCTAAGTTTTCTTATATCTTACTTGAATTTATTGAAGCCAAGTCTGCCTGTAATAAACTTGCCGCCATTGATGCTTGTAATGTCCTCCTTAAAGATATATATCGAGGTCAAAATAAAGCAGACAAGATGTCGGCTAATTATTTAAAAATAAATCTGAACTTAAAAATATTGGACCCATTTGGAATGAATTTATCAACAAAATCACATCCTCAGATGCTGAGATTTCTAACACTTTATAAGAATATTACCAATCATTATGTTCAGACAACACTAATCCTTAACAACACAGTATTCATTCTTTTTTAATGGTCTTCCTAAGCCTCCTTCCATACATGATACATTTAAATTATTAGAATATGGCATAACTCTTCAGGAGAATATAGATGCCATTCCATCTATACAAAACTAAGGCTCCTGGACCCGATGGATTTCTATTAAACTATTATCTTATTTTTCTTCTAATTTCCCACCTAAATTACTTGAACTTTAAATAAAATTTATTTTGGATTCAAAAGCTGCTGGATATTTTTAGATATATATAAACAAGGGGGTGGGCCCTATATCACACAGCAAGTAAATATAGAGAAAAAGTGTTTCCTAGCTGACTCTTTATTATGCTGTCAAAGGTTCAACCGACTCTGACCAAAATCCTTAGTAGAATGTTGCAATCATTTAATCATTATGTTTATTCTACATAAATTTCCTTCAATTACCATTTTGCATAAGAATAAGAATGACAACACTTCATGATTTACACAAAATGACAGTTTGGACACAGACTAGTGGAAACAACAAAAATTGAAAAACAATTCACAAGTGATTTCACAAAAAAACAATGTACATGCAAATGAATCAAACCTGCTGCCAGTCAAAAACTAGACATTGTTAAGGTAACCTTATGAAACAAACTCAGGGTACCAACCAACTGGGATAATTTCAGTTGAAGCATGAGAGAAACAACAAAATTAATACACTTTTCCTCAATGCTATATAATTCATTGGGGGTGCTGCCTTGTGTATGTTTCCGATGCATTGGATGTATTGTGTGTTGGTAACCGATTGTGCCCATTTTCCAGCCTGACGCAGGCAAAAATAATTACTTTAATCACAGTGGTGAAAGAAGCTTCAAAATGCTGAGATGAATTAATCAAAAAGCGCGGGCGTATTCCAGATAAACCTGTAAATATAAGTTAACTATGGGCAATTTTGGTCTCCGCTAGACGGAGACTGTAAAGAATGTATCTAATTCAAGCCTCACCTTTCAAAAAGACGGAACTGCTCTAAATCTAGCATTTATTGTTATTATTTCCAATTCACACACAAATAATCTGGTTATACGGAACTGATCATAGTCTTTATAAGTTATATATATGGGGCATTTATATACTCCAAGTTATGGCTATGCTAAATTATCTAGTCATGCCTACCTCTAAGTGTTCTACATTTAAAAATGATCAACCTTCCCCCACTAATCTCACCCACCAAGGAGAAAAAACAAAAAAAGGTGAGAAAATAAAAAGTGCCACACGTAAGAATCATCCATGGAGGTGCTGGATGGTACTTACCAGTTTGCTCGTTTCTGTCATCATTGGCAACATTAATGACAGAAAGGAAAACTGTGTTACCTAATACTTATTCCCTAACTTGATAAAGATCATACCCTTTCTAAAAATATCGACCTATTGTTTTAATTATGATTGCAAATTATTTGTCAAAATGTTGGCATCTCACCTTGAACATATTGTTTCCTTACATGTCAAATCGGTTCAATCTGGTTTTGTTAAGGGTAGACTTGCTGCAGACAATGCTGGAATGTTCTCATATATTCTTGCATTTGGTAAGAAATATCATTCTCCCCTTGCGGCACGGTCTCTTGATGCTAAAAATCTTTTGACCGCATCAATTGGCAAACTAAGTTTATCACTCTCTGTTGGTTTGGCTTTGGTCCTAATATTATTTCACTTATACAAATATTGTGCCAGCATTTTTGTTTAATGGGCATTTTACCTTTACTTTCATTACATAGAGGCACTGAACAAGGCTATCCCCTCTCCCTCTTGCTTTTTAATCTTTGTCCAGAACCTTTTCTTGAGTGTATTTGTGGTAACACACATATCAGGTTTCAAACATAACTCTTGTGAAACCAAGGTATCAGATTATACTGATGATATTTTAATAAATATGCCTAACCCTCTCTCCTCTTTACTCCTTTTTTTACAAAAAAATCGAATTATACTCTAATATCACTGGTTTTAAACATTGGGCCTTATTTATGAGGCCTTGAGACACTTTTGCGCCGCCATTGCATCATTTCTATGACGTACCGGCATTAAAATGCACCATGCTGTGTCCCATTTAAAAAGTGATCCATCTCGGTAGATGGATCATTTTGTAAACCCCAGTGCCACATTATACCTGTGCAGGTATAACGTATGCAGAGGGGCATTACCCCTCAAAAGCCTTGTAGAAGCGGTGCATTGAAATTGCGATTCTCCTATTAACATGCCTAGAGAATCTAGATTCCATTAAAGACACAGAGGCTCACATTATGCAATGACTTTAAATTGCAGATCCAAGCAGCCGCATCACAATACAAAGGTTCCAATAAGAACACTGAGATAAACTAAGAGACTAAACATAGCAACTATCAGCCTCTTTTAAATCAGGCGAAAAGAAGATCCAGTAGAAAGGAGAGAATTTGAAATGAAATCCAAACAAGAGTTGAAGAAGGCGACCAGCCGGTGAGAAACCATCCAACGTAGCTCAAGTAGAAGGGTTATCTGAAAAGAAAAAGAGCAATGAAAATGGTGTGCAAAGGAACAGAGTAATCACAACGAATTTACCAATATAAATCACATTTCAATGCAAACATATTAGAAATAACATGTCAATGAAAAAACATGAGCAATCAGGTTATAAGTGTGAATAATAAAAAGACACCAAATACATGGGTTTACAATAATGACAAGCGAAGGTACTGGCATTGGACCAGTCAGCAGCTTTCAAGATGTCGTCCAACTTACCTCCTGACCAAAGTGATTTGCTGGCCATAGCACCCCTATAGGGAGTGAGCCTGGAATCTACTCAAGTCAACCCCAGCCACATTCATCGTGGACTTAATCCATCTAGCGATAGAAGAGGAACTAATACCCTTATGTGGCTTAACGAAGGAGATGAGCAATTGATTAACACCAACAGGACGGAGTCCAGACATTCTAAGATCATATTCCTTCATGCACTCAACAACACAGAGTTTGGGATGAAGGTCAAAGCGTGGATAAAATATGGAGTCAGACATGGTCTTAGTCCTCCTATGGATATCAAACTTGACGCCAAATATATTGTAAGAGCGATAGGTAATATCAAGAGCTCTGATATCTGAAGACCTTCTGCAAGAAAATAGGCATAAGAGAGTAGCCAGCTTAATAGAAAGATTCTTCCTGTTTAGGAGAGAATTAGAAGGCCAATTATTAAAAAAGACGGAGAACCAAATTAACATCCCAAAGTGTATCATACTTGGCTTTAGGAAGTCTTTTAAGACGGACACTCTTCATACCCTTACAAATTATGACATTCTTCCCAATGGTCTTTCCATTAACAAGAGAATGGCCTGCAGAAATTGCAGATCTAAAGCAGTTGATGGACCTGTAACTAAGTCCCCTCTCGAATTGTTCAAGAAGGATATTGGTCACATCAACAATAGGGGCCTCCAAGGGATCCAGGTCCCTTTCCATGCACCGACGTACCCAAACCTTCCAGATTCTGTTGTATCTGTAATGGCCCTTCCTTTTATCCTTTGCAAGGCCCGGTGATTCAGAGGGTCTGGAAAGATTGCTTGGATGGAGGAAGATAAGAGACCTAGTAGTCTTGCTAGCTCCCTTAAAGGGATATCCTCCTGTCTCAATACATGTCGAATCTCTTTTTTGATCTTCGATATCTTTGAAGGAGGTAAGAGGAGAAGACACTTGGAAGTGTCCAGAGTGAAACTCATAAACTGCAGGGATATTGAGGGGGATAGAATGGACTTCTCTTTGTTGATGATGAATCCTAGACTTTGTAGCAGATTCACAACCGTTTCCAAATCTAGGAGAATTTGATGGAGGTCTTGAGATATTATCAAAATGTCGTCGATGTAAATGATAAGGCGAACGCCTCGTTCCCTCAGGAAGGAGGCTACTGCTCTCATAACCTTGATAAAGCACCAAGGGGCGGATGAAAGTCCAAAGGGGAGAGCCTGGAACTGGTAAAGATGATTTTTCCATAGAAACTATAGGAATGGCTGATGCGCAGCCGCCATCGGAATCGTGAAGTAGGCATCCTTCAAATACAGTTTGACCACCCAGTCCTCTTTCTGGAGAAGATCTCTCAGGAGATGTATTCCCTCCATTTTGAAATGCCTGTAGACAAGAAATGTGTTGAGGCCTTTCAGATTTATGACCGGTCTCCAACCTTTTCCTTTTTTCTCCCCAAGGAAAAGTGTACTCATGAAAGTTAAAGAATCCAAACTGACTTCTATTATTGCCCCTTTCTGAAGCATAGAGGAGATCTTTTTCTCTACTATTTTCTCTTTTTCTAGTGAAACAGGGATGTCCCTTGGCAAGGAAGCTTGAAACGGAGTTTGAACGAAATCTTTCATAAAGCATACACTTTTCCTTGTGGAGAAAAAAGGAAAAGGTTGGCAGATTTCGTACCTCCCAAACGATTGATGTATCCTCCTCTACTATTTTCTCTTTTTCTGGTGAAACAGGGATGTCCCTTGGTAAGGAAGCTTGAGACGGAGTTTGAACAAAATCTATCATAAAGCCCTTCACTGTGGACAGAACCCAGGGATCCCGTGTTATTTCCTCTCATCTTTTCGAAAAAAGCTTGAGCCTGCCTCCCACCTTTAAGGGGATAGAAGGAGAAAGTAAAGGAGCAGGATTTGAGGTGAATTAAGCTCGTGATCTTGCCCCTCTGGCTCGGTTACCTCTTCCACAATTGAAGGGGGTGTTGTAGTTATATTGTTGATAGCCTCCTCCGAAGGGGCGTGATCTCTGGTAGGGCCTCTGGTTAAATCGGCCAGAAGAAAGGCCCCTTCTTTCAGCCCTCCCAAAAACATTAATGTTAAATACTCTCCTTATGTTATATTGGGCCTTATCGAGTGCTGTGAAAGTAGACACGTACTTTCGAAGCGATTTTATAAGCTCTTCCCCAAAGAGAAGGCCTTTCGGGTTTGAAGATGGCTCTTTCTCTGCCGTGTCAGAAAATTTATGATCGAGTTTATAAAGGATCAATCTACGCCTTTCGGCATTAATACTTGCGTTGGCGTTGCCTAGAAGAATGAGTGCCCTTTGACTCCATTCCCTAATCCAATCTGTATTGAGGGGGGTACCGTGAAGGTGGCACTCCTCTGTGGAATCAAGTATTCTGGTAAGTGGCCCAAGGACATCTAATAGGCGGTCCTGGCAGCCTTTAAATGATTTTTCTAGTCCCTTCCTGGGATCGCACCCAAGCCTGAAGAGGAACTTAATCAGCTCCGGATCTAGATTAGGGGTATAGCATGCTTTTTCATCAATGGAGGGTCTAGAACACTCCGCCCTTAATATATTACTCGTCTCCCTTTCAAGAGGGAAACGTATCCATTTCTTAATGAACTTCGAGACATGCTCTTGGGGAGACCATTGTGATGAATGGGGGTGTTTTAAATTCAGGGGGGAGAACATTTCTTCCCCTAATGGATCTAAAATACTGTCTTTCGATGAAGAAGGGGGTTCATCCTCTGTGTCGAATAGATCAACATCCTCATCATCAAGGTCCAGAACATACTCGTCTGGATCATCAGAATCATCATCATTCGAGTCCCCTCTATAGTTCTGAGCACCATGAGAGATAGAGCCGCTGAGGGCATCCGAGATATTTGAGCCGCGAAGGGCACCCAAAGGTAATGTGTCGCTAGGGACAGCCTTTTTAGTTGAGGTGCGAAGACCTCCAGGTTGCTTTGAGGTGCTAAGACCACCAATATCGCTAGAGGTGCTAGTACCCCCTGTGCTCGCTGGGACGTGAGGAGTGGTATAATTAGACTTCTTTGCGCGTTTGCCGCTCAAAGGTAAGCCAATGCAGGGAGTCTCATCAGAGACATATTCCTGAGAGAGAAGGGGTCTTTTATAAGGTGCGATTTGGGCAAGGGTCTCCAATATACAAGACTTCATCTCTCTTTGTATTAGAAGTCGAAATTCTTGACTATCAAAATTAGGGAGTGCGGTATTATTTAATTCCGACTCAGAGTCGGATACATTTTCCATATTAATATTCCCTTTTTTTTTTTAAATATACAAAAGATAATTATTCACCCCTTTTTTTTTTAAGTATATAATATATGTCTCACAAATTGGCCTTATAGGACCAGCATCTCTGTTTTCCAAAATAAATTTGGTAAAATTGGCTTATTAACACCAATATATATATATATATATCTGCTTAAGCGGTTAAAGGTAATAGGCTTTGCTGTCAATATTTTCCCCTAAGGGGTTAATACAATAGGCTTTGTGGTAACAAAATCTCCTAAATACCGATCCAAAAGAGTACATCGGAGATAAACTCTGAAAATGACTCGAGCAGCTGATTCTCCAACTGCCGGTAGAAGGAGGAAAGACCCCTGTTTAGACACGAACGAAGCGTGCCTCTTGCCAGGGATCTTTCCTCTAATGCACGTCTTGCAGAAACGAGTCCACCACGGTGATCTTTCGAAGTCACCGCGGGGGGTTGTATATTAAGGCGAGCGAAGGGAGAGCGGGTATAATGGAGCGCTCATCTCTAGAAATCTGGGTAAGAGAGGCGCTCCCGTTATGAGAGAGGCGCTCGCTTTGTATTCCGATCAGCGCTCCTTTCCCACTAGAGGCTAAAGGTGTCAGCGAGCGAAGGAGGTGTCAGAACCGCTCTGACCACGCTCGCGGAGGGTCGGGAAGCCGTGATTTAGGAGCGCATAAGAGATGTATAAAAAATATCAAACAAGTTCCTGTAAAGGATAGGAGCGCATAAGGGTAGATCTAAGAATTAGTCAAAACCCTGTGAAAAAACAACCTGAAAGGAAATGTTTAGGTTAAGCAGCACGTAGGAATAAGGGGGAGAGGATGATCTCCACAAATTGCAGACCATAGGGAGGGGGGGGGAGGGAGGAGGTGGGGATAAAGCCACCCTTTCGCGCAAACCCCCCAATATCAATCAATTATTGACTAAAAGGCAATATTAGTAAAAGTAGAGAGAGAAGATAATAAGCTACTTATCTGCTTGGAGCCGCATTTAAAAGAGGCTGATAGTTGCTATGTTATGTTTCTTAGTTTTTCTCAGTTTTCTTATTGGAACCTTTGTATTGTGATGTGGCTGCTTGGATCTGCAATTAAAAGTCATTGCATAATGTAGCCTCCGTTCTTGTAATGAAATCTATAGGAGTTCAGTGTGTCACTTCTAGGACACTACTGCATCAATATTTTCACCTGCCTCACAGCAGGCATTAGACTGACTCAGGCCCTTTCACATGGAACACATTGGTGGAGTTGCGTCTGTTTTCAGACACACCCAGCAGTGCGTCAATTTTGTACCTACAGATGTGTCAGAAATACTGACATATCTGTAACTCCTTGTTCCATGGTTAGGATTCCTAACTTTACTACTCCTAAACTGAGACAAAGTACTAATTTTACAACTTTCTGTATTCACAAAAGGCATTTAGGAGTAATAAAGGTAGGGGGCCTGATTCACAAAAGAAATCTGAGACAAAATCCTAACTTTATGACTTTCGGTATTCACAAAAGGCATTTAGGAGTAGTAAAGTTAGGAATCCTAACTTTACACAACTTAATGCCTTTTCTGAATACCGAAAGTCGTAAAGTAAGGATTTTGTCTCAGTTTAGGAGTAGTAAAGTTAGGAATCCTATTATTACTACTCCTAAATGCCTTTTGTGAATAACGAAAGTCGTAACGTTAGGATTTTGTCTCAGATTCTTTTTGTGAATCGGGACCCCTGTTATTATCTCCTACTACTATGAGGTCCAATATGTCTATTGAATTGACAAGGGAATCTAACCTCTCTATCTTATTCCCAATTCATACTTGGAATAAAATATGGCTTAAAATATTCAAAACATTTAAAGCTGCACTTATCACACAATCTTTATTTTCTGTCTACAATAGAGCTGTTCTCACACCTGAAGGTATTTCTAAATTTGCTCCAACTTAATCTACATTATGCTGGTCTTGTTCTGCATCCAGTACTTTAATTAATTTACTCTAGTAGTATTCTCACATGTTAAATTTTGGAGAACAATTTGGTCAAAATGTTCTCAAAGTTTGCAATATAACATTTAATTATCAATTCAAAATGTTTTGTTTGGGATTATGTCGCCTGACTTTCTCCTAAACCCCTGTTATTTGATCTTCTTATTGCTCTTGCTTTGCTTTTAAGGTTATCCTTGGGAAGATACTTCTGAATTGTCAATATCAACATGATGGAATTTATTTTCTTTGTGATGAGCATAAAATAGCTATTTCATTATCTATACATCAGAAAATTAAATCTGATTTATATTGGTTACCTTTCACTACATATCACTCATCACACTCACCTTTATCTTAACTAGTATATTCTTTTTCTTTCATATTCTCTTTATACCCTTTTTTCTTAAATTTTTTCTATTTTATTCTTTAACATTTCTTCTCGTTTTCTTATTTTCTATCTCGTTCTCCCTCTCAATCATTCTATCCACTTCTTTCTTATTTCTTTCTATATAAAAAGATACATCTGATTTCTATTGTTAGACTTATAATATTATTTTTTTGTTCATAACAATCCTATTATTGTGTGATTTCAAATATTGTTAGATATTTATTGTGTAGTACTATTGGCATTCTTTTTTCTGATTCTTCAATGAAAAATATTTAACAAAAAAAAACTTATCATTGAACAGCAAGCATACTTAACACGTGTATAACTTTATACTTTACATTTTCTTTGACTTCACGTGTTTCTGTAATCATATTTAACACTCCGGTCACAAACACATAGAGAGCATCAATCTCATTCTGTCCCCCCCCTCCACCACCCCCAGCAACTGAGCAACTGAATATTCTCCTCTGATTGATGCCAAGCTCCATCTTATATGCCGGATATGGTAGTTGAACTGAAGGCAAAGAAGCAAGTTTGTTTTTTGACTCTGCTCAGTATGCTTTTTTATCTAAAATAGTCTCACAAAGTTGACTCGGGCATTCAAGGTGCTGTTTTTTCTGAACCACAGCCATTGAGAGCCATCCTGTTCTAAGTAGGTCAGGGTGACTGTCACTTTAGCCAGATTGCTGGGTAGAGGATTTGCCTCCAGATCACGTGTTTCTGCTGCCATGCATAGATGAGGCTCCGAGGTGGAAACCCTGAGGTTCCACGTATATAAATGGGGCGTGGAAAATGCAAGTTTGGCTGAATGGGAGAATCGCTGATTTTACTGCTGTTTTCAGCCACCGCCTAAATAACCCCAAGTGATAGGTGTCTCAATACCCCGATTCTTGCCCTTAATCCCAAAATACAAGACAAGCTGCATTCATGCATGATTGCTGCTTGTATAACCCTCGTAAAACACCACTTCTCTGATCTATTTCCGCATTAACAACTTTGCCAATCAAAATTAAACTCAAGGTTGCAACTCTGGGACAAATATTTAGCACATTTGGCGAGTTCTCTGAGAAATATACAGCTCTGTGCACAAACTAGTTGAAATGGGTTTTTCCTCCAACTGATACGGCGATGATACTATCTTTGCCAACAAAGATAAAACAGTTGTAAAACCTATCATATCTACGTTAAGTATATATCTGCCAAATGATAGATTTAGGAGAAAAATTGCCTCACTGATATCAAGTTCATATGATGTGCCTAATGGTGCTAAATGTATCTAAATTTAAAGTTTTATGCCTAGATTCGTTTGTTGGCGAACACTCTAAATGACAGAGAAGCTTTGTTAGAATAAAATGTATTATTTTAACAGCATTCACACATGGCCTTGGCAGACAAAAAAAGCATAAATTATGCAAGGAGAAGCATTTATTTTTTGTATATAATTTCTATAGACACATCCATAAACATGAGTGATAACAAAGACCTACAAATTGTTGCCCGTCAATTCCAATGAGTTCGCGACACGCAATGTTACAGAATAGGCATATTAAACATTCATAATCCCCTTTTTAAAAGGGCTTTTATAGTTCAGTGATGTTCAAAAACGAATTTTGAGAAAAACAGTATTAACTTTATACTAAGTAACTTTCATATGCTATTCTTAAAATTCTCTACAGGACGTGACCAGCATAAGTCATACATAAAAATGCAATGCAAATGTGTGGCAGAGACAAAATACCGGTTCATTGCTAAAAATAACCTGATACCTTTCCTCAGGAGTTCATATCAGCTTTTCATTCAGGCTCATTCAAACATGCTTGAAGATGAAGGCACCATCAATTATTTTCAAATCCCAGAAAACACCTATTTGGCTGCGTAAAATCACTGTTATTATCTTAAGAAAACACATATCCATGTTTGGGCATAAATAAGCATCACTAACTTCTAAATGTGCCCTTGCTCCCCTATCGCATTTGTGTGTTTTTAACAGTTTCAGTGACTTATTTTGAAGGAGAGGGGAGAAGAGATTGAGTCATCGGTTTGTTGATTATAGATTTTGATGTGTAATATAGTCTGTGTTTCCTGTCTAACATATTAGATCAGTGCTATTAAAAGCTGCCAAGGCCTGAATCTGATCACAACAGAGGATTACCCAGCCATGATTATGACATGTGGCATAGTATAGATTGACATTGCCAGAACATGGCTACCAAGCAACATGATGGCAGGCCAAGAAAAGACAGCTTAGTGGGAGGGGGACATTTAACAGGGTGTGACAAGTGGGTCAGGAGCATAAATTGGCTTTCTACAGGTAGGTGATGCCAAAACGACCCACATTGGTGTATGGGTGCCAAAGGGGTACAAGCAGTGTATTTACACATTACCTATGGAAAACTGTCAATATCTATAAATGTAGTGAAATATATAGCCAGAAGCTAGAGGCATGATTTATGAATGTTTTTTGGAGGTGGGTGTTAATGGCCTGATTGAACAAATTGAATTTTTGCTCTCAGTGAAGTCTGTTTGGTATATACAAGCATCAAATGGTGGTTCAGTAAAAAGTTACTAAAATGCAATTTGGATTTATGACTCAATATCAATTTGGTATTTGAAAGGAATGTGATTAGGGCACCCCTTCCAAGTACTGGTTCTGAATGGTACTTGTTAATGTTTCGCAGCCAAAATCTGGTTTAACATTTATACTTTACCTACGTCATGTAGCAGTAGCACATTTGCTAATGGGAATAGATCAATAAGGAGAATGATAAAAAGATATATTTCAAAGTAGACAATGGTCTCTTTGACAACTGTCTACTCTTAAAAGATGTTAGTTAGATTTTTATTTTTTAAACCTTTTTATTTTCCTTTGAAGAAAATGAAAATGGGCTCTATTAAAAAGAAAATGGATTATTTAAAAGAAATCACACACATGGTTGCAAGCAGGCCAACATCTGTGTAATGGGAGAGAATCCTAGTGGGGTGCAATTTGCAACCTAACTCGACAATATTGAAGAGATAGGTTGAATTGCGACCCAAGAGGAATCCGTAGTTTTGAGAACTTTAATATCAGTACACATGTCAGTTTGCAAAATACCATACTAGTCACAAAATTACTGGAAATACTGTCAATTGCGACCAGCATTTTGCGTACAGTGCTTCATACACCTGGCCCTAGGATCCTATCAGCTGACCTTCAAGTTGGATGCAGTTGATTAACATCTAGGATGAACAAACCCAAGGGCTAGAAATGTTAACTGCACCAAAAGTATCAGGAGTGGGACCCCAAACAATTCTCAGTAGTGAATTATGTTTGGTACCTCCACCCAAGACCTGGTGACCCCCTAGCACCCCAACTCTTAAAGTATTGTACATGTGTAACAGATCAAGGAGTGACATACTATGGGGTATATGTACAAGAATAACATCAGCAGCAATTTGCCTACCTCCGCGTACCGCAGTAAACAATCGCCATGTTACCCACGTATTTACAATACATCGCTACATGATGATAGTTTCTCACGGCAGCAGGAAGTGTCAACGTTAAGACCAGTGTTACGGCAATAGAAATCTTGCGGTAACGTGACAAAAGTGACGGCTGGCCAGTCAGCAGGCAGAAATGGAAAGTTGAAAGGGTACAGGCCTGATTGATTGAAGAGACCAGTCAAGAATTTGCAGCATTCCATGGAGTGCTAGATAGGACTATATCTGCACTATATGAGACCATCACACCCACCCAGAGCCCCAGGAGCTCTGTACTTCTACCTGCACACACACACCGGGGATGTGATGTGTGGCTTGGAATTGGTTCTGCAAAGAAGGACATGATAACGTTTTTATCACCACTTTTTCCACTCGGAATTTGGGAGAAAATGGACCTGAAAATCTTAGGTGTCAGCACAGAGACACATTCCTCTGCCACAGCTAAGAATCTTTGAAGATCTCAGACAAAGAGTGAAAGACTGCTGGTGTTCCTGCAGTCAGTTTACTTACATATTCCTTAAGTTTTCCTTCAACTGAGATGAGGATTGAACAATAAACCCCAATCAAGAGTTGCATCAAAAATAGTCACAAACTCCTAGGATACAAAAGCTGATCTACCCACTTTAAATTATTAACTAATTATATGTGTGGAACCAATTGCAAATTCTAAATACCTCCTCTCAGCAAGTGTATTGCACACTGTTGCCTCTGCAAGTGCCATAGAAGACATTTTTAATGCTTTCAAATGGTGGAATTATAGTATAAAGTGCTATCAAAAGACAAGGTGTTACTAATACTAGTATTATTGTTATTTGCTGTTATTATTATTATTATTATTAATATTATTATTAATATTATTGGTTATAATAACAACAAATAATAAAAATAGCAATGATTAGGATAGTATTATCATAAAAAGAATTATAGTAATAATTGTATTAGTTGCAGTCGTAGCAGAAGTACTGCTAGTAGTAGTACTAGTAGAGGTAGTACTCGCAATAGTAATATTAGTGCTTTGATTGTTATAGTCATCATCAAAATTAACTTTATTCGGAACGAGGCCATAAAGGTTTCTACAAACAAACAATACAATTTTAAGATACATTTTTTCTAATGAATATTAAAAAGATAAAAGTTCCTTTGTAAGCTAAAATCATACTTATACATGAATATAATAATGGCCATAGAATTTTAAATCAGGTTGACAAAAAAGACCATAAAAACAGATTGTTTCATCCTCCTACCCAATTAGTGCACTTCATAATGTTTCCTAATACCCATTGCAGTTTTAATAAAATTTAAGACAGCAGGAATAATCAATGATTACAGATATCTGTACCCCTTAATATATGTGCATGGGCGCATATTCATTAGTAAGGGTACCAAAAATCTACTCCTTGGTTCTTTATGAAGTGCACAAAAAAGAGTAAAGTGCAAGGTGCTATGGGGAGTTCTATTATCACATGGGCAAGAAATAAGGTTGTCCATCCACCCAGATTGTTTGGGTAACGCCACAAAAAAGTGCAAAGTGCTAAGGCGGATCATAAGAGCAAGGGGGCAGCAGCAATGTGATCTTCTATGTATTCCATCCCCACTTTTCAGAGAGAAAATGAGGTGGCAGTGCTGCTTGGAATCATCAACAACTGTTTTATAAATTTGTTCTCCACTACTAGTAGCGAGCAGCTTTTTTGATAGCTCCATACGCCCGCCCCATATGATGCAACCGAAAAGCATTTTGCATTGTATAGGGTAACCAGCTCAGGCACGGCTTATGACCTAGCTTGCAAGCAAACCTAAAGAGCCCCTCCACAACTCTAATTGTCTGCTGTGCACTAGCCGTGATCGGGGAATCCCATTTCAAATTCTTGCTAAATATGTTCCCCAAGTAAGTGAACTGTTCCACCCTTTCAATGGACTTACCCCTTACATTAAAACGTCTGGTTTTAACTTTTTTTGGGCCGGATACCATTATGTAAGACTTTGAGAAATTAACCCTCAAGTCTAACGCCGCCATAAAATGTGTAAAGGCGTCCAGGGAGGTTTGGCGGCTATTGGCCGTATAGTCCTAACCAACAATGTTTTATCCATGTTTACGCCGCCTCAACACCAAGCAGACTATGAAAAGTTTGGGGGCAATGTCATCACTTCCACTGTTCAAAATTATACTGTTGGGCACTGACAGGAAAGTTATAGGGTAGTAATCTTCACACTGTCATTGTTACTTTCATTCTGAGTCTGACTACCGGGCTGATTCCTATGCTTGGATATTTCATTATAAAAAAGATGATGATGGATGGAATGCTCAACAAATCATACTGAAAACTTCTTCATGGCTTTTGGAATGGACATGATGGGTCCAACTTACCAAATCACGTGCTAAAGGAACAGACAGGTTATGACTCACATATCTCCCAAAACTTACCAGGAGAAAATACATATTGGACATTTAACAACAGTAGAGGCTGTCAGTTTTCATGCAGAATACATTAAACAAAATGCTGGTAGAAATCAAAATCGTAGTGACAACATAAGCAAGCAATGCAAATATTATAAAAATTGGCAACATATTATGTAAGGTGCATTAACAGAATCCTTACATGCCTAAAGCTAAAGCAGCAAAGGTATTGCCATAATGAGTGTTAGTATTTCAATAGCATCAACCCACGTTTGTACCTGTACTTCATTACTGTATATCCAGCTTGCAAGGTCATCTACAAAACAGCTATATGCACGTTATGACTAAATTAGAAAATATTTATGAGTCAAACAGCCTGAGATGGTCTTGGATGGCTTGCCTCAGAGCTGCACAGACCTGCTGGCTATAATATCACTGTCCTGAGCTCTCTCTCTGGGAGGGCTGTGAACAGTTATTGTATAGGACTTTAAGCATTTATTATGAGAAAAATAAACCTTTTGTTTCTTATATAAAGTGTGTGAAATAAGAAATAAGAACCATCTATTCAAAAGAGATTGAGAAAATATTAACTAGAAGTATGATGTCAAGGAGCATGATACATGTGCTGCATGTAATGCACATTGCTGTACAATAATGTATATAAATGCATTAGCTATTGCTAATGAAAAATACTATGTCTTAAGCAGATGGCAGTGAGGCAATTAAAATGCATACAACTCAAAACATACAACATGCACACTGGACGAAGGTAGGCATAATGTCTATGATCCATAGGCTCAATCAGACTCTAACCACTCTGATGAGGAACAACACAAGGGTAATGACAAAGTAATATCTTAAACGTTGTCTCCAAGGATGATGATGCACCTGAAGCAATGTAACAGATAGACAAGAGGATATGTGTCAGTGTTAGTGTCAAAAATCACCCTGAATCAGCTACACAGTTCTCAATATAGAGCCAGCCAAATAGTGCAAACTAAAAAAACCAACATGGAAGGCAAGTGCAAAAAAAATGTTGATGGAGCAGTGCTCCAGAATCCTCAGAAAATTGTCTTATCGCCAGCCAAAGCTATGTATAGGAATTCCTATTGCTGGTTCGCATCAGTGTCACAGAATACTCAACAAAAACAGACTGTACTGAGGCAGATGGACCTCTTGATTTAGTTATTAAAATTATAAGCTGCGGAGCATGACAACTTAAAAATGTGGCTAAGTGATCAGAAAATTATCACTTTAGTTACCATTTCAAGATACGTAGACACAGATGATGAGACTTCACTGACAAATAAATACTGAGATGGCTAACAGAAGAGGTGGGTGAAGGATAATAAAAAAACTCCAAACATTGAAAAGACTCAATTTGAGAACAATAGACACGAACAACAATGTTATCCTCATGAGCATGGAGAAAAGAAGAACGGTACATAATATTCTAAAAACATGATTACTTACAAAACTCCTAGCAAAAATTGTAATTAACGTTACAAGGAGAACGAAGGAACAACATCCATAATCTGAGTTGGCAAGGTAATCAGCAAAATCCCCAGGCAAACATTTGAATTGACAATAAAATGAAAACTAAGGAACAACATCCAGAATATGAGTTCTCAAGGAAATAGGCATGCAATGAAGCATCCAATGAACAAGAAGTCAACAGAGACACATTCCAGAACATATTGAGCATCAAAAGGCCTGCAAACAACAAAATGGTAAATTTTCCAAACAGTATAAAAGTCTTAATATTATTAAAGCATTCACCTTCCCCAAAAATTTGCAAGCAGAAAAAGCTCAGTGAAAATTAAATTTGAGCACGCTCAGGAGCATCTGGACATTAAAACACAAGGGGCAGCCTTATCAATATGAGGCAAGAAAACAACCATCCTGTCATGCAAAATGGCTGACATTTTGCAAAAAAAATGAGGCAATCTGGATCCAAACGACTTCCTGATTAAACAAGAAATCTTGGCACTAACAGAAACAAGGACTGCATGTGAAATTCAAGATTATACTGACCACACAATATGTGGTATCTAGTATAATGCTTCCCTTAACAGCAGGGTTTTGGTGTGAGGGGTAAATACTAGGGGCTATGTCTTCCTATTCCGTGGCTGAATTTCTGAGTACTATCTCAACCTACTGTGGGCCAAACCCCTAATCCCACATAGGCCAACACTGAACTTACAAATTAAGTCGGATAGTGTCCATCATGTATATGAATATTTTGATCAATTATAATTTCTCATCAATCTCATTTATTACAGTGAATTTTATTCAGATTCAAAAAGTTCCAAGAAGCTTTTGGTAAATCCTGAATACGCCTTGATAAATTCTGAGTATGCCAAAACGTGGCATCCAGGCCGAGTGCTTTTTCAAGGCTTTAAACATGTAAACATGTAAAATCAGTAAATGGCGAAAGCTATTATTCTGAAAATAGTTCAGAAAGAATGTTGGGGCATATTAACAAGATGTGCGTTAAAAAACGCACATCGCACATTTCACTATCGCCAGATTTTTTTGCCGTGTTAGCGCGTTATTATAAACGCGCAACACGTAGGCGATAGTAAATCCTGCGATAGCCGGCGATAGTGAACATTAGCGCATGAAAACAAGCATTGTTTTCACACGCTAATGTGTGCCTTGATAATATGGGGGGGTGGATTCAGCTTTATGATCCACACCCACATGTTATCAATGCCTAACGCCTGGTCAGAGCAGGCGTTGGGAGACCTGCGATAAACGAGTTTATCGCAGGTCTTTTCCTCCCAACGCCTGCCTTGGTGATAGGGTGTTCCCGCCTCCAACCACATTTTACGTGTGGTTGGACGTGGGAACGCCCACTTTGCATGTCATTAGCGATGTTTCTCGCTGACATGCAAAGTGGGCTTGAGGCAGGCGTTGCAATGCCCTTGTAAATAGGGCGCTGGAAGTATCGCCGCTTTCTCGGCGAATTGTGCCGAGAAAGCGGCGATACTTGAGCTTGTTAATATGCCCCGTTGTCTTTGCGGTTGGCAAACATAAGAGTGTGTAGATTGAGCCAGAGCATTTACTATTGGGGTCACAAAGCTGGAGGAGGTCAGAGTGTTCGCTTAACTGGGTTTAACTCTGACCAGTAACATGAACTGCTTTAAGATGGAGATTTAAAAACCAGAGGCAGTATTAAATGCCATCCTCTGGTATGCCTGCTTAGTTAGAAACAACTAAACTAAACAACTATTCCTAGCTAATCAATAAAGTAGTATAGGCAAAAACGGGAAACCATTTAGCCTACTGGGCAGAACTATGGGATGTGGACAGATGTGTAGCTTAAATTGGTTCCCATAATAGATAGCACATTCCCGAGGACATTACTCACGTTCCATGTTGAATTTCCCACTGTCGCGCTGGAATCTGATTGATTGTGAGCAATACCTTTTGAAGACTACCAGGAAGCAGCTAGTCAACAAATCTGCACGGGTTATTTTAGGATGAGCCCAGGCTCCAAGCGAGGAATACTCCAAAGCAAACACAACCTGCCCCCCACAAACAGTTGTGTCCATGGTCAGCAAGACCTGTTTCACTCGATCATGAAAATCCCACTGTATCACAGAATCTAAGGGCGAACGATCTTGCAGGCAATAGCTAAAGAGCAGTAGTAGACACATGAAGACACAATGTTCACTAGCTCACCGAAATGTCAGATGCAACAACTAAACTAATGATGATATTTTTACATTTTTGGAAAGTCCATTAGGCAGTTACAGATGTGTGCAGATTTATGAGAGAGAAAGATCAGAAATAAATACAATGAATGAAATGGTATTTAATTACCGTAGAACCCATTGAAGCACATACCCTAACAGGTTAGATGCCCCCTGCACATGTTCTTGCACCTCATCTTTTACATTTCTCAAGTATTTTGTTTGTATAATTTAGGCATGCTGATTCTTTGTGCAAAAGGAACTTGTTTTAAAAGCATCTAAATACACTTAACAAACTCAATATAAATTGACTACGTTTGGCAACAGTGTAAGGTCCAGGCCATGGCATGAAGACATGCCAGGTTTCCATGCATCTGCAGCCACGGCCAGAAGTAATGGTGCAGAAGTACAATGAATATGTGAACCGGCATAATTGATGGATAACGTCTTGCACTGCACCCAGTACTTTTAATGTTTACAGCTAGCACGAGTCCAAGAAATTCCCAAAATGCTATGCAAAATTAATTGAAAATGCAACTCTTTGTGTCTCCTCCACAGAGTGGGCACTGGGCCACGGAAAGCTGACATTCCCTGACATTGGAGCAAGTATGTTCCACCACGCAACATTTAATCAAATGAGGATGTGCCTGCTCTGCTATTTTTTGCACAGTACCAATGCCTCATTTCTGTGGTCGTGTTAATTTAAAATGGTATGTTTAAAATGTCGCCTAACAATATAGGGGCAGATTTACAAGGAAGTGCAGCAGCGCAGCAACACATGCCTTTTGGCTGTGCCATGCTGCGGCACTTTCAAAGCACAGGAGTTCAAAATAATTACAATATTACGTTGCATTCCTGTGCTCTCCCCAGCCCTGGTGCACACACTGCTGTCATGCGCTGGAGCAGGCACCCTTGCACCATGGTGCAAAGATGCCTGCTTCAGGGGGAGATTGTTTTTGTGCAGGAAGGCGCACCTTCCTGCACAAAAACTATCACTACAGGCATTTTCCTCTTTCAATGAGTGCTGTAGAATGCAGCATGCATTGAAGGAGGGAAGAAAAGAGGAGGAATGAAAATGTTTTTCCTTGTTGCACCTCGCTACGCCATCCCTAGAGTAGTGTAGCATACTGACACATTTCAAAAGCTTTAAAATGTATTCTTCTTTAAATCAAAAAATATATTTTATATGTTTTTAATACAATTTTTGTATGTATATATATTTTTTTAAAAAATTTTTTTGTTTCGCTACCGGTCCGCGCACCGGGTAGCTTCCCGTTAGCTCAATTTGGTGCCGCGACCCGGTCCGCGAACCAGTAAACGTTCCGTTTGCGCAACTGCCGCGTTAGAAAACAACATCGTGACGCGTCGTGTCAGCGTGACGTATCGCGTTGTCGCGTGATACGTCATATGACGCGCCGCGTTAGCGTACCCGGAAGTGAACCGGTACGCGAAGCGAGGCGCGAAGCGAGGCGCGAAGCGCAGCTTCCCGGAAGCGATCTGGGACGCGGCGCAAAGCGCGTAACGTAAACACAACAGGTCATGTGACTTGTTAATAACACTTTTCATTGGTTCATTTCACTTTTGGTTTCCTAATGATGTAAGACTAGGTCATGTGACCTAAAAGTAACACTTTTCATTGGTTTAGAACTATTGTTTTTCCCAAATGATGAAAACCCCTCCTTGTTTCCTCACTCTGACTTTCATCTTTGTGAGAGGAAGACCTTTTGTCATCACTGAGCAATGGCTTCATTAGTAGCTTCAGCTGGTGCTTCCCCACCACCTCCACCACCTCCAAGGAAGAGAGGACCACCTGCTGAAGTTATCATTCAGCAAGAGGAGGAAGAAGAGGAAGAAGAGGAACAGCAGGAAGAGAGGCATTTTTTGCGTGAGGAGCCCAGGAGGTCTCATGTCAAAGAAAATTATATTTGGCAAGTTTTTTAAATATCCCCGGGGCCAAAAAAAAGTCAATGCCCGGTACGTAACTTGCCTTATATGTAAAGATAATCTGTCCAGAGGGACAGATAAAAAATATAGTTACGGCAATTATACAATGCATCGCCATATGGAGAGGTGGCACCCTATCAACTACAGTGCTGCGCAGTTACGTGACCAGCAAGATAATCCCCCTTCTGTGGCCAGAAGATCAGTTGTACAGGAAGTGACGGGACCAGAGGCGAGGGAGACGGTCCCAAATATACAGATGAGGTTCGGGGAAGTCAAACAAGTGTGCGTGCGTTGTAATCAGATCATTTGCTACAGAGAAAGTAGCATCAATCTAATCAACAGAGCTATCGACAATCATGATTGTCCGAAACGCCCCAGAGAATAAATTCTTTTTTTTTTGTTGCTCCTGTTGAGCCCTTTACAATGAATCGTTTTCGTTTCCCCCCCCAAAAAAAACAAAAAAAATATAAAACCGTTCAAAAAATACAAAAAAAGTAAAAAAATGTTCAGAAAAATAATAAAAAAATATAAAACAACAAAAATAATTTAAAAAAGTTCTTTTCAGAACTACCTCCCCTTTATAAAAAAAATTGCTAGAATGTTTAGCACTCTGGCAACCTCTATTTCTTTTGGTTCGCTTCCCGGTTCGCTCGCCGGTACGCGAACCGGGAGCGAACCAAAAAAAAAAAAAAAAAAAAAAAAAGAAGAGTAAATATAAGGGAAGGAAACAGAGAGTAATGTTAAAAGAAAGACAGCTATAGGGAGTAACACAGAGATACTGTTTAATAGATCTGTTTACCGAAGAAAAGATGGAAGAGGGTATAATTGTGAAAAACAAAATAGATAAGGAAGTGGAAGAAAAAAAGGAGAGTAGAAGAATAATAAACAAGAGTTTCTTAGAGAATGTGAGTGAATGTTCAAAATAAGATTAAAACATGTGGAATAACAGAGAGAAAAAACAGAAAGCAGAAAAGAAGAAGTAACAGAAAAGGAATGATTGAAACAGCAAAGAAATGTAAATAACATAGGGGCATATTATCAACATAGGTGATAAAATTATCGCTGGTTTTATCGGCAGAAATCTGCCACTAAAGCTGCTTTTTTGCGGAAGAAAACTGCCACTAAAGCCCCTTTTGCGGAAGAAAACTGCAGCTAAAGCGAATTTTGCGGCAGTTTTCTGCCGATAAAAGCAACGATAATTTTATTGCCTGTGTTGATAATATGCCCCTTAGTGTGCTTGAACTACAGAGAGAAAGCATAATGAACAAGTAGTGAAAGAGTGATCAGTCAGAGACAGTGAGAGTAATAGAGACGGAGTGAGTGAACAAGAGTGAGGAAGTATGAGAAGAGAGGGACTGAGAAAAAGAGTGGAAGGAGTAGAGTAAGTAAGTAATAGAGAAAGGAATGAGGGAAGTAGCAAAGGCAGGAAAGTGAGGGTGAAAGAAATTAAGTAGTGAAACTAATAGAAGTTAAATGTGATAGAAATGTAACGAAAAGAGTAAAAAACATTTACCTTATAATTGTCGTTAACTTAGTCACTTGTTATTTTTATACTTTCAATCTGTGAAAGAGAGAACAAACATTTGAAAAATATTAAAACATGTATTTAAAAATTAGAAAAGACAAGGGAAAAGATTGAAGGACAAACAGTTTTTCAACAACTTTGACACTTACAGAAGCCTCTGCTTCTCCATGCCCCTACACAGTCCTAATTATATACATTTTAAACTGACGGTATCTTGCTGGAGATGAACTGAGGCTTATCTTGCAACATGGTGCATCTTTTACACTGCTGCTGCGTCACAAAAGTGACGGAACAGCGGCGCAAAAGAGGCGCACGGCCATCATAAATCTGCCCTTAACATTTTAAATGATTGTTTCTAGATGCTGATAAGGTGTGGCCTATCCACAGATTTGTTTCAGGTAAGTCCTACTCAGGGTTGCAGATGAAATTTAGGCTTGTTGAAGAGTACAGAGGAGATAATACATGTGCAGGCCTACCAACGAAGTGAGTCATGTCCACTGCACTCTTGAACAAATGTCAGACCTCCTCTGTCTCCTGGAACAGGCCTAAACCTCATCTACACAATGTGATGCGTAATGTTAGGAAACACATGTAATATAATTGAAAAACGTGCAATTTTTTTTGCTCATTCCATAATCACATCACCTGTGTTTCCGTTGCTTAGGTATCTCATAGTGCAGATGTAGTCTATCATATGAAAGACTACGTAGAATATGAGCACTGTATGCAACAACTTTGACACTTACAGAAGCCTCAGCTTCTCCATGCCTCCTACACAGTTCTAAATGTATATCATAAATACAAAAAGTACAGAATTAATTATACATGTTAAATGGTTTATTTTTGCTGTTCTCAGAATTGATCAAATTTCACTAAAAACAGTGACTTGAAGGTATTCATCATATAACAGCGGGAAAAAAAACACAATCAAAATGATTGTGTTTAAAAAACCCATATAACATAACCAATCAGAAATCAGAACTCCTGAAAAGTAACTTACTTTCCATGACGTCGTAGGATATCCTATGAACAGCTTACACTCTGTTGTGCTGTTATTATTTTCAGTCCGCCACTTTCTGAAAGAAAAGCTCCATCGTTTTGACAAATATGTTACATACAATAAATGACTTCTCGCTCTCTACCACACTTTTCCACAAGGCCAAATCGTGTAAGAGCCATTTATAACTCTTGGAATTCTTCTAAGCAAATCCTGTCATTTTGTATTTCCGCAACTTTCAGAAAGAAAACGTTCAAGATCACTTTCACAATCCTGTACTAGTAATATCTCACCCTTCTTGCTCACTCATGTTCCACATTTCCTATGACACTGATACTGCTTACTATGAAGCAGACTTACACTACCTCTATGACTACTACAATTATTTAATTCTCTACATCACTTTTAATCACAAAGCAATTTAAAACAGTAGATAAAATTATATCAACCCCTAGAATCATTATAGGCCAGTTACCCACCCTAAATTCTCTTTTCTGAAAACAGAAAGTAAGAATATTTTTAAGTAAAAAGGCAACATTGTATCGTAGTCAAATAGGAATCATTTACGAAACAGCAGCTTTTTTTACATTTTCAATAAGCTGTGTAATAAGCGGATCTTGTCAAAGGACCATCATGTCATATAATAGCTGCAGTTAAAAATGTTCTTCCTAAAATAAACGACTGTGTAGCCACAACATTTGTAATTAAAGTTGAAGACTTACTTTCATCAGGTTTATATAGTTGGAATTTTAAAATGACATTATAACCAAAAGTTTGGTCAAATAATCTAGACAGCATTGCAGACTTACATTACCTCTACTCCATGTTTTAATTGGCTGCTTGAATTACCTTATAAAAAGAAACAGTTTTTCTGAACTCATTCAAAGTGCAGTTATTTTTCCATGACGTTAAGTGCTATGGTAAGAACACCGTTTGCTTTGGGAAATACTCTGTTGTCCTTTAACTAATCCGTGCCCACCACTTTCTGTAAGAAAACCTTCTTTTTTTCCAGGAACTATTTAAAACTTAAAAATTTACTTTTGACTCTGTACTACACTTATCCTCAAGGCCAAATAGTGTAGGAGCCATTAGAACCTCTTGAAATTCCTCAGAGCAAATCGCGAGATTCCTTCCCTAAAATTTTGGTTTTAAAAACACCAGGTAAGAATTTTTAAGGTCAAAAGGCAATTTTTTTTTTAAAGTTAAAACAGAATCATTGCAGAATGACCAGCCGTTTCTAGACTTTAAATAAGCTGTGTAATGTCCTGATGTTGTTGAAGGACCGTCATGATATATAATTGCTGCAGTTACAAAAGTCCTTCCTGATATTGACAACTGCGAAGCCACAAAGTTTTTAATTAAAGTTGTCAATTTTGTTCCATCAGGCCTACATCGTTGGAACATTAAAATGACATACTGGCCATATGTTTGTATAAATAATGTTGACAACATTTCAGACTTACATTGGCTACACTCCATGTTGTGATCAGCTGCTTTTACTAGCTTATTAAAGGACACTGATTTACTGTCTGGCAAAGTTAAATATATAAATTTTTCTGAGTCTACACTAGTAGTACTTGATACCCTACAGTTCTCGCAGTCATGCTGCCATTGATAAGAAAGCCCAAACAGGTGATCTACATCTACACCTTCATCATGCAATACATCAAGCATATACATTAAAAACTCCTGACAATCTTGCTGAATATTTTGAGAGAATTGTGTTTGACCTGAACATCTGTCTAACAGATTTCGAATTTCAGACACACTTTCTATTTTTGTTCTATCAGTGCTACATTTCTCTAACACAGAATTCAACAAACTGCAAAATCTTTGATCCGAATTGACCACAATCTCTTGTTTTACATTTTCTAGAGAAAACAAAACATTAACCACTACATTAGCATAGCAGTTGACACCAGAACTGTTTTCAAATTGAAAACCAACAACATCTTCAACAAAATCCTTTTTCTTTCTGCTTATAATTTCTGGTTCATCGACTTTTCGTCTTTTTGCTACAACCTCCCTACTATTGGTCACATTTCTTCGTTTACGGCCTACCACACGTTTCTCAAACAAAGGATATTGAGGCAAATGTGGCGCATACTCTCTTCTTAACCTATTGTATTCCTTAACACAATCTAGATCCGCACAAATGCTTGTGACATCACACTCAATCAAGTACAATCCCGATAAAGTTCTGACTCGTGACAATGCCACATATGCCATACCCTCCTTGAACACAGAACTGCCAATATTCACCAATGCACTGTCTACACTTAAACCTTGCGATTTATGGATTGTCACCGCATATGCCAAGCAAACAGGAAACTGCTTACGGCGAACATATAAGTCTTTTACAAGCAAAAACCTAGCAGAGCAAAGACCAATTAGCTGTACTTCCTCAATGCCATCAAATTTAATTTTTAAAAATTCAATTCCATCTCTATTTCTGTATTTCACAAAATCAACAACATTACCCATTGATCCATTTACCAGACCTCTTTCAACATGTAAATTCCTTCTTAAAATGATACGGCAATTTAAGCACACATTCAGAGTCTTTTCAAAACCTGCAGTTTTAGATATAGTCTTCTCTAATGAATCCACTTTTGATTTCAAATTCTCAGACAAAATAATTGTTGATCCCATATGCTCTACCCTGTCAATAGCTTCCAGTTTCACAATCTCTTAGTTTTCTAAATACAACATTTTGTTGTTGAAGATGGCACATTGTGCAAGAGTTGGCATCAAACATATTCCAGATTTCTTCTCAGTAATTTTCTGAAAAATATTCTCAGGCACAACGTCTTGTTCTGGATACAAATTTGAAAGTAATCGTGCATGTAAAGCTTCTTTCACATGCTCGGTCACTTTTCCGATTCTAACATCTTGTAGAATATTCTTGTAATCTTCATCCTTCGCCTGACGCATATTTTCACGCAGTTCAGCATAATTGAAGTTTAACCATATATTAACGTTGCCAATGCTCCCTAGGCACTTCCTGGTATCTTCATGCATGAGTATTTTGAACACAGGTTGTCCTGTCACTGGTGTCAGCTGCAGAAGATCACCGAAAACAATGATGTGTTTGCCACCAAATAACACATCATACTCTGTTTTGAGAACTTCTTGCATTCTCAAATGCACAAAGGCAAGAATGACATTGGAAACCATGCTTACTTCGTCAATGATAAGAAGTTTCATTTTCTTCAAGACTCTTGAAACTTCACAACAAGCATCTCCAGATAACTTGTGGTATTGTAATTTGTTATCATGCTCCACTGGCAGCATCAGTAGACGATGCAAAGTAATACCTTTAATGTTATGTGCTGCCAGTCCAGTTGGAGCGGTGACAACACAAGACAGCGATGACTCAGTCCTTTTCTGCAAATAACATGAAATTGCTTTAATGAGGAAACTTTTTCCAGTTCCCGCTTCTCCACTCACGTACAGTCGGACAGGCTTCAACGACGTACATGAGCACTCTTTCTTCTCATGACCTAATCCATGATCAATTTGGTTGGTAACTTCGTCATATATTTTCCTCTGCTCAACGTTGAGTTGTCTTTCCAAGTCTTCTAAGTTAACCGCATCCTCCTGAGCATGTGCCATGGCTCTTTCCACTTCAATCATGGCAGTGGCAGCTTCATTTTCGATAACTGGTCCTCCTAGTGGATCCTGACTCAATGAAACAGAACTCTGACTGTCCTGAGAACTGTCTCTAGCAATCTCGGCTGCAATCGTTGCTTCCTGCTCAATTTCTGCATTCAACATTTCTAGATATTTGGGAAAAACAGGACATTCTATGGTCTCCTTGGCGGCATTGAAAGAGTCTTCGTAACAGAGGAAATCTCCAAGCAGTTCCTCTTCTGCACGCCAAGGCTTGAAAAGTTGCAAAAGTGCTAAATAGAAAAACTCTTTTTTTTCAGGAGATTCGCCACTCAATTTTCGATGGTTTACCAAGTGGCATTTTCTTTGATTGACGAGACATCCCTCACTTCCAATTACAGCATACACTCCTTTATCAATATCTTCTTTGATGTTCCTCTTGAATATGTAAATTTGTAGAACCTCATACAGACAAACATTCTCAAGGTGACTGCTTCTATTTGGATAATATGTATCCAACATGTTGGTCTTCAAAATATCGGTACTGTTTGGCTCCTTTTCCGCCAAATACTCAATTTCCCGCACAGGTTTCAGAACTCGATTACGCGTTGCAGCAAGACCAAGACTCGCCCAAACGATACTCCTGGATTTGGCATAGAGTCTTGCTGAAGATAACCGGTCAGAACATTCGTAAGCTCCGATTTCTCGATGTGACAACATCTTCAGACTGAAACTGTACAGCTTCTTACTGAGGCTCTTTTCATGGGAAATGTCCTCCCACATATCCTTCAATTCTGTCTTTTCTTTTTTGGTGATGTAAGATGTCACATACCGAGCCACAGCCATACAGTTATCAGCCACAAGCTGTATATCCATGTTAGCATTCCATATGGACAAAATCACTGGGTTGTAGTCGTTGATGTACTTGGACTCTTCGTTCCTTTTCAAATTGTATGTGTTTTTAGGTGATTTCTTCATCACATTATGTCGCAGCGAAGACATCAAACTGTTCACTCTTCCTTTAGAAATCACCGGTCGTGGAAAGGCGAAACGACATTTGGTGTAGAACTTGTCCTTGTTTCTGAATTTACGACGACAGTACTTTCCACAACGATGGCTTTGGAAACGTAAAACTTGTTCTCTTAGGCTTTTCACTTCCTTTGCGTTTGGAACGGCACACGTAGAATACTGTTCTATGAAACTCATCACTAAGTCTTCTGGATCTGTTCCAAATTTAGGTGCATCCTTGATCCACAGCAGCATATGTATATGAGGAGCACCTCTTGCTTGGTACTCTTTTCTCCAAAAGAAATCCAACACCTCTCCAAGAGGTGGATTTTTCTTGTTCATGATGAAAGACATGATAGCTTCAAATCTATGATTGAAGTACCTGCATACATTCACTGGATCCAAAGAGCACAGTTCTCCGGGTGTCTTGAATTCGATATTTTCAATGTTTCCATTTGCCTCTCGTAGAAATTCAAGTAAATCTTCCCAGCCATACTCGGCACAGCTGAGAGTGAGGAACCATGTGGGAGTTCCTAAGTTCCTCAGCATACATTTTAAATCACCATGACGACGGTACCAGTACTCATTAGTACCACGCTGACACGCCATGAGATTAATCAGGTGAGAATCCAAAATACTGTCTTGCACATTGACTTTATCCATAAAGTCACTTGCCGAGACGTTTTGCATATGTATACCACTTTTCAAGATGTGGTTCACTGCATATGACAGTCCAGACAGATCGCTTTCAAACATGAGATGAAACAAATGCAGAATGCATTGTCGAAACCTAGGATCTTCTGCATACAATCGTAAAGTCCGGTATTCAGAAGCAGGAATTTGATGAGGTCGCTCATCATATCTTCCTCCTTGACCTGTTGGAAATAGCTGTGGGAAACACCGAGCTTCCAAACTTTCCTCCCAAACACTAATTGGACTCCCTTTGGCTTGTTTCATTTGAAACAACTAAATAGCATTCCCCATGACTTCCTTGGAATGCAAAGGATGAACACTATAATGTTCATATATTTCTTCACTTTTAGAGGGTTCTACTTTCTCAATTTGACCACCACACAAATCACTATCCTCTTCTTCACTTACTTCCTCTTCTGCAACATATGCATTCTTATAGTACTTATTGCTTTTTTTCAATTACAATGTTGCCTTTTTTACTTTCCTAACATCCACTAAATCTTGCCATATTTTCTTACTCTTTGTCGGAACCCCATTAACTAAGATAACCAGAGGTTCCTCTTCCACTTTTTCTACTCCAATTGTATTAATGTTTTTCTTCAAATCTAGAGGCAAATAAACAACTCTTCCCTTTAATCCTCTCTGTAAATCTGATGGAGGCAATTTCCCTGTCTTTGGCTCCATTCTTACAATAGCCTGAAAGGGATGGATACTTTGAATCAAAATAGATTCATAAGTATTTAAATCCTTCAATTCAGAAGGAATCTCAACCAATTCCAGATTACTATGAACCGCTCTAGCAGGCATACGGTTTTGATTTAATTTGTTACAACAATAAGTACACACACGTTGATCCAATCCCAAATCAAAACAATTTTCTACCATCAAGTATGTTGCGAAATCCTTCCATTCACAATTATTTTCCCTTTCACTTTTCGCATATAAATCCACTAACTTAGTCTGATTCTTATAATAAGTGTGTCGACAACACACACAAGTGAAATTAGGCCTCTCACTTGATTTCACCTGAAACGTGGCAATTTCCTTCTGAAAATTATCTGTACTGGAAACCTGTACACTATCTTCCACATTACCCTCTTCTTCTGGGTCAATTTCAACATTCTCCTCTTTACTTCCAAAGTAACAAAACTCAATTTCTTCACAAATATTCTTCACATCTATTTCAGAACCATGCAAAAGAGCAGTGCATAATTGTTTAAGCATAATTGCTGGACTCTTAGCATAATACAACATTCTAACTAATTTCCTCACTTTATTATGATGCACTGCTAGCATCCTGAAATGATGAAAAACACTCTGGCATACTCTCCTGGAAAGACAAGCCAGTGAATGACCACGCAAACCTGTCACTTCTCTCACTCTGCAAGGATCTAATTCTTGCAACAACATCATTTTCTGCTTCAAACTTTTCCTATTAAATGTCCATACAAAATCACAAAGCAAATGGATGGAATCCTGTCGCACACTGCAAATACTACTACACTTCCAGGTGTACACAGGTCCCTTAGGACGTCTTCCTAAAACCTCATTACCTAACACCTCTTCTGCCTCTGTTGTCACAAGTTTTTCTTTTTCAACTGGACAACCATCTTTCACCTCATAAGCTCGACCACTGGTGTCAACTGCATGCACCAAATCATTATCCTGGAAATAACTCTCCTCATTAAAAAATGCCTCACAACTTGAACTATGCATCCATTCTCCTGAAAAAAATTCACAAAAATTACTACGATTAACTGTTCTCTTCCATCTACTATTTCTTTTGAAATCATAAATTGCCTTGTTTAGCTTCCTAATTCTATTGATTATCAAAATAAATAACTTTCGCTTAATTTCAAATGCCTGATCAATAACTTTCTCAACTTTTTTTTTTTCTCTTATAAAAAACCACTTTCTGTTGACCTTTCTTAATATTTTTTAACAAATTGCCAATTATCCTGTTGCAGAACATTCGTCTACGAATGTCCCTAAACTGTTGTTTCCTTCTACTATCATGCACAGAGTTATCTCCTGCTCTAGCAGTAACATTTTTGATTGGCCTTTCCTTTCCGTTTAAATTGCTTCTCTTTTTCTGGACTAAAACATTTTCTGTAGTACTACTTTTTTTTCTACAAATGTTTCTTATGAATGATTTCGTTGTCTTACCCGGAGCTTTCTTGGTGACTTGACGAGTTTTTATTGTAGAGGACTGCTGCAACAATTTTTTAAGCTGCTGTCTTTGACGTTTTGTAGCCTTTCGGATTCTACCCTTAGACGGCATTCTCTAATTTCGAAATGATCTCCAGTTGAATCTGTGGTAAAATATAATAAAAAATTTTATTAACCACTATTACCAAACAGTAAATCAATAACAGTCATCAAAAATTTAACACACTACTTTTCATTTTTACATAGAATAATTTTTAGTGCATTGGCAAATTTAGCAGTCACAAATAGTAGCAAAGAAATGGAATGCTTCTACATTTTACCTGTGCTGTTTTATATGTGAATCTGAACTAATTTTATGAGCATATTTCACTATTTTATTAAAGACACTACACACAAGCTGTTTTTGAAGTTGTGTTTAATTTTAAATGAAACGGTTTACATGTTTACTTTTCATTTCCAGTAACTTTTAAAAATAAATGTTTATAGTTCCATAGGCTCAAGCAGGTCAGCTTCCCACCCTATGTCATACAATTCTGACAAATCGGCATCCTCATCATGTTCTTCATCATCCTCAGGATTTAAAACATCCAAGGGATCTATTTCAACTGATGTTTCAATCACAATTTCAATGATAATATCGAGATCAACGGATTGCTCATTATCACTCATGGTTGATGTTGTCGTTATCTTTAAAGAAAGAGAACAACAATGAGATGTTGCAGAGTAAGAGACAAATCTCAGAGACTATAATAGTAAAATTGTTTAACAAGAGTAACATTTTGCAGCTATTATTTAGCCATGTCCAGCGATGCTGAGGAGGTGAGGCCTATGTCCAAGTTTTCAGTGAACAGGACTCATCTCTTCTTAACCTTGGATAAGCCTCACCGACTCTGTGTCCCCTGCTCATACTTAAATGTAAAGGGGCAGATTCATGTTAACTGGCGCATCCCCACGGATGCACCAGTTAATGTGCACCGCTGCTCTGCCACCCATGGTGTGCCGCATTTACAATGTGGAGCACCATTGAGTAAAAACAGCACAGATGCGTCACGCATCTGTGCCGCAAAAGCAGCACATTGCAGGAATCACGTCTTAAGCGCGACATGTCTACTGCAATGCACAGGAGCAAGCCACACATTGCATGGTGCATCACTCCTTATGCCTGTTTCAAACAGGCGTAAGGATTTGATTCAGCAATGCTATAAAGCTGACTCAGTGAAATCTTCTAAATTTCACTGTGTTAGTTTTACAGGGCTTTCATGCAAATGAATGCCCACCCTGCAACAAAACGCCTATATGAAACCTGACGCAGGTTTCATGTGGCACAGGACTTTACAGCATGACACATCTGCCTAGATGCATCAAGTTGTAAATATGTCGCAATATAGCGCATCTTTTGCGCCGCCGCTACGTCACAAAAGTGACGCACAGCGGCGCAAAAGAGGCACACACCTATCATAAATCTGTCCCTAACATTTTAAATGATTGATTCAGGATGACGATAAGGTGTGCCCTATCCAGAGGTTTGTTTGAGTTGAGGCCTACTCAGGGTTGCAGATGAAATTTACGCTTGTTGAAGAGTACAGAGGAGATAATACATGTGCAGGCCTACCAATGAAGTGAGTCATGTCCACTTCACTCTTGAACAAAGGCCAGACCTCTTCTGTGTCCGTGGACAGGCCTAAACCTCATCTGCACAATGTCATTCGTAAAGTTAGGAAACACAGGTGATGTAATTGAAAAATGTGGAATTTCTTTTCCTCATTTCACAATCACATCACCTGTCTTTCCTTTGCTTAGGTATCTCATAGTGCAGATGGAGTCTAGCATATCAAAGAGTACACAGAAGTTGAGCACTGTATATAACAATTTTGACATTTACAGAAGATTCAGCTTCTTATCTTGTTGGAGATGAAGTGAGGCCTGTCTTGCAACATGGTGCATCTTTTGCATCACTGCTGCATCAGTTTCATGTGGCACGGGACTTTACAGCATGACACATCTGCCTAGATGCATCAAGTTGTAAATATGTCGCCACATAGCAAATCTTTTGCACCGCCCCTGCGTCACAAAAGTGACGCACAGCGGCGCAAAAGAGGCACACACCTATCATAAATCTGTCCCTAACATTTTAAATGATTGATTCAGGATGACGATAAGGTGTGCCCTATCCAGAGGTTTGTTTGAGGTGAGGCCTACTCAGGGTTGCAGATGAAATTTAGGCTTGTTGAAGAGTACAGAGGAGATAATACATGTGCAGGCCTACCAATGAAGTGAGTCATGTCCACTTCACTCTTGAACAAAGGCCAGACCTCTTCTGTGTCCGTGGACAGGCCTAAACCTCATCTGCACAATGTGATTCGTAAAGTTAGGAAACACAGGTGATGTAATTGAAAAATGTGGAATTTCTTTTCCTCATTTCAGAATCACATAATCTGTGTTTCCTTTGCTTAGGTATCTCATAGTACAGATGGAGTCTAGCATATCAAAGAGTACACAGAAGTTGAGCACTGTATACAACAATTTTGACATTTACAGAAGATTCAGCTTCATATCTTGTTGGAGATGAAGTGATGTCTGTCTTGCAACATGGTGCATCTTTTGCATCACTGCTGCATCGGTTTCATGTGGCACGGGACTTTACAACATGACACATCTGCCTAGATGCATCAAGTTGTAAATATGTCGCCACATAGCACATCTTTTGCACCGCCGCTGCGTCACAAAAGTGACGCTCAGTGGCGCAAAAGAGGCATACACCTATCATAAATCTGTCCCTAACATTTTAAATGATTGATTCAGGATGACGATAAGGTGTGGCCTATCCAGAGGTTTGTTTGAGGTGAGGCCTACTCAGGGTTGCAGATGAAATTTACGCTTGTTGAAGAGTACAGAGGAGATAATATATGTGAAGGCCTACCAATGAAGTAAGTCATGTCCACTGCACTCTTGAACAAAGGCCAGACCTCTTCTGTGTCCGTGGACAGGCCTAAACCTCATCTGCACAATGTCATTCGTAAAGTTAGGAAACACAGTTGATGTCATTGAAAAATGTGGAATTTCTTTTCCTCATTTCACAATCACATCACCTGTGTTTCCTTTGCTTAGGTATCTCATTGTGCAGATAGAGTCTGGCATATCAAAGACTACGCAGAAGGTGAGCACTGTATGGAACATGGCTATCTAACTCAAAGAATCAAAATCTAATTTTGCCAAACACACATGGGGTTGTATTTACAAGGACCTTCCACCACGGGAACATTTCTTTAATTAAAATTTAAAAAATAACATCAAAGGGACTCAAATGCCTTTTAAATATACCCCAAGCAACCTATGAAACTCTAGCACTACATATCAAGAAACCTAATTGATTTCAAAATTTTTTTTAAACAGATCATCTAAATCAATTATATACCTACATTCAAGGGGAAATGACTTAAAATGGCCTAACACACACGAAAGCGTTTTTTTAAGGCCCTTCCACCATTTTTGGGTCACTTTTAACATGGCTATGTAACTCAAAGAATTAAAATCTAAATTTGTCAAGCACAGATGGGGGCATATTTACAAGGACCTTGCACCACGGTGAAAGGTCTTAAATTAAAATGGGAAAAATAACATCAGAGAGACGCAAATGCCTTATAAATATGCCCCAAGCAACCTATGAAACTCTAGCACTACATATCCAGAAACCTAATTGATTTCAAAAAACGTTTTTAAACACATCATCTAAATCAATTATATACCTACATTCATCGGGAAATGACTTCAAATGCCCTAAGACATATGAAAGCGTTTTTGTAAGGCCCTTGCACCATTTTTGGGTCACTTTTAACATGGCTATGTAAGTCAAATAATCAAAATCTAAATTTGCCAAGCACAGATGGGGGCGTATTTACAAGGACCTTGCACCACAGGGAAAGGTCTTAAATTAAAATGGGAAAAATAACATCAGAGAGACTCAAAGGCCTTATAAATATGCCCCAAGCAACCTATGAAACTCTAGCAGTACATATCCAGAAATCTAATTGATTTCAAAAAACGTTTTTAAACACATCATATAAATCAATTATATACCTACATTCAAGGGGAAATGACTTAAAATGGCCTAAGACACATGAAAGCGTTTTCTTAAGGCCCTTCCACCATTTTTGGGTTACTTTTAACATGGCTATGTAACTCAAAGAATTAAAATCTAAATTTGCCAAGCACAGATGGGGGCATATTTACAAGGACCTTGCACCACGGTGAAAGGTCTTAAATTAAAATGGGAAAAATAACATCAGAGAGACGCAAATGCCTTATAAATATGCCCCAAGCAACCTATGAAATTCTAGCACTACATATTCAGAAACCTAATTGATTTCAAAAAACTTTTTTAAACACATCATCTAAATCAATTATATACCTACATTCATTGGGAAATGACTTAAAATGGCCTAAGACACATGAAAGCGTTTTTTTAAGGCCCTTCCACCATTTTTGGGTCACTTTTAACATGGCTATGTAAGTCAAATAATCAAAATCTAAATTTGCCAAGCACAGATGGGGGCGTATTTACAAGGACCTTGCACCACAGGGAAAGGTCTTAAATTAAAATGGGAAAAATAACATCAGAGAGACTCAAAGGCCTTATAAATATGCCCCAAGCAACCTATGAAACTCTAGCACTACATATCCAGAAACCTAATTGATTTCAAAAAACGTTTTTAAACACATCATCTAAATCAATTATATACCTACATTCATTGGGAAATGTCTTAAAATGGCCTAAGACACATGAAAGCGTTTTTTGTAAGACCCTTGCACTATTTTTACGTCACTTTTAACATGGCTATGTAACTCAAAGAAACAAAATCTATTTGTAAAACACTTGACACAAAGCAACATTTTAAATACACAACTTTCTTCATAATTTTCTCCCTAAAGCATACTATTCTCTATCTAAATTAAATGAATCTTTTCTCACCTTAGCAAATACTTTATGAGTTTCAAAACAGTCTCAGACACACACCAATTTGTCTTTAGCAGAGCAAAAGGTATGCACTCCAGAGTCTGCAAGCAACAATGCCACAGAAATGCTGTAATTCATCACACATATCTCTCATGTCACCCAATCAAAACTCTTCCCTCACTTTTTTCAAATCAACACCCTTCCCTCCTCTGCCCTTTCTGCCTTTTTTTCCATAGCAACCACCTCCTGAAAGACCTCTGATGTTTGCAAGTTCACACAACAATGTTTCAATTGAAATCTGAACTCTCAGTACACCTGCATATCCAGTGCAATCTTTCATAAAATGATTTTTTCTTGACCATTCAAATTACATCTTTCAAAGAACTCATCCATACACCCTAACTTTCTGTTTTCAGCAATCAAAATCCACCAATCACTGCTACTGCTTCATTAACACAGAAACTCCACAGTTTTTTTCATTTTAAACTCTTATTTTTTCAACTGCCATTTCATTGCCACACTTCATCTGACTGCAGCAGAACCTTCTCTCACCATGTTTTCTGTATGGATTGTTGGACATAGTTACATCTACTGGGCTCAAAGGTATGCTGATAACAGAAATTTACCTAACCTCAATTTACAAAATGTGGAAATTAAGTGGATTGGCCATAGAGGATTAAAATGTCACCGATTGATACCATTGGTGAAAACTTTTATGCATTTGCCAAAACCTGACCTGTTAATTGTGCACTGTAGAGGAAATGACTTGGGCACTTTGACTGGTGTAGGTCTGGAAATGTTTTTAAAAGACACCTTTGACCAATTGATGGCACTTTTTCCTCAAACTGCCTTAGTATATTCAAATATATGCCAAAGACAGAAATGGAGGTGGTCAAACCAATTTTGTCCACAAATTGAGAAATCGAGGAAGCATGTAAATAAGTCTGTTTCAGCTTACATGAGAGACCATGGAATGGGCTCCATGTACAACAATAACTTGCGTTACTACATGCAAGATATCTACAGAGGAGATGGAGTTCACTTCTCAGATGAGGGGAACAGAATTTTCATCCTCAATTTAAGACTGTGCATTGGTACCTACTTGTAGGTACCTACATCAGCCACAGGACCCAAAAGCTCTTTTCAGAGCTACCCTACATCTGATCACTCACAATTATTATTTTACTCTAACTTTTTTCACTAATTGTCACCAAAGTACGCTCCCCGGAGCGCTACCCGGTACGCGCACTGGACGCTAACCGCGCGAAAATTTGAAAAAAAATGTTTTTTTTTCGCACATATGGGCCTCCTTAGCCACCCTCAGAAAACCTAGGGGGTCAGGATACGTCTACCGTGCCCCCTTCTACCCATTCTGAACATTATTTGCCCTCCATCTTGTATCTCAATTCTACCAAAACACAAAATGGAGGACTCCCGTAACGCTGCCGGTTCGTGTACCGGAGCGCTCACCGGGAAGCGCTCGATTAAAAAAGGTGGGAAAGTAATTTACAGAAAAACCACTGGAGACAATTTCACCAAATATAGATTAGCTCATACTACATACCAATCCCTACCATTTTCACAAATTTGATTGGAATACCATTTAGCCATTTAACCTGTAGACCTCTCTAAATACCCTGAGGTAAATGACTTCACAAAACACATCTGAAGTGTTGGAATTGACAACCAATTAAAATGTTACTTTCATTTTCTACTTTTTTTACCTGACATTTGATTGGTTATGTACCTGAATATATATAAAGAAAGAGAGAGAAAGACAGCCATTTTGACTACCACCTCCTGAAGTAGATTTCAAGAAAATTTTCACTGAGAACTTAAACTTCTTTTTGAAAGGTAAGTTGTTATTTTGAAAACTGAAGTATATCGTGCACTTAAAGTTAATTTGGAAAACTTTTTCTGATAGTTTTATACTATCACTCTGTAATAGTTATAGATTTAGATAGACTTCTCTGTTATAGTTATGGATAGATTTAGGCTTCTCTTGTATAATTATGAATTTACTTAGGCTTCATCACATACACTTTTTTATATTTCTACTTCCAGTCTGATACCATACACTACCCAAAGATAAATTCACTGTTAAAAAATCCAAACTACCTGTCTGAACTTAAACCCAACAGTGCCCTAACTCTTCTGATATAGTTATATTTTATGCAATTTACAGCAAAATAATGGAAGGGGAGCACGAAAATATCAATGCTTCCTTCGACATTACATCTGAGGAGATTCTAAATGAAGAATTTTTAGATGAAAATTTTATGGATCAGTCTTTGGATGAAAAATTTATCGAATGCTTACAAGACATAGAAACATGCATGTTTGAGGAGATTCCAGATGATGTAATGCTGGAAGTTTTATTGAACTATGAAAATTCTGACCAATACATTTTTATTTAATAATTAAAAATTGTTTGAGACATTATTCATTTTTATATCTAATTCATGAAGTACAACCAAAATAAATAAATAAATAAAAAAAACAAAAAAAAAACAACAAAAAGAACAATCAATAAACATACAATATTTCAAAATATCATAGTCTATCAATCTTTTTTCCTTATAGTACGCTCCCCAGACCGCTTCCCGGTGCGCGTACCGGGCGCTCCCCACGCAAAAAAAACAAAAAAAAATATTTTATTTTTGCCCCGCGGGTCCTTTTAAAGCCTCCACATCAAACCTAGGGGGTCACGGAGGATCTACTATGCCCCCTTATGGTCATTTCCCCCTTTGTTTTGGCCTCCTCTTGTCTCTCGATCCTACCGAGAGACAAGATGGCGGCCGCTCCGGACTGTTTAGAATGTTGACAGACACCGGAGAGCCAATCAGCTTCGCTTCGCGAAGTTCCGTTACGCGTCAGGTACGCGAACCGGGGCGCTGCCCGGAGCGCCCCTACAGATATATATATTTTTTTGAACGTTAATTTCTCAAAATCCACTGGAGCACATATATTGAGACCTAGCAAAGGCACATCGGGCTACCAGTCCCTACAATTTTGCCAAGTTTCCTGAAAATCCATTCAGCCGTTCGAGCTAAAAGTGAGGCCAACCGCCCTATGGAAAATTGCATGGGAAAAACGCGTTTTGGGACCTCCCTTTTTACTCGGCCCCCCCTTGACGAAACCCCCCCATATTTTCGGGGGCTGCTCAGAAACAAAATGTTCCATTGTCCTGAAAATTTCAGCCAATTCCGTCCATAAACGCCAAAGTTATTAGACATAGAATTTTTAAAAATCCCATAGAGAAAAAACCCTAACTATATATACCTACTGGCCACCGCTAGTAGGTAATATATATATATATATATATATATATATATATATATTACCTACTGGCGATAGCCAGTAGGTATATATAGTTAGGATTTTTTTCCTATGGGATTTTTGAAAATTCTAAGTCGAATAACTTTAGCGTTTGAGGACAGAATTGGCTGAAATTTTCAGGAAAATGGAACATTTTGTTTCTGAGCAGCCCCTGAAAATTTGGGGGGGTTTCGTCAAGGGGGGGCCGAGAAAAAAGGGGGGTCCCAAAACGTGTTTTTCCCATGCAATTTTCCATAGGGCGGTTGGCCTCACTTTTAGCCTGAACGGCTGAATGGATTTACACCAAACTTAGCAAAATTGTAGGGACTGGTAGCCCGATGTGCCTTTGCAATGTCTCAAGATATAGGCTCCAGTGGTTTTTACGAAAATTAACTTTGAAAAATATATATTGGGCTACATTGGGCTATATATATGTTGGAGCCCAAATGTAGCCCAATGTAGCCCAATGTAGCCCAATGTAGCCCAAAGATGGCCACCAGAGACAAAAAAAAACAAATGTAGCCCAAATATCAGCCAGATGTAGCCCAACTATAGCCCAATGACAGAATGTCCCAGAGTGTTCTAAAGAACAACTAGAGTGCTAACAGTCCTACTTATTACAAAGGTATGGCACACCTGAAGCCATCTTGATTGGAATAAAGTGGTAACTCTTAAAACATTTATTTTAAAAAGGAACAAAATGAGGGGGTTCATTTTGCCATAGAAAGTATGATTAGCGAATATATGACGAAATCCCGCATACCATCAGTCCGCAAAAAAAATCCCGCATGTACTATTAGGCCGCAAATTAAAATAACGAAAACTTTTAGAACGAATATGCCTTCAGCATACACTAAACAACTAAACTACCCTAAACCCTAAAACACTACCCCCAGCATGACCCTACACTACACAAACAGTACAACACTACCCTAAACCATAAAACACTACCCCCAGCATGACCCTACACTACACAAACACAACAACACTACCCTTAACCCTAAAACACTACCCCCAGCATGACCCTACACTACGCAAACACTACAACACTACCCAAAACCCTAAAACACTACACCCCAGCATGACCCTACACTACGCAAACACTACAACACTACCCTAAACCCTAAAACACTACCCCCAGCATGACCCTACACTACGCAAACACTACAACACTACCCTAAACCCTAAAACACTACCCCCAGCATGACCCTACACTACGCAAACACTACAACACAACCCTAAACCCTAAAACACTACCCCCAGCATGACCCTACACTACGCAAACACTACAACACAACCCTAAACCCTAAAACACTACCCCCAGCATGACCCTACACTACGCAAACACTACAACACTACCCTAAACCCTAAAACACTACCCCCAGCATGACCCTACACTACGCAAACACTACAACACTACCCAAAACCCTAAAACACTACACCCCAGCATGACCCTACACTACGCAAACACTACAACACTACCCTAAACCCTAAAACACTACCCCCAGCATGACCCTACACTACGCAAACACTACAACACTACCCTAAACCCTAAAACACTAACCCCAGCATGACCCTACACTACGCAAACACTACAACACTACCCTAAACCCTAAAACACTACCCCCAGCATGACCCTACACTACGCAAACACTACAACACTACCCTAAACCCTAAAACACTACCCCCAGCATGACCCTACACTACGCAAACACTACAACACTACCCAAAACCCTAAAACACTACCCCCAGCATGACCCTACACTACGCAAACACTACAACACTACCCAAAACCTTAAAACACTACCCCCCAGCATGACCCTACACTACGCAAACACTACAACACTACCCAAAACCCTAAAACACTACCCCCAGCATGACCCTACACTACGCAAACACTACAACACTACCCAAAACCCTAAAACACTACCCCCAGCATGACCCTACACTACGCAAACACTACAACACTACCCAAAACCCTAAAACACTACACCCCAGCATGACCCTACACTACGCAAACACTACAACACTACCCAAAACCCTAAAACACTACCCCCAGCATGACCCTACACTACGCAAACACTACAACACTACCCAAAACCCTAAAACACTACCCCCAGCATGACCCTACACTACGCAAACACTACAACACTACCCTAAACCCTAAAATACTACACCCCAGCATGACCCTACACTACGCAAACACTACAACACTACCCAAAACCCTAAAACACTACCCCCAGCATGACCCTACACTACGCAAACACTACAACACTATCCTAAACCCTAAAACACTACGCCCAGCATGACCCTACACTACGCAAACACTACAACACTACCCTAAACCCTAAAACACTACCCCCAGCATGACCCTACACTACGCAAACACTACAACACAACCCTAAACCCTAAAACACTACCCCCAGCATGACCCTACACTACGCAAACACTACAACACAACCCTAAACCCTAAAACACTACCCCCAGCATGACCCTACACTACGCAAACACTACAACACTACCCAAAACCCTAAAACACTACCCCCAGCATGACCCTACACTACGCAAACACTACAACACTACCCAAAACCCTAAAACACTACACCCCAGCATGACCCTACACTACGCAAACACTACAACACTACCCTAAACCCTAAAACACTACCCACAGCATGACCCTACACTACGCAAACACTACAACACTACCCTAAACCCTAAAACACTACCCCCAGCATGACCCTACACTACGCAAACACTACAACACTACCCTAAACCCTAAAACACTACCCCCAGCATGACCCTACACTACGCAAACACTACAACACTACCCTAAACCCTAAAACACTACCCCCAGCATGACCCTACACTACGCAAACACTACAACACTACCCTAAACCCTAAAACACTACCCCCAGCATGACCCTACACTACGCAAACACTACAACACTACCCAAACCCCTAAAACACTACCCCCAGCATGACCCTACACTACGCAAACACTACAACACTACCCAAACCCCTAAAACACTACCCCCCAGCATGACCCTACACTACGCAAACACTACAACACTACCCAAAACCCTAAAACACTACCCCCAGCATGACCCTACACTACGCAAACACTACAACACTACCCAAAACCCTAAAACACTACACCCCAGCATGACCCTACACTACGCAAACACTACAACACTACCCAAAACCCTAAAACACTACCCCCAGCATGACCCTACACTACGCAAACACTACAACACTACCCAAAACCCTAAAACACTACCCCCAGCATGACCCTACACTACGCAAACACTACAACACTATCCTAAACCCTAAAACACTATGCCCAGCATGACCCTACACTACGCAAACACTACAACACTACCCTAAACCCTAAAACACTACGCCCAGCATGACCCTACACTACGCAAACACTACAACACTACCCTAAACCCTAAAACACTAGCCCCAGCATGACCCTACACTACGCAAACACTACAACACAACCCTAAACCCTAAAACACTACCCCCAGCATGACCCTACACTACGCAAACATTACAACACTACCCTAAACCCTAAAACACTACCCCCAGCATGACCCTACACTACGCAAACACTACAACACAACCCTAAACCCTAAAACACTACCCCCAGCATGACCCTACACTAAACAACCACCACAACTCTACACTACACTAACACAACACTACACTACACAACACTACACTACACTACACAATCACTAACCCACGAAAAAATTAACACAAACCCACTTACCTCTCTCGTCATCGTGGTTTTCACAACGCAAATGCATTTACCATACATGCCTTTAAAACGTAATTCTTTGGAAAGGCATGCGCGATAAATGCACATGCGTTTTGAAAAAATGCGGGATAATGGTATGCGAGGTCAATGACCTTGCGGGATAATGGTATGCGGACTGAAAGTCTGCGGGATAAAAAATGCGGGAAAATGGCTGCAAACCATGATTAGCAGCAGACTTCCCTGGTGAGCACTAGCTTTACTACAGTGATCTAATGAGCAACTAGAGTGCTAACATTCAGAATTTATGGCAAATGTGTGACACATCTGAATGCCTTCTTGATAGAACCAAAGTAAACAAGCATTGAAAATGCAATAGATCTCGCCCTCGTTTAAGTTAAAGCCATTCTGTTTGTAATGAAGTGGCTTTTTAGCTTTGCTTTTATTAGTGTTTTTAAAACTTTCATGTAAATAACATGCATATGTATGCATATATGTATATGTATGCATGCATTTATATTTATATAGATATGCAGATTATATATGTTTATATATGTATATTACCTACTGGCGATAGCCAGTGGGTATATATAGTTAGGATTTTTTCTCTATGGGATTTCTGAAAATTCTATGTCTAATAACTTTGGCGTTTGTGGACGGAATTGGCTGAAAGTTTCAGGAAAATGGCACATTTTGTTTCTGAGCAGCCCCTGAAAATTTGGGGGGGTTTCGTCTGGGGGGGTCGAGAAAAAAGGCGTTTTTCCCATTCATTTTTCCATAGGGCGGTTGGACTCACTTTTAGCTCGAACGGCTGAATAGATTTACATGAAACTTGGCAAAATTGTAGATATGGTTTGCCCGACGTGCCTTTGCTATGTCTCAATATATGTGCTCCAGTGGATTTTGAGAAATTAACGTTTAAAAAAATATATATATCTGTGACAGCGCTCCGGTTAGCGCCCCGGTTCGCGTACCTGACGCGTAACGGAACTTCGCGAAGCGAAGCTGATTGGCTCTCCGGTGTCTGTCAACATTCTAAACAGTCCGGAGCGGCCGCCATCTTGTCTCTCGGTACGATCGAGAGACAAGATGTGGTGAAAAACTAAGGGGGAAATGAAGGAAAGGGGGCAAGGTAGACCACTCCTGACCCCCTAGGATTGATGAGGGGGATATTAAAGTGCCCCGCGGGGCAAAAAAAAAACGGATTTTACGCCGTAGAGGCGCGTCCCGGTACGCGAACCGGGCAGCTCACCGGGCAGCTCACCGGGCAGCTAACCGGGCAGCTAACCGGCAGCGTAGCTGTCAACATTGTAAACAGTCCGGTGCGGCCGCCATCTTGTCTCTCGGTAGGTTTGAGAGACAAGATGTGGTGAAAAAAGAAGGGGGAAATGAAGGAAAGAGGGCAAGGTAAACCCCTCCTGACCCCCTAGGATTGATGAGGGGGATATTAAAGTCCCCCGCGATTTTTCGCGGTAGAGGCGCTTCCCGGTACGTGAACCGGGCAGCTAACCGGCAGCGTAACGGGAGTCCGCCATCTTGTGTTTTTGGAGCGTCCGGTTCGCGTACCGGGTAGCGTCCCGGTAAGCGTAACAAGCGGAAAACCAAGAGAAACAGTAAGAAAAAAAAAAATTAAGAGAATAGATTTCCAGCAAACTTGGCAAAATTGTAGGGACTGTTTGTTTGATGTGCCTTTGCAAGGCCTCAAGATATGTGCACGTGTGGATTTTGTCTAATTAAGGTTAAAAAAAATATATATATCTGTAAGCGTGCTCCGGCACGCTTACGTTACGGGTTTTGTTTGCGCTGCAGAGCCGATACGTCACTCATACATACAGTCACTCATTATTACAACACTATCATATGCACTCATACACCTAGTCAGTCCTGTGAAGAATCAATCACACTTCGATTTCCTCATCTATACAGTTAAACACAGAACACCATACTTTTCACACATATACTAACACATACTTACTCTCTTATACAATCACTGATACAAGTACACATTGATATGCACAGAGTCACACACCTCCCAGCCAGCCACACAAACACTCAGTCTTCCATACATCCACTAATTCTTCAATATGTAAAACATATTTAAACTTTACAAAAACACACAGACACTAGATGATGTCATCATTGATGTCATTTGAGATGTCATCAGTGATGTCATCAGTGATGTCATTTGAGATGTCATCAGTGATGTCATCAGTGATGTCACTGACCATGTCATGAATGATGTAATATGTGACATCATCAGCAGTGGATTGCGGGTGCGCGATATATAGTTAGTGCAACTAACTATATATGGAATTTCATTGGTTTTATGTCAATAAAATGTCCAGCTAACTACATATGGTCTGTAACCTATGGTTTTTTCAGTGAATTTTCAAGGTTTTGTAAATGCAAATTCCTAACTATATATGGTCTATAACCTATGGTTTTTTCAGTGAATATATATATATATATATATATATATATATATATATATATATATATATATATATATATATATATATATATATATATATATATATATATATATATATATATATATATATATATATATATATATATTCACTGAAAAAACCATAGGTTATAGACCATATATAGTTAGGAATTAGCATTTAGAAAACCTTATTTTACTCACACAAAACCATTGAAATTCCATATATAGTTAGTTGCACTAACTATATATCGCGCACCCGCAATCCACTGCTGATGATGTCACATATTACATCATTCATGACATGGTCAGTGACATCACTGATGACATCACTGATGACATCTCAAATGACATCACTGATGACATCATCTAGTGTCTGTGTGTTTTTGTAAAGTTTAAATACATTTTACATATTGAAGAATGACTGGATGTATGGAAGACTGAGTGTGTGTGTGGCTAGCTGGGAGGTGTGTGACTCTGTGCATATCAATGTGTACTTGTATCAGTGATTGTATAAGAGAGTAAGTATGTGTTAGTATATGTGTGAAAAGTATGGTGTTCTGTGTTTAACTATAGATGAGGAAATCGAAGTGTGATTGATTCTTCACAGGACTGACTAGGTGTATGAGTGCATATGATAGTGTTGTAATAATGAGTGACTATATGTATGAGTGATTGTATGGGTGAATGAGTGAATGTGTGTGTAGACGTAGGAATCAGTGAGTGCGTATGTAGTAACTGGTATTGGTGTGTCATGATGTCATCAGTGATGTCATTTGAGATGTCATCAGTGATGTCATTTGAGATGTCATCAGTGATGTCATCAGTGATGTCACTGAAGTATGGTGTTCTGTGTTTAACTGTATAGATGAAGAAATGGAAGTGTGATTGATTCTTTACAGGACTGACTTGGTGTGTGAGTAACTCCATGGATGAGTGGCAGTGTGTGACTGTCTGCATAGGTGTATGAGTGCATATGATAGTGTTGTAATAATGAGTGACTGTATGTATGAGTGATTGTATGGGTGAATGAGTGAATGTGTGTGTAGACGTAGGAATCAGTGAGTGCGTATGTAGTAACTGGTATTGGTGTGTCATGATGTCATCAGTGATGTCATTTGAGATGTCATCAGTGATGTCATCAGTGATGTCATTTGAGATGTCATCAGTGATGTCATCAGTGATGTCACTGACCATGTCATGAATGATGTAATATGTGACATCATCAGCAGTGGATTGCGGGTGCGCGATATATAGTTAGTGCAACTAACTATATATGGAATTTCAATGGTTTTGTGTGAGTAAAATAAGGTTTTCTAAATGCTAATTCCTAACTATATATGGTCTATAACCTATGGTTTTTTCAGTGAATTTTCAAGGTTTTGTAAATGCTAATTCCTAACTATATATGGTCTATAACCTATGGTTTTTTCAGTGAATTTCATTGGTTTTTTAACAGCTAATATCTGTAGCTGTAAAATGTATTCTTCTTTAAATCCAAAAATATATTTTATATGTTTATTAATAACTTTTTTTTAAAATATTTTTTTTCTTCGTTCCCGCTTCGCGAATCTGGAAGCTTCCCGTTAGCTGACCTTGATGCCGCGAAATAGACCGCGAGCCGGTAAACGTTTCTTTACCGCAACTGCCGCGTTAGAAAACAACATCGTGACGCCTCCCGTCCGCATGACGTTTCGCATTGTCGCGTGATACGTCATATGACGTGCTACGTTAGCGAACTGGTACGCTTACTGAGTCGCAAAGCACAGGTTTCTGGAAGCAAACCGGGAGGCCCTGCAAAGCGCGTAACGTAAACACAGCAGGTCATGTGACTTGGTAATAACACTTTTCATTGGTTCATTTCACTTTTGGTTTCCTAATGATGTAAGACTAGGTCATATAATCTAAAATGAACACTTTTCATTGGTTGAGAACTATTGTTTTTCCCAAATGATGAAAATCCCTCCTTCTTTCCTCACTCTGACTTTCATCATTGTGAGAGAAAGACCCTTTGTTACCAGTGAGCAATGGCTTCTTTAGTAGCTTCAGCTGGTGCTTCCCCACCACCTCCACCACATCCAAGGAAGAGTGGACCACCTGCTGAAGTTATAATTCAGCAAGAAGAGGAAGAAGAGGAACAGGACGACGAGCACGAAGAGAGGCACTTTTTGCCTGAGGAGCCCAGGACGTCTCACCGGAAAGAAAACTTCATTTGGCAATTTTTTAAAATTCCCAAAGGTCAGAAAAAAGTAAATGCAAGATACGTAACTTGCCTTATATGTCAAGATAGACTGTCCAGAGGGACCGACAAAAAATACAGTTTCGGAAACTACACAATGCATCGCCATATGACTAGGTGGCATCCTAACAACTACAGTGCTGCACAGTTTCGTAACGACCTAGATAATCTCCCTATTATGGCCAGAAGATCTGTTGTACCGGAAGTAACGGGACCAGAGGGCAGGGAGATGGTGCCAAATATACAAACGAGATTTCGTGAAGTAAAACAAGTCTGCGTACATTGCAATGGATTCATTTGCTACGGAGAAAGAAGCATCACTCTGATCAACAGAGCTATTGACTATCATATGCAAGTTTGTACGAAACGCCCCAAATAATAAATTCTTTTTTTTTGTTTTGTTGCTCCTGTTGAGCCCTTTACAATGAATCGTTTTCGTAGCCCCCTCCGAAAAAAAAACAAAAAAATATATAAAACTGTTCAGAAAAATTCAAAAAAAGTAAAAAAAATTCAGAAAAATAATAAAAAAAATATAAAACAACAAAAACAATAAAAAAAAAAGTTCTTTTCAGAACTACCTCCCCGTTATTAAAAAATTGGTACAATATTTGGAACTGTGCCAACCTCTATTTCTCGTAGTTCGCTTCCCAGTTCGCTCGCCGGTACGCGAACCGGAAGCGAACCAAAAAATGTTTTTTAAACAAAGAACAGTAAGTATAAGGGAAGGAAACAGACACTAATGTTAAAAGAAAGACAGCTATAGGGGAGTAAACTAGAGATACTATTACCCGTAATCCACTGCTGATGATATCACATATTACATCATTCATGACATGCTCAGTGACATCATCAGCAGAAGATTGCGGGTTTTTTGGCAACGTGCCTTATCCACGGTTTAATAACGCTGCCTTTTGCTTTATATAAGTTTTCAAATTGTATGAAATATATACCAATAGGTCGTTATGAACCTTTAGGTAGTGCTTTTCTTCATGAGGTCTGGTCGCTTCCATACACATACAGATGTTTCAAAGATGATCAAGAAGTTTATCTGAATGGAGAGGAATGCACTGAGACGCCAGATCATTCACTAATGTGTAGGCACATACAGTTACACGGTTCATGCAACAAACACCGACCAAATATGGCTTGCGTGTTGCAAGGCACGCCAGTTCCTGCTATCATCCCCACGTTCAAGTTGTTGGAAAATGGTAGTTATTTGATGCTCAATAATGAAGATTGTTCTGGGTTAATTAAAAGTATTCCTTTTATCGTAACAGTAAGTGAACGGGTTATTTGCTGCAGAAATGTTCTATTTCCTCCCACACATGAACATAGGGAGTTTTCAATCTGGCCATAAATACCAACCTTGGGAGCAGATTTCAACGGCATGGCAAGAATAAGAGCTCTTTTGTCTCAGAGAGAGGTGGCCTTGAGTTCGGCCCGTGAAACTTTCGTGCTTCACATAGCGAACACCCGTACAGAGGTGCAGACCCTTTTCAATACTGATTCGCCTTTCCATTTCAGCAAGATGGTTCGGACTATCTTTAACGCGTCCTCCACAAAGGCCCTGGCGCACTTTTTTAAAGTTGTTACCAGTGGTCTCGTGACTTCATTTGAGAAAATCTTTGGAGTCATCCCTGCTTTCTTTCATTCTATTTTTTCCACTGTGCTTGGTGGATTCCCATTTTTACTTGCATTACCAGCGCACGCTCTTGTGCTTTTTTACATTTTTAAATATGGATGTCCCTCCTGTGCAAGCTCCCGCCCTGCAGCTGCTGACGCTGTTTTGCAATCGCATGCTAGAATATTATGGCACAATGCCGTTGGCAATATTAAGCACGGCATATGGATTATCTTTTCGATTCTCCTACTTCACCTGTGTCCAGCCTGTATTTCACTGCCTGACCTGTGATTTCGATTGGGCCATTGATTTGTGTCTCTGCGGACCGGTTTCTCCTGACGTCGACTTTAATCAGCTGATGAGTCCTATCATTGCTCACGAGTTGGTTTGTCCTGGCGAAAGGATTATGGCTGTGGCATTGATGCATGGACTAATTGGTCCCTGGATTTTACTGGCGGCAACACAGTCTTTCTTGGAACAGAGCTTTCTTGAAAACCCACCGAGCTGTCCTCTGATGGTGATAGAGGATCCGGTGCTGGGAGAGCACGTATGTTCTTTTCCGCTTTTAAATTGGATGGCTGAACTCTTTTCGGATGAAGACGGTGACTTCCTATTGGAGGCTGTTGCAGCTTATTTTGCATACACAGTTATGTCATAGACCTTTTTCATGTTTGATATGCTGAGTACTAGCATTTCATTGACAATTCATTGACTTATTTGTCAAGTTTTTATTATTTAGCTTGCCTATTGGCTTAAGACTCGATAAAGTACTTGGCTGTTTTATTTTTCTTTAGCATTAAATTTTCCTAGTTTTTAATGTTTTACCTTGCGGACCGTCCACATATAAAGTTGCAATCTGCTCTCATGAGATGGCACTTCTATTATCTTATTCAGTTCGTTTCCGGATCATGGGGAGGTGTCATCTAGGTCCTGGATATCTTTACACCGTGTTAAGTTAGCATGGGCTCATTACCGGTTTAAACGCCATTTTTCCTTTTTTGCAACTTCTGCACACGACACTTAGTTGTTGCTTTAGCTTTCAACCTAGTAGTTCATCGTGGTTTACATGAGAATAATATGTTATTGCTCTACTATCTGCTTTGCTTGTTAAACTATATCTGTACAGTGAGTGCTGAAGTTTCAAGAACAACACGATACAGAATTGTTATGAGGTCTGATCTCCACGACTTCATACTCATAACATAAGTGCAGCTTCTGCCAATTCTGGGCATGAGGCGGGTTTTATATTGCTTTGCCGAACACACATACACAACACTTGATGCGGTTCACATGAAGAGAGAGCTGCTGTATGCTGATGTGATTCCTTCAAATCTAAGACACTAAAGTATGGGCACGCCCTAAACCAACACAAACAGACCTTCTTAGCAAATAATATAATATGTGTATTAGGGAGGGTGAGATATAAGCAGCCGCGGGCCGTGGAGGGAGTTACGGTGGGGCAGGGAGGCGGGGAGGGGGAGGGGCAGAGTGGAGCCCTCTCCACCCTGCCCCTCCCCCTCCCCGCCTCCCTGCCCCACCGTAACTCCCTCCACGGCCCGCGGCTGCTTATAAGTGTTGCTAACTCTTATTCATTTACAGCATGTTAACATACTGTCACCATTCGCTTTTTATGTACTAGTAACTATGCTGGTAATTTTGCTACTGAGAATATGTGTACTTGTATTATCTAAGATACTACGCCTGAGAAGACGGCATTAGTAAATAAACATTTCAAATACACATGTGTTCTTCTTAACTCCATGTTCTGGTTTCTAAGAAATATATAACGACCGACTGTTCATGAGTTCCACGTATCCTGAGGTACTATAAGTTCATATTCTGGATTGTCTAAACATTGAGAGTTTGTTATATCCAATGTGACACTGTACCTAGCTTGCTAAGGGGTTTTTGATTACTAAGGTGAGTTTTGGGGCACCCTAATTCGCCGAGGTTCCAATCCTCTGTCCACAGTTCTGTGTGAGAACAGAAACCCTGCGACAGGGGCACCCCTGAGCCTTGCTGGAGCTTCATCACACTGCGATACAACTCCAGCAATGCGCCACCTTTACGGCACAGATACGTCACGCATCTGTGCTGTTTTTGCCCCATGATGCGCCGCATTGTAAATGCAGCACACCATAGGTGACGGAACAGCGGCACAGAATGACTAACACATCCCTGGTGATGCGCCAGTCATCATAAATCTATCCCTATGCTTCTTATCTTGTTAGAGATGAACCGCCATATGTATCATCAAAGTTTTTTGCATTTCCTAAATAGCGAACTTTAAGGAATAAATAGCGATTCTTTACCATTCCTAGTTTGCGATGAGCTATTTGCTAATTACAAATTACCCATTCATTTCCTTCATTTCCATAGGGCGGTTGGACTCACTTTTAGCTCGAACGGCTGAATGGATTTCCACGAAACTTGGCAAAATTGTAGGGACTGGTAGCCCGATGTGCCTTTGCTATGTCTCAAGATATATGCTCCAGTGGTTTTTACGAAAATTAACTTTGAAAAATATATATTGGGCTACATTGGGCTATATATATGTTGGAGCCCAAATATAGCCCAATGAAGCCCAATGAAGCCCAATGTAGCCCAAAGATGGCCGCCAGAGACAAAAAAAACAAATGTAGCCCAAATATCAGCCAGATGTAGCCCAACTATAGCCCAGTGACAGAATGACCAATCAGCTTCGCAAACCTCCGTTACGCGAAGCGGAGCGCTGTTACAGATATATATCTTTTTTTGAACGTTAATTGCTCAATATCCACTGGAGCACATATATTGAGACCTAGCAAAGGCACATCGGGCTACCAGTCCCTAATATTTTACCAAGTTTCGTGCAAATCCATTCAGCCGTTCGATTATTATTATTATTTTTTTTTTTTGCCCCGCGGGGCCCTTTTAAAACCTCCACATCAAACCTAGGGGGTCAGCGAGGATCTACTATGCCCCCTTATGGTCATTTGCCCCTTCGCTTTGGCCTCCTCTTGTCTCTCGATCCTACCGAGAGACAAGATGGCGGCCGCTACGGACTGTTTGGAATGTTCACAGACGCCGGAGAACCAATCAGCTTCGCTTCACAAAGCTCCGTTGCGCGAAAAGTACGCGTACTGGAGCGCTGCCCGGTCCGCTGTTACAGATATATATCTTTTTTTAAACGTTAATTTCTCAAAATCCACTGGAGCACATATATTGAGACCTACAAAAGGCACATCGGGCTACCAGTCCCTACAATTTTGCCAAGTTTCGTGCAAATCCATTCAGCCGTTCGGGCTAAAAGTGAGGCCAACCGCCCTATGGAAAACTCAATGTTAAAAACACGTTTTGGGACCCCCCTTTTTTCTCGACCCCCCCTGGACGAACCCCCCCCAATTTTCAGGGGCTGCTCAGAAACAAAATGTGCCATTTTCCTGAAAATTTCAGCCAATTCCGTCCACAAACGCCAAAGTTATTAGACATAGAATTTTCAAAAATCCCATAGAGAAAAAATCCTAACTATATATACCTACTGGCGACCGCCAGTAGGTAATATATATATATATATATATATATATATATATATATATATATATATATATATATATATATATATATATATATATATATATGTATATATATATATATATTCACTGAAAAAACCATAGGTTATAGACCATATATAGTTAGGAATTAGCATTTACAAAACCTTGAAAATTCACTGAAAAAACCATAGGTTATACACCATATATAGTTAGGAATTAGCATTTACAAAACCTTATTTTACTCACACAAAACCATTGAAATTCGCATATATGGTTAGTTGCACTAACTATATATCGCGCACCCGCAATCCACTGCTGATCATGTCACATATTACATCATTCATGACATGGTCAGTCTGCATTCTTTGCGGCAAATTAATTTGCTATAGGGAGAGTAGCATAACTTTAATCAACAGAGCTATCGAAAATCATAAATGTCCAAAATGCCCCAGATAGTAAATTATCTTTTTTTTTGTTGCTCCTGTTGAGCCCTTTATAATGAGTGATTTTCGTTCCCCCCCCCCAAAAAAAATATAAAACCGTTCAAAAAAATACAAAAAAAGTAAAAAAATGTTCAGAAAAAAAAAAATATATATAAAACAACAAAAACAATTAAAAAAAAAGTTATTTTCAGAACTACCTCCCATTTATAAAAAATTGCTAGAATGTTTAGCACTCTGGCAACCTCTATTTCTTTTGATTCGCTTGCCGGTTCGCGCCCCGGTACGCAAACCGGAAGCGAAACAGAATTTTTTTTTTTTTAAAAAAAAGAAGACTGAGTATAAGGGAAGGAAACAGAGAGTAATGTTAAAAGAAAGACAGCTAGAGGGAGTAACACAGAGATGAGGAAGCATGTAAATAAGTCTGTTTCAGCTTACATGAGAGACCATGGAATGGGCTCCATCTACAACACTAACTTGCGTTACTACATGCAAGATATCTACAGAGGAGATGGAGTTCACTTCTCAGATGAGGGGAACAGAATTTTCATCCTGAATTTAAGACTATGTATTGGTACCTACTTATAAGTACCTAGAACTTACAGAGAACCCAAAAGCTCTTTTCAGAGCTACCTCAACTATGATTACTCTTTAAAAATTTCAAATGTACCTTTTTTCACTAATTTTCACTTTTATTCGCTTCCCGGTTCGCTACCCGGTTCGCGTACCGGTAGCTAACCTCGCGAAAAATTCCATTTTTTTTTCTTTTTCAACATATATGAGCCTCCTTAGCCATCCTTAGAAAACCTAGGGGGTCAGGATACGTCTCCCGTGCCCCCTTATACCCTTTCCCAACATTCTTTATCCTCCATCTTGTGTCTAAATTCATCCGAAACACAAGATGGCGGACTCCCGTTACGCTATCGGTTAGCTTCCCGGTTCGCGTATGGGGTAGCGCCTCTACCGCGAAAAAACGGAATTTTTAATTTTTTTTATTTTTTGCCCCGCGGGACCCTTTAATAGCCCCCTCATCAATCCTAGGGGGTCAGGAGGGGTCTACGTTGCCCCCTTTCATTAATTTCCCCCTTCGTTTTTCTTCACCTCTTGTCTCTCGATCCTACCGAGAGACAAGATGGCGGCTGTTTAGAACGTTGACAGACACCGGAGAGCCAATCAGCTTCGCTTCGCGAAGTTCCGTTACGCGTCAGGTACGCGAACCGGGGCGCTAACCGGAGCGCTGTTACAGATATATATATTTTTTTGAACGTTAATTTATCAAAATCCACTGGAGCACATATATTGAGACCTAGCAAAGGCACATCGGGCAAACAATATCTACAATTTTGCCAAGTGTCATGGAAATCCATTCAGCCGTTCGAGCTAAAAGTGAGTCCAACCGCCCTATGGAAAATTGCATGGGAAAAACACGTTTTGGGACCCCCCGTTTTTCTTGGCCCCCCATTGAGGAAACCCCCCCAAATTTATGAGGGCTGCTCAGAAACAAAATGTTCAATTTTCCTGAAAATTTCAGCCAATTCCGTCCTCAAACGCCAAAGTTATTCGACATAGAATTTTCAAAAATCCCATAGGAAAAAAATCCTAACTATATATACCTACTGGCGACCGCCAGTAGGTAATATATATATATATATATATATATATATATAAAATTTCTATGGCAAAATAAAACCCCTCATTTTGTTCCTTTTCAAATTAAATGTATTACGTGTTACCACTTTATTCCAATCAAGATGACTTCAGGTGTGCCATACTTTTGTCATAAGTAAGACTGTTAGCGTTCTAGTTGTTCTTTAGAACACTCTGGGACATTCTGTCATTGGGCTATAGTTGGGCTACATCTGGCTGATATTTGGGCTACATTTGGTTTTTCTTGTCTCTGGTGGCCATCTTTGGGCTACATTGGGCTACATTGGGCTACATTTGGGCTCTAACATATATATATAGCCCAATGTAGCCCAATATATATTTTTTCAAAGTTAATTTTCGTAAAAACCACTGGAGCATATATCTTGAGACATAGCAAAGGCACATCGGGGTACCAGTCCCTACAATTTTGCCAAGTTTGGTGGAAATCCATTCAGCCGTTCGGGCAAAAAGTGAGTCCAACCGCCCTATGGAAATTAACATGTGGAAAACACGTTTTGGGACCCCCTTTTATCTCGGCCCCCGCTTGACGGATCCCCCCAAAACTTTCAGGGAAGGAGCGGAGCGCAGCGAGGCAACGTTAAGGAAATTTACAGGCAGATCCCTCATTCAGCGCCAAAGTTATTCCCAATAGAATGTTGCAGATTTCCTATGGAAAACGATCCTAACTATAACTACCTACTGGCGACCGCCAGTAGGTAATATATATATATATATATATATATATATATATATATATATATATATATATATATATATATGTATATATATATATATATATATATATATATATATATATATTTAGGCACAACGAATGAGGCGGCACAACCAGGTAGATTTCAAGCTTTTAATTCAGCATATTTTCACCCCACCAACGCGTTTCAGCCAAACTCGGATTTAGTCACAGTAGGTAAGTCTTTCTACCATTTTTACATTTATACTGCCCCACATTAACCATTAAGGGGTATTGTGGGATATGTAGTTTTACAAACACTTTACATTTTTAACAAACGAAAAAGAAAGACAAGTTTGCTTAATTGTCATTATTGCTCAAATTGTATTTGGCTTTCGATGTTTATCATCAAGGAGAAATGGAGTTTACTTTTCATTAATATCTGGGTATAGTACCCAAAGTATTGAAAAACGGAGATTTCAGGGTCTGTTAGAGTCTATGTTGGGTATAGTACCATTTTCATAACTATTACTTGTGATTTGCCAATATGAGGATATGGTTCATTGTTTTAGTCCAGATGTACTTAAAGTTCTCCGTCATTATTGATGCCTCTCGGGCTTTTCGTCCGAAGTCTGATGATGAGTCGTGATTCCATTTGGCGTAATTTCCTTACGCGATCTCCCCCTCTTTTCATTGATGGCAGTATTTTGATTCCATAAAAGTTAATTGATCTCCAATCACCTTTTTGGCATGTACTCAAGTGCTTGACAGCTGCATAGGTCATATTTGCATTTTTTACTGCACTTATGTGCTCTAGGATCCTTTTCTTTAGCATACATGTTGTGCTGCCTATGTATTTCATCCCGCATCTGCACTCTATCACGTACACTACGAACTTTGATGTGCATGTGATGTATTGTTCGATTTGCATGGTTTTGCCATTTGGCTCCACAAGCTTTGTCATGCTTTTGCCAATTTTACATGCTTTGCAGGTTGTGCATGGTTGGAAACCTTTGCGTTGTTGAGTTAGCCAATTAGTTTGTTGTTTGGTTTGGAAATGACTTTTGACCAAAAGATCTTGTAGGGAGGTATTTTTTATGTAGGTGATGGTTGGTTTATTTCCCACAATTTCTCCCATATCAGGGTCACCTGATATTAGATGCCAATACTTCCTCATTTTGCCCGCAATGCAGCCACTTTCCTTACTGTATGTTGTTATAAATCTGGGAGGATCTTTTTCTTGTGTGATTCTTGGTTTTTCAATTAGGGTTTCTGCCCTTGTTTTTTGATCAGCTCTTTTCTTACATTTGTTCTGAGTGCGCTCTTGATATCCTCTTGATTCAAACCTTTTTCTGCTTTCTTGAATTTTACTTTCAGCATCATCTTGTTCGGAACAGTTCCTTTTCATGCGTATGAATTCGCCATACGGTATGCTGTTTAGTAGTGGTTTTGGGTTGATTTTCTTGACACCAAAATCTATATATCGGATGGAAAAATTGAATCAACCCTGTTCCGAAAAAAGACTGCTACAAACAGCGTGCTACACGGCACGAGCTTCCAACCAAGACCACTACTAAAGAACAGTATTCCCTACGGTGAGCTTCTCCATATAAAAAGAAATTGTACCGTAGAGAGTGATTGTTATGCAGCAGCATCTGAAGCAATAGAGAGATTTAAGGTACGCGGCTACTGCCCAGACTTGCTGGCTTAAACCATTTCCTAGACATTGCCTGTTACGTGATAAAGAGAAACATAAGATCACAGAGGGAGAAAACTTTAGATTTATCACTACTTTTTCAAATGAGGCGGGTACATTAAGAAAAACTTTGTGTCATAATTGGCACATTTGAAAACTGACATGGCGATTGGCAATACGCTTCCAGATTACCCACAAGTGACTTTCAAACGGAGTAGATCCTTGAAAGATGCTCTTGTGAAGAGTCACTATGAGCCCATTCCATTTATCCTAAGAAATAGTACACTTACGGGTTATTACCTGTTCAAAATGCAAAGCATGTAAACACAGTTCTAAAGTTGTAATATACAAAGTACCAGGCATGAAAGATACTAAAGCCATTAAAACATTTCTGACTTGTGACACCCCGTTTTGTGTGTACTGTTTGGTATGTCCATGCGCCAAACAGTACATTGGGAGCACAATACACCCAACAAAACGTAGAATTCTAGAACATGCAAGAGCTATAGAAAACAGGGATTTCTCCTATCCTATGGCGAGGTATTTTGCTAAATTCCACAATAGCGACAGGAATCTCTTGAAATGTTTCTGTGTTGATTATGTGTCAGCAAGTGACCGTGGAGGAAACCGGGAGCGGAAATTGCGGCGACTAGAATCTAGATTCCTTATAGATATACAAACCACTATCCCGAATGGTTTGAACACTGAAGAAGAGCTTGCAATCCATTTAGGATAATAAGTGTTGATGCTATGCTTTGAAATGTCTCTGAGTATCCACATTTTTCTTCAATATTTGTGTTTTTGATGTAGTTGTGAAAAGAGCATTGCGAGAATAGATTGATAGAACTATAAAGTTCCAACACATCTGCTGACTAGCCCATTTAGGACCAGGAATTATAATTTGCCCGTCAAGGCTTTATACCTTTAACTGTGAGGCACCTCCCAAAATGTAGAGGCTAATTCATTGTAATTGTAATTGTAATTTATATTTTATATAGCGCATTATCACCAACGGTCTCTAAGCGCTTGCTTTGGGAACCCGTCCTGGTTTTTCCCTGTGAGATAACCCGTACTGGGCACCCCCAAGGTGAAAGCCAGGCATCCCGCCACAGGGGGCCATAGTGGAGATTAAGCAAGCTATTGCCCAGAGTTGCAGAGTGTGAACCTGTGATTCAAGCAGGCACCGAAGCGAGAATTATCTAGTCCGTGGACATTTTGGGCTCAAGACCCTGCCGCGTCGGGAATTGAACCCTGGTCCCAGGTCTGACCTCTGCTTCATGGTCTGCCTCTTCTAACCATTGAGCCACACTTCTTCATGATTTAATTAATCTGGATTTAATAGCTTTAAAATGAATTTGAGTACCATTATGCCCATTCAGGGCTCAATTTGGGGTTTATATGCGACATCCCCGGGCGGGAATAATGAATTACAGAAATAAATGAACTAATGCTTATTATGTACCAGCAAGTATCAATTTTAAGTTTAAATGCAACATCCCTGGAAGGGATTAATGACTTACAGCGCTGCGCTGTCTGTAGGGCAGCGCTGCCCGCTGGCTCAGGCCTGCAGTACGGTCCAGCAGGTCCTTAAAATGATACAGATGTGACTGAATGAGCTCAGAGATCACATCCTTACACACGGCAACATCGCTTTTTGCACGTGTGCACTCAGGGTGATGCACCCCACCCCTCCCGCAGCATCGCGCTCAACAAGTGTCTGAAGGGCAGCCCAGCCCGTAGGCTCAGGCCTACAGTATGGTACAGCAGGTCTTTAAAATGAGACAGAGATGTGACTGAATGCGGTCAGAGATCACATCATTTCACACAGCAACATCTCTTATTTGCACGTGTGCACTCTGGCTGATGCATCCCACCCCTCCTGCAGCACCGCACTCAAGAGGTGTCTGTAGGGCAGCGCTGCCCGCTGGCTCACGCCAACAGTATGATCCAGCAGGTCTTTAAAATGAGACAGAGATGTGACTGAATGAAGTCAGAGATCACATCATTACGCACAGCAACATCGTTTGTTTGCCCCTGCGCGGCCAGGGTAATGCACCCCACCTGTACCGCTGCACCACGCTCTATTGGAGGCCCTGTGCACCCAGGCCACTCTGTTTACCTGCTGTCATTGTTGTGTGAGCAAACACTACAGGCAGCAGTGCTCACAATTCAGATGAAGTGTTGATTGCACAATAGTGTACACCTCATGGATCCCTTTCGTAGACGACAGGCAGTAGGGCTCACAATTTAGAGCCCATGATGATTGCCAGGATGGTGTACACCTCATGGATCCATTTTTTTTATTGTGCATTGTGATATGCGAGGTGGATGCGGCCATATCACCTGAGGCAGTGTGGAAGAACTGGGACATGTGGCGTAGTCGCTTTCCTATTTATACGTACGCAAATTGGGCTGGGCTTGCGTATGCCAGGCCAAAGTAGGGGTGTGAATAATTATTCCGGGGACCTGGGTGTTGTTCAGTACCTGTCTGGCCATGAAGTGTAATTATGTGTGTTTCTTTTATAGTTTTGACCTCACAGAGTGTGCAATTTAGATTAGTGTATCATGTGTCGGGAGGGCGGAAACTATCATTAATAAGATGGTGTTTGAAGAGATTGAATGATGAACATTACATGTCGTTGTCAGGGTTGTGGATATGTGCAGACACGCATGTCAATGGTGTGCGCTATTATTGAAAGTGTTGCTATCGCGAAGCATACACATGTGAATGTGCTCGGATGGAGGGAGGATCAGCTATGAGGCTACGTCATACACAGGGATAACACTCATTACAGTCAAGCAATGCATGTCAAATGTGAATCTGAAAGTCTCACATATAACACACTACTATATTGGTAAAGCCGGACAACAGAGCATACAGCAAAAGAAATCTACACATTACTTTTTGTCACATGTGATCAAGTATGTGCACTCTGCCCGTGGCTCCTGATACTTCTTAGAGCCACAAATACCCAGGTCGAAAGGGAGCACAATAATGTGCACACACACACACCAGATGCATCGTGTAACACATATTTGTTTTTTGATGGAACGTTTGAGATGCATGGCAATCACACGTGGAAGGCTAATGTACAGAGCATGAATATTGATCAAGATGATTGTTGCATTTTGTGTGGTATAAGATATGTGTGTACAGGAAAATACTTTTCTAAAAAGCTTTCTAAGTAGAAGAGGTGTCTCTCATCAAACGCTGTAGAGAGAATGAATAAAATGGTTGGGGTCGTCCAACTGTTACAATGGGAAATGTTATGAACCAATCAAATGCTTTTTTTAAGGTCACATGGCAATCAGGCACAGTTAGAAATATATAAATGTTTAAAATATTTTAGATTGCTCTCATATACTGTTTAAAGTTATTTAGATATACTTTTGAGACCAAAAAAAGGGAATGGCGTACTCTGCGCAATACTATACGTCTGGGATGTAACACAGGGCCTAGCAGCGTGTACTCGTCGTATGCACAAAGCGCAGCGGGCGCGACCCCATACGTACATAACGTAACGCATACCGTCGAATACCAATGTAGCACCTGGGATGACTTCATGCCTATATGATGTTACGCGGGACGCAGTGACACAAAGTCGTCGGATATGAAATGCGCATCATTTACGAGTTTAGCAATATGGCGGATAGGATTTGTGTGATGATAGAGCTTGGTACGCTACTGGTAAAAAAAGAGTGCAGTTTTCTTCCGCCCAATAAATAGGTTTTTTTGGGAAGATATAAAACATTACATCATTTTTAAAGTTAAAAACATAGAAGTATAATAGAGTTCCAAAATATTAAACAAATATTTGAAAAAATATAGGTTTTAGAAACATTAAAATATGAAATTAACATTTAAAAAACCTTAGAAATTCACTGAAAAAACCATAGGTTTCAGGGACGTTAAGTTAGTTGATCATTTGATTCATATAAAACCAGAGAAATTCGCCAGTTATAGTACATCAGTCATGACACATACTGATGCTCTAATATAAACTTTGATACACCCACTCTAAAATAAAAACTGCTATTTTTGAAACCATACACACAACAATGCCAGATAAAACATACCACCGACTATTTCCTAGGTCTATACACACATCCAGTGACTTATATATACAGTTACTCATCAATACAGTACTATAATATGTATTCATACACCTATATATATATATATACAGCCACACTCTACCACTCATCCATAGAGTTACTCACACACCTAGTCAGTCATGCAAAGAATGAATGACATACTCATTTACTCATGTATATAGTTATACACACCAACTGAGTTATTTATAAACACACCACATCACTTATTTATGTAGATACCAAAACATACTTAGGGGCCCATTAGGATGGCGGGCGGATTGCCCCTGCCAGGCTGGCGGTAGCCACCGCCAGCCTGGCAGGGGCAATCCGCCCTCCATCCTCACCTAAATGACCCCCGCCATATTAGTATGGCGGGGGACCGCTGCGGACTTTAAGACCGTCCGCCGCTTTTATGCCCTGGTCGCCTTTCGACCAGGACTGAAAAGGTCTAATATGGTGGTGGTGTCTAATAGACACCGCCAGCCATATTAGCATGAGCTTTTTTAGATCCCTTTGAAGGCATGCGGTCTTCAGTTTGGGGGCCACCTGCGGACCCCCAGAGTGAAGGAAAGGTGGGGGGTGCACATGGGGGGGTACCTGTGGTACCCCCCTGTATTTGCATAAACAAAGCGGCAGGCACCGCTTTGTTTAGGCAAATGCGTACGTGCATTTTTAGCATTGTGGCAGGCGGTGCTCTATGCTAAAAATGCTGGATGCGCCTGGTGGCGGGTGCATCCTAATACCCCCGCACGGGACCTCTGCCTTTATGGTGGGCGGTCCCAATTACCGATAGGATGGCAGGCGGACTTAGTCCGCCCGCCATCCTAATGACCCCCTTACTGTCTCATACAATCACTGATACAAGCAGACACTCATTTATACACCCACTCTTCAAATAACTTACTCTCACTTATAGTCATTTATATACTCCAAATCTCACACATACTGCCTTAAAACATATGTAGTTACACATATACAAGTCTAATGGATATCCCTGGAATAACTTATACACAACAAACTATGGTTATATCACTGTGAGCACACCTGATCCATACCATACCCTCCGGAAACAGGCCAAAAACTAAAATGCAGCGTTAACACTCTTTTATTAAAATATAATCAAAAGTATATTCAATTAAAATTTCAGAAGAAATAAATGTTCTGAAAACATACAATATAAAAACATTTCATACATTAAAAATAGAAATAATCTTCTACATACATTTCTAAAGAGTACAGTACATAGAAAAAACCCTAATAAGGTAAGCACGTAATACAATAATTCATTTTACAAATTCAAAGACAGACAAAAAAAACAACAAAAATACATATACTCAGATAATTCGAACAATTTTTCTACTAATTCGTAAGATCCAAAAGCCTTTACGCAGATAATGTAGCAACACCAGAGTTATTGATTTGACATATAACTGGTGCCTTCTGGGCTTTTCTTTGATTCGCGAATATACAGTGCGTCGACGTGTTTCGGTGTTAGTGCCGTGGATGTGGTCACACCATCCTCAGGTCAGATTTGAATGGGGTCATCAATTTCATATGACTGGTGTCCTTCTTGATTTTTATGATTAAGGATTCTGATGTAGTCTGCTGCTGATCACCTCGGGTGTAAATATGAGTCTTCCCCCCGTTTATTGGTGATTCACTATTAACCGTGGTGGCGTCTTGTGATTTTAAATCGGTGTCGCCATAAAGTTCAATATGTTACGTGACTAATATCAGCCGATGAGGACTGCAACATTCCCTCCTTGCTCGTTCTTTCGTCTTTGATCTCGTTTAGATCTATGTATATAATACTATCTTGATTCGTAGTTCCCTCTCTTCTTACGAGTTCATTGCCTTTCCTTTGATAAACGCATGTCTTCTTTAGAAAGTTTTTAGTGTTTTAGTGCTCCGTATCCCCAGGATTTTACTATGTACACGGAGGCTGTATGGCTGGATAGCTCAGCGGATTATGTGGAACTGGATATGTTCTGATTCGTAGCCGCTTCCGTCATAACCTCCGGTCTCTCCCGATCTAACCATAGTTTGATATGTATAAGTTATTCCAGGGATATCCCTTAGACTTGTAAGGTCATACCGTACCCTGTTCCCTGGAACACGAGGGGTCTTCTCTCTTACCTTAAGTTACACATATACCACTGAGACATTATTCACTCACCAACACATCCATACACACGCTCACACACCCATACAGCCCTTCACAGATGCACTCTTGAACCCATACACCCAGTGAATCACTCACACATCTATGCACAAATTCACACCGCCAAACCACCCACACAGACACTCAGGCACCCATACATATACTCGAACAACAAATCAATAACCCATATAGACACTCATGTGGCTACTCACCAACCCATGCAGTCGCTTACACACTAACTGAGTGACTAATATAGACTTTCATACAGTTTAGTTTCTAACCCATGCATTCAATAAAACACGTTCAATCACTCACACAGTCAGTCACGCACCTAGCAAATAATCCCTTCAGGCACTGGTAAATCCACTCATTCTTCAATACACCTTGGCATAGATATATATGTTCAAAATAGTTAAAATTTACAGAAATATACATTTACTGGATGATGTCATCAGGGATGTCATGTGAGATGTCATCAGTGATGTCATCAGTGATGTCACTGACCATGTCATGAGTGATGTAATATGTAACGTCATCAGCAGTGCATTGCGGGGGCGCGAGTTATAGTTAGCTCAACTAACTATAACTGGTGAATTTCTCTGGTTTTATACAAGTAAAATTTCCAACTAACTATAAAGTCCCTGAAACCTGTGTTTTTTTTGGTGAATTTCTAAGGTTTTTTAAATGCTAATTCCTAACTATAACATGTCTGAAACCTATGTTTTTTTCAGTGAAAAAAAAATGTATATAGCAGTGCAAGCAAACAAAAGGAGAAGTGAATGAGAATACGATTCTCAGCACACAAAAGAAATGGCGACAGCAAGAAACGACAAACGCTCGGAAGCGGCAATAAAACTGTTTGATGGATGTCAGACTGAGAACACATCTAACACAATGAAGGGGGCAGTAGGGAACACGACCCCCCCAACATTAAAAAAGTTGTTCTGGACAAACTTTGTAAGGCTCTGAAAAAAGAACAGAACAAATGGTGGGAAGCGACCACCTTAAATAAATATATAGAGGTCGGGAGAGTGCCAAGAGGCCTACGTATGTTCATAACGCCCACTTTTGTGGACCCGGACCCGGAATAAGTGGAGGAATGGATTGATAACAATCACAACTGCTCCACAAATATGCTAAAAATGCTGGTAAAATTCGCACGTAAAGACTGAAAAATTAAGTGAAATTATTGAAAATTTGACTGCTGAATTGAAAGAACTTTGCACTGATGAAGAATTTCAGAAGGAAATGGATAAAATGGATAAAGGACTTGATAAAATAGAATGTGATATAAAAATAGAAAAACAACGGAAATTCCAACGTGATTTGGTGGATTACCAAAAGGGACAGATCCTCACATTTTCGAATAAATATGATCACTTGCGAAAAAAGACGACAGCTTACACCACGCAAGTTGCACCAGTAACCACCAATGCTGAAACACAATCAGAAGGCAACCGCTCAGGAGAGAGTGGCACGAGTATGACCAGCGGCAGCGGTATTACAAGTGGCAGCGAATTTTCAAGTATACGCGAATACACTGGAGCAAAAACCAGCATTTTAGCAGAATTTGACCTGGTAGCCAAGGGCCGACAGTCCAACAACACATCGGAAGGGTTTCCAAAACGAGGAAGAGGAGGCAGATGAAAAAGAGGCACCAACAAACCATCAGGAAATCCAAGCAGCCCTGTGGGAAGTCGAACAAGCGGCCAAATAAATACAAAGTAATGGAAGAGAAGACGGTGATTAACTTATCATCCAAGACATTAAGTAAGACTGAAATTGATTTATTATCTAAGGGCCTGTCTTTCTGCCCTACTAACGTTTTTTATTACACACAAAGTTGCATTGACCTATTCTTTTTTACACGTAAATTACGCTTAAGAAAATGGCATGAAACCAAAGTTAACTCTGAGAGTATTACTCTGCTTAATGTGATAAGTGACTTGCGGATAAGTGATGTTGAATTGCTACACACTATGAATGTATTAGCAGAAGTGAACTCCAGCAACAACGAACCGACTACAAGTCCTGATATTTAGAATATTCCTTTCAATCTGAGCGCCAAGAGCGATTTCAGACCAAAATCAGTGTTCATTGCCCCAAATCAAGAACGAGGCAATCGAAGTATTTGAAAAGGGAGGAAGTGACGAACTATGGAAAATAGCCAAGCCGAGTAATGTTAGTAAGGCCCAAAGAATAGCCCTTGACAATTTGAGAAATGACACTTCAGTAGTGATAAAAAAGCCCGACAAGGGCGGTAATGTCGTTGCAATGTCAAAAACTAATTACATAAATGAGGGTCTTAGACAGCTAGCAGAAGCTGATAAATATGAAAGGAGTAACAGGATGGAGTACGAACATGCCATCAGACAATTTCATATACGGCTACTAGAATGGAAAAGGCAGGGACTTATAGAAGAAAATGAATACAAATTTCTTGAATGTAAATTTCCAAAGCTCCCTGCGTTATACCTACTGCCCAAAATTCACAAAGAGACACTTAATCCACCAGGGAGACCTATCGTATCTTCCAGAGGGAGTTTTTTAGAAAATGTTTCTAGATATGTTTTTTCTTCAGGGTCTAGTACAACAGCTCCCCTCGTTTGTTAAAGATGCTAGCGATTTTCTGCGTAAATTAGAAAAAACTGAGGGGAATGATGAGTACTCTTTGCTCATGATGGATGTGTCGAGTCTGTATACCTGCATTCCGCAGGACAAAGGAGTAGAAGCTTGCAGACACTTCTTAGACAACAGGTCAGCCTCTTACATCGCCCATACAGACATGTTACTTGAGATGATTACGATCTGTCTCAAACAGAACTACTTCTTCTTTGACAATAAAATCTATCACCAAACCCTTGGTACATCTATGGGGACCTGTTTTGCGCCATCGTTTGCAGGTCTCTACATGGGGTATTGGGAGGAGGAAGTAGTAAGCAAAATGACACAGTTTAAAGACAAAGTCCCAATGTACACCAGGTACATTGATGACATTTTCTGTATATGGGGAGGAACAGAAGAGGAAGCCATGAATTTGTCAAGGCACTTAATGTTAATTGCTTTAATCTCCACCTCACATCACAATGGTCCAAGACAACTTTGGAATTTCTTGATCTCAAATTATTTATTGAAAACTGTAGAATTGAGACTTGCCTTTATAGAAAGAGCACTGCGGGGAACAGTCTCATGCACGCTGATAGCTGTCAATCCAACGCACTTATCCAAAGTATACCACTAGGGGAGCTCCTAAGAGCCATGCGCAATTGCAGTACGACTGAAAAGTTTGAAATTGAATCTAAAGTTATGACTGAACGCTTTCTGCAACGTGGGTACACCAAAAAAACAGTCAATAAAGCATTGAGAGAAGTATCTAAATGCCCAAGAGAATCTTTGCTTGTTGATAAGACACAAGAGGAAGACGGTGCAAGCAAAGATGATAGAGATCAAACTGTAAGATTCATAACTACGTACAGCAAACAAACGCATGTGGTGCATAAATGTTTGAATACATTTTGGCCGGTCTTAAGAACTGACAAAGACCTGACTGATTGCATAGGGTCAAGCCTGAAAATCACATATAAGAGAGCTAGATCTCTGAGAGACACCCTGTGTAGAGCTGTAGAAACAACTAAGACAGGGGTCCCTGGAATTCAAGGGTTCTACACATGCAGAAGCTGTAAAGCTTGTAAGAAAGAATGTATATTGTCCTCAGAATGTAAGCCCTATGTGATTAAGATGCATACCTCGTGCAATACAGAGTACGCGGTTTATGCGCTATTTTGTCCCTGTGGTTTAGCCTATATTGAAAGCACTATCCATAAGGCCAAAATACGGATCCTAGAGCATTTACGTGCAATAAAAAGCATGGAAAAAGCCTACCCCATTGCCCGCCATTTTCAAAGTCACCACGAACAGAACACCAATTTATTAAGTTTTGCAGTATTGGATTTTGTTAAGGCAGATATACGGGGAGGCAACAGATTAAAAGAACTCCGCAGATTAGAGTCTAAGCTCATCATACAATATAGGACTCTCACCCCTTCAGGCCATAACTGTGATGAGGAGTTAGCCGTTCATTTAGGGTAATCAGTCTATTTGTGACAAATGTTAATTCGTTTGTATGTAAGTACCTTCCTGAGAATGCCCAGAACTATTTAATGCCGCTGAGTAAACTGTGATTTTAACTGTTTTGATCATACTGTACTTTTATTATTTAGGTTACTTTTTTCATATATGGGTGACACATTGTTATTATGATTTTCTGTTCATTTTTAGATCTGACTTGCATAAGTTGACGAAATGAAATTTAGTAAAGAATTGTGTGCATCATGCCGCGAAATGGAAGGTTGATGCTTAGTCCACTGAGGATGGTCTTGATGATTTATTAGCCCACTGGGGCTCAATCAACAGGCAGCAACACACGGAGACTGTTTTATCCGTGCAACAAAGAACAGTGATGTGCTGCAAACATGGGGTTGACTGTAATTTTGTTGATTCGATGTCCACACTTACTGAGATTTGAGACTCATGTTATTTGGCAACTTGGACATGCGTAAATTTGAGATGTCATCAGTGATGTCACTGACCATGTCATGAATGATCTAATATATGACATCATCAGCAGTGGATTGCGGGTGCGCGAAATATAGTTAGTACATCTAACTATATACGAGCAATTTCATTGGTTTTGTATGAGTAAAATGTCCAGCTAACTATAACACCACTAAAACTTATAGTTTTTTGAGTGAATTTCAAAGGTTTTTTAAAAACGAATTCCTAACTATATAACTCCTGAAACCTATGGTTTTTTAGTGAATTTCAAAGTTTTTTTTAAATGCTAATACCTAACTATATAAGGCCTGAAACCTATGGTTTTTTCAGTGAATGTCAAAGGTTTTTAAAATGCTGATTCCTAACTATATAAGGCCTGAAACCTATGGTTTTTTGAGTGAATTTCAAAGGTTTTTTAAATGCTAATTCCTAACTATAACTGGTGTGTAACCTATGGTTTTTTCAGTGAATATATATATATATAAAATTTCTATGGCAAAATGAACTCCCTCATTTTGTTCCTTTGCAAATTAAATGTTTTAAGTGTTAACACTTTATTCCAATCAAGATTACTTCAGGTGTGCCATACTTTTGTCATAAGTAAGACTGTTAGCGCTCTAGTTGTTCTTTAGAACACTCTGGGACATTCTGTCATTGGGCTATAGTTGGGCTACATCTGGCTGATATTTGGGCTACATTTGTTTTTTTTTTGTCTCTGGTGGCCATCTTTGGGCTACATTGGGCTACATTTGGGCTCTAACATATATATAGCCCAATCTAGCCCAATATATATTTTTTCAAAGTAAATTTTCGTAAAAACCACTGGAGCACATATCTTGAGACATAGCAAAGGCACATCGGGCTACCAGTCCCTACAATTTTGCCAAGTTTGGTGGAAAACCATTCAGCCGTTCGGGCTAAAAGTGAGTCCAACCTCCCTATTTGATTTGATTTGATTTGATTTATCATTTTCTAAAGCGCACGATTGCCCATAGGCGTCTTGGCGCTATGATTTGTCCATTTTCATGTGCAGGACTGAAATTAGCGCAGTTTATGCAGCGAATAGCCAGGTTTTGATTTTCTTTCTAAATATCTCCAATGTTGGGCTGTTTTTTATATCTAGTGGCAGTAGATTCCATGTCCGCGCTGCGTGAACGAGGAAACTTCTTCCTCCCCAGTTTGATCGTTTAAACTTGGGTATCGCTATCAGTTTTTGTTGTCCAGATCTGAGTAGCCTAGAAGGTTCGTAAAGTTTCAGGTGTGTTTTCAGGAAGTGAAAAAAAAAAGAAAAAAACCTATGGAAATTAACATGGGGAAAACACGTTTTGGGACCCCCCTTTTATCTCGGCCCCCGCTTGATGAATCCCCCCCAAACTTTCAGGGAAGGATCGAAGCGCAGTGAGGCAAAGTTAAGGAAAATTTCAGGAAGATTCCTCAACCGGCGCCAAAGTTATTCCCAATAGAATGTTGCAATTTCCCTATGGAAAACAATCCTAACTATATATACCTACTGGCTATCGCCAGTAGGTAATAAAATTTCTATGCCAAAATGAAACCCCTCATTTTGTTCCTTTTCAAATTAAATGTATTAATTGTTACCACTTAATTCCAATCAAGATGACTTCAGGTGTGCCATACTTTTGTCATAAGTAAGACTGTTAGCGTTCTAGTTGTTCTTTAGAACACTCTGGGACATTCTGTCATTGGGCTATAGTTGGGCTTCATCTGGCTGATATTTGGGCTACATTTGTTTTTTTTTGTCTCTGGTGGCCATCTTTGGGCTTCATTGGGCTACATTGGGCTACATTGGGCTACATTCGGGCTCTAACATATATATAGCCCAATGTAGCCCAATATATATTTTTTCAAAGTTAATTTTCGTAAAAACCACTGGAGCACATATCTTGAGACATAGCAAAGGCACATCGGGCTACCAGCCCCTACAATTTTGCCAAGTGTGGTGGAAAACCATTCAGCCGTTCGGGCTAAAAGTGAGTCCAACCGCCCTATGGAAATTAACATGGGGAAAACTCATTTTGGGACCCCCCTTTTATCTCAGCCCCCGCTTGACGAATCCCCCCCAAACTTTCAGGGAAGGAGCGGAGCGCCGCGAGGCAAAGTTAAGGACAATTTCAGGAAAATTCCTCAACCGGCGCCAAAGTTATTCCCAATAGAATGTTGAGATTTCCCTATGGAAAACAATCCTAACTATATATACCTACTGGCTATCGCCAGTAGGTAATATATGGGTATATATATATATATATATATATAGAGATACAGCTCCCAACACTCGGTAGTGCCTGCGCTGCTCCTGAACAAAGGGCTAGTCGTCGTGCGGACCTCCCAAGTCGGTCCGAAAAATTTCAGAAATCCGTCGTAAAACAAGGATGACGTCATCGTGTCTCCTGTGCAAGTTACTTTATTTGCCGGTTACTGCTGTACGCGTTTCCCCTGCGCAGCAGGCTTACTTACCAACAAAGGAGTTAGGTTTTCAACATTATTTAAATCACCTCCATCTTGTATCACATGTGAACTACTCAGTAAATGATACCGAAAACAGACTTGTAGTTTGTCATGGAATTAATAAAAACAGCAAGGTTTAAAACGATTAAGACATCCGTAACTCTTTGTATTTAAAATATGTACAATGTCACTAAAATATCACATTGAAAATAAATTTCAAGAAATCACTGAATTAATTAATATTAGTTCTTTGAAGTTTTCGAGTCTATATTAACCATGATGCGGTAAGGTTCTCCATTACGGTGTTAAACACCCCGAATTTTGCCCAAGTAGGCAATACAGAAAGGAAATAAAATAACCTTTGGTTTGAAACTTTATCTCTTTATAAGCAATCAGCTGTGCATTAAAATCACATATTTAAACCTCCTTGTCAATCCCAATGCTGTAATCTGGGAAATCCTGCCCCAGTGGGCCTAACGAAGAACCACATTTATCATTTACTGTCTGTTTTCTACAAAAAGTGCACGTGCCCAAAATACATTTATAAACACACTACTCTAAAAGTTAAATAAATAGAGAATACTGGTATATAGATTTTATGGCAAATTGTGTATTCAACTCAATGATAAAACAAGATTCAAGTTGTCTCAGTTTTCTTTCACGATTGCCACCTCGTGAATTCAGTGGGATAGCTGCAATTACAAAATATGTCAGTCGTTGTGTGTTTCTATCATGGTACTGGTCAAAATGTTGTGCTACTGGGTACATTCTGTCACCATTTTTTATTGCCCTCAGATGTTGCAACACTCTTTTATGAACAGATAAAATTGTGCTGCCCACATACCTCAGGCCACAAGGGCACTGAAGCACGTAAACATCAAAATCTGTTTTACAGGAGAATTGTCCCTTGATTTTGGTTTCTCTGGTTGTCAAATTAGATCCATAGACAGCAAGCAGTGTTTTTGCCTTGGGTGCTGGTCTTAAATTTTGTACATTTCACAAAACCGTCTCCCGCTTGAGCCACATTGATAAACTAGTCTTTGATTTAGTTGGAGATTTCATGTTTTTTACAATGGCTTGCTTTAAAGATTTGGCACGTCTAAAAGTTATCTGTCGTCTTCTTTGTACCAAATTGCCAAACACAGAATAATTCTTAATCAAATGCTAGTGTTTACTTAGGATTTTTCTCAACTTCTCCTGTTGGTTACTGTATGTAGTGTCTATCCTACACTGGTAACTTTTTGTCTTTTTTCAGCTTTTACTTGATTCCTTATTGAACAAAACATCTTCTCTTGATCTGTTATTAGCTCTGTACATGGCTGAATTTATTGTCTCAAAGGCATATCCTCTTGCCAGACAACAAGATTCCAAAAACCCAAGTTCTTTCTTTACTTCACCTTCATTACTGCAGTTTCTTATGGTTCATAAGCACTCACCATACGGAATGCTCCTTACCATATTTTTCGGATGAAATCTCGCCGCATGGAGCAACGTATTGCCCGCTGTTGGCTTGCGGAACAACTTTGTTTCTAGCTTGCCATCTCTAATGTACACTGTTAGAGCTAAGAAGTTGAAACGTATTGCACTTATAGGTGCTAGTGAACCGTAGACTTAACTTGTTTACTTGTAACTTGTTTATAACGTCAATTGCAGTCTTTTCTGGCCCTCTCCACATGATCAACAATTCTTCTATAAAAGGCTTCAGTCAATGACATGTTCATGCCATTCCTCTTGGAACTGTTTTTGACCCACCTGCTCCTCCCACCAGCCCATATGAAATTAGCATAGCTGGGGGTGAAGCAGCTGCCCATTGCTGTTCAGCATACCTGGTGAAACAGTTCTTCTTTAAAGAGGAAACAATTGTTCTTAAGACATGTTATGTTGAAGTTATTGACAAAAACACCATAGTTTAAGAGGACGGTTCCCTAGATAGTATTTGACCGCATTGAGGCCATCTGCATGCCTAATACTGGTGTACAAGGTGGTCACATCAATTGTCACTAGTAGGTACTCAGGCTCCCAAGGAAGGTCGTATATTTTCTTTAAAAAGTCCCCTATGTCCTGAATATAGGATGCAAGATTTTGTATGTAGAGACTTAATAAAAAAGAATCAACATACTTTGATGTATTCTCTAGTGCACTCCCAATAGTCGAAATAATAGGGCGACCTGGGGGATTTGTTGGATCTTTGTGCACCTTTGCAATTAAATATAACACTGGGGTCACAGGGTTATTGATTTTCAAAAACAAATATTCATCATGGTTGATTAAACATTGATTATGCCATTTCAGTAATTGCAGATTATACATATGATGACTCTCAATCATGACATCAGCCTTTACCTTTGTATAGTTCAAACAGTTATTGAGTTGTTTGTAGGCTTCACTCAAATATTGTTGCTTACCCCACAACTCAACATTGCCGCCTTTATCAGCAATTCAGACAATGTAGTTATCATCAGTTGACAATGTATTAACCAAAGCATGATAATCTTTTTCTTTTTGCGACAAGACTCTATGACTGTCATTGTCACTTTTCTATAGATTTTTAAGTTCATTGACCACAAGATCATTATAAGTGTCCACACTGTCTCTTTGTGACATTGGGATGAACTTGGAGGTTGGTATAAACATAGTGGGGGCATCGGCAGAGATGTCAATTCCTTCCTCTTCAACAATTTGTGTGACCGCTGCTTGGGTTTTACTGGCACTCTGCACATCATTCAATGTTGTCTCCCCCTCTAGTTGTCTCAGTTCGAGCATTCGATTCATGTAACCTACGACGAGGTTATCCGGCTGCAATTCAGTGGTGCATTGGGTAACCGGGTCTTCAATAATTTGGTTGACCTCAAAGTGTTTCTTTAGTTTCAATGATCTAATAAACTTAAAAATGTCAATTTGGGTCGACACATAGTCCTGATCTGCTGTTGGAAAAAACAACAAGCCTAGTTGTAGTATGCTTGTTTCTCTTTCTGTTAGAATGACATTAGTTAAGTTTATTACTGCTGCTTTATTGCCTTCTCCTATTTCTTGGTTTGCTTGTTCTTCAATCCTTCTTCGATGTCAGTATTGTTGTGCCCCCTTCTGACTCTGTTTCCTCTGCCTCTTCTTCTTGGAGGCTTTGCATTTACTGTTGGTACTATCGGGAGAAGATTGAAGCCTCTCTCATCAATTACAGAGGGTACATGAGGCACTTAGTTAACTTAATTTGTTATGTTTGGAAATCTAATCTTTTCTGAATAGTTACAAATCAAACCATAGGCATACATCAATTGTCTCTTTGAATCTTTCCAAGTGATAAATGTAGATATTAGGTCAAAGTTGTAAAGTTTTCTGGAAATACATTATCTCCAACTGTTACTGTTATATTCCTCTATATACTATAACAATCATGTAAGGTCCTAAACAGCATCACACATGAACTTAACTGAGTACATCATTTATAACTATTGGCACTATATCAATCATTAGTTTCCATACATGAAAAAAAGTGTTGATAAAATAATGCATCACCCTAAGAATGAAATGTATGAGGCACAAGTGAGTCACAGCAGGTTAAGGTACATGTTTGAAAACAGAGCGGAGAGAATTAATTCATAAGGTTCTCCACGTGATAGTTTGAACTGAACAGAGGTTTTACATGGGAGACCTGTGTGGCTAGTTATCTAGAAAAAGACTTGATTGAACATAAATTGGTTCAAATTTGTTGGAGATGTTGCAAGATGGAGTTGTGCTCTGCAGGTGCCTGCCACAGGGTGCAGATATCAACAGGGGCGCACCATAGGTACCCCCTAGGCCACCATTTGTCAGCCTTGCACCCATGGGGGCCCTGCTGGGGGCCCCAAATACAGACTCACAAAGCCTTTCTGTATTCGATAGGCTGGCACAGCAAGGGTGTGGGAATCAGCCATCGTAATCTCTCAGATGGAAAGAGCTGGGTGAGGCATTACTGAAGGCTTTACAAATGGTGTACGGGCTCTCAGAGCCATTGGAAGCCATTCAGAAATACGATTCAGATTCCCTTCGAACTACCCCATCAAAATGGGTCCGTCGGAAAGGAATACCACCAGCTGATTATGATGCAGTCTGATGGGGACTGACCAACGGTCGGAGCAGTTTCAGCCTGCATCGTAATCGTGCACTCTGTGGAGATCTGCAATGCATGCATGTGTTTTTGAATAACATAAACCTAGACAAAAGCCTGTCGATCAGAGACCACCAAGCACCAAATTGGTTCAGTACTTCATGTCCTTACCGGTTTAACTCTGCTGACTTTACTGTCAACCTATATTTTCACATTTTTGTTTTGTCAATATTTTGTTTGCCTATACTGGGTGTAGGAAAGTAGGATCTGCTTCTTATGGTTACCCCCACTTTTTGCTTGTTGTTACACTGTTTTGGTTAGTCTGACTGGGATCCTGCTAATCAGTACCCCAGTCTATCTGTTTTCCCCTTAGAATTTATTGACACATACTTATGCACACTCCAGATTGGATATTAGGGTACCCTTATTAGTCCTTAGTATATGGTACACATGTACCCAGGGCATACGTACCCCAGAGGCCTCCCATGGGCTGAAGCATGTATTATGCCACCCTTGAAAGGCCATGCAAAATGGAACTACAGGCCTGCCATTGCAGCCTGTGTAAGATGGTGCATGCACCACTTACGTTAGATATTGGTTAACTATATCTATAGGTCACTACACTTAAAACCTATGAGTCACCCCTATAGCAGGCCTTAACAATCCTGACGGCAGGGTGCTCGTTTTACATGGGAGGGTGGCCCTGCATGAGCAGAGCCCCTCTGCAGCCTTTGGTGACCATTGCGGTAAATGCATCTTGAAAACGGCTGAAACAAAACATGTTTTGTTTGGTTTGGTATCAAACACCTTGGAATCATACCTCCAAACCGGTAACAGGTGTGGGAGGTATGATTCCACACTTCTAAAGCAAGCTTCATGAGTCCCTGGTCTTCCTGGTTCCAACCTTCTCGACCCGGATGGCACAAAATGGATGTTTCCGACCTGAGACACATTTTTGCCCTCCTGCTGCTGAGCCAAGCTCGAGCAGAGGAAAAAAGCACAATAGACACCCTGTCACAGGGAGGTGTGAACACCTCCTGGACAGGATTTAGTGTATTGGAGCTGGGTGGGTGAACTGCCAAAGTGCGTAAAAGTCTGCACAATGGGCACATTTGGTGTCCCTGTGGATAGTCCAGCTCATACCAGTCAGAGGAGCCATTGGCTCCTGCTCTGGCGTGAAACTGGGCAAAGGACATGGGTGTAACCACCTCTCTGTCCTGACCCTCCCCTGGGAGGGTCCCCTGAATCTGTCCAACCCCCTCCTGTGGGTACAAAAGGGCTTACCTGACTGTAGGACCCTAGAATCAATGTGGACAAGATTCTGAACAAGAAACCACTGACCTTTGACCGTCTGGATCCTCTGGACTTTGCTGGACTTCGACTCGGCCTGACTTTGTCTCCCTCTCTGTCCAAAGCATTGTCTGTGCTCGTGCACCGTACAGGCTCCTACAGGAACTGTGGAGCATCAGGAACAACTGAAGTATCTCCCTTGGGGTGAAGGATTCACTCCTCTTCATTTGCAGGCACCGTAATACAACTGACCAATCTGCTGATCCTGAGCTCCTGCAGACTCCGAAGGCTCCAACAACACACAAGGTGGGTTCCTATGTTCTTTGTAGTTGAGCTTACTTCTCACTGAGTTTTAGGTCAGTACCCCTTGTGGGGACAGCATAACCCAAACCCCTGTGCACTGCATTCATTTGCAAGTGCATATGCCTGTTGGTGTTCCCAAACTTTGCGCATTAGGCTGTCGATAGCCCCAACCTCTGTGCACCTTTTGTACCAGGGACTTTGGCCTCCTTGCACTCTGTGCCCTGCAAGCTGTTGTTTGAGGAAACTGCTAGAGGTCTCCTCGTGACTCCTGTGCCTTTGGCCTGTGGGTCCATTTGAGAGACAATCCTGATTTTCTTGGGCTCCCCTGGATGCTCCAGGCCTGCTGTGACTCCCCTTTCTGTGGTGAGTCCCCTGGCCCTTGCTGGGCCAGACCGTAACCTTCTTTGACCTTCTTCGTGGGTTGCCGTTGCCAAGGCTTATTGGTGCTCTTGCCAGACACCCAATCCTCAGCACTTGACATCCTTTGTGAGACAGCTTGTATCTGGTTCCTGGTTGTCTTCAACATCTCCTGGTCCCTGCAGCTGTAGAGTCAAATTCTCCATCTTCACACCTGAAGCACCCAACATCGGTGGGCATTTGTCTGCCGAGCCACTGATCACTCCTGAGTGATCCAGACTCTGTCCCCACTGCCTTCAGGTTCCTTCCATCAAGAATCTACCTGCAGATTCCACCAGACACATTTCTTCTTTCCACCAATGGCATTTCTTTGAAGACTCCCATTGAGAACGGCGGCGGTTTCCGACCTCACTTCAGCCCTTTGCACCCAGATTCTCTGGGATAGGTAACTCTGGTACTTCAGTAACCAAGAGTGGGGTGGCTCTCCAACCTTCTATGTTCCAAAGGGTTTCCTAGTAATCCACTGGGAAGGGCCCTTAAACTTTAAAATTGCAACCACAATTCTCCCATTGAATAGTATGTAGCACGCAGTCGTGTTCTCACACTGCACCTATCCTCCGTGGGGTCCCTGCTTACTCACCTTGGGTGTTTTCTTTGGATCCCAGCAATTCTACACTCTCTAGACATTGTCTTGACTCAAGTCGTGGTTCTTATACCACTATTTTAGTATTTGGTTTGGTCTCACCCGGGAGCCCACTGTGTAATTAGTGTTACTCCCGATTGTTTCTGTGCTACACTATAGTGCGCTTTGCGTTTATCTGCGTGTACCAGATACTGTGAGGAATTTAAGGTGTTATAATAATAAATATATATTCTTATAACTACTGTGCAGTTCTCCTTTCATTTAATTAATACAATAAGGTTGCATTCTGGCAAAAGAAGCTGCTTAACATTCCTTCAAGACTCAGCCTAAAGGCTGCTCTCCAAAGCTATCACTTGGATAGCTTTGTAAGGTTACCTTTGACCTCTTAAATCACCATCAGATTTGTTTGGACTGGTGCAAAGAGCCCACTTTAATTGGTGGATATCATATACCAGGCCAACTTCTCACAATGGGTGAAATCACATTTCAATACCACCTGAAGACTGTCACCTTGCTTGCCTCCAGTTGTTTTAGAAAACCTTCTCACCTATAATTTTAGTGGCAGCAACAAGCAGCTGATACGGGTCCATTGACTCCTAATCTCATTCTATTGCGGTCTTTACCTACTCCAACATTTGATGACTGCACCTGAAAAGAGGCATTTGATGCAAGACACACAAAGAAGAAAGACAAATGAATGGGTAATTGTACACTAAACATGTTCTTATCCTCGCCCAGTATTGACAAAAAACTGTTGAAAAAATTGGGAGAGAGCCAAAGTGCTCAACATCACATACAATGCTGCATCAGTATTCATCACTCCTTCGGTGGCTAATCCTCATTGCCCAGGAAGAGCACTGACACTTGCTAAATCCCAATCAGTGAAGTAACATTGGGAAATGCTATGGTGTGCATCATTTGTTGTGAACAAGTGGCTCTCATTGTTGCATTAATTGTTTTAAGCCTTGTGCCAATCTTCACCTAAAGTGCCAGGTCTATTATTTTTAAACTACTATTAATATTTGCCAACTTTGGAAGAATATTTTACTGTGTTTGGTGATTAGGGAGAAAATACAGGAGCAGGTCACATGGAAATTGTGATTTTCTTTAAGAGTGTAGCAGCTGAGTAAGAATATTTTTTAAAGTACATGCCCACAAAATTCCAACTGCTGTCAAAGTTCCCATAGCATGATTTCAGAAATCAGGGTCTGGGGATAAATGCATCTTAAGATGGAATTGAATGAAACCAGAAATCTCCTGGTCAAACTTTCTTCTGTGACAAGTTTACAGGTTGTGAATTATTAGACTGGGCTATCAAGTGACTATGCCGATATAATGGTGTGTGTCTGGAATATAGATCCTCAAGTCAGTTGGAGTAATGAAATGCTTGTGAGGTTTATCGAAATTCAAGTTTTTTGGGCAAGGTCAGCATACGCCTGTCTATTTAATTTGCAATGTTTATTGTCAGGCTGGATATGAAGTCACTGCAGTGTGTGTGTGTGTGTTTGTGTGTGTGTATGTGTTTGTGTGTATGTGTGTGTGTTTTAAAAAGTAAGTGTTAGGATTATTTTGCATTTGTAGAAAGTAGTTATAGGAGTGGTGACTGCTGTTGAAGAAAAGTGGTGAGGCAGAGCTGGGGAGAAAAAAATAAATGAATACAAATACTTTCCTGCCAGCTGCTGCCTCGATGCTCTTCTGCTTCTCTGCTCCAGTCGACTTCTGGAAGACCATGGGCTGGTGCGGATCACTGACAGAATATCGAGGAGCAAAATATCGACCTGCCAAAATATCGTGGACAAAATATAGAATGCCAGAATATCGAATTCCTATCTACAAACAGGTAAGTACAAAAATATCGAATCCGAAATATCATTGAAAATAAATAATATAGTTTGTTAAAATATCGAATGTTTTAAATGTCAAAAAAGTATTGTAAAGTTAATGAAATAATAAATATAGTTAACTAAAACATACTTAAAAATACTTAAATAACCTTAAAATGAATACATAATTAATGTAAGTTAAAAAAATAAACATGCATTTTTATTTTTTTAAACATAGATATATATATATTCACTGAAAAAACCATAGGTTATAGACCATATATAGTTAGGAATTAGCATTTAAAAAACCTTATTTTACTCACACAAAACCATTGAAATTCCATATATAGTTAGTTGCACTAACTATATATCGCGCACCCGCAATCCACTGCTGATCATGTCACATATTACATCATTCATGACATGGTCAGTGACATCACTGATGACATCACTGATGACATCTCAAATGACATCACTGATGACATCACTGATGACGTCATCCAGTGACTGTATAATTCTGTAAAGTTAAAATATGTCTTACATATTGAAGAATGAATGGATGTATAAGTGTCTTGATGAAGGATTTAGTAGGGGCATGGCTGACTGTATGAGTGACTGATTAAATGTGTCTCACTGAGTGCATGGGTTAGTGACTAAACTGTCTTAATTTGTGCATCATTATGTCTGTTGTTCTGTAAACTGCTGCATGTGTTGATCAGTAGCTATATGATTAACTGTATGGGTTATTGATTGGTTGCCCAAGCATTTGTATGGGAGACTGAGTGTGTGTGTGGGTGGCTGGGAGGTGTATGACTCTCTGCATAGATGTGTGAGCAGTTGATTGACTAGATGTATGGGTTCAAAAGTGCATGTGGAAACAGCTGTATGGGCGGTTGACTGTGTGCATGAGTGTATTGGTGAGTGAATGGATATCTCAGTGCTACATGTCAAAGTAAGTACATATGTAAAACACAGTACATGTGAGAGTTGACATATATAAATAACTGTGCATAAGAGCCAGTGAATGTGTGAGTGGCTGTATGGATCATTGTGAACTTGTATCCAGGATTGTATAAGTGAGTAAATATGTTTTAGTATATGTTTGAATAAGTAAGGTGTGTATAACTGTATAGTTGAGGAAATGGAGGTGTGATTGATTCTTTGCATGACTGACTAAGTGTCTGAGTAACTCCATGGATGAGTGACAGTCTATGAGTGTCTGTTTACACTGAGTGTATCTAAGGTTATATTAGAGTCTGAAGAGGTTCATCGTATTATCACATGAATGATGTCATCAGTGATGTGATCAGTAATGTCAAATGAGATGTCATCAGTGATGTCATCAGTGATGTCATTTGAGATGTCATCAGTGATGTCATCAGTGATGTCATCAGTGATGTCATCAGTGATGTCATCAGTGATGTCATTTGAGATGTCATCAGTGATGTCATCAGTGGAGGAGTGTGGCTCACTGGTTAGAGGCGGCAGACCCGTAAGCAGAGAACGGCCCGGGACCAGGGTTCGATTCCCGACGCGGCAGGGTCGTGGACCAGGGTCAGCGGACTCGATAATTCTCACCTCGGTGCCTACTCTAGTCAGAGACCACACGCGGCAACTCTGGGCATCAGCTTGCCTCATCTTCACAACGGCCCCCCCAGATCGCCGGGGATGCTTGGTCGCACCTTAGAGATACCCATCTGGGACCATCTCTCAGGGTGAGCCAGGACGGGTTCCCCAGCGGTCGAAGCGTGGAGATACTCCTCCGGGAGTCGATTCCTAGCGCTATATAAACCCGCAATTAAATTAAATTAAATTAAATATGTCACTAACCATGTCATGAATGATGTAATATGTGACATGATCAGCAGTGGATTGCGGGTGCGCGATATATAGTTAGTGCAACTAACTATATATGGAATTTCAATGGTTTTGTGTGAGTAAAATAAGGTTTTTTAAATGCTAATTCCTAACTATATATGGTCTATAACCTATGGTTTTTTCAGTGAATTTTCAAGGTTTTGTAAATGCTAATTCCTAACTATATATGGTCTATAACCTATGGTTTTTTCAATGAATTTCATTGGTTTTTTAAAAGCTAATATCTATAGCTGTAAAATTTATTCTTCTTTAAATCCAAAAATATATTTTATATGTTTATTAATAATTTTTTTAAATATTTTTTTTGTTTCGCTCCCGGTCCGCGAACCGGGAAGCTTCCCGTTAGCTCAATTTGATTCCGCGATCCAGTCCGCGAACCGGTAAGAAATCAACATAGTGACGGTATCGCGTTGCCGCGTAATGCGTCTTATGACGTACTGCGTTAGCGCACCCGGAAGTGCCCCGGGGCGCGGACCGAGGCGCGAAACGCAACTCCCCGGAAGCGATCCGCGGCGCGAAAGCGCGACGTATCGCGTTGCCGCGAAATGCGTCTTGTGACGTATCGCGTTAGCGCACCCGGAAGTGTCCCGGGGCGCGGACCGAGGCGCGAAGCGCAGCGAACCGAAAGCTAACCGGGGAGCGTTCCGCAGCGCGTAACATGAGCGTTAGAGGTCATGTGACTTGTTAATAAAACTTTTCATTGGTTCATTTCACTTTTAGTTTCATAATTATGGAAGGCTAGGTCAGGTGACCTAAAAATAACACTTTTCATTGGTTGAGAAGTATTGTTTTTTCCAAATGATGAAAACCCCTCCTTCTTTCCTCACTCTGACTTTCATTATTGTGAGAGGAAGACCTATTTTGCTTCTTGGAAGACCTATTTTGGTTGTGTTGAAAATGGCTTCATTGATTGCTGCAGCTGGTGCACCCCCACCACCACCTCCACCTCCTCATGGGAAGAGAGGACCACCTCCCCAGGTGGTTACCAACACTGAGGAGGAAGATGAAGAAATGGATGAGGAGGAAGAACAACCACAATTCCTGGAAGAGTTGCCCCGGGTTTCAAGAAAGAAAGCCAGTTTCATCTGGCAGTTTTTTTCCATCCCTCCTGGCCAAAAAAAGGTCAATGCCAGGTACGCAACATGCCTCATATGCAAGGAACAATTGTCCAGAGGGACGGACAAAAAATACAGTTATGGTAATCACACCATGCATAGGCACATGACGAGGAAACATCCCCTAAATTACAGCCGGGCGGAATTAAGGGATATGATGGACAATCCTAGAGCAACTCCTGTGGCGAGATCAACAACATCGGTTTCTTTAACACCAGAGGAGGCACGGGAAACTGTGCCAAATATCCAACCAAATTTTGGGAATATGATACATTTATGTATGCGCTGTCGTGCATTATTAGCTTGTGGCAACATGAGCATCAATGCACTCAACCTTGCATATGAACACCATGATTGCCCTAACCGCCCCCAGTAATTTTTTTTTGCTCCTGTTGAGCCCTTTTCAACGCCTGTTTTTTGTTGTTTCCCCCTCCAAAAAAAACAAAAAAAATATAAAATCGTTCAAAAAATACAAAAAAAACAAAAAATGTTCAAAAAATACAAAAAAAATATAAAACAACAAAAATATTTAAAAAAAAAGTTCTTTTCAGAACTACCTTCCCTTTCAAAAAAAATTGCTACAATGTTTAGCACTCTGGCAAGCTCTATTTCTTTTGGTTCGCTCCCGGGTTAGCTTCCCGGTACGCGGACCGGGAGCTAACCAAAAAAAAAGAAAAAAAAAAAAAAAAGTGTAAGTATAAGGAAAGTAAACAGAGAGTGATGTTAAAAGAAAGACAGCTATAGGGAGTAAAGAAGAGATACTGTTTAATAGATCTATTTACCGAAGAAAAGACAGAAGAGGGTATAATTGTGAAAAACAAAATAGATAACGAAGTGAAAGAAAAACAAGCATTGGCATAGCCAATAGATCTCGCCTTTGGGACCTTCTAAGTATTTAGTTATGCAGCATAATATCCTTGGTGCAGCAACATCAACTGTTGCATGTCTAAACACGTATAAGGTCCCAAAAGCGAGACCTATTGTCTATGCCAATGCTTGTTTCTTAAGTAGAATTGCAATATGTCTGACTCTTCCATGTGAAAAGATCTTATCTTGTGCTCTAAAGATTGCTAAAGTCTCGACAGAGAACAGGCTAGGCTGTAAGTAGGGTAAATTGCGCTTGGTGATCTGTTTGAGGGAGCGTCTGCTTTGCCTGGTGTCTTTGGAGAGCAATTTTGATTGTTATACTGGACAATATAGCCCTAATGTAAATAACATAGGGGCATATTATCAACATAGGCAATAAAAGTTTTGCAGCTTTTATCGGCAGAAATGTGTCGCTAAAGCTGCTTTTGCGGCAGAAAACTGCCGCTAAAGCCGCTTTTGCACCAGTTTTCTGCCAATAAAAAGAGCAATAATTTTATTGGCTGTATTCATAATATGCCACTTAGTGTGCTTCAACTACACAGAGAAAGCATTATGAACAAATAGTGATACAGTGATCAGTCAAAGACACTAAGAGTAATAGAGATGGAGTGAGTGAACAAGAGTGAGGAACTATGAGAAGAGAGGGACTGAGAAAAAGAGTGGAAGGAGTTGAGTAAGTATGTAATAGAGAAAGGAATGAGGGAAGTAGCAAAGGCAGGAAACTGAGGATTAAAGAAATGAAGCAGTGGAACTAATAGTAGTTCAATGTGATAGAAATGTAACGAAAAGAGTACAAAATATTTACCTTATAATTGTCGTTAAATTACTCACTTTTTGTTTTTATACTTTCAATCTGTGAAAGAGAGAACAAACATTAGCAAAATATAAAAACATGTATTACAAAATTACAAAAGACAAGGGCAAAGATTGAAGGACAAACAGTTTTTCAACAACTTTGACACTTACAGAAGCTACACAGTCCTAAAGATATACATTTTAAACTAACACTATCTTGATGCAGATGAAGTGAGGCCTATATTAAAACATGGTGCATATTTTGCATTGCTGTTGTTTCAGAAAAGTGTTGCAAGACACTAAAATGTTAAATAATTGCTTCAGGATGCCAATAAGATGTCTACTATCCAGAGTTTTGTTTCAGGTGAGGCCTACTCAGGGTTGCAGATGAAATTTCGAGTTATTGAAGAGAATAGAGGACATAATACATGTGAAGGTCTACCAATGAAGTGAGTCATGTCCACTGCAATCTTCAACAAAGTCCAAACCTCCTATGTTTCCCTGGACAGACCTAAACTTGATCTGCACAATGTGATTCGTAATGATAGGAAACACAGGTGATGTAATTGAAATACATGCAATTTATTTTGCTCATTTCACAATCACATCACTTGTGTTTCCTTTGCTTAGGTATCTCATTGTGCAGATGTAGTCTAGCATATGAAAGAATACGCAGAAGTGCAGCACTGCATGCAACAACTTTGACACTTACAGAAGCCTCACCTTCTCCATGCCTCCTACACAGTTCTACATATACATCATAAATGCAAACAGTACAGAATTAATTATACATGTTAAATGGTTTATTTTTGCTGTTCTCAGAATGTATCAAAATTCACTAAAAACAGTGACTTGAAGGTATTCATCATGTAACAGCGGGGAAAAAAAAACACAATCAAAATGATTGTGTTTAAAAAACCCATACAACATCAGAAATCAAAAATCAGAACTCCTTAAAGTTAACTTACTTTCCATGACGTCCAAGGATGTCCTATGAACAGCTTACACTCTTTTGTGCTGTTATTACTTTCAGCCCGCCACTTTCTGAAAGAAAATCTCCATCGTTTTTAAAAACATGTTACATACAATAAATGACTTCTTGCTCTCTACCACAAGATTCCACAAGGCCAAATCTTGTCAGAGCCATGTATAACTCTTGGATTTCTTGTTAGCCAATCCCGTCTTTTCACATTTCCGCAACTTTCAGAATTAAAATGTTGAAGATCATTTTCACAATCCTGGAATAGTAATATCTTCCCCTTCTTGCTCAGTCATGTTCTACTTTTCCTTTGACACTGCTACAAGCAGACTTACACTACCTCTATGACTACTACAATTATTTAATTCTCTACATCACTTTTAATCACAAAGCAATGTAAAACAGTAGACAGCATTGCAGACTTACATTCCCTCTACTCCATGTTTTGATTGGCTGCTTCAATTAGCTTATAAAAAGAAACAGTTTTTCTGAACTCATTCAAAGTGCACTTATTTCTCCATGATGTCCAGTCTTGTGGTTAGAATTTATGTCTCTGAACTACACTTATCCTCAAGGCCAAATAGTGTAGAAGCCATTAGAACTTCTTGAAATTCCACAGAACACATCCCGAAATTATCTCTCTAAAATTTTGGTTTTAAAAACACCAGGTAAGAGTTTTTAAGGTCATACGGCAATTTTTTTTTGAAAATTAAAACAGAATCATTGCAGAATGACCAGCCATTTCTAGACTTTAAATAAGCTGTGTAATGTCCTGATGTTATTGAAGGGCCGTCATGATATATAATTGCTGTAGTTACAAAAGTCCTTCCTGATATTGACAACTGCGAAGCTACAATTTTTTTTATTAAAGTTGTCAATTTTGTTCCATCAGGCCTACACCGTTGGAACATTAAAATGACGTACTGGCCATATGTTCGTATAAATAATGTGGACGTCATTTCAGATTTACATTGGCTACACTCCATGTTGTGATTAGCAGCTTTTACTAGCTTATTAAAGGAGACTGATTTACTGTCTGGCAAAGTTAAATATATAAATCTTTCTGAGTCTACACTAGTAGTACTTGATACCATACAGTTCTCGCAGTCATGCTGCCATTGATAAGAAAGCCCAAACAGCTGATCTACATCTACACCTTCAGCATGTAATACATCAAGCATATACATTAAAAACTCCTGACAATCTTGCTGAATATTTTGAGAGAATTGTGTTTGGCCTGAACATCTGTCTAACAGATTTCGAATTTCAGACACACTTTCTATGTTTCTTCTATCAGTGGTACATTTCTCTAACACAGAATTTAACAAACTGCAAAATCTTTGATCAGAATTGACCACAATCTCTTCTTTTACATTTTTTAGAGAAAACAAAACATTAATTACTACATTAGCATAGCAGTTGACACCAGAACTGTTTTCAAACTGAAAACCAACAACATCTTCAACAGAATCCTTTTTGTTTCTGCTTGTAATTTTAGGTTCATTGACTTTTTGTCTTTTTGCTACAACCTCCCCAGTATTGTTCTCATTTCTTCGTTTCCGGCCTACCACACGTTTCTCAAACAAAGGAAACTGAGGCAAATGTGGCGCATACTCTCTTCTTAACCTATTGTATTCCTTAACACAATCTAGATCTGCACAAATGTTTGTGACATCACACTCAATCAAGTACAATCCCGATAAAGTTCTAACTCGTGACAATGCCACATATGCCATACCCTCCTTGAACACAGAACTGCCAATATTCACCAATGCACTGTCTACACTTAAACCTTGCGATTTATGGATTGTCACCGCATATGCCAAGCAAACAGGAAACTGCTTACGGCGAACATATAAGTCTTTTACAAGCAAAAATCTAGCAGAACAACGAGCAATTAGCTGTACTTCCTCAATGCCATCAAATTTAATTTTAAAAAATTCAATTCCATCTCTATTTCTGTATTTCACAAAATCAACAACATTACCCATTGATCCATTTACCAGACCTCTTTCAACATGTAAATTCCTTCTTAAAATTATACGGCAGTTCAAGCACACATTCAGAGTCTTTTCAAAACCTGCAGTTTTAGATATACTCTTCTCTAATGAATCCAATTTTGTTTTCAGATTCTCAGACAAAATAATTGTTGATCCCATATGCTCTACTCTATCAATAGCTTCCAGTTTCACAATCTCTTGCTTTTCTAAATGCAACATTTTGTTGTTAAATTTGGCACATTCTGCAAGAGTTGGCATCAAACATATTCCAGATTTCTTTTCAGTAATTTTCTGAAAAATATTCTCAGGCACAACATCTTGTTCTGGATATAAATTTGACAGTAATCGTGCATGTAAAACTTCTTTGCCATGCTCGGTCACTTTTCCAATTCTAACATCTTGTAGAATAGTCTTGTAAACTTCATCCTTCGCCTGACGCATATTTTCATGCAGTTCAGCATAATTGAAGTTTAACCATATATTGACGTTGCCAATGCTGCCTAGGCACTTCCTGGTATCTTCATGCGTGAGCATTTTGAACACAGGTTGCCCTTTCACTGGTGTCAGCTGCAGAAGATCTCCGAAAACAATGATGTGTTTGCCACCAAATAACACATCATACTCTGTTTTGAGAACTTCTTGCATCCTCAAATGCACAAAGGCAAGCATGACATTGGAAACCATGCTTACTTCGTCAATGATAAGAAGTTTCATTTTCCTCAAGATTCTTGAAACTTCAAAACAAGCATCTCCAGATAGCTTGTGATATTCTAATTTGTTGTCATGCTCCACTGGCAGCATCAGTAAACGATGTAAAGTAATCCCTTTAATATTATGTGCTGCCAGTCCAGTTGGAGCAGTGACAACACAAGACAGCGATGACTCTGTCCTTTCCTGCAAATAGCATGAAATTGCTTTAATGAGGAAACTTTTTCCAGTTCCCGCTTCTCCACTCACGTACAGTCGGACAGGCTTCAACGACGTACATGAGCACTCTTTCTTATCATGACTTAATCCATGATCAATTTGCATGGTAACTTCGTCATATATTTTCCTCTGCTCAACGTTGAGTTGCCTTTCCAACTCTTCTAAGTTAACCGCATCCTCTTGAGCATGTGCCATGGCTCTTTCCACTTCATTCATAGCAGTGGCAGCTTCATTTTCGATAACAGGTCCTCCTAGTGGATCCTGACTCAATGAAGCAGAACTCTGACTGTCCTGGGAACTGTCTCTGGCAATCTCGGCTGCAATCGTTGCTTCCTGCTCAATTTCCGCATTCAACATTTCTACATATTTGGGAAAAGCAGGACATTCTATGGTCTCCTTGGCGGCATTGAAAGAGTCTTCGTAACAGAGAAAATCTCCAAGCAGTTCCTCTTCTGCACGCCAAGGCTTGAAAAGTTGCAAAAGTGCTAAATAGAAAAACTCATTTTTTTCAGGAGATTCGCCACTCAATTTTCGATGGTTTACCAAGTGGCATTTTCTTTGCTTGACCAGACATCCCTCACTTCCTATTACAGCATACACTCCTTTCTCAGTATCTTCTTTGATGTTCCTCTTGAATATGTAATTTTGCAGAACCTCATACAGACAAACATTCTCGAGGTGACTGCTTCGATTTGGATAATATGTATCCAACATGTTTGTCTTCAAAATGTCGGTACTGTTTGGCTCCTTTTCCGCCAAATACTCAATTTCCCGCACAGGTTTGAGAACTCGATTACGTGTTGCAGCAAGACCAAGACTCGCCCAAACGATACTCCTGGACTTGGCATAGAGACTTGCTGAAGACAACCGGTCAGAACATTCGTACGCTCCGATTTCTCGATGCGACAACATCTTCAGACTGAAACTGTACAACTTCTTGCTGAGGCTCTTTTCATGGGAAATGTCCTCCCACATATCCTTCAATTCTGTCTTCTCTTTTTTGGTGATGTAAGACGTCACATACCGAGCCACAGCCATACAGTTATCAGCCACAAACTGTATATCCATGTTAGCATTCCACATGGACAAAATCACCGGGTTGTAGTCGTTGATGTACTTGGACTCTTCGTTCCTCTTCAAATTGTAAGTGTTTTTAGGTGATTTCTTCATGACATTGTGTCGCAACGAAGACATCAAACTGTTTACTCTTCCTTTAGAAATCACCGGTCGTGGAAAGCCGAAACGACATTTAGTGTAGAACTTGTCCTTGTTTCGGAATTTACGACGGCAGTACTTTCCACATCGATGGCTTTGGAAACGCAGAACTTTTTCTCTTAGGCTTTTCTTCTCCTTTGCGTTTGGAACAGCACACGTAGAATACTGTTGGATGAAACTCATCACTGAGTCTTCTGGATCCGTTCCAAATTTAGGTGCATCCTTGATCCACAGCAACATATGTATATGAGGAGCATCTCTTGCTTGGTACTCCTTTCTCCAGAAGAAATCCAACACCTCTCAAAGAGGTGGATTCTTCTTATTCATGATGAAAGACATCATAGCTTCAAATCTATGATTGAAGTACCTACATACATTGACTGGATCCAAAGAGCACAGTTCTCCGGGTGTCTTGAATTCGATGTTATCTACGTTAGCATTTGCCTCTCGTAGAAATTGAAGTAAGTCTTCCCAGCCATACTCGGCACAGCTCAGAGTGAGGAACCATGTGGGAGTACCTAAGTTCCTCAGCATACATTTTAAATCACCATGACGACGGTACCAGTACTCATTAGTACCACGCTGACACGCCATGAGATTAATCAGGTGAGAATCCAAAATACTATCTTGGACATTGACTTTATCCATAAAATCACTTGCCGAGATGTTTTGCATGTGTATACCACTTTTCAAGATGTGGTTCACTGCATATGACAGTCCAGACAGATCGCTTTCAAACAGGAGATGAAACAAATAAGGAATGCATTGTCGAAACCTAGCATCTCCTGCATACAATCGCAAAGTCCGGTATTCAGAAGCAGGAATTTGATGAGGTCGCTCATCATATCTTCCTCCCTGACCTGTTGGAAAAAGCTGTGGGAAACACCGAGCTTCCAAACTTTCCTCCCAAACACTAATGGGACTCCCTTTGGCTTGTTTCATTTGAAACAACTCAATAGCATTCCCCATGACTTCCTTGGAATGCAAAGGATGAACACTATAATGTTCATATATTTCTTCACTAGTAGAGGGTTCTACTTTCTCAATTTGACCAGCACACAAATCGCTATCCTCTTCCTCACTTACTTCCTCTTCTGCAACATATACATTCTTATAGTATTTATTATTTTTTTTCAAATACAATGTTGCCTTTTTAACTTTCCTAACATCTACTAAATCTTGCCATATTTTCTTATTCTTTGTCGGAACCCCATTAACTAAGATAACCAGAGGTTCCTCTTCCACTTTTTCTACTCCAATTGTGTTAATGTTTTTCTTGAAATCTAGAGGCAAATAAACAACTCTTCCCTTTAATCCTCTCTGTAAATCTGATGGAGGCAATTTCCCTGTCTTTGGCTCCATTCTTACAATAGCCTGAAAGGGATGGATACTTTGAATCAAAATAGATTCATAAGTATTTAAGTCCTTCAATTCAGAAGGAATCTCAACCAATTCCAGATTTTATGAACTGCTCTAGCAGGCATCTGGTTTTGTTTTAATTTGTTACAACAATAAGTACACACACGTTGATCCAATCCCAAATCAAAACAATTTTCTACCATCAAGTATGTTGCAAAATCCTTCCATTCACTATTATTTTCCCTTTCACTTTTTGCATATAAATCCACTAACTTAGTCTGATTCTTATAATAAGTGCGTCGACAACACACACAAGTGAAATTAGGCCTCTCACTTGATTTCACGTCAAACGTCGCAATTTCCCTCTGGAAATTATCTGTACTGGAAACCTGTACACTATCTTCCACATGACCCTCTACTTCTTGCTCAATTTCAACATTCTCCTCTTTACTTCCAAAGTAACAAAACTCAATTTCTTCACATATATTCTTCACATCTATTTCAGAACCATGCAAAAGAGCAGCGCATTATTGTTTCAGCATAATTGCTGGACTCTTAGCATAATACAACATTCTAACTAATTTCCTCACTTTGTTATGATGCACTGCTAGCATCCTGAAATGATGAAAAACACTCTGGCATACTCTCCTGGAAAGACAAGCCAGTGAATGACCATGCAAACCTGTCACTTCTCTTACTCTGCAAGGATCTAATTCTTGCAACAACATCATTTTCTGCTTCAAACTTTTTTTGTTAAATGACCGTACAAAATCACAAAGCAAATTGATGGAATCCTGTCGCACACTGCAAATACTACTACACTTCCAGGTGTACACAGGACCCTTAGCACGTCTTCCTAAAACCTCATTACCTAACACCTCTTCTGCCTCTGTTGTCACAAGTTTTTCTTTTTCAACTGGACAACCATCTTTCACTTCATAAGCACGACCACTGGTGTCAACTGCATGCACCAAATCATTATCCTGGAAATAACTCTCCTCATTAAAAAATGCCTCACAGCTTGAACTATGCATCCATTCTCCAGAAAAAACTTCACAAAAATTACTACGATTAACTATTCTCTTCCATCTACTATTTCTTTTGAAATCAAAAATTGCCTTGTTTAGCTTCCTAATTCTATTGATTATCAAAATAAATAACTTACGTTTAATTTCAAATGCCTGATCAATAACTTTCTCAACTTTTTTTTTTCTCTTATAAAAAACTAGTTTCTGTTGACCTTTCTTAATATTTTTTAACAAATTGCCAATTATCCTGTTGCGGAACATTCGTTTACGAATCTCCCTAAACTGTTGTTTCCTTCTACTATCATGCACAGATTTATCTCTTGCTCTAGCAGTAACATTTTTCATTGTCCTTTTCTTTCCATTTGATTTCCTTCTCGTTTTATGGACTGAAACATTTTCTGTAGTAATATTTTTTTTAATACAAATATTTCTTATGAAATATTTAGAGCTCTTACCCGGTGCTTTCTTCGTGGCTTGAGAAATCTTTTTGTTAGAGGACTGCTGCGTTTTTTTTTTCACCTGCTGTCTTTGACGTTTTGCAGCCTTTATCTGTCTTTGTATTGTAGGCATGGTGAAATCTTGAAATGATCTGCAGATGAATCTGTGGAAAAATATAATAAAAAATGTTATTAAACATTATTACCAAACAGTAAATCAGTAACAGTGATCAAAAACTTAACACACTACTTGACATTTTAATTTGAAGATTTTTTAGTCATTGGCAATTTTACAATACAGAAATACCAGAAAAGAAATGACATTTATATTTATGTTACCTATGCTATTTTATATGTGAATCTGATCTAATTTTATGAGCATATTTTAATATTTTATTGAAGACACTACACATAACCTGTTTTTGAAGGTGTCTTTATTTTTAAATTAAACGGTTTACCTTTTTACTTTTTATTGATTATAAATTTTAAAAATAAATGTTTATATTTCCAAAGGCTCAAGCAGGTCAGCTTCCCATCCTATATCATATAATTCGGACAAATCTGCATCCTCATCACGCTCTTCTTCATCCTCAGGATTTAAATCATCCAAAGGATCAACATCCACTGATGTTTCAATTACAAGTTCAATGATGAGGTCAAAATCAACTGATTGCAGATTGTCGCTCATGTTGAGGTTGTCTTTATCTTTAAAGAAAGATAACAACAATGAGATGTTGCAGAGTAAGAGACAAATCTCACAGATTATAATAGTAAAATTGTTTAACAAGATTAACATTTTGCAGCTATTATTTAGCCATGTCCAGCAATGCTGAGCAGGTGAAGCCTATGTCTAATTTTCCACTGAACAGGACTCATCTCTTCTTAACCTTGGATAAGCCTCACCGACTCTGTGTCCCCTGCACATACTTAAATGTTAAAGGGCAGATTTATATTAAATGGCACATCCCCAGGCATGCACCAGTTAACGTGCACCACTGCTCTGCCACCCATGGTGTGCCGCATTTACAATCAGATAGGAGAAAGCTGCGTCAAAACCCTGCGCCTGCTTGAAGCTGGCATAGGTCTTGACGCAGCATTGTGGAGATGGGGCACCCCTGAGCCTTGCTGGAGCTGCATCGCACTTGCGATACAACTCCAGCAATGCGCCACCTTTACGGCACAGATGCGTCACGCATCTGTGCCGTTTTTGCCCCATGCTGCGCCGCATTGTAAATGCAGCACACCATGGGTGGCGGAACAGCGGCGCAGGATGACTGTCACATCCCTGGTGATGCGCCAGTCATCATAAATCTATCCCTAAGCTTCTTATCTTGTTACAGATGAACTGCCATATGTATCATCAAAATATTTTACATTTTCTAAATAGCGAATTTTAAGGAATAAATAGCGATTCTTTACCATTCCTAATTTGCGATGAGCAAATTGCTAATTGCAAGTTACCCATTCATTTCCATGGGCTAGGAGGCTCATAGGAATGAAGGTTTAATTTGCGATTAGCAATTTGCTCATCACAAATTAGGAATTTTTCCAAGGGTGCAGGGGTGTCTCAAGAACACCCTGCTGCACCCCTGAAAAACAAATTTGGGGGCATATGGCACACATACATGCCCTAAGGGCATGTGTTGGCGTCATATGGCACCTTTTGTTTTTTTGAAAGAAAGCTTTTTGAAAAGAATTCACAAATTACCACCAATTTACCACAATAGTTTCCAAATCCTTAATGTCATTTTTTACATAGTTTTTGTTTGATACATTGCATTTAAGTAGTCACAAAATTTGCAAATCCTTCAGTGCAATTGCAAAATAAGGAATAGCAAATTTTGCTACTCCTTATTTTGCATCAAACTTGTTTGATACATACCATTTGTCTAATTAACATTCGCAAAGGCCGAAATTCGTAGAATTTTGATCTTTGCAAATGCTAATTAGCTTGATACATATGGCCCCAAGTGAGGCCTGTCTTGCGACATGGTGCATCTTTTGCATCACTGCTGCTTGGGTTTTATGTGGTACGTTTTTTTTACACCATGACATATCTGCCTAAATGCATCAATTTGTAATGTTGTCGCCTCATAGCAAATCTTTTGCACCACCGCTGCATCATAAAAGTGACGCACAGTGGCACAAAAGAGGCATACACCTATCATAAATCTGTCCCTAGCATTTTAAATGATGAATCCAGGATGACAATAAAGTGTGTCCTATCCAGAGGTTTGTTTAAGGTGAGGCCTACTCAGGATTGCAGATTAAAGTTACGCTTGATGAAGAATACAGAGGAGATAATACATGTAAAGCTCTACCAATGAAGTAAGTGATGTCTACTTCATTGCGCCAGTCACCATAAATGAATCCATAAGCTTCTTATCTTGTTAGACATCAACCGCCATATGTATCATATAACTATTTTGCATTTCCAAAAAAGCGAATTTTAAGGAATAAATAGCGATTCTTTACCATTCCAAATTTGCGATGAGAAAATTGCTAATTGCAAATTACCCATTCATTTCCATGGGCTAGGAGGCTCATATAAATGAAGGTGCAATTTGCGATTAACAATTTGCTCATCACAAATTAGGAATTTATTCCAAAGGTGCAGGGGTGTCTCAAGAACACCCTGCTGCACCCCTAAAAAAGAAATTTGGGGGCATATGGCGCACATAAATTTTAACAACATTCCTTTACCTCAACAACGATTTTCAAATCATAACTTCAAAACACTACACATGGGAAAATTACTTAAATTGTCCTTAAGACACATAAAAGCGTTTTTTGATTGGCTTTCCTGCATGGTAGGGTCACTCTTAACATGGCTATGTAACACAAACATTCAAAATCTAAATTTTCCATGCACATGTGGGAGCATATTTACAAGCAATTTGCGCCACAGAGAAATGTCTTACACTAAAATGAGAAAAATAACATCAGGGACAGTCAATTGCCTTATAAAGAACCGTACACCATTATGTCCTTGTCATTATTTTAAAAACAATTCCTTTTCCCCAAAAACGATTTTCAAATCATAATTTCAAAACACTGCACATGAGAAAATGACTTAAAATGTCATTAAAACACATGAAAGCGTTTTTTGATTGCCTTTCGAGCATGGTTGGGTCACTTTTAACATGGCTATGTAACACAAACATTCAAAATCAAAATTTTCCATGCACATGTGGAAGCATATTTACAAGCAATTTGCGCCACAGAGAAAGGTCTTACACTAAAATGAGAAAAATAACATCAGGGACAGTCAATTGCCTTATAAAGAAGCATACACCATTATGTCCTTGTCATGAATTTAAAAACAATTCCTTTTCCCCAAAAACGATTTTCAAATCATAATTTCTAAACACTGCACATGGGAAAATGACTTAAAATGTCATTAAAACACATGAAAGCGTTTTTTGATTGGCTTTCCTGCATGGTAGGGTCACTCTTAACATGGCTATGTAACACAAACATTCAAAATCAAAATTTTCCATACACATGTGAGAGCATATTTACAAGCAATTTGCGCCACATAAATCATAATTTTCTCCTTAAAGCACACTATTCTCTATCTAAATTAAAGAAATATTTTCTCACCTTAGCAAATACTTTGAGTTTGAAAACAGTCTCAGAAACACACCAATTTGTCTTCAGCAGAGCAAAAGGTATGCACTCCAGAGTCTGCAGCTATCAAAAGCACAGAAATGCTGTAATTCTTCACACATATTTCTCATGTCACCCAATCAAAACTCTTCCCTCACTTTTTTTCAAATGAAAACCCTTCCCCCTCTGCCCTTTCTGCCTATTTTCCATAGCAACCACCTCCTGGAATACCTCTGGTGTTTGCAAGTTCACACAACAATGTTGCAATTGAACTCTGAACTCTCAGTGCACCTGCATATCCAGTGCATTCTTTCATTTAATGATTTTTTATTGACCACTCAAAATACATCTTTCAAAGAACACATCTGTGCACCCTAACTTTCTGTTTTCATCAATCAAAATCCACCAATCACTGTTACTGCTTCATGAACACAGAAACTCCACAGTTTTTTTTTCATTTTACACTCTCATTTTTTCAACTGCCATTTCATTGCCACACTTCATCTGACTGCAGGAGAACCTTCTCTCACCATGTTTTCTGTCTGGATTGTTGGTCATAGTTATATTCACTGGGCTCAAAGGTACGTTGAAAGCAGGAATTTACCTAACCTCAATTTACAAGATGTGGAAATTAAGTGGTTTGGCCACAGAGGATTAAAATGTCACCAATTGATACCATTGGTGAAAACCTTTATGCATTTGCCAAAACCTGACCTGTTAATTGTGCACTGTGGAGGTAATGATTTGGGCACTTTGACTGGGGTAGGTCTGGAAATGCTTTTAAAGGACACCTTTGAGCAATTAATGGCACTTTTTCCTCAGACTGCCTTGGTATATTCAGATATATGCCAAAGACAGAAATGGAGGTGGTCAAACCAATTTTGTCCACAAATTGAGAAGTCGAGGAAGCATGTAAACAAATCTGTTTCAGCTTACATGAGAGACCATGGAATGGGCTCCCTGTACAACAATAACTTGCGTTACTACATGCAAGATATCTACAGAGGAGATGGAGTTCACTTCTCAGATGAGGGCAACAGAGTTTTCACTCTGAATTTAAGAATGTGCATTGGTACCTACTTATAAGTACCTAAATGTACCATAAACCCAAAAGCTCTTCTCAGAGCTACCCTACATCTAATCACTCACAATTATTATTTAACTCTAACATTTTCACTAATTTTCAACAAAATACGCTCCCTGGGGCGCTACCCGGTACGCGTACCGGGAGCTAACCTCGCGAAATTTTTTAAAAAAAATGTTTTTTTTTCGCACATATAAGCCTCCTCAGCCACCCTCAGAAAACCTAGGGGGTCAAGATAACTCTACCGTGCCCCCTTCTACCCATTCTGAACATTATTTGCCCTCCATCTTGTATCTTAATTCGACTGAAACACAAAATGGTGGACTCCCGGAACGCTTAAGGTCCGCGAACCGAGGCGCTCAACGGTTCGCGTACCGGGTCGCTCCCTGGGAAGATAAAGAAAATAAAAAATAATCAACAAATCCAACAATCAATTAACATACAGCATTTGAAAAGTCTATCATTCATTTTTCATTGTAGTACGCTCCCCAGAACGCTTCCCGGTTCGCGTACCGGGCGCTACCCACGCAAAAAAACAAAAAAAAAAATTTTTTGTTTTTGCCCCGCGGGGCCCTTTTAAAACCTCCACATTAAACCTAGGGGGTCAGCGAGGATCTACTATGCCCCCTTATGGTTATTTCCCCCTTTGTTTTGGCCTCCTCTTGTCTCTCGATCCTACCGAGAGACAAGATGGCGGCCGCTCCGGACTGTTTAGAATGTTGACAGACACCGGAGAGCCAATCAGCTTCGCTACGCGAAGTTTTGGTACGCTTAAGGTCCGCGAACCGGGGCGCTGCCCGGTCCGCGCTTACAGATATATATCTTTTTTTGAACGTTAATTTCTCAAAATCCACTGCAGCACATATATTGAGACCTACAAAAGGCACATCGGGCTACCAGTCCCTACAATTTAGCCAAGTTTCGTGCAAATCCATTCAGCCGTTCGGGCTAAAAGTGAGGCTAACCGCCCTATGGAAAACTCAATGTTAAAAACACGTTTTGGGACCCCCCTTTTTTCTCGGCCCCCCCTGGACGAACCCCCCCCAAATTTTCAGGGGCTGCTCAGAGACAAAATGTTCCATTTTCCAGAAAATTTCAGCCAATTCCGTCCACAAACGCCAAAGTTATTAGACATAGAATTTTCAAAAATCCCATAGGGAAAAAATCCTAACTATATATACCTACTGGCGACCGCCAGTAGGTAATATATATATATATATATATATATATATATATATATATATATATATATATATATATATATATTAACTTAATATTAATAAAAAATATTCAATATTTTTAGCGTAGGATGGCGGAGGGTAAAATGTACTATTCCCACTCCAGAGAGTGCAACAGTAGGGAAAGTGGTGGATAGCGGAGGGGTACAAATGACGATTCCAACTCCATTGCGTGCAACAGTAGGGAAAGCGTTGGATAGCGTACGGGTAAAATTTACTATTCTTACTCCAGAGAATGCAACAGTAGGGAAAGCGTTGGGTAGGGTAGGAGTAAAAAATACTATTCCCACTCCAGAGAGTGCAACAGTAGGGAAAGCGTTGGATAGCGTAGGGGTAAAAATTATTCTTTCCCCTCCAGTGAGTGCAACAGTAGAGAAAGCGTTGGATAGCGTAGTGGTAATAATTACTATTCCCACTCCAGAGAGTGCAACAGTAGGGAAAGTGTTGGATAGCGTAGGGGTAAAAATTACTATTGCCACTCCACTGAGTGCAACAGTAGGGAAGTATTGATTTAATATTTAAATAAGAATAAATTAATTATCAATACCAATAAAAAAATAATTAAAACTAATTACCAATTGCAAAATATTTAATAACTAATTAATTATCAATGCCAATAAATATTATTTATAAAAAATTGATTACCTATTTATAATTAATTAACAACCAATTAATTTGCAATACCGAAAATGTAATTAGTAATACAAAGTTACCAATTAATAATTAATTAGCAATACATTAATTATCAATACACAAAAATATTTTCAATAATTACTTAATTACAATTAAATTACTTCCCACCCTATTTCCCCATAAACCCACAACCCACTCTGAAAAATAAATTAATACAATTAACATAGTTATCAATTAATCAATAAATAAAAAATAATTACCAACTAATAAACATTAATTACCAATTAATAATTCATTAACAATAAATTAATCATCAATACCAATAAATAAAAACATTTTCTTAATTACAATTAAATTACTTCCCACCCTATTCCCCTATAAACCCACAACCCGCTACAGAACAAATACTCAAAATTAAATTAAAAATAATTAATAATTCCTAAAAATGTATATTTAATTTGCTATAATTAAATTACTTCCCACCCAATTTCCCTATTTTTTGGACTGTTGCAATGGCCTATATGTAAACATTCAGGAAGGTCTTTTAAAGAAACGCCAACTCGTAGAGAATGCTGCACCCAGAGTGCTGTCAGGGATTCCAAAATATGAATCCATTTCGGCAGGAATTAGAAAGTTACACTAGCTGCCTGTTAAGAAGCGAGTTTTGTTTAAGGCCCTATGTGTAGTCCATAAATCACTTCATGGACCAAATCATCTGATCCAAAATTTCAATTGGTATGTCCCAACAAGATCTCTGCGCTCTTCAGAATCCAAACTAATCTGTGCACCTCTGGCAAAAAAAGTCAATTGGGGTGGCAGGAGCTTTTTTGTGGGTGCCGCCAAAGCATGGAATTCCCTTCCACTTTCTCTCAGAGGCATAACAAAACTTATTGTGTTTAGGAAGGCTCTGAAAACTTGGTTGTTCAATGCCTAATGCCCAATTTACCCCCCCCCAATGACCAGGTTTTAGAGGGACATCTTACATAGCGCCAGGACACCCCTGGGTAGCAGTGCGCTTTATAAATATCAATAACATTAACATTAAACCCACAACCCGCTATAGAATTAGGTTACGCAAAAATTAAATAACATAAAATTCATTAATTTAGAAAAATTACACATACATTACAAAAATATACACTTTTAACACAAATACTAACATTCTAACCACTTTAACAAAAATCGATATTATTAAAAATTCAATATAATCTAATGCATGTATTATGTACTTCGATATTTTGACAGTTGATATTACTTACCTGCATGTCGATATTATTAACCACTATATTATGTCCATTGGAATATTATGTCCATTCTATATTTTGAATTCAATATTCTGTCCATTCTATATTTTTTTCGATATTGTGTCTAGCTACTGGCTGATGCACAGGCTCTCCTATGCCAATGCAGATACTGCTTTCATTCTGGTAATAGTAAATCGATCATGAGAGAAGCACTGGGATTGGCCTTAGCAGACTTGTTTGTCATGCAGTTAGGGCCTTGGAGCCTGTGCCTGTTCTTCACCAGGCTTTGCAACACAGCTTGGGTTGGAGAAATCTAAGTGGCATATTGGTTTGGCTGTCCTAAGACAGCCAGCCAAACCAACATGTGCTCTTTCAGTTCCCACCACTCCTCCTCCCCTGCTGTTGTCTTTCAGGATGGCTCCTCCCCGCTCTAAACTTAGCTTTTCAGGATGCAAAATAAAATGATAACAACAGTTGTATTATCATTTTATTTTTCATGTTTGCACTCCTAAGAGAGAGCAGTGGTGCAATGTTTTTCTGCCTTAACAGAGGAACCACCACTGGTTGAAGGGATCTGTTTCCACAGATACAGTGTTCTCTTGTGAGTTTAGTTATTATGTTTATTGTAGGTATTTTTCTTGTGGTGCAGTGTGTTTTAAGGTGTGTAATAATATTGTGAGTTGGGGTGTGGGATATGGATTTGAGTGAAGCTTTCAGGGGATAGTCGCTGTTGCAGGGGGGATATCCCAGAGCACCATGTCCCACTGCCTAAGGAGTTTCCTGGAGGCTATGCTGACCCGGCTACACCACTACATCTCATTCCCGACCACCCAACAGGACTTGAATGAGACCAAGCTCCATTTCTACAACGTTGTGCAATTCCCACATGTAATAGGATGCATTGACTGTACCCACATCCACATCTGCCCACCAGCACAAACGGAATACATGTACCGCAACCGCAAGTCCTACCACTCCCTCAATATCCAGATGGTGTGCAACGCTAAGACTTTCCTCACAGACATAGTGGCACAATACCCGGGGAGCACACATGACTCCTTCATATTCGGCACAGCGGCATTCACACACGACTGGCCAGGGGAGACTTTGGCGAAGGACACCTACTAGGTAAGTACCCAAGCCCCCAAATAGTACAGTGTGATCATGTGGCTGCGCAGAACAGGCACTCACCCTCTGCTCCTTTCATTTAGGAGACAGCGCCTACGGTCTCCGTGAGTACCTCCTCACCCCATACTTCAACCCTGCAACACCACAGCAACGGCGTTACAATGCTGCACACATACGCACAAGAAATTGCATTGAGAGGACATTTGGCCTTTTGAAGAGCAGATTCCGCATACTTCACAAGACTGGTGGGGCCATCAAATACGAGCCTGAGGTCTGCTGCCGCATCGTGGCCGTGTGTGCAATACTCCACAACATTGCTACCAAGCGCAGGATACCTGTCGAGATCTCTGGCAGTGAGTCGGAAGGGGACAACCGCCCACCTGCACATGTGCGTCATGCACGCGGAGAGAATCCTGCAGAAGGACACAGGTGCCGCAACCACATCACTATTAACTGTTTCTAGTGCACACATTCCCCTCACACAACACTGCACTCATGCATAACAAATGTAATAATGACATGAGCCGGATTTACATGAAACCATAAATTCTCATTGTTTATTCACAATAATGTGGCTTTTGTTGTCCATGATTGCACATGGGAACAGTATTGCGTCATACGTCCCCATGCAGGGGTAGAGGGCTTGCTTCCAGATTCTGCATGGCCCTGCAGGCAGAGTGAAAAGTGTCACTTGCGCCTCCATCCAGACGCACCCAGTCGCCTCTCGCTGTCCTCAATTGCAGTGTTGGCCCGTGATGCTGCAGTGTGCCTGCTGCTGCGGCGGCGTTCAGTCACCGGCGGCAAAGACATGCTGCTGTGGCTTGACGTGCCCTTGCTGGCATCATCACCACCCCCAGGTTCACCATGGGCAGTTGGCTGCAGACTAAGCACTGCTGCTATCACCTGATCAAGTGCCCTGGCAACGTCCTGGCAACACTGGACCATTTGCACCTGCATTGCAATGGACCGGCGGGAAAGTTGTGATGTTGCATTGCCAATAATATGATTGGACCTTGTGTAGGCTGACAGGCAGGTCAGCAGCTGGCGGTGGCGGCGGCGGGTGATATCCTGCTGGGAGACCAGGATCTGGTTATTCTCTCGCACAGCTGCGGTCAGCTGTCCAACATGCTGCGCGGTATTAGTGAGCTGCAGATGTATGGCTGCAAGGTGACCCGCCTGCATCTGATGTACCGCAAGCATGCGGCGTTCAATGGCCAGGCCAGGATCCCGTGCATGAACAGCCCTGCCCGCGCGTGTTGAGGTGTCACGCTGCTGGCGCGTCAGTCCGCTGGACTGCGACCTGGCTGCGGCTGTGCGCCTCATCTGCTTCCTGGCTGCTGGTGGTGTGGCCTGTACCACTGCCGTGGGTGTCAGTTGGGGTGGTTGCTGGGCACCTGTGGCTGCAGGGGTGGCCCTGACCACATGGGGTGGTGTTGGTGGTACTACTGCAGGTTGCTGAGATGGTCCTGGTTCAGGTTGGCCCTCACCCTCGGTGTCCTCCGGGTACTCATCTATATGTAGATCCTCGCTGTCGGTGCAGGGCTGTTCTGCTGCACCTGTGATGTAAATGGGTGCATGATTAATGATATGTATTTTGCACATGAGATGTTGCTACATGCATGCAGGCCTGCTTTCCCTGACTGGCTTTTGGAATTACTTTGAATTGACAGGTCTGCCTGTGTTGGGCTATCTGGGAATTTTTATTGCACTACAACTACCACAATGCAATAGGGCATTTCAGGTGTGCATGGCCTGCATTACTGGGGTTGTCAAATTGCTAGCTAAGGGGTCATGGGCATTGTTAGGGGACGGGCTCGCAGTCGCATGGCACTTACCTTGGGATTGTTGGGTGGGTCGGGACGAGTCAAGCTGGGTGACCCCCACGCAGGCTTCAGGAGTCAGGGTGTCCTCCACGAGGTCCTCCAGTGGGGTGTTGGGTGTGGCAGTGGGGTCTCCTCTACCGGTGGCAAGTCGCTCCCCCAGCCTCTCCACAATTCGCTCTTTGGCACGCCCTCTGAGGTCGTACCACCTCTTTTTTAAATCGTCTATTGACCGCTGGGTCACCCCGACAGAATTTACCTTGGCGCGGATGCGCAGCCAGATGCGGTGCTTATCAGCCTCTGGCACCCTCCTGGAGTCTTTGCCAAACAGGCGTGCATGGTCCTTACAGACCCCCTCAATTAGGAACTCAAGTTCTTTCTCTGAGAACTTAATCTTCCTCTTCCTCCCTGGGGCACTGCTCCCTGCTGCTTCCTGGAACATTTTGGAGGTTGTGGATGTCCTGCTGTGGTGCTGCAAGTTCACTGTTGTGGAGCTCTTCCCAGTACTGCTTCCACTTTCAGGCTCAGTGATCTGAATGAGGGAGGGAACAGCCTAGTTCCTGGTTGTGAGGTCATCATTGGGATCGAAATGCGACTTCCCATTTTTGCGATCTCGCAGTTAGCGAGATCGCAAATTGCGATTTTGGTAATTGCGAAATCGCAATTTCAACCAAGAAATCGGCCGAATCTGTGATTATTATGCGATTGGGGCAAAATCGCAATCGGCAATTGCGGCCGATTGCGATTCGCATTTTTTTCTCGCATTTCTTCATGAATGCCATTCTGCGAATTCTAAATTGCGATTCAATAAATATTGCAATTTGGAATTCGCAGAATGTTGCATTGATGAATCTGGCTGTATATTCGGAAGAAAAGTGATGGTTTTACTGGTCAAGAAGACTTTCCAAAAATGGATATAAAAACGTTACCTCACTAGTTTGTAACACCCCTGCCAATGGCTGCCATCTGTCTGAGTGCGAACAGGGAACAAATGTGCATGCACACTTTACCTTTAGCAAAATTGGGTAAACAACAGAGTTTACTACATGATCCACAAGTGCATGACCAAGAAGCTCTACAGGAAAAAAAAAAAACATTAACTAAATGATTACTAATATGAAATATTGTTCACCATCGTTTTACACTGCATTACATTGGAGGTTCATGGCACATACATAATAACGTTTATTTCTGAGCAAATGCAAATTTCAAGCAAATGGAACACTGGAGTCTTCGGCCCACATCAGGGAGTAAGTAACGTGTACATTGCTAAATGGCATCTGTTACTTGAATACCATTGTTTGTGTATTCTTTACTCCATCGATTAATGAACGTCCCTAGCCAAACATACGTGCGCAGGGTGGTGTGTCTCCAGGAGAAGGCATATGCTGCGCCACAAATTACAACAGAATTGTGGCAGGTGCATCCATGTCCTCGTGAGAACTATAGCAAACATGAGCGTTTGCTGATAAAATAGCTGAGGGCCCTACGCAGGTTAGTGATCGTTGGTTTGCGGATGAAAGGCAAGATTATAAAACAGTTTATGTTTTGCGCCCTTATGACTTTACATTATCTAACAATTTGTAAATACAGTTTGAAATACCAATGAGAAAGTTAAAAAAACAACATGGTGCTGGGAACAATATAACCCAGAAGGCTTAGAAGTTGAAATTATTTTAAAACGGAAATTATTTTAAAACTTATCAATGACCGTGTCCTTTCGAAAAACTGCAATTCATACTAGCTGTTTTATCTTCCCCTACATTTGAAAGAAGGAAAGAAAATTGTTTATCCTCTTCTAACTTGCACGGATCGTATCTATTTTGTCACTGTAATTTAGAAAATGTCCACTATATTCACTATTCTAATTCAAATGCCTGCCTGACTTCACTGACACTGTGAAGAACACGATGGCCTCAGAGATAAGACATTCTGACTTGAAGCACTCAGGATTCTTTCTGCATTTGGCACCAAGAGACCAGAGAAAACTTTTAGGGAGTGTTTGAACTCAGTACAGTGTTTTCTAAAATAGAAATATGGAAACACCTCCATCAGAGTGGCTGTTGTAGCTTCAATCAATGGCCGACATTTCTTTTCACTTTAATGGAGTTCTCCTGACATGAAGGCCATTACATATCTCCCTCTCTCCCTTTCTCTACCTCATCAGGAAGGAAAGGAAGATATGTGCTGTTTTGATGCTTAGTGGTTATATGCTAGCTCTACAGACTATATTAAAGTTAGTTAGAGTACGCAGTTGATAGGGGGTTGTCAATTGACCTGAGCAGGTCAAATACCATGATGTGTAAGGATCTATCACTTTAAATAATTCAGGACCTGATTTGAAGTTTTTTTGTTGGCTCAACGGAACTCTGTCATGGAGGCTTCAATCCATCATTCATGCTAGCAGAGGATAGCCTACCACATTTAGATTTGCAACTGAAGCACTACAGCCTGCCGTGATGGAGGTTTCTCCATCAGACCACCTTCTATCCTCTGTCGGCGATGTACAGTATGCTATTGTCGAAGACTATTGCTTCAACAATGTTATGGCGGTCATCAGTCCTACATATTTAAAGCTCTCCATCATTACAGTGGGTTTCAGGAAAGTCACAGTGGAGTATTATAATGGCGGGAGTGGTTACCTCTGTCATACCCTTCTGTTTTAATGTTGCTGCATACCTCAAACACACCTTATCTACATCTCAGTATCAATCACATCTGCAGTTCATACTATGAGAGCCACCCCTTCAGCTACACTAATCAGTTGCCTTTCTCAAGCAGAAGTAACAGCTACAGGACACTTTTTTTCCTTGAGTCCTCCAACTTTCTTTAGATTATTTTAGTTAACTTTCAACCTTTTGTTTAGATTTTGTGAAATGGCTGGTAGAGGAGCCCTAGATGTACTGAGAATGAAGTTACTGTGATGGTAGATGAAATTAATTAGGTTGAGCCACAATTGTTTGGAGCACTTGTGCAGACTACTAGAAGGACTCAGAGAAGGTAAATGTGGGACAGAATTGTCAACAAGGTGAATGCTGTATCCAACAATTGGTGCTCATAGGAGGCCGTTTGAAAGCACTGGAATGATCTGCAGGGGAGAGTCGGATCTCCAAGCTCAAGAGCACACCAAGAGGGCTTGCAGGCCAGTGGTGTGACTCCCAGACTCCTCGACCTCTTGCCATGGGGCACTAAAGGCTTAGCAGGAATCCCTGGCTGAGTGGAGACTGGTAAGTACACACAGTGCTTACTTACATTAAGGGCCAGATGTAGGAGCCCAAATACCGGTCCCGTTACCGACCGGTATTTAGGAATTGGCATGTAGGGGGCATCTCATTTACAGAATCAGTAAATTTACCGATTCTGTAAATACACAGAATTGGTAAAATACAGAATCGGTAAATTTACCGATTCTGTAAATGAGATGTAGGTGGTACTTCACAGAGTGCCACAGGCCCTTAAGAGTCGGTATTTTACCACCCAATCCTATCCAATCGAATACAGGTGTGCATGCACATCTGTGCATGCACACCTGTGCAATGTGACACACAGACGTGCCACATGTTACACGTGCCTGTATTTGGGGTGCTAGAGGGTGTCAAAGTGACACCCCTGCACCCTTGCAGAAATCAGTATCTACTGAATCGGTAAATACCGATTCGGTATTTCCCATTGATTCCTATGGGCTTCAAGGCCCATAGGAATCAATGGGCAATACCTAAACGGTATTTACCGATTCGGTAAATACCGATTTTTACAGAATCGGTAAATCAAAAAAAGAATTTACCTACATCTCCCTCCTTCTAATTTACCGATTCATAAATACAGAATCGGTAAAATTCGGTATTTATGAGTCGGTAAATTGAAGTTACCTACATCTAGCCCCTAGTCTTTTGATCACATATTTAGACTCTGCTGTAATTTTGTGTCTCCAACTACCTCACTCTAAACATACCTCACACAGTATATCTTGTTTATTACAAACCATGTACAAATAATAACATGTTATATGTTGAATTGCTCTAAGAAGAAGGTTTTTCATTTGGTGCTTCATATCACCACTCAATTGTTGCCTTCAATCATCATTTCAGCTATTAATCTCATTGTAACAGTAACCTACTAAACACATAACTAATTTCAGTAAAAATACACATTTGCAAAGTAGCAACATTTTAAATGTGCACCTACATTTATTAAACCTAGATTACTTGTACCTTCACATCTGAATGTAATTCTCATTCAAATTTGAAGGATGCAAAAATATGTTTCAATGTGTAAGACATTGGATCAATTATTTTGGGTGGATGTGAGTACACCACAAGTAATAAGCACCACAAACGTGTTGGACCAGACACAGATTTTAGATATTAAACTGCACTCAACCACCTGTAGCTATGGCACAAAGCAGACTTAAGGTCAAAGTAAATGTGGGTTGGTTGAGAAGACACCTGTCTGCACCCTAAACAATAAGGCAAATGTACCAGCTGCTTCTGTCTGACCTACTGCAAACAATACCACTTTGCTTATCTCCTGGGAGTGTATTAAAGTCAAAAAAATGAAATGGACTTTGAAATTAATATAGATATTTGTAATATTCACAGCATGTTTCACATGGGTTACAGAGCCCAGTTAATTATTTTGGGATATAGTTGCTTTAAAATCTATTATCATATTCTTTTTGAGTTTAAAAAGCTTTATTGAAGTAAATAAGCAATGTAAACAACAGTACAGGGAGAAAAAAAATAGTTAGTAGAATTTAAAAGAGAGTAACAAAATATAGCATTAAAGAGAGTAAACCCAAAAGGGACCCATAAACATTACTAAGGGAAAAAGCTTTTAAAGATTTTGTTTTAAGGGAGAAGAAAAAGAAAGAGGAGAAAAGAGAGAAAAAAGAAGAAGAAAGAAAAAGAGAAAAGAGGATGGGAATAGCCTAACAAAATAGCTCATATATTTGGATAAAAATACAATAAGAACAACATTAGGAAGATGAAACAAAAGAGTAGGGTGCATCATATGGTAACTCAAATTCAAACAGATCTAGAAAGAAAATCGGTTAACGGCAGCCATATGAAATCCCTTTTGATTAGTAAAGCGGTCGTGGTGGCAAAGGCACGATCAAGTCTATGATGATGGCAAAGCAAGTTCCACCAGGCATTGTAAGATAGTTTGGAAGTGTCCTTCCAGTTGGTGGTGATAACGTGGAAGGGAATTGCCACAGCAAGGTCGATAAATTTACGAAAATTACAATGAACATCCCAAATGGGTGAAGAGCCACCTAAGAAAATGTGTACAATATCAAAAGGAAAAGTAGTGTTCAAAATTGTTTTCAATTGCGACCACATTTTCAACCAGAAAGAGTTAACAAGGGGACAATAAAAAAACATGTGCATGAGATCAGCAGTATTATGAGAATTTGCATAAGTCATAGGGTGTAAAAAAAAGTCTGTTATAAAAAAAATTACATGTCTGTGTAGTACTAGCTGAACGGGAAACAGTACGTATTTTAGACCAAATAGCGTCCCATGTCTGAAAGGAAAATTCCTGAGCCAGGTCCCGTTCCCAGAGTAATTCAAGCTTAGTATTAGTTCTAGCAACATTGGAAAAAAAAATGTCTTATAACTTACAGCTGCTTTAAGGGGAAGTGAAACATTTGGCAAAGAGAGAGAAGTTGGGGGAGATATGGGTAATAAAGTTTGCTGTGATATGAAATCAGTAAGAAGATGTTTGAAAGCATGATATTGAGGGGAGTGTGCATTGGAAATATGGAAGGTGTCACAAATCTGAGAAAAACTAAGAAGTGTATTGTCTTTGAATATTTGAGTGTAAGTCATAATGTCTTTATCAATCCATTCCTTCCAAAATAATGCTTTGTTGGTAAGTTTAAGGGATTTGTTATACCAGATAGGAGTAAGGGAGTGTAATTCAGCTTGCGATAGAAAAGAGCGGAAGAGAGATAAAGAGAGTGTCTTAGAGTGTTTGAGAGTAGGGGCAAGAAAACGTCTCGGCGGGTGAGTGAGACGGGTAGCATTAAGGAAAGAAAAGGGGGCAATTTGTTCAGGTTCTAGAGAGCTCCAAGCAGTTATGGGGGAAGAAGCAGAATCATCCAGAAACGACCAAATCTGTTTAGGAGTGAAAGCGGAATGAAAACGAGAAATATTGGGAAAGTTTACTCCACCCAAGTGTTTGGGTTGTTGTAAGCGTGAAAGAGATAAGCGAGCTTTACGATTATTTCATAAGAATTTGGTTAGCAAACGGTTTATGGACTTAAAAAAATAAAGTGGGAGGGAGATAGGAAGCATTGAGAGACAGAAATTAACAATAGGAAGTAAGATCATTTTGACCGTTGCAAGTCTACCCCACCAGGACAAGAAGAGGGGAGACCAACCATTTATAAGGGAAGTGAGTTTGTTAAGAACATACTTATGATTAATTCTGATAGTTTCTCTGATGGTGTTGGCATAAACAATACCAAGACATTTGATATGAGTAGGGTTCCATTCAAAACCAGAACCATGAAAGAGATGAGAAAGACAGAATTTATAAAGAGGTAAAACTTCAGACTTGTCAATATTCAATTTATATCTTGAAACTAAAGAATAGGCTTGTAACAAGGTAAAAAAGAACGGGTAAAGAAGTGGATGGATTGGAGACATAGAGCATATTGTCATCTGCATAGGCTGTATATTTGATCTCAACATTCTTATAAAGAAAACCAGTGTAGGAAGAGGAGCGACGAATTGTTTCTAAAAATGGTTCTAAAGCAAGGACAAATAAAAGGGGTGAGAGAGGGCAACCTTGTCGAGTGCCTCTGTGAAGAGAAAAGTAATTAGATTGAGCGCCATTGACCCAAATAGAAGTAGAGGGGGCAGAATAAAGTAAGTGAATATAGCGAATAATAGGAGGACTAAAACCATGCCATCTTAAAGCCCCAAACATAAAATCCCAGTTAACACGGTCAAAGGCCTTCTCAGCATCTAATCTAATAGCCGCAATAGGGGTTTTCATTTTAGAAGCAAGATTGATGATATTAAGAAGAGTTCTTGAATTATCCGTAATGGAGCGTCTCTTAACAAAGCCAGACTGATAAATATTAGTGAGATCAGGGATGATTTGATTAATCTGTAAAGCTAAGACTTTTGCATACATTTTTCAATCGGTATTTATAAGGGAGATAGGCCGATAATTTTTACATAAGGTGGGGTCTTTGTCTTTTTTGGGAAGGAGACAAAGCATGGCCTGAGTAAATGAACCTTGTGATTTGCCTTTAACAAGAAAAGAATTAATTAAGGCTCCAAATGTTTAATTTGTTTAAGAATGTGGGTGGATTGGGCTATGGCATTCTTCTTCTTACGAGACACAAATTCAATGATACAACCTCTAGTAGCGGCCTTAAAGGCGTCCCACACAAAGTGAAATTCAGAAACGGAGTGAAGATTAGTGTGGAAAAATTCCGTCATGAACGAGGACAAATGCTCAACAAATAAAGGGTCTAAAAGGAGGGAATTATTGAAGCGCCAGCATTTGGAAGAGAAGATAGCAGAGGAGTAATCCATATCCAGGATAATAGGGGCATGATCGGAAATAAGGATAGAACCAATTTCTGAATTTGTCAAGAACTGAAAAGCATGTGGGGTGAGAAATATGTAGTCAATACGTGAATGTGAGGCATGAACCGGGAAAAAAAAGGAGAACTCAAGAGGGTCGGGGTGAGATATTCTCCAGAAATCAATAAGGCCTCTGGAGGTAATTGCGTTATGAAAGGACTTTTGTATTTTAGTGGGAATGTACCTAGTTTTCGATTTCCTGTCTAAAAAAGGATCCATGAGCTGATTACAGTCACCCCCCAAAATGAGGTCTTCAGAGGTGTGTGAGGAAAAGGATGGAGGAAAAATCATTCCAAAATACATTGTCGATTCCAGTCGGACCATAAACATTGCAAAAGGAAAGTTTAACATTGTTAACAATACATTCCAAAAACAACCATCTACCATCAGTATCCTGTGATTCATACAGCACTTGAACATTTAACGATTTATGAAACAAAAGAATAACACCATTTTTGTGATGAACGGCTGGGGAACAGAAAGCTGTTCCAACCCATTGTTTGCGCAATGAGGATAAATCTTGCAAAGTTAAATGCGTTTCTTGCAAAAGAGCAATCTGACATTTGAGTCTCGCTAAGTGAGAAAGGACACGTTGTTTTTTGATCGGATTGCGAAGTCCTTTAACATTTCAGGATATTATTCTAAGACCTTTCATCCAGAACGAGATAGAAGGAATAAAGAGAAGTGTGAAAGAAAATTGATGGAAGATAGAGAATGAAAGGAAAAAGAGCAGGAGAAAAAAATACGGAAAAAGCCAAAATGAGCGAGGGTGAAAAAGAGAGGGAAATAACACTCCAATGATAAAAGCACCAAGAGAGTCAGAAAAAAAGTGAGGAGTAAGAGGGTACCAAAAAGGCTAAGTGAGAGAAAAGGATGTGAAAGAAGGTAAAAGATAAAGAGAAAGAAAAAGGAATGGGAGACAGAAACTCCCATGAGGTAAGACGAGACAAGCAGGATGGCGAAAAACCGAAGGGTTCTAGCCATACACATCAGACAATGAAGTGAGAGCGGGCGCAACAGGGAAAGACGGCCGCACAACAAAAAGAAAAGTCTAAAGCAGAGCCCCATAAAAAGGAGCATAGGAGTAAAGAAAGAAGACGAAAAAGATGAGACTAAGCCCGACAAGATAATACAAATGAAGGAAACTTACCAGACAACCATGAGGAAAGACGGCCTACTGGGATGTGACAGAAAAATCGCACGATGGGACAACACAATGAAGGAGAAGTAGGATCAAACACTTGGAATATATATCTAAAAAACAAGGGAAGAGAACAACGGCACATTAAAACAAGAAAAGGTGCAGCAAAAATTCATAGGACAACAGAATAGAGACAATTAAACATTAAGAGCCACTGTTTTCCATAGTGTCTTCCTTGTGCGTATTGATGAACTTGCGTAGATCTGCTGGATCATCGAAGCTGAACGACCGTTCTTTATACGTGATCTTGAAGAAACACGGATGGATGAACCCACATCTAGCATTCACGGCGCGAAGCGTGGGTCGTAAGTCCAAAAATTCTTTACGACGAGCAGCAGTCAGCTTCGATACATCTTGTGTGAAAAATAACTTGTGACCAGACCATAGTAGCTGCTTATGCTGCTTAGCCGAATGAAGAATAGTCATTAGATCTGAGTAGAGGAGAAAGTATGCAATGATACCCCTGGGTTTCGAGGAGGCAGAAGAATTTTTAGGGCCAAGGCGGTGCGCCCTCTGAATGTTAACGTCCAAATGCTTAGGGATACCAGTGACAGGCAGGACTTGAGACTTCAAGAAGTGGATATCAGACCCCTCTGAATTTTCTGGTACACCATAAATGCGGAGATTATTGCGCCTATTTCGATTTTCCAAGTCCTCAGAGGTTTTTTTAAGCATTTCAACTTCTTTGGTGAGACTGACGACCTTGGCGGCAACATCCTGAACATCACTAATCTGTTGTTCAACATCTGTTTCCCTTTTGTCTAAAGTAGACCATTTTTCATCAAGTCTCTGCAGAGTTGTGGTGGTGTCCGCCATAAAGAGGCGAATATGGCGAAGTTCCTCCATAATGTCCTCAAGCGTTACAGGAGATGGAGACTTGGAAGGTGAAGGAGGGTCTTTATTTAAGCGCTTACCAGAAGAGGTAGAGTCCTTGCGCACTGCAGGGGCCGCAGAAGTTTTAGAAGTCTGCGTAGGCTCCATTGTGTGTGAAACAGGGGGATCAATGCAAAGAAGTGAGCGAGCACCTCACGCAAATGCACCAATGACAGAAGAATCCAAGAAGGCCACCGCAAAAAGTTGAAAAACAGCCAAAAAAGCAGTAAACATGAAAAGCGAGCGGCAGCTCCCACAGGGCCGTGAAAATAGCAGAGTTAAATACTGTTCCGCAAGTCTGCTGACAAAGAGCACCACAAGAAGTTAAGGCAAAACAAGTATGAGCAGTGCATAATCCGCTGGATTGAAAAAAACAGGACTTGCAGAGATATAGGCACAGCGAAGAGGAGCAAGGAGGGCACAAAGTCCGTAGCAGTGAGAATGGAAGTCACTTGATTCTTCTTATTTTTTTTAAAAACGAGTAAAAATCGGGACAGAAAGACAAAATGGCGGCCATTGTCGAAAAAATAGTTTTTTCACATGTTATTCTGCGGAAAAGAAAGAATAGAGAGCAGCAGACCCACAAAGGTATTTCCAACATCTGAGACCACCGTTGCCTGAAGAAAACGCCGTTCTAAAGCTAGTCCTCTGTATTTAAAATGCCATCAAGATTGTAGAAATGAAAACAGAGAAACAAAATGGCGGCCATTATCGGAGAAATCCGTTTTTCACATTTTATGCCGTGAAAAAATGAGCGCCGAGAGCAGCAAGCATACCCTGGGTCACTGGAGGATTTCCGACGTCTGAATCCGCCGTTTGTAGAAGAATATGCTGCCCAAAAGCGATACCTTCGTACTTGAAGCGCCACCGAGGTTGCGGAGCTCACGAAGGAGCGGCTATCTTAGCTGCCACGTCGCGCGCTCTCCCCTATTATCATATTCTAATTATGATCTTTGTTTGAAAATATTTGAAGTACTATGTTTTAGAAATTTGGAATTTAAAGATATAAACATTCTGTAGTACATTTCCACAGTTTTTAGTATATTTGCTCTAAAGATCCCTCTCGCAAAATTTAGATATTTTACATACATTTCATCTTTTGATCATATAAACTTGGATGTACATTCAAATATATAGATTTTTTTCTTTTAACAAATTGTTCTATCTAGAACCATGATGCTATGTTTTAAGTTATGACCTTGTTATTTCACAAACTAACTCTCAGTAATTGAATGTGCAGCTTTGTTTCATAATAACAGCTCCAAAGTCTAATTTAGTCAAAATGTTGCTGAACATAAGATATATTTGGAGATGTGGTTAGTGTTTGTTTGTTTTTGTTAACAACACTCTGCTTTCCCATTTATTTTAGGACCATCCTTTAGAGTCAGTGAACATCAATCTATTTGGACCAACCCACCCACTGAAAACACAGTGTTGGAACTGCTTTTGCAGGTGTGGAGCATCAGAAGGAGAAGTCAGGCAGATCAGGTGTATGTGGTCATGTCATTAGGCTAAACCTCCCTCAGGCATTACCTACACCACATGGAGCCCACATAGGCCAGCCCCAATTAACCTCATCTGTTGATCTTGTAGATCCCTGTTTTCCCACCATCACCAACACCTCATTTGTGGGCACCCCTGTCCTGTTTCGTATATTAACTACAGCTACTACAACAGCTTTGGATACAGGACTCACTATTACAGTGCCCACACATGGTAATTTTGGCAAGGTTGGTCCTTATCTGGATTTGTTAAGTTATGGTCAATCTTTCAAGGCTGTCATGTGCCAGAATGTGATGAAGGCTGCTAGCCAGTACGAAGCTAAGATGGGCCAGATGACTGTTCTGCTCAAAACAAATATCAAGCTCCTGGGGCACAGAATGAGTTGCAGAGAATCGGCAGAAGGCTACAAAACACAGTTTAGAGGGTCATATTTCTTATAAACGTTATTTTCTGAGATGGTACAGGGTGACTTCTGGTACATTTGTCTGGCTTTTGCTGAGACATCATCTTCTTTCCATAGACAATTGACTTTAGCCACCTCCCAAATGCTTGCATCTCAAGTAGCTACCTCCACAAAATTAGAGCCTCAGCATGCAATTCAGAAAACATCTGTTTCCTTCAGGTGGGGCATTCATCTGGTCCAGTAGAGGACAACAGTAAAAAGAAACACCACCAAGAGGAGTAAACAGTAATGTTATCCTGTGAGCCACTATCCTTCATCTGTTGACAATTCAAATTCCAAAAAATGTCTTTCTTTTATGGATAGAATCCTAGACTTCAAACAACAGTTGACTTGTTTTTGTAACCTCATCAAAACCTACATGGTATTTCTTTCTTAACAAATCTATGTTTGTGTAAATGTCAATAGTGAATCTTAATATCGAATTCAAATTATGTCTGGGTCATTTTTTACAAATGTTCTGATTGTTATTAACATTATTTCTAGGTACACCTTACTACAAGAATAGTTGTTTTTGTAAGCTAATGTGGTAACTCATCATTTACTCACATTCCATATAGGAAACAATTGAGGTGACATTCAATGAGTATAATCCAATACTTTATTTGGTATACAGATTGACAACATTTTTGTTTCACCACAGCGCACACAAAAGGTATATGGACATCAGCAAACAGAGTGTACAGTTCAAAAAATAATTGGGAACCAAAGACAATACAAAGACCATTAAGAAATTCAAAAGTGTGTTCACCAAACACATATCTGATCCCAAAAACAATTAGATACAGTAACAAATGTTTAACTTACTGTGATGTTGCATGTCAGTGTTGCACAAATGTCTTTACTGCACATCCAAACACTGTAGTAATTCTAATACGAGTACACTCTCAACATCCTTCAACATGCTGTTTTGAACATGTCAATAAGCGGAGGCATTTAAACTTCCAGCAGTTAATTTCCATGGATAAGCAACCACTGTCGCTACCTTTTTGCAAGAATCCTGCCAGAGAGAAACACACACTTGTTAGTGCCATTTGAAGAAGCACAATCCCCTTGCCAACACTCCTTCACTCATAGTAAGTATATTCATGTTCTCATGCAAACACTTAACAACGATGTTCAATCAGCCTGCCTTGTAGATCTTTACATCGGTAGTAACTATGTTTCCAAATAAAGCATAGCCACCAATGACTTGCCAGTGCTCCAGAAAAGGACTGAATATTGTGACCTGGAAGTTTGAATGGAAGGAACAAGCACAAAAGAACAACATAGAATTGTTCAGTCTATACTTCTTTATTATGTGTATTATTCTGTGTGGTAGCCAGATCTTGAAATGTTCGGTGCACTCTTGGCTGACTTTGCCTTGATCTTGCTGGTGCTTGTCGTGTCCTAGGTTTATGTGTATGAGTCCTTTACTGGTCCTCAACAAGCTCCCTACAAGTATTACTTAGTCGGGTGGGTGTGACTGGGTGTGGGTAATAAAGTTTGTGATGGAGTGTGCTCAGTTAACAGTTGCATGATGAAGAATAAAGACGTGCTAACCAGAGCTCCATATGTGGCGTGGTGAGTTACATGTTCCTGGGCTGGGGAAGAAGCTACAATGCCCTCATTGGTGGCTGTACATTTTGGTGTTTGAAATACAAGAAAGAGAGTATTATGTTTTCATAAGTCTTTAGAAAACAAAAAACTATGTTATGTTGCATGAACAAGTGACCTAATAAAAATAAAATGTCTAATAATTATTGTTCTTCATATTTCCCATTCAAAGTTTAAAAAAAATATAATTACCTACAACTTCCAGAGGAAACAAATGTAGGTCAGTGTATAAAAAAATGAAGAACAGTCAAAAGAAACATTTGAACACTACAATATGCACCCATTGGATCCCACAGATTTCATGGATGAAGTCTGAGAATTTTATTAAGCGAGAGAAGCTAAAGGGAATCATGTTAGTATTTGGGAAAAAGTGTTAGAGTTTTGATTCCATACAGTTTATTTCCAACGGGAAAAGGAAGGTTATACATTTTGTTTTGGGTTGCGCAGTGAATATTTCTGAAATATGGAGTACATATAGTACATACTACTTACAGTAGACACATTATTTGGTGCCCTTGCCTGGTTGATTGCCTATGAAGAAATCTACTGCTATGGGTAAGCATTGTACCTACATAATGGGAATTACATAGTATGAATTGAAGTTCAACTCAGACTTGAACAAGCAACATTTTATAAGGATTTTTTTCACAATCCATTAGATTTGTGTTTTCCCCAGTGCTGCATGATAATTAAATGTAATGCTAATTTGCACCCCTTGGTGATAAATGATAGCATATATTAGAAACGTTGCTGTTACTAACATATGAATAACACTAAATAAAAAAACTATCCTATAATATGTGTTTGTATGAAATAGTGTATGATACATGTATTGAGATAAATGTTTTAGAGCGCAATGAGAGCAAAACCAGTTTGTCATTACAAACTAGGCATAGGTTTTCTTAATCTAAGCCTTGCAGTACCTCTAACAAAAAAGTTAGAAATAGCACACAGCTCATTATTTACATGACATTGAAAACAGTTCTAACAAGAACTGCTTTGTTTTAAAATGTTTCTTTTGTTCTTTTTTTCACTTTTTTTTTAAAATACACTGTATGTTAACCAAACCAATGACAATACAAAGATACTAAACAGAAATGCACCCAACAGGGTACTAACAAATGTCTAGAAAAACATATACTAGTTTTAGGGAGGACAATGCTGAGCAAGAACCAACTCAAGGTGAATGTTCATGTCACTCTCCCCTTCCACAATAACTATCTGGCAGGACATACAGTGCATTGCTGTTCCTGGTAAGTATGGTTTACAGAAACATAAGAGACAACTGTTGGAATACTGGGTGGAACAGAGGTGAAAGACTGGGATGGCTTTTGCCTCTGACCACCAGATGTCGAGGCAACAGGAGCAGCTGTTGTGCTGGCTGAAGTACTGGAGGTTTCTTGGCCTAGTTTCTGTAAATCCAGGATTCACCTTCTCTCAACACATGGCAAAAGGGTGGCTTGCATGGCACAGAAGTGCTTGTGTATTCCCATGGTTCCAATGGACTAGTGTTGCCCAGTCCCTCAAGAAATCACTCTGTTGCACAGGCAACAAGTTACCTGGTGAGCATTTATTTTCTTCTTCCCAGGTGGAAGAGAGAAGAACTGCCAGTCAATACCTGACTCAGGTAATTGCCTTCCTCGATGGCATATTTTCTGAGGTATCTGTTATACAAAGAGGCTTTGGCCACTGCAGAGCCCCCTCAGTCATCATGGTCTTCCACACACCTACACCACCACCTCTTGCTGTTCGCACCTATCCAACTATGTTTTATTCCCATTATGCACACACAACCTCCCACCATCATAAGAACCTAGAAACCCTATTGGGTGGTTAGCTGAGATTTATAAATCGTGATTAATTTAGTTATTCCACCTTTGCTCCCCACAAGCGAAACATCAGAACACCCAACACCACTCAAACATTCCATGCTTCAAAAACACACAACTTGCCCAAGCAACACCACCAACTCCAAAAACAGCCACATATCCCAGACCAATGTAAGAAATTTACATGCACTCAATCAAAAAATATTTTGACTTCAACATCAGTCTATTTGATGAGAAAAGGGGTATATTCTTTCAGAGGCCCCTGATGAACATATCAGACTTTCTCATTATTGGAATGACTCCTTCATGTACTGATTTTAAATTAATCAGTTTAGTAAGTGCAACTCTTAGCAATGGGGCAACATTTTAATAGAAACTGTCAGTGAAACTGTCTTGTCCAAGGGATTTATTTATCTTTAGACTGAAGACAGCTAGGTGGGCTTTCTCAGCAGTTATCGCCACCTCTGAGCTTTTTGTTTGCATTTGGGTGATTCCAGTAGGACAGCCTGGGCTATATCCTCTGATCACCCTGTGAAGAGACCTCTGTGGGGAACTTGCTTATTGTTTCAAGTTTGTCCCATACCGCAGAAAGCCTAACCTCTAAGATCAGGAGTATTTCCATAATATTTACCTTTTCAGTCTGCTCCCTGTGGTGATGGGCTAGAAACATCCACACATTATTGAAATCCTTATATGTCTGTTTGCTAAGGTGAAATAGGGCATGCTTGGCCCTATACTATATACAATTTTAAGTTGACCTTTGGCGATGGTCTATTTTTGCAGGAGTTTTAGTAGGGGGGTATACCTATATTCAATCCCTATATCCCTAATCTCCACCTTTAACTGTTGCAAGGATCCTGCTCACACACAGAACTGTGCACAGAGACCTAGGACATCAGGGAATTGTGGTGTACCAAAAACTCACCTCAGTACCTAGAAAAACCCCAACCAGCTAGCATCAGTGTCACATTAGCTCTACGTTCTATAGCAAAGTAACTAATGATTAGACAACCTAGAACATGCGACTTAGTACGAACTCAGAAATTGTGGGAGGTGAGAACACTCTTTCGTTATACTCTCATACCAGTCCACAACAGGAGTAAATAAGAGACACGTTAAGGTTAAAAGATGTATTTTAACGACGTGATCTCATGTGCAGTATCTTAGCCAACAAAAGCAGACATATGATTATGTTTAGAAATAATATGGTCAGCATTGTTACAATTCCATAAAATACAAAAGGAGAAATCATATTACAATGATGGTGAAAACAGGTCCTATAGCGCCTGGTTTAACACCCTCCCTATATAGGAACTATGTATTATAAACTATGATGTGAATCACATTCGGATCAGCCAAAGCGATCTAAATCCATGGAAACAGAAATCTTCCAAGTGTATGAAATCATGGCGAGTGTGCAATCATAAAGGCGCCAGAATCTTAGTTGGCCAAATTGTTGTGTCTAGAAAGCGTTACTCGAAAATGTTGAAAAACAGCTAACATGTTTTGATAACCTTGACGGCTTCAGCACTCACTGTGCAGACTAGGGGCACGAAGTAAGTCTAGAGATGTCGAAAACAAAACCTTTTCTCATGTATAGACCTCGTGAAGGCTAACTTACAGAAACAGCTATGCAGTGTCGTGTGCAAAAGCAGCAAAAGGTAAAATGGTGTTTAAACTTCTAATAAGCCATGCCAACATAACATGTGCGCAAATCAGGCGTTAGGCCATACTACACCCTCCCTTGACGGGTAATGCAAAATAAAGGGGTCAAGACTCATAGAATGCAGAGTTCAAGTTCGAATGAGACAGTTCAGGAATTTTGCCAAACTTGGTAATTGGGTGTAAAAATCCGAATTAAAAAGGAACCAAGTCAGTGAAAACAATCACAGGAGGCCATGGTGTGAAAAAGACTTAACAAAATAAGAAAAACATTAAGGCATTATCTAAAAAGAATTTTCACCAGTTCAATACGTGTCTGTGAAGTAGAAAAAGTCACACTTCAATCCAACAGCGTATATGCACCGTACATGGCAACTGCTTCTAATAGGAAGCCATTGTCATCATCCATGAACTTTTCAGCCATCCAATTAAGTAACAGAAATGAACATACATGTTCTTCAACAGCCGGAGCCTCTAGCATCATCAGAGGACAACTCAGGCTTTCTTCGAGATAACTGCGTGCCAGAAAGTCATTGGCCACAGTCCATATGTTCCATTTGCCTAAAACCCCATGGGCTGATGCGCAGGCCATAATCCCGAAACTATAATATTCTATTTCATGAGCAACTAAGGGACTCATTAGTAGATTAAAATCCAGGTCAGGAGACAACGTGTTGCAGAGACACAAATCCAGGGCCCATTCAAATCCACAATCCAGGCAATGGAAAACAAGCTGCACGCAAGTAAAGTATGCGAACCGGAAAGTTAAACCATACGCCACACTCACAGTTGACAGAGGCAGCGATCCATAGTATTCTAGCATCCGGTTACGAAGCTGGAGCAGCCGGGGCAGATCATCGTGGTGCACAGACTGTGCATCCATTCTGAAGTAAACAAATCAACAGCAGCACACCCGCTCCTAAAGCGAGAATGAACAGGAAACCGCCGAAGACACTCGAAAAAATCGATTGAAAAAATGCTGGGATCACACTAAATATAGTCTGGAATGAGGTCAAAAGGCCAGAACTCACTACTTAAAAAAGTGTGCCAGGCCCGTGGTCGACGAGGCATTAAAGATTTTGTGAATCAAATCACCGAAATGCAGGGGCAGGTCTGTGTTTAATAAGGCATTCACCTCAGTACAAGTATTTGCAACGTGAAGGACGAATGTCTCACGCGCAGATGTAAGGGGGACTTCCTTCTGGGACAAAAGAGCTCTTATTCGACTCATTTTGTTGAACTCTGCTTTCAGGGTCGGAATAGAAGGCGAGATGGAAACATCGAGCCTCCCATGTGCTTACAGCAAACTACAGGTTGGGAAACCATAACAATATACGGAATACCAGCAAGCACACCACAGCAATCTTCATTATTTAATTACAAATAACTACCGTTTGCAGGCAATGTGATAATTGGTGTAATAGCTGGGGCGGGGGTGCCTTTTAAAACACACGCAAGATTCGGTGATGTAACATTACAAGAGCCGTGCAATTGCAGGTTTCTACAGACTAAAGAGTGAACTGGTGTGGAAATGCAGTCTTCACCCTTTAGTTAAACCTCTTTTCCCTCTCCCAAGCACCTATATGTACATGGGAGATTCCACACTTCATGTAAAAAGGCACTACCTACAGGTTCAAATCTGCCTATGGCATAGTGTTTCATGCATGACTCAAATTTAAACAGGGGGAAAGGCAGAGTTGTTAAACCATGGATAAGTCAAAATGCAGAATTCGACTCGGCCACTGAAAATGGTAACGGTTCCAATTTTTCAATATGCAATAGTGAAAACGTGGCATCTTTCATTGACATAAATTGTTGTTTAACAGTCAAATTAAAAGGCAAAAATAACGATGTTGTTTTCATGTAATCCCAAGGCACTTTCCCAGATTTTAATGTTTGGAGAGTCCATGCAAACTGCATTATAGAACGCAATTGATTTTGTCCATGGTATAGAACTGCAACATCATCTTGCACAATATCAACAACCGATGAAACAATATTATCTAATGTGTAAATACGGGAAGAATGGGTGTTAATGCTATTATCTACAATCGCAAGCACTTTTTCTAAATTGGCCTGATCAATAGCTCTAAGCCTAGAAGCAGCTTCAATCTGGGACAGTTTCCAAACTTCGTTGTAAGCAGCATATATCCATCTTTTCGATCTGCCTCTGCAAGACCTTTTACAAAATCATTCAAATGAACTGCGTCGGTCAGTTTGGACAAAAAGCAATTTAACTAACGCTAAGGTCGAGTGTCTGAGCCAATTCTGACACAATTTGCCTACAGAATAGGTAGTGACTGAATGTTGATTCTGAAAACGGGGATCTACTCTAACCTCTGTATAGCCAGGGGTCATACCCAAAAAAATAGTGCTGGCAGGAATCTGCGCTTTTTTGCCATAGCAACCAGCCTTCGGGATTAATGTTGGAAACATTAAAAGATGAATTACTCATCAGGTCTTGTAAATCACTAAGGGAATTACTGGTGTAATTATTCCAATGGGGGTATTCGCCCAAATCAGGAAATGAAGGAGCATCTATTTTTTTTAGAAGTAGCCAATCCTTGCTGGAGGATCCCCTGCTAAACTTCACTCCCTGGTAACCGGGTTAGACTGGACGGATGTATGGAGACACCTACATGGCCCTCGCCGGGAATACACTTACTTTTTCACAGCACACGACTCCTTTTCGAGGCTAGACTACATTTTTGCTCCCAGGGGGCGAACACACAGAGTATTGTCGGCGACCATAATGCCCAGAGCCTTGTCGGATCACTCACCCGTAGCCCTCACTTTCCGGATCGGCCCAGGACGGCAGCCACTTAGGTGGCATACGTCGGGTGGCAATTGAAGAAGGAGGAATACAGGGAGCATTTGGCCAAGGAGATAGATAATTATCTGGCAGTTAATGTGGGGTCGTTTGAATCTCCAGCGGTAATTTAGGAGGTGCTGGAACACAGGGGTCGGGAGGCAGATGGAGGCCCGGCTAGTGTTGGCTCAGCAACAATATTCAGCAATACTGATGGATGAGGCATACCAGGCTTGGCTTGCAATGCGTAGTAGGGTCAATAAATGGGGGGATAAGTCAAGGAAGATGCTCCACCGCCTATGCCAGGGCACCCTGCATGCCCAGCCGCTGCCCTGGTGCCTATTCTTGAATGTCCAGCAATTGCGGAGAGGTGGTTCGGTATGAGACATGCATGATGCAAAGCCTCTGTGCCTTGCACTTGCCAACTTTTAGAACCCCAAACAGATTTAAGATCAACGGTCTCTTTCCACAGCTCATAGCCCTCAACAGCTAACTGGTCAATAAAGGTCTTCGAATACAGTAATTTTGTGTGGGTATGTCTAACCTTGGAAGAGGATTTCTCAGTCATCTTAAAATAAAATGCATTAGGGTTTGATTGATCGAAATCAGTAAAATAAGAAAACGTTTTCAAAAGAATTTTGGAGCTGCCTTCAACAGGTGCAGGACAATGTTCCCACTGTGTGTAGTTAACCACATTTCGAAATGAATTTGTCTTATGCAGAAAGTGATTGCCAAAATGCTGGTAACAGTACAAATCACCATAGTTCGCAGACTCTAAATATAAATCTTCAGCATCGAAGGCAGCATAATATTTCAATTTAGAAAATAAAGCCTCTACAGCCTGGACGTCTCAATCATCAGAGCGAATATTTTGTTTAACCACAGCCCCCATAGAAACACAGAGTACATTGGGAACATTAATAACCTCTGTAGGCGCATGAATCTGTAACTTTACAGATTCCCATTCAATCCCATCTAAAACGGGCCAAGCTGTTATATTCACAAAAGTCTGGTCCCTCTTCATGATGTGCGAAGAGGAGTGGGGGAAGTTCAATCAATCACTCTAATTGAAGTTCTTTCTTGAATGTAGCGTCCATTAATAAAACGAAAAAAGTACACCAAAAATCCGATGGACATGAATAAAAAAATTGAAAAAAGCCAAATGTTAGTCCAAGGGGGAATCAACATTTTTTTTTTTAAACCAGGTAGCAAAAATCGAAACTTTTGAAGGGGCCTTAGATGTTGTAGAGCCAGTGTCAAATGACAAACGGGATTGATAAGCCACACGGGTCTCCAAATCAGGCATTGACAAGTCAGTGGAGTAAGTATATTCAGTATCATTAAAAGGATCACCAGGAGTTGAATTCAATAAAGGATTTGCAACTGTATTCATTTCAATGACAACATCAGGCCCGATGGCAGGATCCGGGACCAAAACAGAGTGTCGCACCGTTGCTGGACACGAAACGGCAGGAGTCATACTATTAAGAATCGGCCACCCTGTGTAGTTTGACATTGTCAATGGAGATGTACCTGTTCCCCTTTCGCCCAGGAAGAGGAGGTCTAATGACTGTTGTTGTGCCCTGCAAACCAAGCACAGAAACTGGAGCTCAAAAGGAGGGAGCAAATTCCTTTTTGTTCTGGATCTTCTCTCTTGCCAGTCCTCCAACTTGGGGTAACCAGCCGACTAACCGAATCTGCAATGCAGCATCAGATGTGGAGGGCAAGTGCTCCTTTGCAAGACTGTCTCTGGTCTTTTGAAGTTTATGTAAGACATTAGAATGGTCATCTACATCAAAGAATGCGGCTGCCGCCGCCATGTCTAGACCATCATGGTCCGGGACAAACATTTTGATGCCAAAGAGCATTTTGTATGAGGTCCGCTCACCCAGAGACCTTATAGGGAGATTATTTAGTGCACGCTGTACGCTATTGAGGTGTTTAAGCCAGTCTCTGCCAGTCCCTAATACCTTAGCTGTCAAGGATTGCGTTAAGTCACGGGTCATCCGCTCCACAACACTATTACCCTCAGGCCGGTATAGAGCCGAAAATTTGACCTGGACCCCCAATGAAGCCATAGCATCCTTGCGAATGCTGGACCATGGTCCGAATGGAAGGTACCACACGCAAAAATTTCCACAAAGACACGCAAATCCCTTACGACAGTTCTGGAATCAGCAATCCTTTGAGGCCACAACCACATAAAGCGCGTGCAAGAGTCAACTGCTAGTAAGATGTACTTATACGCAGTATCAGATGAGAAAGGACCGCAGTGATCTAAATAAACACACGCAAGTGGTTTATTAGATATGTACAACTGAGTTTGGGGCGGACGTGCAGCAGTAGAAGGTTTAATTTGCTGACAAATGCCACATTGAAGAACATAATCACGCGTCTGTTTGTACAAACCCCGCCACCAATACCGTTGCTGGAGAAGAGAAACAGTAGCTGACACGCCGGCATGCAATGAGCCCATCCCAGCATGAGTTGCTGTAATCAAAGTCTGCCTGCAGTCCATGTTGGTTATTAACCTGTCACCAACATCGTTAATTCTCACATAAGGAACTTTATCAGGACTTAAATGATAAGAGTATTTAGAAGGGAAACCTCTAAGGTATTTACCTCACTTCTCTTTTGCGGCAATAGCTGCCAAGATGTCATCATCAATCTTACTTTTGGAATGTGTAACTACTGCTACTGCATATGTTGCAACTGCTGTCTTCACAGCTTCATCTGTGAGACAGTTGCCAACAGCATGAACTCCAACATGCTGGTGACCCAGAGTATGAATTACATAGACAAGTGGCAGCCTTTCTTCAATCTCAGCCACTCAAACCAAGATCATTTTATGTTTTATTGTGCGACCTTTGGAGTCACGATAATCATTTTGAGTCCAAAAGGGTAGATTGTCATTGAATGATTGAACACAGTAGTAAGAGTCACTTACGATAAGAGTAGTTACACTGGGATCAGTGTACTCCATGCAAGTATCATTGCACAAAGCTCTGCCAATTGGGCGGTACAGTCCCCTAATGTCTGTGTATGCACAACATCAGACTTGAATTCACCATCCACTTTAGTACCAACCACAATTGCGCAGGTCGAAGAATATCCGTGCATTGAACCTGTAGCCGCTTGCACGCTTCCATCAGTGTAAATGATACAACGGAAATCCTGCAGTGGGCGCATCGTCCGAGGAGCAGGATGAATACATTTTGAGTCTGTAGAGAGGAATCAAAAATTAACATGACATCCACAGGTGTCAAGGACGTGGCCCATTGTATCCACCATGGGTGCAAAGCTTTGGAATTAGGTACACTGGCTTTCGCCACTGCCTCCAAGGCAGGATACAGAGTAACAACCAAAATGTGTTTCCCCTGCGACAGTGCACGTTCCTTAAGAATCACTATCTGCACTGCTGTCAAAATATTTTCCACAGTGGAAAACCACAACTCAGCCGAAGTGTACAAGTGTGACTTGTAAGCGATAGGGACTGTGTCACTCTCATTAAAGGTGAGGTACGTGAAACCCACCGCCCCTGGTATGATTCTTATCACCAGGTTGGTGTGCTTGTCATGGGTCAACAAGAATTTAGATTCTAGAAGCTGACTGAATGTTGAGGCAGCCAGCACGATTTGGAAAAAGAAGGTTGTGTCAAAGCGTAAAGAGACTTGATACGCTGGGCATATTCGGGAATGTAGGTACGCCCGAAATTCAAAAAGCCCAGTAAAGATTGTAGTTTCTTCAGTGTTGTGGGAGCGCGCAAGAGTGCGCATTTCTCCAGGAAGTGAGGAGCCAATCCTCTGCCTTCATTGTTGAGCTCTTAGCCCAGGAACAACACTGTGTACTCTGCAATATGAGATTTTGCAAAGTTAATTTTGTAGCCAAAATCCGCAAAACTGCAAATAATGCGGTCCACTCTGCACAGATGCGGCCATAATTCATCGTCTGTGAGATAAATGTCATCCACATATGAACATGCATCTGTGTCGATCCCCTCCAAGAGAGAGACAACGCGGGTGACAAAGACACCAGGATTGTTCTTAAAGCCCATAGCCAAACGGCGAAATTGGCGCTGTTTGCCACCACTGGTAAAAGCAGTCCATTGACTACTAAGAGGGGACAGATTGTGGGCAAAAAAACCATTGGATATGTCAAGTGTGGTTTTGAACCTTTTACGCACAAGACTATCCACAAGAGCAGAACTGTGAGTATTCTGCACCACGCATGTACGACAATGTGAGTTTAAGTGCCGGTAATCCAACACCAAATGGTATGAACCATCTGGCTTGGTCACAGTACAAAGAGGTTTATTCATCGGAGACTTACGTTTCAATTACACCTTGATATTCCAATTGTTCAAGGATTTCCGCAACGGAAGCTTTTGCATCTCGTCGCCTGGGGTATTGGGGTTGGGGCTGTTGCATTAACCACAAAGGAATCTCTTGCCGAGGGGAAAATTTGTCCCATCCACAGTGAGTCCGGTACAAAGCCAGCACGAGCGCCTTAGCCCAATCTTAAGCAAAATGCAGTGCCTGCTCTTCGGGCACTGTGTGCGCTAAACTAGGGAGGATTACCTCCTCCCACTGAGGAGCAGCTAAGACAAAGCATGGGGGCCAGTCGACCTCGGCCAACAATATATCATAGGTACTAGTAAGATTTTCCCCCCAAAAACTTTTATGGTACATTCAATGTCACCTTCAATTACAAGAACAATTTCATAAAGTCTGTCAGGGGGAGCCGCTCTAATGTCAGCTATCTCAACTACAATGAAGGTGTCAGTCGCTGTCACCTTCAGTAGTGGACGCAGGGCCTCTCGCACTATGGTAATCTCTGCCGCGCTGTCCAACAGTGTCAGCACCCATCTCTGATTCCGAAGCAGCGTTCTCACTATCATTGGCACATCTAGCTGTCACCGCAGCAACTTTCTTATTTTGAAACTGGGGTCTTTGTCTAAGTGACTCATATTGCTTGCCTTTTCCGTCAGCCTTGCTAGGCTGCTCACGGTTCTGTTGGGCACCTCGACCTCGGCCGCCGCCTCCACCACCGGTGAGTGAGACTGATTTTTTTTGTTCTTACTCCAATTTTGTTTCTGAACTTTTAGGTGGTCATCTTTATCAGATGATGCTTGTTGAGTTTGCTACTGTGCCTCCGTAATAATTCTCGGTAACTGACGGGGGTTTGTCGGTGTCGGGGACATTGCGCAAAGCATTCGACACTTGGAAACTTACTAACCCTGGGCCTAGTACGCGTACTCGCGCTATGCGAAGCTACGCAAAGACGTTCTCGCACTACGCGAGCTTCGCGAGCGTGCGTATTAGCTTGCTGGTCCCGTTCGCGAGCCGTTTTTCTTGCTCGTGAGCGCGTTGTGCGTGTTCGGGGTGCTGTGTGGTGTTCGTGGGATTGTAGCGTGCGACCTTACCCATGTGGTGGGCTATGGGCGCGGCCATCTTGTTTTTTCAATTGTCCCGCACGCTCGCGTCCCCTATTTCCTCTTCCGGGTCGCGTATAACGTGTTCGCGCGGTGCACGTCTTGTTCGGGAACACAACTACTTGTTCACGCTGACAAAGTGCGTGTTCGCGTGAAATCGCGCGCGAACTTACCCACGTGGTCGCGATGGGGGTGGCCATCTTGTTTTTCACACTCTATGCTATGGTTCCGGGCCTAGTTTTCTAACCACCTTATATCTGTGCAATCTTTACCTATTTTCACAGTTTCTTACGTTTTTTACTTATCATCTATCTCTCTCTGTCCCTAAGTTTATATTTTGCATTTTATTTCTACTTTTCCACCTTTTTTTAAACTTTTCTACTTTTTTATTTTACTTCTTTATTTAAGCTCCTACTTCTTTCCCCTAACTTTTTTTCCTTTTGTTCCAACTTTTCTTTTCCACCACCACCTCCACCCCAGAACCATGGCAAAGGGGAGCAGCAGAACCGGCTCGAAGGGCAAGGCCCCTGCGCCCAAGAGCCGGCTGCCTTGCGGCAGAATTCGACCTTCAGGGGTGAAGGCCCGGAATATTTTCGGGGAGGCGAAGGTGGCCGCCCTTGTTTTTTTATCCAGCGCCACCTCCCCTTGACCTTGGCAGCAGGCGGCAGGCCAGGCTCTGGTTACCTCCCAGAGGAGCGTCACCGCCGGTGGGCGAAGGTGCGCCGGGCAGTCTTCCGCCGCACGGATATCCGGCGCACCCACCAGCAGCTGGCCCACCGGTGGGCAGACATTCTGGACAGGGAGCAGGGCCTGTTGGACCTGCTAGGTGTCGAGGTCGTGGGGCTTGGTGAGTAGCTAGTAATATTAATATATGTATGTATAGTAGTATAAGTATTGTGTATAATTCTTGGACAAATAAGTAACACGATTACTTGTGCGCTTAGTTACATTGCAGATCAATTCCGTCTCAAAATCTTCTGTTACTGTATGACACAGGTGCTGCTCGCTCGCCACGTCTCTTACTGGTTTGTAACTGTGCGCTAGCTTGGGCTGGTGATTATTGATGTTAGAGTTTACTTTAGAGAACTGAAGTTATTTAATGCTATTGCTAGAGTCTAGTCCTTACATTGTCCTTTAGTGAAATAGTGGTGGATGGATAGTATTAGTTCATATTTTCTTAACGGTCTGCATGACGCAGCGCCTCCTCTGTCACTGAATGCTTAGTTAGTTCTTATTTATCCCACCCCTCCATAGAACCGGTTTGCAGTTTGTTTACTGAGTGGTAGGCTTAGCAGCAATAGCATTGCCACGTCAGTCAGTAGCACTTCATATGACGCAAGCAACCAACAATTTCGTGTATGCACAAATGTATGCATGTGTCCTACTCCTCCATCTCATCTATGCATGTTTGCGGGCAAAAATAAAATGGAAATGCAGACTTACTGAACAATTGGCCCGGCTGGATTCTGGAATAGGTGGTGTAGGTCAGGAGGTACTGGCTTCGTTAGTATATTCTGCAATCAGAATGTCTATGGAACATTTGATTAGTGTTCTATAAGTAGAGGTCTGTGAATCCTGCAAGCCAGTAGTCATTTAGACTTCGAAGTAAATTTTATTGCAATTGTTGTTTCCTAAAATGTTTGAGAGGATTTTTGAATGATGTATTTGTTTCACAGCACTCAATGTTTCTCTTTCTTTATTATTTCTTACATGATCAGCACCACCCAGGGCACGAAGACGGGGTCCGAGTCGGCGGGACAACCACCAGAGGAGCGCTCCTCTACCGAGGATCCTGCTGCTGGCCCCAGTAAGTCCTCCAGTGCTTATATTATTATGAATTATATTTCCCTAACTTTTTAACGCTCCTTATTGTTTCAAACCTATTAAGCCTCCTTCCTAATTAAATGTTAGCTAAACACTCTTTGGTCTTCAATTTGTTTTCCAAATTTTGGGTATCTAATGCCATCCCTGACTTTAAATTCCTTCAAACTGCCTCTGCCCGATGACTCTCTGTGCTACTACTACTATTAGACTGTCTTTAGCTAAGCTTGCCCTGTTGGCCACTCTTTAGTTAAGATAAAGCTGTGATAGAATAGCTGTAGCCACTGGGTCCACTCCTGTCTTTTGCGTTGTCCTCTGTAATCTCTAGTCGTGTTCAATTCCCACACCAAAAAATGCGCAACCAGATGTTTGCCTACTATTTTTTGTTAGGTTATTATTCTACTACTACTGTTGCAGTTATTCTCTGCACAGGCACATACAGAACTATGCACAAGAAAAAAGGATGTTGGTGATAGGGAGGTTGGACCTTACTTACACCCTAGTCACAGAACTCAGTCAGAAGAACCCACAATTCAACGACAGTCTACCTACCTAAGTGTCTCAGTCATAGTCATTTGACCCACTCCCGACCCCCACACGAAGATAGTTAGATATACCCAATGATTTTATTACCCAACCCAGAACAGAAGAACACCCTTTCACTCACTCACTCGTTTAAGTCCACAACACCCCAGACACTCAAAATATACCACAGAGTCTATGTGCAAGTTCAAAAACTTTATTTTTTTAATAACAAGCTTTGTATTGTTGTAACTTGTAAGTTGTTCCATGAAAAACATCCAGCTCCACCATGCAAAATAAAGAAGATTAAATACTATACATTTTTGTACAACTAGTGCACGATAGAGAACTGTGGGAATTGTGGGAGACCCCTCACCCTTGAACGTATACTGGTTACACATGCATCTTTCGAAAGCTCTGCTAATCTCTGGTTCGTAGAAGGCAATCTTCTCATCTGCCTATGAGAAAAATGTTGCACGTTAGACAGTGAATACAACTATGCCAGTTTTTAGCTGTCATGCCAAAAATTGTTACATTATGGATAAGCAAAAGGGATTAACAATACTGTAAGTAAGTAAGTCAACCTCATTAGTTGTATGCAACACTCATGTGGCCTCAAAGGTGTCTTTCTTACTGTGCAACAAGCTGCGAGGTAACAACATGGGCAAAACAGTAGACCCGGATCATTCTAAAATGGTTACATGGCTCAGGCTAACTTTCCAAAGACTAGAGTAGGAGTAGAGATCAGATGACGCTAGGGACCATCTAATAAATTAAAACTAAACTCTGTCTAATGACTGCTGTACAGTAGTACGCAATTTGGACTAGTTACACTTACAACGCTTTATGTTGTACGTAACTGTTTTTTCAATCTTCCTTCCTGGTGAAGTACAACTAGTAAAATAGGGGGAGGTGTGCAGGCATCTAAAAAGGTGTGCTTGCTTTTATAGGTGCACAATCACTACCAACGACCAGTGCCGACGGGGCCAGCGGCAATACTACTAATGCCATCCAGGAGGGGACAGTGGCTGCGGCACCTGCAGTAGCACCAGTGGGGGAGGAAACTTCAGTGGTGTGCGGTGGTAAGTTATATTCATTACTTATTTGCATTACTAGGTGGAAGGGGAACATTTCCCTCACTGTGCTATGAGACTTATTAAGAAAGTATGAATTTTAAATTGTACTGGACAATATACAATGGTTGAAGAAGACACCCTTTGCAGCATTACCAGCGTGATTTGAGTAAATAAGGCCTCATCTTTCAGACTCCAACTCAGCTGTGAAAGTTATGGAGAAGACTAAAAGTCAGATCAGATGACCTTGAGGGATGTGTTCAACAAAAAGGGAAAGAAGTGAACTAGGGTGGAAGGAGGAAGGACAAAAGATGTAATAAGACTACCATAGAAGGATACTTTGGAAGGTTCATGCACGTGGCTGAAATGAATCCGATGCATGGGTTGTTGAAGGATGGGTAGAACTGGAAGGTGAAAGAGAAGATGCATGCCTGGTTGGGCAAAACAATATGGGTGCATGGATATAGTGGATAGCAAGAATCATGAGCGGAGTTTGTGTCAATGAAACCCAAGGCAAAGAAGGAGTGGACGCATGGGTGGTTGTTGGTGAAAGTGAAACCAACTAAGGCGATAATAAAGAATGATAGACATTTATTTTTATTGGTTGTTTTCCCCCTAAATGTATTGTATTCATCATACGTGGAGACTGTCACTGGAAGCAGAGTCTTACTTTGAAAATATAAAAGGAGATACAAAAAATACTGGTGTTCTTCTGTGTACTCAAGTCCACCCATAGTACTAGGGCCAGTATAATGCCAGAATAAACTTCAACAAAAGTTACAGGCAGGGGAAGCAGGAGGATAGATTAGATAGATACTAAACGTTGCCACCATTTGTTTGTACTGCGCTTGGTAGTGCTACTATGCCACTATGTGTTGAATTAATTTGGAAGAGTTTCAGTTACAATTCTGTTTCTTTTTTTATAGATACTCATACTCCTTCCCAACAAAAACCAACAAGGAAGGAGTTGGCAGTCAGGGCCCGGCAAAGGAAACTGCAGGCCATGGTGGAGGAGTACCGCCGGCTGGTGGCTGAGGCCGAGGAGGAGGAAGAGGCAGCAGCTGCTGCCTCTACCAATGCCCCAGGCCCCAGCCAGGCCCCACCTGCAGGAGAACGGCGCCGTGGTCAGGCAGCCGCTCACCGCCGGCATTTAACAACATCTGCCGCCCCCCCACATCATGGATGCAATTGCAAATGTAGGTGCAGTGCATTTCGGCAAAAGATTCTCCTCCGGGTGTCAAAGTTGAAGGATCAATTAGAGGAGCGTGTGAAGATATTGGTGGACAAACACCTTAAAGCCCGCCAATTGTGATGGACCCTGTTCATTTGCCCCTTTTTTAATACTTTTGTTGGTGGGTGGGAATTGGGTATTGGGGTTATTTTTGTGGGACATTCTTTGGACTTGGACATTGGTTGGGGTTAGGGTGGGGATAGGGGTGGGATAGGAGAGGACTAGGAGGATTTTTTTTATGTACATCAATAAATGTTATTTATTTTCAACGTACACATATGATGTTGTTTTGTGGTGGGGTTACTGTTGTACGTCACAAAGTTTACTCTACATGCAGGGCAGCGGCCAGTGTTTGATTGAAATAATGTATTAATTGACCACATGTAACAACATCATGCCAACAGATAGATGCGGTACCCCTCACTGAGTTATATTTGTCCTATTTATACTACCAGTCTCTCCTCCATTATACCTCCTAGCAAACTTCTCTTCTTACCTATGATTGATGATGATTAAGTTTGGCACTGCAAGCAGGGCTGCATGGTTTCCCAAGACAACGGAGAATATGCCGTGGTTGTGTGATGGTAGTAGTAGACTAGTAGACACTGGCACTAGCATTGGAAAACAAAAACAAAGAGACAGTCATTTGCCTGAGACAGAATGTGGGAGAAGTTGAAAAATACAGTACATAAGACTGACCCAAAAAAATACAAACAATATTGCAACTGCTAGTGCTAAACTCAAAGAAATCAATGTTGTCGGGGACTGCCAAGTACAAGAAGATAAATGTAGTTGTGTTAAAGGAGTCAGTAAAACACAACCCAATTCGTAAACTTAAATGTTGTCAAATTAAATTCAAACAATGCCACCAATTATTTAGATGTATTTGTTGGGTCACTTTGGGAAATGAATTGCCTTGTACACTAGTACATACAGTGAGCTTGGGTGGGCAAGCAGAAGAGGATCCTCGCCCTGCCTCGTTGACATTTGATTTCAATAGTGTTGCTTTCACCACATCTGCCCCAGCAAGCCTGTGATCAATTGTTGACATAGATTTAATGTAGTAACATCACACCTCAATATAAAACCACACAGCCCGGAGGAAGAGGGTTAGGGTTTGATGAATGGATGGGAACGGGGGTTTGGGGAAAGGTTTGACAAAGAAAACCAGTACGCATGGAGACAACAAAAGCAAAACAATGAAGACCATGATCGATGATCCACTACTACCCAATAAATGTAAAGTCAAGTAAGAAAAACAAAATGGATGCATGATGAAGGTTTATTATTAACTTGATGGTTAATAATAAGTGGTACTTACTTAACTACTACTACACAATTCAAAGGAAGTATTTCTTATACATGATATGAATATGACTTTTGCCTAGGCTGTATGCCCTCTGAGAAACTGTAACACCTGATGTAGCGGGCTGAAAGCTAGCAAAGAAAATTAAGAGATAGTTTAAGTGAACAATCAATTACCAAACACAAGCGTAAAATAAATGAAGAGGAAAAAGGAATCAAAGAAAATTACGAAAATGATACTAAAGTTAATGTATTATGTTATCCAGGGCCAAATGTGTAGTTGTATCTCGTCATTCATCTTTGTCCTCCCTTCCATGGACACTGTGACTGATTATATCATTCTTGGGCGCCTCTGGCTGGATGCTGATGAGGAGGATGGATTGGTAAGGTAAGTGTGAGTTGTTGCTCCACGTATAATAGCGCTGGGTGAAAGGCCGGCCTGTAAGTGTTGATGAAAGAAGAAATGGGGTATTACAAAGTAAGTTAACTGAATGAAAACATAAAAATAAATTACGGTGCAGTGCAAAAAAGACAAGACTCGTGAGCGAGAAGATTTTCAGACTGAGGCTGCTTGGATACATTGATTAACTTTACTCTTCTAGTTGCACAGCAGTCATCGAAAAGAACAACAAGATAGGAGCCTACACAGAACAGTTACATGGCCACACCACAACACCGGGCCGTGAGTCTGTGGCCCAAACTCCATTTACCTACATTTTTCACAGTTTCAGACAAAAGGCATCTATATCAACCTAGCATTTTTCAAAACAAGTGATTAAATCAATGCGCCAATGGCAGTCAATCATACCACTATTCTATTCCACCACTGCACACACATGTAGCCTAGGTCTGCTGTGGTTCTTGTTGATTGGTTGTGCGTTTACCTTCTATTCCACTTCCTGAACATATTCCATCAATCATCTCTGATCAAATGACTGACAGCGTGCAAAGATGGTATGGTGGTCATCATCATTATTCATCATCCGGTGTGGCACGTGTATGTGTTCTCCAACAGACCACCAACAGCAACTCAGTCTGTGAGTGACTACGATTAAGTCCAGAGTCAGACTGCACCTGCAGTATTAGGAGTACAATTGGATACATATTATTAAACAACATGGAAACATTGACCATCACTTGAGACACAAGTACTTTGTTATTATATTAAACTACTAGTATATTTCTACTTCATGCACATTTGCTCTGAGTCAGCAAGCAGCCAATGCAATGTATGGCATCATTCATTTCATATACCTATCTTTCTCTTCTTTGTGGCTGTCAGATCACAGATGCAGCAGAGTCTTCTGAAAGTGATGACGAGGTTACTTTAATTTTGGAGCCCTGCTCAAGTTCTGACATTGAAGAGTTGTGTATGCCTGCAGACAGAGGTGTAGCCTTACAAAGACAGTGATGCATTTCAGATTGGAAACAAAACAGAAGATGACTATAGTCACGTACATTTCACTTGTTATGGAGGGACTGTTAGAGGCTACATTATTGCACTATTGTCCATCTCCATCCAATGCACATTGGCAAGATGGAAATGTATTTAGGGTGAGTCAGGAAGATGGAGCAGGACTCTGATGAGTGGAGTGCACAGTAAATGCTCAGATGTGCAACTCCAATAGGTAATTAAAAGAGAAAGGATGATGGTGTTGGTTTTGAAGTTTGAGTCAGAAAGACAGATACACACAAATAAGGAAGGGAGAAATAAAGGAAGGGAGAATGTAACAATTTCAAAGCCTAGTTGTCAGGGAAGAGGAGCTCGTCCGCAAACCCTGGTGGTTCTTCCGACAGAAGTAGGTCCTGTAACCCACTAATTATTTCTTCCGACTCGCTCTCCTCTTCCAGCTCTGATTCACGTACTTTGTAGTCTGGTGGTATCAAGTGTTGATTCATTTTGATCATGGTTAACCTCTTCACGCTTTTGGGCGAGAGACTGGTCCTTTTCACAGTCAAAATGGCACCAGCAGCACTGAAAACATGCTCAGTAGAGACACTTGCAACAGGGCAAGCTAGATATTTTATCGCCAGCCTGCTGAGCAGTGGCCATTGGCTTCTTGTCCTATACCAATACACCAATGGGCTTTGCTCCATGAACACCTCTGTTGTGTCATCCAGATAGGCCTGGACCAACCGCTCAATGTTCATTGGTGCTCGGGATTGCTCGTCCTCTTTTTGCTTTGTGACAGCAACGGACTTACCCATCCCTATCTGTAGAAACCAAGCAGCTATTTTTTTGCTTGTGTCTGAATAATCAGATCCTGTTGGTGCGGTTGTTGTTATTGTTTGTGTTGGTGACTGCTGGGAAGCGAACGCACTGCTCGCATGCTGTGAAGAAGGACTTGACTCTGTAGGATGCTCAGTAGTACTTGCACTGTCCTGGGCTGGCACTGGCAAGCCTCTAATTGAGAGCCGTTCGTTTTCTAAATCAGTGGCTTCCTCGGCTATTACAGTTTTGTACTTGGAAACATCCCCTTCTGAATAAGGAATTACTGCATTACTGTTCACAAATAATTTGTACCGTGGATCCAAAATTGTGGCATTAATGTAATGTTGATTCGACACAATCTTATTTTGAATCCTTGTATTCTCAGATAAGCGGCCGGCTAAGGACTTCACCAAATTACATGCTTCAAGTTTTCCTTCAACACCTTCGTATGTTTCAGACACCTCCTTCAGCTCTTGCTCCAGCATGTACAACAATGGGATAGCTTGGCTCATATTACAGTCCTCCCTGCTGACTGCACGTGTGAAGACCTCAAAAGGAAGTAGCATCTCTGTCAGGCAATTTAATTTTACTAAGAACGCTGACAGCTCTTGAGGCGAAAAGCCGGGAGCGCTTCTTTTAAAATTGTTTGTTTTTAACATAGAACTCGCTCTTTGCACTTACCCTCCCTCTCCCCATCACGTCGCTTACCCGTGCAGCCGATTGAACACTGCTACGAGGATTGCCAGGGAACTTTGACGCCATCTTGGGGTTAGCCCAGGGTTCACGCACCGGTCTTTCCTGACATCAGCAGCGGGAGGTATATAAGACGCGCTTTCCTTTTCGCGCGCAATTTACTAAGAACGCTGACAGCTTCTGAGGCGAAAAGCCGGGAGCGCTTCTCATTTCTTTTAAAATTGTTTGTTTTTAACATAGAACTCGCTCTTTGCACTTACCCTCCCTCTGCCCATCACGTCGCTTACCCGTGCAGCCGATTGAACACTGCTACGGGGATTGCCAGGGAAGTTTGACGCCATCTTGGGGTTAGCCCAGGGTTCACGCACCAGTCTTTCCTGACGTCAGCAGCGGGAGGTATATAAGATGCGCTTTCCTTTTTGTGCGCAATTTACTAAGAACGCTGACAGCTCTTGAGGCGAAAAGCCGGGAGCGCTTCTCATTTCTTTTAAAATTGTTTGTTTTTAACATAGAACTCGCTCTTTGCACTTACCCTCCCTCTCCCCATCACGTCGCTTACCCGTGCAGCCGATTGAACACTGCTACGGGGATTGCCAGGGAACTTTGACGCCATCTTGGGGTTAGCCCAGGGTTCACGCACCAGTCTTTCCTGACGTCAGCAGCGGGAGGTATATAATGTGTGCCCCCTCCCTGCCGAAGGCGCGCTGAAGGCAAGCCCGTTTGCGCCCGTCCGCGGCGGGACGGGGCCAGGGGCCATACCCCCTCGCCAAGGATCAGAAGGTCTACTCAAATATACGCGTAAGACACTTCTATCTCTTCGTCACAATGCCTGTTCTGCCTCTGTATATTTAAACTGTGATGATGAGCCTTTTCTTTGTCACGAGTGTGGCTTTCCCTCTGCACCTTGTAAACCCATTAAGACTAAAGTAATTAAAAATAACTATAAACACTCAGAATACATCTTTTTCAGTCTTAACTGTCGGTCACTTGTGAAGCACAGGAACGACATTTACGACCTATTATCGGGTTTTTTACCTGACGCCATCTTTCATACGGAAACGTGGTTAAGTGATGGCTCAGGGCCCGATATTGCCAGTGCCCTCCCACCTAACTACACCCTTTTGGGAAAGAACAGGGTGGGTAGGGAGGGAGGTGGAATTGCAGTAATTTATAAGAGTCAATATAAATGTAAATGGAGCAATCTGAACTACTCTGACTGCGAAGCAGGCTTTTTCAAAATATATCTTTCTCCCAATTTTACTCTTTCTGGTGTATTACTTTATCGCCCTCCAGGTCCAGCTAGTGCCTGGGCTGCATCCTTTCCAGATCTTATTTCTGCACTTTTGCTTGAAGCCACCAATTTTATATTAGTGGGTGATTTGAACCTCCATTTAAATGATATATCTCAACCAATTAATGCTAATTTTATAGCGGATTTAGCAGCCCTAAACATGACTCTTCATAATTCTGGTCCCACCCACAAGGCAGGAAACCTACTTAACCCAATCTTCTCTAATATAGACACTGTCCTGTGTAAACCAGCCATTCCGGTTCTTTGGTCCGATCATTATCTGATTGAATTTAAAATTAAACAACAGCAGAAACGAAATATCCCTCTACTGGGGCAGGCACAGGGTAGGAACTGGAAAAATTTGGATGCAACTAAATTCAATTCACTTCTTGAAAATACTAAACCAGTTGACTCAATTACTAATTTAAAAGAAGAAGCGACCGTGCTCTCTTGGCTCAAATCCTCTATTGACCGATGTCTCCCCTTTGTTAAAAGGAAAATTAACAATCATTATACTTCTGCTCCATGGTTCTCGAAGGCCCTTAAAAATGAAAAAACAAAATGTAAAAACTTAGAGAGACAATGGCGGAAACTATATGACCCTAAAATTAAACTACAGTATAGGTCTGCTTTGAAAAATTATCATCTTCTTTGCCAAAATGCCCGGACTGAACATGCAAATCGGACTATTCAGGAAGCTCACAATTGTTCAAAAGTACTCTTTAAAGTAGTTAAAGAGCTTTCTGGGGCTGCATGTCAGCCTAAACCTCCATGCCTGGACACTAAAAACTGTAATGATTTAGCAGATTTTTTTGTAGGAAAGATCAGTACCATCTATACTGACTTTGCAAAACAGGCACCAGCTGTTTCATCTCCTTCAAAACAACTGACCCCCGGGAATATGTTGGCCTCAATTAACAACACGGTCCTAGATTGCTGGACTCAAATGGATATCATCTCCTTTTGTAAAATCTTGAGCAGCATAAAATCTTGCTCTCCAAACGATTTGCTTCCTCCCTCAGTGCTTCAAATTTTAAACACATCAAATAAAAACTTAATTATGCAATTACTGAACTCTTCTATTTTAGAGGCTGAAGTACCTGGCACATGGAAGCATGCCATGGTTATGCCATTATTGAAAAAAACGAACCTGGATCCGGATAGTCCATCTAATTTCCGTCCGATTTCTCTTCTACCAACTTTTTCTAAAATCTTGGAGAAGCACATAAATGCCCAGCTTACTACATTTATTGAGTCACACAATCTCCTGCATAGCTTCCAGTCTGGTTTCCGTGCTGGCTTCTCTACGGAGTCCACACTATTGGGAGTTACAGACAATATCCGTCGTCAAGTTGATGGAGGTGAAACCGTGGCACTTATCCTCCTTGATTTAAGTGCCGCGTTTGACACTGTTTCACACCCCATCCTTTTAAATACTCTTCAATCGTGTGGTGTCACTGGCTTAGCCTTAAAATGGCTATCCAGTTTCTTGACTAATAGGACCTTTCAGGTGTTCTCTGATTCTTCCAAATCTGAGGTTCGAAGGTTTCAATGTGGAGTGCCTCAGGGCTCAATACTGAGCCATTTGCTTTTTAACATTTATGTCAGCCCTTTAGCTGTCATTGCGGAACAAGCAGGGCTCACGGTGTATTCTTACGCCGATGATACCCAGCTTATCTATTCTCTCTCAACCAATCCAAACAGTAACATCTCTTCTCTGAGAGCTGGGTTGGTAAACATTGCAGACTGGATGCACAATAATAAACTCAAATTAAATGGTGATAAAACCGAGCTTTTGCTCTTTGGAAAAAATAAAACCTTATGGGGTCCCCAACATTGGCCCACTCAAATGGGACCACTTCCAATTCCTGTACAATCAGCCGGAATCTTGGCTTCATAGTTGATGATCAACTAAATATGAGACATCAAGCCGGCAAGGTAGCCTCTGTCTGCTTTGTTATATTGAAGTGGCTGAAAAAAATCCTGTGGATGCTCGCTTCGCCCACTCAAAAAACGGTAGTCCAAGCTCTCATTACATCCAGGCTGGATTACGGTAACGTTTTATATCTTGGAGTGGGAAAGGAAGTATTACACAGGTTACAGGTAATCCAAAATGCTGCCGCCAGACTGCTTTGCAATCTCCCAGCTGGAACATCTGCCTTAGCCGCGCTACGTGATTTGCATTGGTTGAAGATTGATAACCGCATCAAGTTTAAAACTCTCTGCTACATGCAGAGGATCAATGCAGGAGTGGCACCATTCTATCTTCAGGCGCTCGTGCATCAATACCACCCGTCAAGATCACTTCGGTCGGCCAACCAACATACTTATCAAATTCCGAGGATTAAAAGAACAAGAATGGGAGGACGTTCTTTTTCCTATTTGGCCCCAGCACTTTGGAACTCAATGCCTCTGTCTTTGCGCATTGAACCTCAATATCAAAGGTTTCGCAAAGACTTAAAAACATGGCTTTTTACCAATAGTCGTGCTCCTTTTCTACTTGATCCTTTATATCTTTAGTGTTCTTAGCGCCGGGAAACCTTCGGGTAGCTGTTGCGCTGTATAAAATTAATTAATAATAATAATAATAATGAGGTCCCATTGCGACATCTCAACTGTCATGGCTTTAATAACACCAATTGGATCCCCTGATCTTCTTGTCATGACATAAGCATTAAGTGGTATGTACTGCTCAAACAGCCGATCAAGCATGTCATAAGTAGCGTTCCAACGTGTTGGTACCTCCTGGATGAGTACTTTGACTGGCATTTAATACTCACGTTGAATGACCCTTAGCTGCTTCCGGGCTTTAAAAGAATGATTGAAATGCATGCAGATTCTTCTGCAAATGGTGAGTAAGCTGCTGACTTTGCTTTCATTTTTCAGAAAGTCTTGAACCACAATGTTAATGCAGTGTGCCAAACACGGGACCCTAAAATAGCCACCATCTTCCATGGCCTTAACTACATAACTGCCATTGTGGGTGGCAACAAAACCAATATTGAGGCCTCTTGGTCGTAGCCATTCAAAGACCTTGCTGTTGAACTCATCCAAAATGTTTGCAGCAGTATGCGATGTCTCCATAGCAAACATGGCTACAGTAGCATGTCTGCGAGTATCATTAAAAATCTCAGTAGTGTCAATGCCTGTAGATAGCTTATCTCTAACACCTGTAAAAGAGATCCAGTGTGCAGTGATGCACATGTAATCAGTGGCTTGGCTACTGGTCCACATGTCTGTTGTCAGGTGGATACTATGCACAGCACTCTGCTACACGGCTTTTCCAAGCAATTCCAGCACGGCGTGGTGTAGTGCTGGAACAGCAACTCTGGCAAAATAGTAGCGACTGGGAACATTCCATTTTGGGCAGAGGGTTGTCACAAATTCCAGGAAACCCACCCCTTCAACAAAAGAAAAAGGGAGAAGGTCCAGAGCTAACATTTTGGCAAGCTTAGCATTGTACAAACGTGCTATTGGGTGGTTGCGCTCGTACTTTCCCTCCTGCCTAAACATGCTAACAATGGTCTGCTGCTTAGTATTTCTTTCAGTTATGCCCGATGCAGTACTTCGCGTCGCAGACTTCGCACCCGTACTCCTTGGTGTCTCCGGGTTACTCTTACTCTGGTGCCACTGAGATGTTGCTGATGCGGAGGATGTGGGATCTACCACTGCAGTTCTGGGGAGTCGGACAGGGGTACTTAGTGTACCACTACCAGATAGAATGTCTCCCTCTTCTTCCTGTTCGACCCGTGGAGCTTCTACTGCTTCCCCACCAACATTAATGGTTCCTGCTTTTATGAGACGTAGGTGGTCCTCCCACTTGATTGCGTGGTGTTTTTTCATATGGGTCATTTGGCCTCCAGTACCATAGTTTGTACCAAGCTTACCACGACTAACAGAGGAATGACAAATGGAGCATATAGCAATGTTCTCCTCATTTGCGCTAACTGTAAAGAAGTCCCACACTGGGGAGCTTAACTTTTGTCTCCTGCTAGAGGTGCCACTTCCAATGCCAGATGAACTGGAGGTTGTGTGTTGAATTTCACTATGTTGCTGTGCAGTAGTACCACTACCTACTTCTGCTGAGGTGGGACTTGTGCTGGATGTAGGACGCTGCCGGCTCTGTGCAAATATAAAAATGGAAGTTGGAGGTAGTTTTGGTGTGGCCTGTGTTGGTGGTATGCGTGCTACATCCCTAGTCGCAGCCATTTTCGCTAGGGTTAAAATGTTGGTCTCCATGTCCTCAGGGCCAGGAGTAATGCTTGTGATGACTGGGTCTGACTCGTCATCACCATCATTATCCGGCTGTTCAACATCGCACTCCATAAGTGGTAGGCTTTCTGGAACCTTCCTTTTCCCTAGCCTGGTCTTCTTGGGATGTCTCTCCCTCTCATGCTCAGATTGTTGTGGCTCCCAATTGAGATCAAGATCATCAGAAGGGATGCTTGGCGAAGAACTCGATGGACTAACCCTCCTTTTCCTTAGTGGGGATTTGGAAAACAATAGATCTCCTGCATGAAGTGCTGCCTCTTCTTGCTCTGCATCAGGCTCAAATTCCTGAACTGCCCCGACTTCGGGAGGAACAACAACTACTATTGCCGGTGGTGGTTCTTGAACAGCAACTATTGCAGGTGGTGGTTGTGGTTGTTCTTTTCGTTGAGCATCTACTATTGCGGGTGGTGGTTGTTGAATAAGTACTATTGCGGGCGGTGGTTGTGGTTGTGTTTTTCGTTGAGCATCTACTATTGCGGGCAGTGGTTGTTGAACAACTACTATTGCGGGCGGTTGCTGAGGTTGAACATCTACTATTGCGGGTGGTGGTTGTTGTTCACCACTTTTCTGCTGTGTTCCCTCTTGCGTGGAATGTGTACTACTTTGAGATAGCGATAAGTTCAGGTCAGGCTCAGTATCACTGCTTTCCACCATTAGGCTGGCTACCTCTTCCCCACTCATCTGCTTGGGCCTGGGTTGGTGGCTTGGGCCCACTGATGCAGAGGTGCTGGCCCCAGCTTGGACCCCTGTCACTGCTGCTGCAGGCGTCCATTGTTTTTCCCAAAAAAGGTTTTCGGGTCAACACCAGACTTAAGTGTCACTTCCTTCTTCTGTTTTTCCTTCTTCTTCTCAGCAACTTTCTTGGTCTTGGAGGACCTGGTACCTGCTTTCTTTGGGCCCATCTTCTTCAGATGTCAGCAGCAGCACTCAGTTGCACAAGTTGTTGAGAATGATGTCTGGTCAGGTTAGTCACACCACACATGACGTAGTACAGAAGGACGTCCGTCTGGCAGTAGAACAGGCGATGAATGATGACAGACACCTCCTCTTCAGTCTTTTGTGCACCTACAAGCAAAGAAGGCAGAACAACATCAGTCAAATGTGGATTTTTGTTAGCTTTAATTTTAATTACTACTAGAAGTATTAGTACACTTAGTAAGAGTAAGAATAGCAAAGAACTAAAATGCAAATGTAGTGGAAGTGGAACTTGTTTATCCTTAATTTGTGCATCATTTCGGATGGATGCAGCATCAGTGACCTGCAGCAGATAGCAATGGGGATGTGAACAGTAGTAAGCCAACAGGAACAATGGCAAGACACAGGCCAATTTGTCAAAAACAAAACAGCACACTACTACTATCACCACAGCTCCACATGGGCACTCTCATCACAGGTACATGGGTAAAGGCCAGAAAACAATAAACTCAAGCAGGCCTATATCCCTCCCCCTATGGCCAGAAAAAGGAGGATGCCTGTTACAAATCACAGCTTAATGCAAAAAAGAAAATCCCCATGGCTAAAAAGGTTTGAAAGTTAAACAACAACACAAACAACAAAGGCATTTACAGTTTACACCCAAACAGTTAACTACACCCCGAACACCACATTTGAAAATTCAATGCATTGCCACCCATGCCTTAAATGATTTTAAATTCAACAGACAAAATGGAAATCGCTACATCAAGCATCCCCGCTGACTATCTCTGGGACTCTAGGCCTACTGGCAGAAAAAATCACAAGTTTGTAGGTCTGCGGCAAAAAAACAAAAAGCACGATGGAAGGTCACACAAAATGGCCGCCCCCACATGGCCTGGCCACCCCCAAAAACATGAAAAGAAAGAGAAGACAGACAATACATTCCTATGGCAAAAGGACATTGCTTGGCTTCACAAAATGGCCGCCAAGCCGCCCACATGGCCTGGTCACCCCCAAAAACATGAAAAGAAAGAGAAGACAGACAATACATTCCTATTGCAAAAGGACATTGCTTGGCTTTACAAAATGGCCACCAAGCCGCCCACATGGTTAGGCCACCCTCAAACAACAAAGTACAAAGAGGACAGAAACAGTAAATGGTCCATGCTCCAAAAACTAAGAGCAAATGACAACCTGAGGAGTTTCTTTAGCAAAATGAACAGCATCTACATTTTCGGGAAGGTTTTAGGCAACTCGAGAGATATTGCTTGCGAGAATGCAAATTCGGCGTGTTCGGCAGCGCGAACTGTACAAAACGTCGTTGTCACGTTCCCGAGCACGCACATTGAGCCCGCGAAGAAGACAAAAACTGTAAGGTCGCGTTGTAGCACTGTGCAAAGTTACCAAAACTATGCGAGCTGAATTCTAGGGTTATCTAGTGCGCAGAAAAAGCCATATTATTCAACACACACCCAAAACCTGCAATTCAACACCAAAAACACATTTTGCTAATCAATCCAAAGCCATCCATGACCTATGATGTTACACTTACAACTTAAACACCCCAAAATCAGTTGAACAACTTTCATGCACCCATGATGAGGACTCTAGTAGTACCCTTGGGCCTACTGGCAGAGTAGGCCACAAGCTTGGAGGCCTATGGCAAAAACACAGCGGCTACAAACATAAAATGTCTCCACCACCTGGCCAAGCCACCCACAGAAAGTAAATGAACTCAAGCAGGCCTACACTAACTACATGAACTACTAGGGTTACCTAATTTTACTAAAAAAAAATTTAATTCCACTACAACAGAGTATGCAATTAAATCCAATGCTATCCATGATGTTTTACATACACAACAGAAACATGGGTGGACCCTTGGGTACCTCTAGGTCTACTGGATGCAATTTCAAACACATACAACTTGGCCCCTCATGAAAGTACAGGCCTCCCTCAATAATAATTTTTAAGAAAGATTGAGAAGCACAGAAAATTGTAGTTAAAAAAAACCCAAACCAAAAAAACATTTACAGTACACCAATTCTCAATTCTCAAAATTACTTGTAAAAGAAAAGTTCAAATCCAAAATTCCTCAATAAATCCAAATGCTATGATGCAGCAGACATACACAAAAAATGATCCTTCCAGCTCCAATTCCAAATGAAAGTGAACACCACATGGACAAAGCACTGGGAGGAGCCTGGTGGACAGGAACAGGAAGTTGGAGACTCGGGGGCACTTCCTTTCTCTTGAAAAAAAGAGTAGAAACAAAAAGAGGACTCCTAGCCCAAAAAAATACAGCCAAATCACAATCTGAGGGGTTAAATGAACATTTTTGAGAAGATTTTAACATGCTCGGGAGATATTCTGTGCCAGATTGCAGTTTCTGCGTGTTCGGAAACGCGATCTTACCAACATGGCACTGCAAGGAGGATCGCACGTCCCAATGACATGTTCGCGCGTCCGAATGACGTAATCGCGTTTTCAAAGTCGCATGGGATTGTGCAGCCGGATTCCAAACATCGTAGCGAACGCGACCGGGAGAGAAAAGCGAGAAAGCGAACGCAGAACCACGGTAAGTCATTACCGCGCACGCGAGAATGCTATTGAGCGCGCGAGAAAGAAAAACTACTACGCGAAGTAGTCGACAGCTTCGCGCTCACAGCGAAGTGCGAAGTTGCCGAAAATTCGCAAACTCCGCGAACGGAGCGTAGTTCTCCGCCCAGGGTTGAAACTTACTGCATCCCCATTAACATTTGCAAGGACGAGATCGCGAACCATATCAAACGCTCCCACGAGTCGCATTCCCAACTTCACAGCTGCCTCCGGTTGGTGTTCATCCTAAACACGTATAATGATGGAAGGCAGGACAGCCATTGACGGGGTGCCGAAGCACCTAGAGTAGACCGCCGCAAAAATTACACCCCAAGTGGTACAGTCATTTACATCTGGCACTAAGTCTTTCTGCAAACTAATATGAAGGATCCTGTGTTTTTCCACAGGAGATGTATTCGGGAATACTGCCTCCAGTTGGTCGAGTTTCTCGACAAGCCTAAAAGGCATCTCATCCTTATCCTGGGGAAGCTTGCCCATAACCACATTAACCATAACGGGACTAAGCTTTAGTCCGTTCGTTCCAACTGGATGTGCCGCACCAACCGGGCCCCACCCGGGAGGTTGCTGGAAATGTAATGAACCAGACCCCTTATCACTGTGACAGCAGAGTTATAAAGGGGTCTCAATTTGGGAGTTGTCAACCGTGGCACATTAGGATGCGGGGTATAAGTAGCAAAAACAGGCCAAGATGCGCCTGCAATCGACAACGGTCTTTGTCCTACCGCCGTTATTATGTGTGGGAGTGCCCCATTAAACCAAACGGCATGCTACCAAACAGAAATCGGAACTTCCTGTGTCCTATATGGAGTGTACTCTGCAGGCACGGCAGATGGAGTGTAAGAGTGAAGTACACCAGTACACCAGAAACAGCATCAACCACAGGAAACGTAAACCATGAATAAAATAACTGAAACGGGTATGATGCGTCAGCAGATAGTACAAAAACCACTACCTGTCCCTCCAAAGAGACTACGAAATCCTGCAAATGTTTCCGCACAGCCAAACGACTGGGAGCTGGGATATCAACCACAGCCATATTGACACAGTGAAAGACAAATACAATGGAATATAAAAAGCACAACTGGATAGTAATTCAATGTAAAATCTTTTTATATTATCAAGCTTGAAAAGACCTATGTAAGTATAGGTAGATTTATCCGTCACTACTGTCGACTGGAAACAATAGTGAGGGGGTCGTGGACTGATACAAGCACTACTCAAGAGTCTCACAATAAGACCACATCGTTGGTGGCGCCATGTTGCAAGGATCCTGCTTACTCACAAAACTGTGCACAGAGACCTAGGACATCAGTGAGTTGTGGTGTACCAAAAACTCATCTAAGTACTTAGAAAAACCCCAACCAGCTAGCATCAGTGTCACATTAGCTCTTCGTCCTATAGCAAAGTAACCAATGATTAGACAACCTAGAACATGCGACTTAGTACGAACTCAGGAATGGTGGGAAGTAAGAACACTCTTTCGTTATACTCTCATACCAGTCCACAACAGGAGTAAATAAGAGACACAGTGAGGTTAAAAGATTTATTTTAACCACGTGATCTCATGTGCAGTATCTTAGCCAACATAAGCAGACATATTAATAAAAATAATATGGTCAGCATTGTTACAATTCCATAATATACAAAAGGAGAAATCATATTACAATGATGGTGAAAACAGGTCCTATAGCGCCTAGTTTAACACCCTCCCTATATAGGAACTATGTATTATAAACTAAAGAAGGTCTCTTAGGCTTATTTGGGGGACCCCATTACCTTTCCGCTCAGTAAGACTGAATCACATTCAGATCAACCAAAGCTCACTGCATCCCTGGAAACAGAAATCTTCCAAGAGTATGAAATCATGGCGAGTGTGCAATGATAAAGGCGCCAGAATCTTAGTTGGCTCATAGCTGCCAAATTGTTGTGTCTAGAAACCGTTACTCGAAAATGTTGAAAAACAGCTTACATGTTTTGATAACCTTGACGGCTTCAGCACTCACTGTACAGACTTGGGGCACGATGTAAGTCTAGAGATGTCAAAAACAAAACCTTTTTTCATGTATAGACCTTCGTGAAGGCTAACTTACAAAAACAGCTTTGCAGTGTTGTGTGCAAGAGCAGCAAAAGGTAAAATGGTGTTTAAACTTCTAATAAGCCATGCCAACATAACATGCACGCAAAGGAGGCCTTAGGCCATACTACATAACCTTCTTGTCTTCAAACCCTCTTTTCATCTTAATCCCACCAACCATCAGCGTCAATTTCCCTCTAATGGAAAATGTAATGGCATTTTAAAAGCCTGAATAGGTAACCCCCGAATTCTCATTTAAGTTGAAATACTCCTTTATATGAATCTCCAACTCTTTCCTGATTACTGGGTCTCTAAGTAATAGCCTCCTTTTACTCCATAGCTATATGCACCAGTCCAGTAACATGCCAGTTTTGGACTTGTGTACCAATGATGCAAAGGCATTCAATCCGAAGAAGGATCTATGCACATAGGAAAAGGACCTGTTATCCCTTTTCTTTACATTAACTTTCCCTATACATTACGTGGACCCTTGCCAGGAACGTATGACTTGATCCATCTTCTGGTCCAGATCTGTCTACCCTCCTATCCATACAAGAATAACATTGACAGTGAGAATAACATCCCAGGTCAGTCTTAGCTTCCAACTCATAGGGACAACACTGCATTACTCACATAGTGCTTTTTACTGTGGTTAATCAAGGTGGGTCCCAATACAAGTACCATCCTGGACTAGGTCTGCTCACCTCTTCTCGACAGAACATAAGTCAAGGCTGTATTTGCAGGGGTGTACATCAAAGTGGGTCTCATTGTTCTTGGCTGAGTCTCGTGCCCAGGCAACCTCCAACAGGCCTGTGTTCCTAACGTTCCTGAAGGGTAGGTAGGTTCAAGTTTGCTAAGACAGTGCAGTCATTACACAGGTCCAGGACACTCACCTTGTAACCATATTTTACTGTCCTGTCACTCCCACATGAGTTTTCAGTGCTAGCCACCATCCTGGATCTTCACTGTATGGGGGGGACAATGCCTCTTTAGAGCTAATAACACAAGCCAGCGAGGCACTGGAGAGTGCTGAGTGTCACAAGTGTCCCAGCATATGTCTGAGTCCTTAGTGGGATCATTTTCAGTGGTGCCCCAACATCATTAGATGGAGTTAGATTGGAGCAGCAAGAGATCAAGTCCTTTCAGCACGGTACGATTCCCCCGCACCCCAATTCAGTGCTTTTTAATCAATGGATCCTCACTGTTCCCTTGAAATATGATTGTTATCAAGGTTTCCATCTTATCTATGTCTGTCTCCTAATGAGGAAGATAGCTTAACTCATTCAAACACACTTAGTCGAGGTTTGCAAAGACTCTGCGACTGACCAAAGTCAGTCAAAGTAATGCAAAGTGACACAAAGTCTCACAATGTCTTGCAAGGGTATTTTCTTTCTAAAGCAAAATATATTTTATACTGGAAAAATTGCCTTTTGCATCAAGGGGGTGGTACTTGGGAAGATCTGTGGAAGCACCCATAATATTTGATGCAAAGCCCAATGTTCAAAGATAGCGAGGCCAGGCTTTGTATTTAAAACTGACATCTCTAAGAAGGTTCTGCTAACAAAGAGAAGTGTTTTATATCTCCAATTGTTTCACATATTGCATGCATGCTGCAGTGCCCAGTACACATACAATGTATGGAATGCTTCAGACTATTTCTAGGCATACGCTTTTGTATTGTAAGGGTATGCTGGAGGGGTATGCTTCCAGTAAAAATCAAATGCTAGATAGAATAGAATGGCACACCTCTGTGACACTGTGAAAAGGCAATGGTTTGTGTGGCACCATGCAGCTTAAAGCATGGAAGCTCAGGTGTTTACATCTGTAATAGGTATGTTTTGTAATGTGGGCTCTGTTCTGTTTTCTCCCTTTTGCACAATGCAGCACAGCAACTTTGATTGCTGTACTGCATTGTGTTAAAAAAATCCTTTAAGTATATCAGAAGTATTGGACTTCTTTTAAAATAGCCTGAGGGATACCACAAACACCTTAAAAAATTTAAGTTATCCAATGGGCAATTGAGGAAATGCCTTTATATAGGTTGACTGTAATCAACTGGGCCTCTTGATTTCTGCCATTCCTGTACTCCTATTTGTTCAGCCTCTTACCTCTAGTTACCTCACATCCTTTTCACATGAGCACAAATATTTCATTGATTACATCACAGAATCCCCGGCTGCCAAAGAACACAATTCTCTAATAAAGGCTGTTTGGACAAACAGTAGAACACTTAACCTTAACAAGTTAAATCAGCTCATATTTCGAGCCCAAACCTGCTTTCCCAAGCAAACACCAAATGCTCTCAACATACATTCTAACAGACCTATTCACAAAATGTATTTGATAGTACTTTAGTAGCACTCCTATAATACCCCTCACGTATTAGAACAGGTTATAAGCAAGCAGAGGTGTCTGCTTCCGCCTCTTTTATATTTTCCATGTGGGGAACTCCACCCAAACTGTAGAGATCTCAAACATGTACACATATGTTTTTATTAGTAAATGTGGGAGGGGTGGGGGGCTGGCTGAAAAATGGAGAATAATTACTACAAAATGGGCAGAGCTAGTGGAAGAGTAAGGATGGGTTTATAAAGGGTTATGGAGGGGCTTAGGGAGGGACATCCAACCACCTACAAAATAGTTAGCCCATTGCTATTTAGAAGCTGCAGATCAATAGTTACTATAGCCAAAAATGACCCAAAAAGTTCATATCTACACTTCTGTTAAGGTCAGCAGTCAGACCAGAACCACACCATGCACTAGGAACTAAAAATAGAACCCCGAATAAAATGTTACAGTGTAAAAAATATATCTTTTACATAAAAATAATGTTATCACTTTTGAGTTAAGTTTAATAAACGTTTTACAATTTCCTTATGCTTTACCATATCAAAATGTACCTACGTCCGCCAAAGTAGGATAAGTTATTAATATCAATGTTACACTTGCAAATTAGGCTCCATCCCTTGAATTCAGAGGGTAAAGACATGTGAGTCTACACTTTGTAGGAAATTTACAATCATAAATGTTGAATAGCCAAAACTAGTTAATTTACTACACAGTCTAAGAAGAAATTGACACATGCAGAATTACTCGTGAAAATGTACCTTTGTTAACAGAACACTCAGAATTCGCAGCATTGCTTTATTTCTTTTCTCCGGCAGAATTGATGGCAACAGTGACCAAACTACCATCCTCACCAAGCAAAGGCTAACAGTACATTTCGCACCCAAACAACTGCCCCTTCATTGCTTGCTATTAACTTTCTGGCTACATTTTGAGGAGGTATTCTCAGTTCCCTAGTTGCACCTAAGCATTTATCTTACACCCAGAAAAGGAAACACCTTTCCCCTTTCACAGATATTAAATTCAGATTGACTGTCTTATTTTTTATAAAACCTCCAACATCCCTTCCACAAGTGCTACAATGTATTCCTCAAACACCAAACTCAGTGACACAGTGGGTCTCATTCTGATGTCAGGTGGAAAGTCCCCGACCAGCTGTTGGAGGCTTTCCATCCGACATCAGAGGTTTCATTCCAACTGCTATATTAGGATGACGGTGGTCGGAGTGAAACCTGCAGGGGCATTCTGATGCACTTCCGTGTCGTAAGGCACCACAATCACCTAAGAATAGCAAAACCAGGCTTGGCTCCACCGTCGGGATTATGATAGCACTTTCCACCTCCCCTTTCATAGTGGTCTTCCGCCATGAAGAGGCAGGTGGAAAGTGACTTTGGGGGGCCCCTATCAGGGCCCCTTTTCCCCGGTCATCTGCTATGGGGAATGGTGGGTATCTATGGTGCCCTCCAAAACATCCCTGTACTGTGTGGGTGCCACACGGTGCAGGGATGTTACCAAACAGCCACTTTGCTATGACAGCTCGTGCTGCAGGCCTTTTCCACGCACTACACAAGTTGCCAAAGCAAAATTGATGTTGCTGACCGCCCTAGGGGTGGTCGCATCCAAATTGTGAGATCAGAACTGCCGACCAAAGGTCGGAAGGTTCCAGACCACTACGGTGTCTGCCCAACATTGTAATGAGGCGCAGTGCTGCAATAGAAACAATCACAACTGAATCCATATGATGTAAACATTTAATATCACTACACTATGAATCATTTGAGTACTTACTTTTTAAATTTCATAATTTCCTCTTATCATTCCTCCATTATCCATGATTCGTGAAAGATCATATACCTCACTCTATATCATCAGTTAATCATCGGTCTCTGACTGTCATTAAACCTACTAGCTTTTCCCAACTTTTATGATATACTCCTCAAACACAAATCACTGTGGCACAGTGGTAGGGCAGCTGTAATCTTCCCAGAATCTCTGAATGGTACTATCATAAAAAATGCCACTATGAGCCATTGATGGTCTTCGTATCTCAGAATAGCATTTAAAGAATTATAATCTGCTTACTATTTTGTCTTAAATAGTGTTTTCCAAATACTGTCCCACTGGCTGTAGATTTTCTTTTACTAATTTCGTGGGAGTGATAATTTGGAACACAATATTTAAGACAACATGTTTTCGATAGTCAATATTCTGTTAACAATAATACCATGCTCAGTTGCTTTTAAATGCTGTACCCTAGGACCCTGTTGGGCTTATAGGGTAGCTTCTATATCATGAAACTATCTATATTTAGTCAGGCATTATTTTACATGGAATAGGCTTGACTGTTATTTTCCAGAACAAAGTTAAACATCACTTTAGAATAAACATTCATCTTTGGTTTCCCAGGGAAAAAACAAGAGGATGCCTTCAGATCGTAGTATTTGTCAGAAGCGGTCCCTTCAAACATACACCTGAATTCTTGGAGCCATCCCTAAAAGTACAACATTAATGAAGTTGGCCTCATGTCCCTGTTTTTATCTGTTGGAGTATGATCAGTTTCAGGGAGATCATTTTTTATATAATTGTAGAGGCAGTTGTGACTTCATTTGGGAATAGATTGCTTACCTCGACCCACTCTTTCAGGAAGCACATCCCTCTGGCCACTAATACTTTATCCTAGACATATATATTTGCCTAAACAACACTACTTGTTCATTACATGATAAATGCTACTATCACATTTTAGGAGCATTCTTTGATAGTTGGCATGTGACTTGAAGCGGTGGTACAATCAGCATTGATATATCTCAGAGGAGAAGAATTCAGCTTGTCTATTAAGGTTTTGATCCAGATCACAGAGGTGGAAGAGCTACCAAACCCTCAATAGGTAAGAAAGAAAAAAGGTCCTCATTAACAGTGCTCCAGCTACTGGGCCAGTAATTGAAAGTTCAGATCGCCTTCCTAATTCTCTGGATGGATGTGCATGAGAGGTCAAAGCTTGGCACAATTAAGCTTGTGTGGCGTGGGTTCCAGGTCAGAACAAAACAATTATCACAGTTGAGTAGACAAAGTCATCGCCCTCACAGGACTTATTTCTTTCTTCGTTTCTGGAGACCTCCATCGATATTCTTTGGATTGACTTTCGTATTTCTGATAGACTTCGAGACTTGACTCTTCTGACGCTTTCATGCTATATTGATCTTCTCCCTTTTCTACAACGTTTTGACTCTTTTACTATTGTGCTGGTCCTATCGAAGAGGGTTTGTGTGATGGAACGTAGAGGCCAGGGTTGAACTTGACTGTTTTACTTCTGTGCAGAGACTTCCTTTGGTACTGCTGGGTGGTATCGGTGGGAGTGAGGGCCATATGGGATTCTGCTTTTCTGGCTTTGGTGTACTGACTGTGTTCGATAATGGGATTTGCTGCCTCTGTGATGTCTGGGGCTGGGCGGGATGGTCTTTTCTCTTTTGGTGATTTCCCTATCAGTTTGCTTATAGGCCTGCTTTACCTCTCTTAGTACCATGGTAGGGACCATCTGCTCGCGGCGGGGGGAGGGGAGTCCGGGAGCCCGCATCGTGTCGTAAGATATTCCTCCTCCGTCTTTTACCTTCCTTGGGGTGTAGTTTAGGGGGCGACAGGCACGCTGCTAGTGGGGTTAGGACGTAGCCATCCGCAGGGGTGCAGGGTGGGGGGTTGAGGTTTTTTTTTTTTTTCCTTTCTTTTGTTCTATGACCTATCTTTTTCCCTTTTCCCTTCTCCACAAGAGATGTGGCATATTCTCCTGAGCCTGTTGTTATGCATATTCGGGTGTCAAGTGTCTATTTTTATGTCCTGTATCCTTGGTGGGCAGATTTTGATAATGTTTGCTTATGATTATTTGTCTTGTATTGTTTTGACCCAGCTCCGGCTGGTATTGATACTTTCCAGATGCCTACAATTGTACTGTATTCCTTCATTTCATCTGCCCGTTCACCACTGTAATATGTTATACCAACGATACCCAAAATGTACATTTCTACTCTTGTTATAATTAATAAAAATATATAAAAATAAAAAAATAACAACAAAACAGCAAAACAGTCTGGAAACTTTTAGAATTGGTATGCAGTGTCCATAATCAATAAAGTAATTGTTTTCACTAGCTGACTGTGATCATTATATTTAAAAAATGGAGGACTTACAAAACACAGTCAAACCAAGTTATAGTTATTTTGCTATGACTTTGTAAGTTTTGCTACTTACAACCAAACCGTTCACATATCTCTTAAACATTACAGAATAAAAAACAAAGAATCAAGTTTTGAATGTGTGTTGATGCATTAAATAATGGCAGACCTAACTTGTTGGCTTATGGTAACTGGTGATGATTATTAAAATGGGGACATCTTGTTCACTAGGGGCCCTAGAGGCGCTGAGCCAGTGGCTCCCCAAATAGTGGACTCAATCTTGATAGCATACTCTGATGGGTTCTCTACACCACATAATGTTCCACTCAGTGCAGGGTCAATTAAATCAGTATCATGAGCAGCTATTCTGTTGCCTCTGATGAGGGCTAGAGAGGGCTTCACTGCTTTATTCCAATGGCTCTGGACACCCTGGATCATTTAGACAAGGCCAGTCGCAGTAGCAAAGCAGGAAAGCATACCTTCAGTAGGGGCCTTCTGGCATGTTCTCCCATTGTTATGAACCATAATAAACCGAGATTGGTGAAGTTATTCATTAGGACTGAACCTAGATCGTATATGTACACTGCTTGTTCACTGACTATTCTCATGTATTCTACTAAGGTAAACCAGGAGGTGACACTTGAGCATTTGTTCACAACCCCAAAGTTCGATTGCACCCTGTCTGCTTGTAAAATGTGTATATGTATCAAAATATTGTGTGTAAGACTGTATTGCAAAACTGCATGATGGCAATACGTTTCCAGTCCCTTTTTCGTGTTTACAGTCAAACACAGCAACCTAACATTGCCCTTTCTTAGTTTCAATGCAGCTTGCGGCCTCCATCTTGGTTAGGACTGCTGATATAAAAGCAGCCATGCCCCGCCGTCAAGGGCAGATTATTCAGCACCAGAGCCTGGAGTTTTGAAGTCAAGAAGCTGTTGGTCCCACACTCTATCCCCATGGAAAGGTAGGCTGTTTGGGTGCTGACCGCTCCCGAACAGGTAAGGAGACACCTGTTTCTAGTCAGCTGATCTTGAACTGCAGAATTTTGGATATTGCTTGGGCTCTTACCGCCCTGTGATCGCGATCTCTTGGCAAGTTTAGGAGAGTGTAAGCATGGACCAAATGGCAACAACATCATTCCTTGCATAGAGATATGATAAAGTGAAACGTGTCTCATTACAGCTGTGCATTTCTGATATTTATCTAACCCGGAGATAAGACTCTTTTTTAGACTTTACTGTCAGCATGCCAAGACTATTAATGAGCATTGCTATTACCATACCAAAACTTGATTGTTGCATGGTGCCATTATTGTACCCAGTAATAAGACTTAATTGCTGTGCATAGCAATTTCAGAACTCAGTAAAGATTCTAGTGGCATGCATAAAAGCCATTGTTGGACCCAGGCATAAACTTTATCACTATGTGCCATATTTTGAATTGTAATCAGAGACAAGTATAACACAAGAGACACACGATTACCAAGACATTGTGATGATTGTGATGGCCTAATAATCAGAAACCCGGCATTTGGTAACTAGCGATGAGTACAATGCAAAAAGCCTAAACATAACCAGAAACATTGTGATTATGATAATTTGAGTCTGAGATGATCTGAGACTTTGTGAAAACTGAGCCTTAAGTGCCATAGAACTGAGAACTTTTTGGTATCGGAACTGTGAGCAGTGTTGAAAGCATCAAAGACAACTCTTTCCTTACAGGTAATGATTGTTCATAATACAGCATTATACTGTTGGCATGGAACAGGTAATTTGTTTAGCAGTACTAACGGATTGCAAAGTTCTATTCAAGATCTCGCTCCCCCAGTACCCTCCCTAATTTCCTTCCCCTTGTCTGGTCACTCTGAACCTCTGTGAATCTGAACTAGAGTCGGGCTGCTGGAAGTTGGGCCTCTTGAGGGTACTACTCTTCAGGAACTGTGACCATTGATAGTATAATCAGCTCACAAATGTTGTTTTTCCCTAGCAGTGCCGTCAACATGACCAGGTTGGAGGATATTTGTGCCCTGCTTGGCAACATGCAAAAAGAAGTATCAGCAGCCAGAAAAGAAACAGCTGTCCTAGCAGTAGGGTGACTCATTTAAAAGCAGCTCCCGAAAGTGCAAACCCCCATCCACGTCTCGAACAACTACTCCTGGGCCTACAATGTCTCTGAAACAGGGCTTAATTTGAGACGGGGCTTTCTGGTGCTAAGCACCTGCACTTAATTGGTTTCTGGTGCTCAGCACCGGCACCTAGTTGTCAGCACCATACTTGGAACAGTCCACCACATGGTGGTGCTACTCATCTCATTTTGATATTAGCAGAACAGTGGTAGTTTAGGGATACAATATACAGCCAAGTTCCAGACCTTTCTAACACAGATCTAGTTGCACTTCAAGGTGAAGCTAAATTATTTTCTGGATTCTCCTCACATAGAGTTTTTGATCTCAGTGATGATGCTGCTATGTGGGCAGTACATTTTGTGTATTAAGGTGTCCCACTGCTTTATAATTGAAGGCTGTTTAAGCTTGAGTTTGAGAGGGTCTTTGACTGACAAACAATCCGTAGTGTCAGCAGACTGAGAGCTCCTGGAACTTCGACAGGGAAATAAGGACTTAGAACACTATCTAATATAATTTAACCACCTTGTGGTTGAAACAAACTGGTCAGAGGAAAAAAGGGTGGCTATCTATAAAAAGGGTAAAGGATGAACTCAAGGATCTCATAGGCCCAATAGACCCTCAACCTAAAACCTGCAAAGACCTGATTGCCTTTATCTCTGCAGCTGGATCATTGACTCGCCAACACAAAATGAGACAAAAAAAGACTAGGGTTTTGGCACTAAGTCCACCCAAGTGAAAAGAACACCAGTACTCTCAGGACACCAGTGAATCAATTGATTACAGGAACAAAAGGATTCTCATCAGAAAAATGATTTATGTCAGTATTGTGGGAAGAAGGGTCACTTTGTCAAGGAGCTCTCCGTGCACCTGTGAAGGGTCTTCCCCAGGTTATAAACTCCCCAACAATCAGGGAAAGGTCCTGATTCAGGGAACAAACAGGCAAGAGAATTCTGCGAATGCCCACCTGGATTCTCATGACCAATCCATAGCTAACATGTTACAGACCTCAGCCCGCCACCTTGTTCTAAATGTACATGTCATAGTGGTGAGTTACCTCAGTGAAAAGGTAATGGTTGATTCCAGAGCTACTGGAAACTTCATAGATTCACCCTTTGTTTCCAAACTAAAGAGCCCCACCCTAGTCAAGGAGTAGCCAGAAATGGTACGAGGAGTTGATGGGCTGCAGCTCACATCAGATTTGATCAAGCATGCCAACATCGAAGTAACTATGATCTGTCACTCCCAAGGCATTGTCCATAAGGACTTGTTCTCCTTTGATGTGATCAATGTTCCACAGTTTGGGGTAATATTGGGTATGCCCTGGCTAACAGAGCACCATTCAACCATTAATTGGGAATAAGAAATATTATCTTTGCTTTAAATCAGCACCGTCAAGAATGCCACTAAAAAAAGATGACATTCCCTCCACCTTAACTCAGCAACTGAATATGAAGACCAAGGCACATTACATAGTCACAGTTGCAGAACAAGATACTGAGTTGCCTAGTGTGTATGAAGCATTCCGTGATGCATTTAGCAAAAAGAAGGCACAGATCTTGCCCCCTCATTGGGCATTCAATAGTGAAATAGACTTAGTCCCAGGCACCAGAATTCATGTAGTAGGATCTACGCACTTATGGAACAGGAAAATCAGCACCTTTGTGACTACTTGGACAAATATCTGAATAATGGCTTCAACCTGAAATCCAAGTCTCCAGCAGCGTCTTTTCTCTTCTTCATGCTGAACAACAAAGGTGAACTGCTCACCCACATCCACTATCATGCACTTAACAGCATTACAATAAAAAACGGTACCCTTTGCAGTTAATTTCTCGGGCTCCTGGGATGGCTGCAAACAGCCACCATTTACACAAAGGTAGCCCTGAAAGGGGCATACCACTTAGTGCACATTATACCGGAGACAAATGAAAAATGACCTTTTGGACCCGATCCATTCTTTTCAAGTATTGCACAATGCCTTTGAGGTTGTGTAATACCCATGTGGCATTCCAATTCTTCATCAATTACATCCTGCATGAGCTCTTAGACCATTTCGTAATCGTCCACATAGACAATATTTTAACATACTCTACATCCCTGAAGGAACATGAGGAACACATCAAGATTTATTTAACAACCTTACGTCAACGTGCTTTATTTTGTAAGTTACCGAAATGTGACTTTCATGTACCAAAGTGGAGTTCCTGGGCTGCATACTATCCCACCAAGAGATAATAATTTAATGTATGTGAGGTGAATTTCTTGGACTTCATACAATCCCCCAAAGGGATAACAATTATTCATCAATTACATCCTGCATGAGCTCTTAGACCATTTCGTAATCGTCCACATAGACAATATTTTAACATACTCTACATCCCTGAAGGAACATGAGGAACACATCAATATTGATTTAACAACCTTTAAGTCGACATACTCTATTTTGTAGGTTACCAAAATGTGACTTTCATGTACCAAAGTGGAGTTCCTGGGCTGCATACTATCCCCCCAAGAGATATTAATTTAATGTATGTGAAGTGAATTTCCTGGACTTCATACAATCCCCCAAAGGGATAACAATGGGTGAAAGAAAAGTGCAAGCTATCCAGGAATTTCTCGAGCCAAAGTCTGTCAAAGATATCCAGCGATTCCTTGGCTTCACAAATGTCTATAGGCATTTTATTAGCTACTTTTCAACCAAAGCTACTCCTTTGACCCAGCTCTTAAAGACGGGTTAAATTCACTAGGACACAAGAAGCCACCACTGCATTTCAAGAAATAAAAAACTCGTTCATGACAGCCCCAGCTCGTAGACACCCTGACATTAGTCAGCCATTCATACTGGAGGCTGATACATCCTATTCAACTACACATACTTTTGCAAAAGGATTCGGATTCCGATCAATTGCACCCAGTAGCACAGCTATTCAAAAAGTTGTTTTTTGGCCGAACTCAAGTACTCAGTGGCAAAGAAAAGGACTGTTGGCCATTTACCTTGCCTTCAAGGAAGGGCGTCCCTACCTATTTAGGGTAAGGAACCCAATCACTATGTGTACAGATCACATCAACCTGCAGTTCTTGTGGTGTGATCAAGCACTGACACCAAGGCAATTGCGCTGGACACTTTTCTTTTCGAAATTCGAATACACTATAACCTTCAGAACAAATCGTGGGGGTCACCATGTCAGATCAAATATTTTGAAAAATCAAACATCACATACCCTTCCAAAAATTGATCACCTGACAACAAAGAGGCATAAAACGTTCCATGCTTGCAAAGTTGCCTTTCAAGGCAAGTTGTTGTACATGCCCTCTAAACAATTGTAATGACAGGTCCTCATATGGTGCTATAGTCAGCCATTGGCAGGTAATCTGGGAAGCACAAATATGCAAGAGCTCAAAAGCAGGATTTGGATTCCAATCATTTGCACCCGATAGCATATCTATTACAAAAGTGTTTACTAGCTGAGCTCAAGTACACAGTGGCTGAGAAAGGAATGTCAGCCATTCGCATCACCATCAAGGAATGGTATTACTACCTACTTGGCACAAGACACCCAATCACTGTATATACAGATCATAGCAAGCTGCAGGTTTTTTAGTGTGCTCGAGCACTGACACCAAGGCAATTGTGGTGGACTATTTTCTTTGCTGGATTTGACTCCAGTGTAACCTTCAGACCTGGTTGTGCACATAACAAAATAAATGGATACCGCAAAAAGGAAACTTCAAAATCTGTTGAGCCTGTCAAACCACCACCAAAGATTTCTAAAGACCACATCATGAGGGGTCACCATGTCTGAGCAATTCATCCAAAGAATCAAGCGTCACATACTCTTCCAAAAGTGATCACCAGGCAACAGAGAGACAAAGAACTTTCCATGCTTGCAAAGTTGCCTTTCCAAGGCAAGTTATTGTACGTGCCCTCTAAACAATTGTAATGCCATATCCTCAAATGGTGTCACAGACAGCCGTTGGCAAGTAATCCAGAAAGTACAAAAATGTAAGAGCTCATAAGCAGAAACTTCTGGTGGGCCAGTTGGAAGAAGGATGTTGTCACATATGTACAAAACTGTGATATCTGTGCATGAGCCAAATCAGTTAATTCCCCACAATAAGTCATTTAACACCCTTTGCCCACTCCAAGGTGAGTTTGGGACAATATCTCTGTGGACTTTGTTTTAGACCTTCCAAGAGATCAGGGGAAACACACCGTTCTGGTAATAGTGGCAGATAGTCCAAGATGGCTCATTTCATAGCCTGTGAAGGAACATTCCCACCAACACACATACTAACACTGTTACTACATCATGTGGTACAATGACATGGTTTATCCCGAACCATCACATCAGACTGGGGCTCTCTTAGCATCGAAAGTATGGAATGCATTGTATGGAGCCACCTATATCAAAAGCAATCTCTCTTCCAATTTTTATCCTGAGTCTGACGGCCAACAGCACGGGTGAATCAGGATATCAAACAATATATTCACTGCTACCTAGGTAACAACAAAGGTTCTTTGGTGGGACCTTTGGAAGGCCAGATTCGCTTACAATAATTGAACCACATGTCCATAAGCATATCTCCAATCTTTGCTATTCAAGGCATTCACCCATGCTTCTTGCCTTTGCTAACACCAAATACTGAAACAAAAAGTTCACATTTGTACTCTAAGCTACAAGAGATGACAAAATTGTACAACATGTACATCAAAATGTGAAAAAGTCAAAATAATCTGTAAGAAATGTTCTTATTGGAATTGAAAACTAAGCCCACTTTACCAACCAGGTGACAAGGTCTGGATCTCCACAAAAAACTTGAAATTTAAGCACCGAAATAAATCCTTCCACCTTTTATTGGCCCCTTTGAAGTAGTTGAATGTGTACATCCAGTGGCATTTAAATTTAAACTACTAAAAACCGTGAAAGTCCACCATGTGTTTCACACAGCATTGCTTATGCCCGCACAAAAATCAGCCAGATCATACCACCCCCCCCATAGTATTTGGTACCATGTGAAGTATGAGGTCGAGGGCATCGAGGACAGCAAAAGAAAGATGGGCAAGTTATGGTACTTGATTTCTTGGAAAAGCAATGGACCCGGAGAAGAGTCATGGGAGCCTAGTGAAGTCATACATGCACCCTGTTTGAATCACAAGTTCCATAAAACACAACTGCAAGCCCATTTGTAAGCAGGCAGTATATCTATTTTTGATGAGGAGGACTGCCTTGATCCCGGTTCTCCCAGGGTTATGAGCGGTTATGAACCAATATTGCCTATAGCATTATTACCGTTATGTACCGAAATTGGCTATGTTATGCACTATGAATGAATTTAGATCATATTTGTGCACTGCTTACTGCTTCTTGACTGACAATTCTTGTGCATTCTTATTAGACATACCAGGAGATGACACTTGAGCATTTGTTCACAACCCCAAATTTCCAATGCCCCCTATTTGCTTGGAAAATGTGCATATGGACCAAGATATTGTGTGGATGTCTGTACTGCAAAACTGCATTCTGTCGATAAGTTTCTAGTCTCTTTTTAGATCAAGCCTAAGCGGCATACATGCGCTGTCTACAAGACCTGTTGTTATCACTAGAAGGTCTTTGATCCTGTCCACTACTTGCCACGGGTTGACTGCTGTGTTGCTCTTCTATGCTGCCTCCTGATTGGTTCTTGTACCCAATAGATCACTTCAGTTTTTTAGCTCAGGAGCACAGCTCAACTACAGGATGATTCCCCTTAAAGAGTGTCCGTCCTCCTTGATGCAGGTATTATTTCTTCTACGCCCCTCCCGTACCCCACGCCATCTTTACCAACCTGTTGCTGTCTTTATTAGTTGCTTTCTGCCCGCTGCTATTTTTAATAATTGCTTTTAACCGGTCACTGTTTGTAATTCTAATTCTTTCTGCCCTTCACTGTTTTTATTAATTGCTTTAGACTGCCACATTATCAGCCCTCCCCCATCCTCTAGGCACAAATGCAGCAGAAACAGTGGTCCGACCGTGCTCTGCGCAGGCCTCCTGGAAGTTTGCTTCAGGCTCTACCGTTTGTTTTGCCCAGTCCACAGCTAGTCGGATACCGTGGCCATCCCGGGGCCTCATATTCAGTACAAAGTATTGGCATTAGTAATTTTTATTTTCTCAAAAAAACACCTGGCATACAGCAAAGTTTTATTGTGCATAGTTTACTTTTGCGGTGATTTATTTTGCAAAGTCTTCTTTTAGCAAATGGTAGGCATATGAGTCATCTCACTTTTGGCTTTGTCGGGCTTCCTAAATCCCTTCTCATATTTCCTTCTCATCCATAATTGATATTCCGCAGGCTTTGTGGCCCACGGTAGGACACTGGCATTTTATATTTCGCCGCCCGCTTCCCAAAAACCATGTCTTATTTGGAGCACAAATCTGTAGACCACTGAAAACAGACACCAGACAGCGGAAGCCAAAGTTTTAGAGCAGCCAGTGAATGGTATGGAAATCGAGCCGTTGCTCCTAGAGACTGACACCACCAGCGCCAACACGAGCCATGAGGATGCAGGGTTTCTTCTCCTTTAATGTACGGAATGTAAGTGGACTTTTTATTAGCTCTACTTGAGTATTTGTGAGGGGAAGGGCGGTGGGTGACATTGTTATATCTTGCCAGCATCGCCTTTGTTGATTCATTCTTTTCTTAGCACCATGAGGGGATTGAGAGAAGGGCAGAAAATTGATGGGGCATTGTAATATTGGCTAGTACATTCAAATATATTTTTCTGCCACAGTGCTTTGCCTGCAAGGTGAAATAGAAGAGCCTGTTGCAAAAACAGCTTCCAGGTAGCAGTGGGGGTGTCACACAGTGTATTGGAATTCTCAATCAGTATTTTTCCAAGGCCAATTGTCGTGGGTGGCTTACTCAAAGCTTGCTATGTTTATCACCACATTCCCCTTCAATTCCCGAAACACTTTTCATTTAGATGGGTGGAAGGTATGGACATCAGCAGATACCGCTCGGAACCTCTGACACAAACCACTTAGACTTTTGGTAGTGTTTTTATTTTTCGTTTCTTTCCTGATGACATGGTGCAACACATCAGCTCACTGTTGCCATTGACTTTCGGGTCCCTGAACCTACCAGACGACTGGTGTTGTGCCACTTTAGAGGTAGCGCAAGGAGTATACTCCCAGCTGCTCCAAGTAATTCCCTATCTGAACGGCAGAACTTTCTGCCAGCGTACCTTTCTTTTGTGCTGTTTTAGTATACATCTTCTGTACTACAAACCACTGGTTGTGCATTACTCGCCTACTGGATAATAAATGAAGCAATGCCACACTGCTGGGGCTGCGGAGCGTGACTATACTATAGTGGCAGTGTTGAAACATCTCAGTGTGTATCAATCAATCAATCATAGCATTTATAAAGCACACTACAGTGCCTTGAGGGTCTCAAGGCACTGGGGGGGGGGGGGGGGGGAAGCTGCTACTGGTTGAAGAGCCAGGTCCTGAGAAGTCTCCTGAAGGTCAGAAGGTCTTCGGTCTGCCACAGAAGGATGGGGAGGGGGTTCCCTGTCTTGGCGGCGAGGTGGGAGAATGATATGCGGTGGTGAGGGCACGGTCGACGGAGCAGAGCTGGCGGGTGGGAGTGTAGAGGCTGTTGAGGTATGCTGGCCCGGTGTTGTGGAGTGCCTTGTGTGCGTGGGTGGGGAGTTTGAAGGTAATTCTCTTGTTGATGGGGAGCCAGTGCAGGTCTCTCAGGTGGGGTGTGATGTGGGTGCGGCGAGGGATGTTGATCAGCAGTGCGGAGGAGTTCTTGATGCGTTGGTGCCGTTTCAGGAGTTTGGTCGGGGCTCCTGCGTAGAGTGTGTTCGGTGGGGATCCACTTGAAGATCCTGCGAAGCATGTGGATGGTGTTGAAGCAGGAGGAGGAGATGGCATTGACCTGCTTCGTCATGGAAAGGGTAGAGTTGAGGATGACCCCTAGTTTGCGTGCATGGTCGGTAGGTGTGGGGGTGCTCCTAGTGCAGTCGGACAGTTTTGGCAGTGTGGGGGTCTTTGTTGAAGGAGAGGATCAGCTGGGTGTCGTCGGCATCGAAGATGATGTTGAGGTTGGGCCGTTGTGAGACATGAGCGAGAGGTGCCATGTAGATGTTGAACAACGTTGGGCTGAGGGATGAGCCCTGGGGTACATCGCAGATGATCCCAGTGGCTTTGGAGCGGAAGGGAGGAGGCGGACGTTCTGTGTTCTGCGGAGCGAAAGGAGGTGGTCAAGTCAAAGGCGGCTGACAGGTCCCGGAGGATGAGGGCCGCGGTTTCTCTGTTGTCTAACAGTGTCCTGATGTCATCGGTGTCGGCAATGAGGGCAGTTTTGGTGCTGTGCTTGCTGTGGAACTAGGACTGGGGCAGGTCCAGCATTCTGTTCTCCTCAAGAAAGCTGGTTAGTTATTTGTTGACGGCCTTTTCGATGATTTTGCTGGGAACGGGAGCAGGGAGATGGGTTGGAAGTCCTTGAGGTCCTTGGGGTCCGCCTTGGGTTTCTTGAGTAAAGCATTGATTTCTGCATGTCTGCAGCTCTCCGGGAAGGTCGCTGTCTCGAAGGAGATGTTGATGGTGTTCCGGAGATGGGGTGGGATGGTGCTGCTGGCTTTGTTGAAGATGTGGTGCGGGCAGGGGTTTTCCGGGGATCCAGGGTGGATGGTGCTCATGATCTTGATGGTGTCGTCGTCATTGATGTTGGTACAGGAGAGCAGGCGGTTGGGGCGGGTGGTGGTCATGGGAGCGGGAGGTTTCAGTGGTTGCTGGGGTGGTGACAGCATCCAAGCTGTCATGGATGTCGGCGATCTTGTGAGGGAAGAAGGTAGCCAGCGAGTCGCACAGGTCTTGTGAGGGTGGGATGTCGTTGGTGTTGGAGCTGGGGTTGGAGAGTTCCTTCACGATGTTAAAGAGATCTTTGCTGTTGTGTGCGTTGTTGTCTAGGCGGTCTTTAAAGGAGGTCATTTGGCGGCTCTGATGAGGTGGTGGTGTCTGCCGGTGGCGTTCTTGTGGGCTGTGTAGCTTTCCAGTGTTCGTTCACGGATCCAGTTTTTTTTTTAGTTTTCGGCAGGTGCACTTGGAGGCCTGGAGGTCTTCTGTAAACCAGCTGGCTTTCTTGCTGGTGTGGGTTTTGGAGGGCTTCTTGAATGGGGCGAGGGTGTTGGCGCAGTCGTTGATCCACTGTCTGAGGTTACGGGCTGCAGCGTTGGGGGTCTTTGGAGACTTTGCTCCAGCGGCGGTGAGGCATCTGCTAGGTGCGGTGGTGCGTGGTGGGTTTCCGGAAGGTGAAGTGGATGCAACGGTGGTCGGTCCAGTGGAGTTTGGTGGTGTGGTTGAAGATGTGGGAGCTTGCTGAGAAGATGGGGGTCAAGCGTTTGGCCGGCGGAGTGAGTGGATGTTGTGACAAGTTGTCTGCGTCCGAGGTTGGCGAGGTTGGCGATCAGGGTGGAGGAGTTGCAGTCGTTGTTGTTCTCGAGGTGGAAGTTGAGGTCCCCGAGGAGGATGTAGTCCGTGGAGGCGAGGGCGTGTGTGTTGAAGAGGTCGGCGATGGGGTCACTGAACTGCGGTCAGGGGTCCGGGGGTCTGTAGACGAGGGTACCTCTGAGGGTGGTGTTGGGGTTGGTGTGGATCTGGAAGTGCAGGTATTCGGCGGAGCTGAGGGTGTCGTCGGTGTATGTCAAGATTTTGAGGGTGTTCCTGTGGATGATGGCGATTCCTCCTCCTACTCCATTGGTTTTGTCCTTGTGGGGGGGTCTTGTGGCCGTCCGGGAAGGCTATGGCGATGTCGGGAGCCGAGGAGGGGTTCAGCCAGGTCTCCGTCAGGTGACTTCTTGGGTGTTGGAGGTCAGTAGGTCCCAGAGTTCCACGGCGTCTTTGCTTGCAGAGCGGGTGTTAAGGAGGATGCATCTGAAGTGGTTGGATTCTTTGGGGGTGGGCTGGCGGGCCAGATGCTGGTGAAGCGGCAGTTCTGGCAAGAGAAGAGTCCTTGTGAACATTCTCCATTTTGCTGTTTTTGCAACAGAGGACACTGGTCATAGATATATACGAGACATTAAAAAGACTATTACAGTGGGAAAGTGCCTGGCTCTAAGGGTTAGTTAGCATAGCGCCAAGAGGAAGAAGAATAAAATTAGGGATTATTCACAAGCCCGAGTGGACCAAGAATAAACGTAGGGCCTATTCACAAGAAGATTGAAAGCATAGAGAAGGGAAAGGGTTATTTTGGAGCCATGCCATCCACTGAACGACACACATGTAACTGGAAAGCAGTGGTCCTTGCAATATTTTTACCGGCACCAGCAATACTAGTAACAGCGATGATAATAGTGTATTCTGCTGAGCTTGAAATACCACATCTTAATGGACGAGTGGGGGATGGGAGTGATGGAGCTGAGACAACAAAATCCCCAAAAGACTATGAACAGAATACAACAACGAACATTACTGAAATGGGGGTGGATGTGAATAAAGGGGACCAAGAAAGATTGTGGGATACATATGAAGGAAATCAATACATTGAAATGCTGAAACTATATGTGACAATTTTGAATATATCAGAGTGCTATATTTGCACACACCTGCCCACAGATGCCACACATAGTTTGAAGTACCATGTGCTGCCGGTATCCAAACATGTAGGCTGTGTTCTGCTGCGTGACATGTTACTAAGTCAACACAGCATGTCTGTGTCAGTATCGATAGGGGTGACTTCATCTGAAGTACTGGCTGCTGATCCCAGCGGTAGCAATGGCTATAGCTATAGCAGAAAAACAACAGGCCCTCCTCTCAGACCTAAGAGGATTCCTTGTATGAATATACAGCCAACTAAGGGAGACCTAGAGATGCTAAAAGGATTTGACAGGGCTTCTAGGAATGAGGAATGGAGAGGCCGAGCGGGCTGGGATGACATAGAGACAGGCCACATGAAAGTGCCATGGTTCAGGGTAGGGGAAGTTTCAGCCCCCTCCTGTATCCTCAAGGATGAAAGGATAACACAAAGAAGAATACCAGTTTTGCCAAAAGGAGCTGCCAGAACATGCAGTTTTTCGGAACTGTTGTCCAAAGACAACTGGAAAGAATGCACTTCATTTGGATGCACCTTCGAAGAAGTTGCTCGAGGGGGGCAGGGATGGTTTGACTGTGAAGACAGGATAAATAGGATAAAAGGCATACTACCAACCAAGACAGTTCCCCAGATATACATGGGGATGAGCAGCTGTAACCACACCACCAGACTAACTCGAGTTAGGAGTTGTGACGAGCTGTCACCAGGTCTGGTAGGTTACAGGGGCCTTTTCTTTGTCTGTGGTCCATGGGCATACTTCTACCTGCCCCCAGGATGGTATGGAAGTTGCTACCTAGCATCCATCATCCCACAGATGACCCATTTCACCAAATTAGTGCCAGCAGAAAAGATAGAGTTGACACTAGTTAGGGCCAAGAGAACAGCCGCATGGGTAGACCACATGTTAACAGGTTTTGGGGCAATGATCCCAGTAGTAGGCAATATCTATACCTCAGAAAGGATACACCAGTTATCCAGGATGATTGAGGATCTAGCGGACTCTACCACTGATGCCTTAGGAAATATAACAGAGGAACTAACCTACATGAGGGCAGTTGTGGTCCAGAACAGGATTGCTCTCGATATCATTCTGGCCAAGGAAGGAGGAGTCTGTTCCATCCTTCATGAAGCATCTTCCCTGGCCCAGGGCCAGTGCTGTGTATTCATACCGGACAACAGTGGGAATATAAATAAAGCAATAAAAAAGATAAAATACATTAGAGATGAGGCCCACGGTATACACACAGGAGGCCTATGGGAAGACATGATGCACTGGTTCACAGACTGGGGTTCCTGGATACTAAAGACAATTATAATAGTGGTAGCAGCCTTTTTGACACTATGCCTCCTGATCAAAATATGCCCAGCTTGTTGTACAGTAATTTCCAGCTCCTGTGCCCACTGCCTATCCAGGAATGGTGACTCACAACGCCACACCCATAAGGATGAGGTGGAGGAACAAGAGATGATGAGCACAGATGGTTTCTGATTAACATATGATTCGGTATCAGATCTGGGAATGATGAAGCAGATATTTCTAGGATACCAAATACATTTGTTTCCAGGCTTATAGTCTTCTTTGAGCTACTAAAGAATTGACACCAGCAGGAATTCACAAAATGGTCGCACGCTCCATTTTGTGTGTCAGTCAGCTGCAACGTGCAAAGCAACGCAAGGCTTTCCGAGAAAAAACACGCCAGCTTCCAGCTAGCTATTGCAAAACCTCACATTTCAGTAATCATGTCGACATGACCTGGCCGGTCACGTACGTGCCAAGTCCACGTATACCAGAGGCACAGATTTCACCTATAGGGGAAAGCCCAAATCTGCTCTTGTAGATGGCACGTGGGCAGCAACACCAGGGTATAGACATATTTTGAGCCTTAAAAGGGTATGACACCACAATTGCCCTTCATTGATTGGTCCAGCAGGACCTCGTCTGATCTAGGTTACATATGCTATGATGCCCATCCTGTAGGGCTTGTACCTATAAAATGTCTCTGCACTGTCATACCAATTGGGCACTCAGTAAGTTTTGCTGAGGCATCCGTGTGCACGTATATTTTGCATTCTGGTTGGGTTCCCAATAAATCTTGCAAAACTTGTGTGCTGAGAGCGAATTGTTTATTTCAGTGTTGTCATTTATCCTTTATCTTTCAGTACGCTTCAACACTTGGGTGCGCTTCGGGGCGGCCAGGACGCAGGTGCATAATCGTCTGGCATTGAGTGCGTCGAGGGTGCTGGAGTCGTAGCAGAGGCAGGCGTTGTGACATACACTGGGGTCAGGGGTCCTGGCGCTGGGCCCGGTCCAGGCACGGATGGGCTTACCTTAGTCTCGCCTTCGTTGCACCAGCGGCGCGCCCGCTGGGCGCCTCTGCTGCGTGGCCTCCATATGAGGGGATGTGGGAGGGAGCAGCAGCTGGGAGGTGGGAGCGGGGCGACGAATGGGAAAACAGGGGGTGGTGCCGCAGGGGACGCAACATGGGGAAAAAACAAAGGGGGGAGTGGGCGGGGGATACAGAAGTCAAAGTGGGGGCATAGAGGGGACACAGAGGGAACAAATACTATAAATACAATACATACAATAATGCTAACACACTCTACAAGGGAAAAAGAACACAATGATGCTAACACTATATTTAAGAGGACAGCGCAGAGAGAGAAATCCAACAGTCAGGGAAAACTGGCACAGAATCAGAGAAACGGGCACAGACCAATGCAAGTGGCAGCAGTGGGCTCACGGCACACAGGAGGGGCTGTGTGGTGGCGAGGGGAGCGACCTGTCTAGTGACAGGGTCAAGGGTCGCTCCCCCCAGGCTGCTCACCCTTTTGAGAACGCAGGTTACAGGGTGGCACTGAGTATGGTGTCCACAGGGATGCCACACTCTTTGTGCTCCTCTATCTCAAGTTTATTCACCTGCAGAAACTGCCTATTCCTCTCTATCGTCCCTTTTATCTATTCTGTGCAGTTCTCACCCTATCTATTCACCATGCCACATAATTCCACTACACAAATATACTCCACACCACAGAATTCCTCCCCACACAATTCTACAACTAACAATTCCAAAACAACCCACATAATTCCACTTCACATTGGATAGATCCACTACACTCCAAACCAAAACACATAGGTCAAAGACATTGTCATTTACAAAGCTAATAGTTCTAACTCTAGTTCTAATGTGAGACCTAGTGCATTGCAAATGATTCTTGGGAGCATATGTATCAAGCCCTTTTCCCGTTCGCAAATGGGCCGATTCTCAGAATCGAGCCATTTGCAAACGGGAAAAAGCCTTTTGAGATGTATCATCCCAAAAGGCCATCGCAAAATAGGGAATGGCAACATTTGCGATTCCCTATTTTGCAAATGCATTTAAGGAATCGTGAATTGTGATTCCTTAAATGTAATTCTGGAAGAACCCAAGTTGGGCGAATTTGCCTTAAGAAATCGCAAATTACCACCAACTTCAAGTTTCCTCGAAAAATGCACTTATTAGAATTTTTCAATGTGCCATGTGGCAGACATACATGCCCTTAGGGTATGTATGTGCACCACATGTGCACACTTGCCTATTTCAGGGGTGCAACAGGGTGTCCTTTTGACACCCTAGCACCATTGAAATTGCACTTGCAATTTGCGAGTACCTAATGGGTACTCGCAAATAGCAAATGTCTTCCCATTCATTCCTATGGGCCTCTAGTCCCATAAGAATGAATGGGAAGGTATTCCTTAATTGCGAATCGCAATTAAGGAATAAGTAGGAATTGAATCCTACATACATTGCCTTTTGCAAATCCTTAATAGTGAATCACTAAAATTCGCTATTTTGGACTCGCAAAACGCTTTCTTGATACATATACCCCGTATTGCTTACAGTCAGATACTGCAGCCTAACATTCTCTTTTCTTAGTTCCAGTGCCCCCTGCAGCCAATATCTTGGTTAATAACGCTGCTATAAAAGCATCACACCGAGCCACTTAGTGTGGATGATTCAGCATCGGAGCTTGGACTCTTGAAATCAGGAAGCTGTTGGTACCGTACTCTATCAAATCCAGCCCCAAATTAAAGGTAGGCTGCCTGAGTGCTGAATTCTCCTGTTTCTAGTCAACTGATTCTGAGCAGCTGAGTGTTGGATATTGCATGGACTCTTACTGCCCAGTAATTGAAGGCCCTTGACAAGTTTAGGCAAGTGTAAGCATGGACCAGATGGCAACAACGGCATGCCTTACATAGTGGTATGATAAAGTAAAATGTGGCTTGTTACATTGGTGCATTTCTGATATTATTGAACCCAAAGAGAAAGACTCTATTGTTGTACTTTTCTATCAGCATGCCAACTCTCTATTGTTGTGGACTGCTATTACCATACCAAGAACTGATTATTGTGTGCTGCTATTATTGTACCCAGTGATAAGACTCAATGCACACAACAATTCCAGAACTCAGAAAGAAAGTCCTAGTGGTGTGTAAAAAAGCCACTGTTGTACCCAAGCATAAACTCTATTGCTGTGAGCCATAGTGTAAATTGTAATCAGAGACAAATGCAATGAATGGGGCCCAACATTACAGAGACATGGCCATGATAGTGATGGCTTAATAATAAGATCCATTAATAATGGAAGGCTTGTGGTAAAAGAAGAGTATGATGCAAAAAGTCTAAAAAATAACCAGAAACATTCAGATTATGATAATTAGAGTCTAGGGGCCCGATTCACAGAATGAACTTAAGACTAAATCCTAAACTTACTACTATTTGGTATTCACAGAATGCACTTACTACTTTCGGGATTCACAGAGTGAACTTACTACTTTCGGGATTTACAGAATAAACTTACTACTTTCGGTATTCACAGAATAGATTTAAGACTACTAACTCTAAGTCCGAAATCGGGGAGTAAATTCCGGCCCGGAGGCGGAGCTTACGGCCCGGAGGCGGAGCTTACGGCCCGGAGGCGGAGCTTCCGGCCCGGAGTCGGAGCTTGCGGCCCAGAGTTGGAGATTTCAGCATGGCAAAAATCCCCACCTCCGAGCCGGAAGCTCCGCCTCCGGGCCGGAAGCTCCGCCTCCGGGCCGTAAGCTCCGCCTCCGGGCCGTAAGCTCCGCCTCCGGGCCGGAATTTACTCCCCGATTTCGGACTTAGAGTTAGTAGTCTTAAATCTATTCTGTGAATACCGAAAGTAGTAAGTTTATTCTGTGAATCCCGAAAGTAGTAAGTTCACTCTGTGAATACCGAAAGTAGTAAGTGCATTCTGTGAATATCAAATAGTAGTAAGTTTAGGATTTAGTCTTAAGTTCATTCTGTGAATCGGGCCCTGAGAGAGTCTGAGACATTGTGATAACTAAGCCTAACATGCCAGAGACCAGAGACCTTATTGTTATCGGAGCTGTGATAAGCAGTGTTAAAAGCATCAAAGACAGCGCTTTTCTTACAGGGAATGATTGTTCAAAAACAGCATTATAGTGTTGGTATGTAACAGGTAACTTGTGTAACTGTACTAACGGATTGCAACGTTCTGTTCAAGAACTTCGGGACTGATTCACAGAACTAACTTAAGACAAATTCCTAAACTTACTACCATTTTGGTATTCACAGAAGACACTTACCCATCAATGAGTAAGTCACTTCTGTGAATACCAAAACGAGTAAGTTACTCAAAGTGAGTAAGTTACTCATTTTGGTATTCACAGAAGGCACTTACTCACTGATGAGTAAGTGCCTTCTGTGAATACCAAAATGAGTAAGTGCCTTCTGTGAATACCAAAATGAGTAAGTGCCTTCTGTGAAGACAAAAATGGTAGTTGTCTTAAGTTAGTTCTGTGAATCAAAACCTCCCTATCTGCAGTACCATCACTAAATCCCTACCCCTCGAATGGACACTCTGGATCTCTGCGAACCTGAACTAGAGCCAGAGCTGCCGGAAGGTGGGCCTCTCAAGGGTACTGCTCCTGAAGAACTAGTGAACCCTGACACCTAGCCTATCATTCTAGAACCATTTCAATGAACTGTAGATGAGCTTAAGAGCAGTGGCGGTGTGTCCATTTGGGCCCTGGGGCATTGCCCCACAAGCCGCCGCAGCTCCTTCGGCGTCTGTGAACTTAAGTAAACTCTCAGTTTACTTAAGTTCAAAGACGCTGAGGGAGAACTGACAATCATGTCAGTCAGCATGACGTTGGACCGCCCACCCCTTCAGAGTCTGAAGGGGGTCAGGGGCAGCAGGCAGCAGCACAAGTGCGCATGACTGGGGAAGGTCGTCAAATTTTTCTGCCGTGCCCAGTCATGCGCACTAGTGTCTGCTCTGGCTGGTGCATGCCCATTAGGAGAGCAAGGGTTGAGCAAAGGCTCATACGTCAGTCTCCTAATGTGCAGGCTGGCGGCTGATAACCCTACTCTAAGCCAATCCTGGCGCTGCCGGAGCAGCGCCAGTATTGGCTGAGGGGTTGCCACTCCAGTAAAGCTGCCAAGGGCACAGCAGAGGCGGCGCGGACCGGCGGTCAGGTAAGTTTTCTTTCTTTTTTTCCTTTTTTCTTTTATTTCCCCAGCCCCGCTGCGCGACCCCACTCCCCCCCGCACACACCTACAGGCACTGATAAGTACCACCTGAGCTATCATGCTGCAGTTGGCTCTCGCACAGAGCCGGGGCGATCACTCCATCTTAGATGCACCGGAGCATTTATTAGCTGGGCTGTAATTGATACATCTGATAGCAAGCCCCAGGCTCAGAAAGCGCCACTAATAAAAGACATGGCTGATCACAGTCAGTGTAAAGTGTCACTGTCATCTCGCTCGTCCTTTTAAAATGTATGCATGGCATGCTCAAATGACATTTGTGACCATCCCTGGGTCCCAGCAGGTGCAGGCGACTCCTGTCACTCTGTGCAGCGCCTTGTTCTATCTACCGGACCTCTGAGCGGTCACTGGTTGGGATTATAGGGTCATTCAGCATTAAGTTCCAACCCTAAATAGACCCACAAAAGTCTTGGTCTGATTATTGAATAGTTGGATGTCAAATATTCGCCAAAAAGTCCAGTAGTGCCTACTGAAACAACCTCAACTGCTCACATGATTTAGAGCAGATAAGTGGAGTCGGTACCTTTCTCGTTGAGATCTTGTGCTCTGAAATGAAGAACAGCAATGCCCTCGCACAACCTGTCCTCAATGTTGCCGGCATGAAAGTCCATCATCCATCATTTTTAATTTATTTGTATTTTTATTTGTTGCACTCCTTTGCTTCTCGTCTATTTAAAATGAAGTTACGGTGAGTTGGGACCGAAGGGGCCGGCAGTGTGCATATCTTTGCCTCCTGTCGTGGTATACTTGGCTATTGATTTTTCATTGTTTATAAGCTGTGCAAGGTCACTCATGCATCAGTGAACTGGGACGCCTTAAAGCTAGACCCATTGAACTGAATACGTCTTAAATAAACGTACATTACCCAGCCATGTATAAGCATCATGCATTCATTTCCTGCAATCAGTCTTCAAGGGGTGTGAAATTTTCATAAGTACTCTAGCCCCGAGTGCTGCTGTGATTTTCCAAGGATCACACAAGGCACAGAATGTAGAATGACTTTGACTATTCTTCAATGGCACTAGACCTTGAAGATGGGACCCCGTCGACTACGACTCCCCGACCACCCAGGTGGAGCCTATGCGATGAGGGCACAGGGTCACCTGCCAGGAAGAGGCGAGGCATCACAGCGTGCGCGGGGGAAGGGCACACACTCCCCTGAAATAACACAGTCAGCACGGAGGAGGACCCACTGACGAGTTGGAGAGACTCAAGGGAGCCCGGTCCCAGCACGGAAGGAGGGGTCTCGCAGCTGGAAAACCAACGCCGTCAAGAGGTGGTGGAGAGAAGGTAAGAGTCCAATGTGAACGCGAACAGAACAGTCCCCAGCACAAGTGTGCCACAGGCGTAGTGGCTCCGGCCCTGAGGTGTTACTGAAGCCCATGGCATCATCGCTCTGTCAGTTAGTGCATTGCTGGCAGCAGCTAGTCCCTATGGTTGCTGCTTGCTGCTGCCACAGCACTGACTGGACTGCAGAACGGACTAGACTGACTAAAGTAAACTCAGGAGTCAGCAGTTCACCTGCCGAGGTAAGTCCCAGGCGGGCATTTTTTAAAGGTATATATTTTCTTTTTTTTCTTTTATATAGCGCACATCCCCATATAATGTTCTGTCTCCTCACTAAATTATCAAGTTCTGCTACCTGATAACTCCATTTTCACTTGCAGCAAGAGGGTGGGTGACTGCAACCATTTTCTAGGGAAACTTCTCCCAAAACGTATTATTGTAATTGTCCTTAGCTATCACAGGCCTTCTAAAGTTTATTTAAGCAGAAACACATAACGAAAATACATGGAAAAGTGAACAAACGCAAGTATGATAATGAGACCGCAGAATTATGACTGAAATATTTACTGCCTTAAACTTTTTGTCATTGATTTTTTTATATTGTATTGCCTCCTCTGGTGAGGTGTAAAAGTGTCTGTACTTCTTCAGGAACTGCTTGCATGGGCACGCATGTGTGGATGAAAAGTGGTGTATGACCTATGCAGAGATGAGAGATCGAGTACTATAGAATGGAAGACCAGAGTTTTTGCTCGCCACGGAGCAGAAGGCAGTGGGAGAGAATGCCGTAGAGGTGTTGAGAGGGGTTCTCACTTTGGGTGCTAGATAAGGTGATATCTGAAGGAGATACCTCACACTTGAGAAGTTGAGAGCATGAAGGCAGATTTGGGTGTTGTGATTTGTCACAGTGGGTGAGACGTAGTGGCTAGAGTGGGAGGGTGACGATGTGTACCAGCGTCTAAGTGTGGCTATGTAGTTCGGCGTATCATCGTAGGAGGAAGTGATAGTATTTCAGAGGCAGTGACTCATAGTCGGGGCCACTGGAATGATGCGGCAAGATAGGGACAAATCATGAGGCAGGGCTGAGTAAGTGATGTTGCAAGAAAGGGGAATTTATGCGGCAGAAGGCACATTTTGTGATTGTATTGCTTCATTATTAAATCATTTTAAAATGTGGTAATACTCTCTGGGTATTGGTTGCACATCGTTAGTACCAATTTAACATCCAAGTACCAGCTTAACATCCAAATATAGCAGTAAGCCACAGAAAGGGGACCAGTCCAGCTTTGCAAAGTGCCTTCCACTGCACAGCAGCTAGTAACTTTTGAACCGTTTGAAGTAGAAGCTATGCATTTTTTTGTTAAAATCTGCAGATTATGTGGCTGATGACGGATTACATGGCAAATGCCAAATATATAATTACACGAAAATTGCTACAGCCACACAATCGCATTTCCGGTGGCCCTGCTCATAGTCATCTTCACAGAGGCTTTATCCAAGTTTTGAAGTTTGTTGCTTGGTCCTAGGATGAAAACGTTGTGTGGAGCTTTGTGTCAAACTATGGCTGGTGTCAGAGTTCAGGAAACTTTTGGGTGCACTCTATTGTGGGTTAACACGCAAGCTGGCAGATGCTTAAGTGAACTGAACAGCCGGCCTTGAAACTTTGAGGAAGAAATACACAGGCATTAGAATGAGATGCAAGGGTGAAGCTGAAATCCAGAGGCATGTAGCAGAGAGAAAGCAACTGTTTAGCAATATAAGAGGCATTTACTTTGAGGTTTGTGGCTGAAATGATATGTGTATTTTCTTGTCTTTTTTCCTGAGCTTCAATAATGCAATGTTTATTGTTATCTGCTGTTAATAGCGTGAGCCTTTTTTTCCACCCTTTTCAATATTTTACATGATAAACACTTATATGTTAGTCGATATTGTGCAGATACATTTCACTATTATGAAACGTATTTTCTCATCAGCTGAGATACATAGTAATTCTATTTATTTACATGACCTTCCCTTAGAGAGGAAGTGTACAAAAGGAGAGCAACATAGTGCAAAAATGAGGAATGCGAGTAATTATGCAGTGAATGGGACATTGGCTCCACTCGACGTATGCTGAAGCCTTAGGGGACAGCCATACATCTGTCCTATAAATAGAAACAGTATTACAAAATAATTATGCTATTTTCAATACAACTCAGCTGATCCAAGCTATCCAAGTCTTGATGACATACAGGAATCCTATTACAAATAAAATAACAAAGAGATTAATTCAAAACATCTAGCAGACCATAAGAAGAAATGCATAAAATGCACATTGAGTCCAAATGTGTATAAATTATGGATACATCCGATAGCAACGTGCTCAGTGCTGTGTTGACACAACAGTGTGGGAAAGTGCGGGTGCAAGCAATTGTGTGTATATCAAAAAGAAATGAGTGATACCAGTCACAGTGGTGCCCAGCCCCTAGTGTTCTTAAAGTTGTCACAAAAAAGTGATAATTACGATTATATTATTGACAGAACATTAGCATCACAGGTTTATTGATTGTTCCTTGCAGGTAATGTTGTGTTAGTTCGCTTGTTACTAGACACACTTGCATCATTTATGTCTATTTGACTGTTTGTTGTGCTTTGAGACACTCCTCTTTAACTCTGTGGCAAAAGCAGGGTAGGCACAAGGTCAGTTGTGCTAGACTCTAAAAGTGAAATGAAACAGTGTTGAAGTACATGTGCTTTATAATTGACCAATAACATGACAAAACGTAACATAGGTGGTAGTTGTTAGAAATACATAAATCTATAGTCAAGCAAAGGTGTAAACTACAACTGCAGATTATTTTTTTAATTGGACCCATATGAGTGTTGAGCCCATAACAGAGGCCAAAAATCCAAACGAGTAGCAAATAAAAGTTTCACCAGTAATAATGGAGCCCCAGCTTTACCTCAGCTATTGTCATAGTTTCGCCCTTTGTCTCTAAGACCTGTTTTAGGCTTTATGAGCTTGGCTACCACTCTCTTAATCATGAAACAACCAGTTGCCATTGTTATTCACATAATGACTCCTGGATGTTGAGGAACCAAGTTCAGAGATTAGAAAGGCTACAAATAATGGCAGTGGATAAAAAAAAAGAAAAATATAGTCTAAAAGTGGACAGCACACATCTCTGGTAATGCGCTCAGTAGGAACTGTGAATCTGTGAGGTTATTGGGACGTCTGGACTAATGGGTGGAGGACAGATATCCACTTAGATTTGATTCTAATGTTTTCTTCACACTTGTGCTTTAAAATGCTATATTTGGATCCCTCTTTTATTCAACAATTTGCAATAAATATGTGGTGTAAAACCCACCATTTGAATCAATTTTTTTTAATTTTCTTGCAGGGGTGAATCCCCCGCACCCTCCGTTTGAAATTCAGGCTCACTCACTTTGCTCGCTTATTACATTAGGGTACAACATTTTTCGCTCTCCACTTTCAAAATCCACCAGCCGCCACTGCTTAAGAGAGGAAGCCTGATTGCAAGAATTTGAAGCTGTACTCACTGCCTACATGAAGATCATAAGGAAACCTTCCAGATAGCAGTTCTAGTAAGAAACTTTCTGCTTTCCCCCCCAGACAGCCCTAGAAAAGAAAACAGATCAGGAAGACATGGGCATTGTTTGCTCCTTTGTGGACAGAATTCGTCCTATATTTTTCAACCATCATTCTCAACAAGTTAATTTTCATGAAAAGCTCTGGGAAGCTTCTACTGACAGGTGAACGTAAAGCTTTTACACCATAGGAGCCCATGTAGAACCTGCTTCTTACAAAGACATATAATAGCATACCAGGACCCATGCCTATTGTCTTAGTGAATGGTTGTGCTCCAGCCGGTTCTTTCCTAAATGCATATCTACATACATACAGGCTTTGCTCATGGATAAAGTCCCATGTGCATACGTTCCAATAATTGTAATCATATATTGTTGTGATCATTTATTGCAAATGTTATACTTAAAATGTTGACAGGTACCATTAACCTAAGAAAATCCAAAACCCAAAGGAAAATACAATAAACCAAAGGCTCTGCACTATTTATACATAGGAGCATGAGACAACTGCTAAAAAAAAGCAGCACTCAAGGCAAAGCATAGCTATCCTTTCAATAACCAGTGCTTGTGCATCGAGGTATAACCTTAATCCTATGGGATGGGAACCCCCATTGATTGTCTTGTAGTTCTGAATGTATAACTGAATAAATAGGACAGCAAGTCCCAACATGGAATTTTAAAAACTAGAGTCGATGAGCTACATTTGCATGAAACTGAAACAAGCAAGAGCTCTGGTTTTCTTCCAAGTTACACAAACATTCATTGGGAAAGTCCATCAAGGACCTGATGCCGCAGGATAAGGGACACTACAAATATGCAAAACCAAAGTGAAAGGGGAACTCCCAGGGACAAAGGAAAAATGGAAGAAACGGCTCAGTCGCACTGTGTGTCACATGATTTCTCCATTACAATGTCTTACAGGGAGACAGCGGAAGAGTTTTATAAAGTGTTACATAATTTTTCAAAACAATTTAAAAATTGCATTGTGCCAGAAGCACCAAAGGGATTTTCAAGTTGTTATCAATCATAGTGTTTTTTGGAAAATGTGCAATGTTATTATGAAAACTCATCTGGATCTATAGTTTGACTGAGAACACCAAAGAGCAGTACATTTCTTTCCTTCGAAGGGCAGAGCACCTTCTTTGCACACCTTCTGTGGTAGGTGTACTTCTTAGCTGTTTAGCACTGGTGATAGAAAGGATTGGGTCCGACCATTAAATTCATTCACAGACCTCATATCCTGCTTCTGATACTAATGGAGCTTAATCCTACTGGCAATGATTTATTTAATTAAAATTACATTCCAAACTGATCGTAAATCATGAAGACATTTTTAGACACCACCTGTGACATGACTACAATTGAGAGTGCTTTCTGACTCTTGAGAGACAAATCTATCTCTGAGAGAAGCAAATGGGCATACCTTCACTATTGAGTGAGGGCCCTGTGTCTTGCTCTAGTTTCTGGTAGACTTTTGTTTCTGCCTAGATCTTTCTCATCACCATGAAACCCACACCAATCCACAATGAGATTCTGAAATCCATGTCAGACATTGTGACCTTCTCATACTTCTCTGAAATACAGATTATCATTTCTATGAGAAATGTTTTCTCAGAAGGAGATCCACAATTTACCACCTGCTGGTATCAGCTTGTTGCTACACAGTCAGACCCTTGATCCCATTCCTGACAAAATGATCTCTACGTATTCTTAGAAAAATTCAGAACAATTTCCATTCACCATAGAGTCTAATGAATCCAAACAAATTACTTTATGTTTCAAACTTGGTCATAGACCCTAACTTAATATTTAACTTGGTCCACTCTGTCATGTCGCCATGCCTGACTCCGTCCTGGACTTCTGGGTCAGGCATGGCGAAACGGATGGGCAGGGGGCGGTGCGAGGGAGCGCCAGTTCCGAGAGGCAATAAAAGAATAAGGAAGCCTCAAGAGTTACCGCTGTCCGCGTTGTTATTTAAACGTGCGACGCGATATCTGGTAACGAGGGTGGGATGCGAGGACACCCCCCTCCAGCTCTGCAAAAACATGGAAACAGCGCCGGAGGTCGTGAGGACCACAAAAGGAGGCGCGCTTTTAACTGGGCAAATAAACCCTGCAGAGCAACCTGGTGATGACCCTGAGGAGAGCGCTGTATAAGAAAAGCCCCAGTGTCATCAAACAGATGAAGGTGAACAACATTGGGGTACGAACATCAACTTTCCCCACTCTTCAGAGCAATACAGAGTAGTCACATCCGGTGGCCGTTTTGAAGTAAGGCGCCCCATAGGAAAAGCATTGTCACCAACCTGGCGGCCATTTTGGAGTCAGGCAACAATCAAAAATGCCTCCCTAGCCCACCAAAAAGCCTCCTGAGCCCGCCAAAAGAAATTGTGAAGCCTTGTGAACGCCGGGGAAAGTATCAGAGGGGACAGTGAAGACAAAAACACGTCTCCATGTCCACGCAACCTGATTCCACACGAGATGCGCCAGGCCCGGCCCAAGCTGCGCCACATGGACCCATATTAATGGGGGTATCATTCCTGCGTCCCCCCCCGAAGCCCTAACATTAACCTCTGGAAACAGCATGGGCCCCAAGTGGAAGAGCTGGATAGAGGACTTTGAGGTTTTAATGAAGGGTTCAAGAGTAAATGACCCCGACCAACAGCTTATAGCACTAAAAAGTGTAGTGGGCAAAGACATTGGGCAAATAATCAAAGACCTACCCCCGGCGAACGCTGCGTCATATGCCGATGTGAGAGAAGCTCAGAATAAGAAATTTCTTCATACACGTAACCGGGATTACGAACGCTACACCTTCAATCTCCCATCCGAAGAAGGTGATGAATACATGGATTATTTAATTTCGCGATTAAAGCGCCTGGCACGATACTGTGAGTTTTGACAATTTCAATACCGAAGATGCGCTTTGCTTACGCATTATTGAAGGATGCCAATCAGAGTCACTACGACGATGGCTACTAAAGAAACATTACTCACTTGACGACATTGAGGAACTCACACGTATAAATAATCAAGCTGAAGAACACGCAAAGAAGATGGACGCTCGAACACAAAAAAAAAAAGAACAAGCCCTCCGAGTTCAGTCCCACACAGAAACAAGACATAGGTCGGACCATCGGAGATCTGGTAAACCCACGAGTTCATCCCGTGGCAGGACCAGAAACAGCAATACTCAGAAACAGCCATCACACTGCTTCCGCTGTGGCCTGGACTACCCCCATACAGGTGCCTGCCCAGCCATGTTACAACAATGTCACCGTTGCAGGAGAGACAATCACTTTGAAGCTGTGTGTCAAACTCGGAGTAAAGAAGCAGGATCAGCCAGACGAAGCACTGGAACACGCCACCACGTGAGGGCGATACATGGAAGGAGAGACCGCTCAACTAGCTCGTCCAGGTCTAGCACTCAGTCACGGGTCTCATATCGATCGCACCGGTTGACATCAAGAGACTGAAGTTAGAACCAACTGCAGTGCACGGCACGTGGATGTCCAAGGAGCCATGGCCATGCCTAGGATTATTTTCCACAATGTTAACCTACAAGGAAAGGACAATCCAGGCCCAAATTCACGTAATAGAAGGTCCTGAAGCTGCTGATTGCCTCCTCAGCCTACCCACAGCAGAAAGGCTAAGGCTGGTGGAGATCCTGTTCAAAGTGGATGACTCAGCTGATATAATAAACAAATTCCCGAAGCTGGTCTCAGGACTAGGAAAATTGGTCTAAAGCCAAAGTCAAACGACACGCAAATAACGCCAGTGGCCCAACACCACAGGAAAGTACCGTTCCACCTCCAACAAGCAGTCGATGACGAGCTTCAAGACCTGCTAAGAGCAGACATCATAGAACGGTCGTCCGGACCTACTCCGTGGGTGTCACCCGTTGTAGTCGTGCCCAAACGAGGACATAAGAACAAAGTGCGTCTATGTGTGGACATGGGGACCACGAACAAAGCTATTGAACGGGAAAGACACTGGTCCTCACATCAGTGACATGATTACTTGCTGAATGGAGTGACAGCATTCTCAGAATTAGATCTCAATAAAGGATACCACCAGCTCGAACTCCATGAAAAATCCAGATATATTACCACGTTTACCTCACATCAAGGACTTTTCAGATATAAATGCCTCAGTTTCGACATCTCTTCAGCGGTGGAAATCTTTCAAGAAGCCATGCGGCGAGTGATTCACCACATTCCAAACTCATTCAACTATAGTGACGACATCCTTGTATTCGGTGCAACACGTGAAGACCATGACAAAGCTCTAGACCACGTGTGTCATGCCCTTCTCAATGCCAACCTCACACTCAACAGAGATAAATATGAATTTCACAAGTCAGCCCTCAAGTTCTATGGCCACGTTTTTTCTGATGAAGGCATGAGACCGGATCCCGAAAAAGTCTCACCACTCGCCGACACTCCACAACCTCGTGATGTCAGTGACATTCGGCCTTTCCTGGGCATGGCCAGCTATTGTGCCCGATACATTAAAGACTATGCAACCATCAGTTACCCGTTGCGAGAACTAACAAAACACGGTCAAGTGTTTCACTGGTCCAAAGCATGCGAGTATGCTTTCAACAAGATCAAAAAAGCTGTGAGTTCTGCTGCCCATTTGGCGTACTTCAATCCCAAACGAAAAACTGAAATCACAGTCGACGCCAGCCCTGTTGGCCTCGGTGCCATCCTAGCCAGTATGTTGATGAGAGAGACCAGCGTCACATCATAGCCTATGCCAGTCGCAGCCTCACTGACACGGAGAAGGCATACTTGTAACCGGAGAAGGAAAGTCTGGCAGTCGTGTGGGCATGCGAATACTTCCACTCATTTGTATACGGCAAGCATTTCACACTTATTATGGACCACCAAGCCCTAATCACCATCTTCGGCATCCCAAAAGCAAAGATGCCTCCAAGGATTGAGAGGTGGGGGATCCGCTTGCAAGACTACACATACACCATTATTCACAAACCGGGTAAGGCAGAGAACCCAGCAGATTACATATCACGTCATCCCCAAGCACTGACACAGACACGTTACACGCTAGTTGAAGAATACCTCCATTTCGTTATTGACCAAGCACGTCCACCTGCCGTCCCACTAGATACCAATTATAGAAGCCACTGCCAAGGATGCCACCCTCCAAGAGGTCATGCAACGCATTCACGCAGACTAATGGAGACATCTGGAGGATTTGCAAACCACCACTACAATCAATATGCAAGAACTCTCATCTTTCAGGCACGTCAAGGATGAGCTCACAATCAGTGCAGATGGGTTGATACTAAGAGACCGAAGAATTGTCATCCCTCACCAACTAAGACAAGTGACCAACAATCTTGCACATGAGGGCCACAGAGGCATAGTGGCCACGAAGAAAGCACTGAGAGAGAGGGTCTGGTTCCCATCCCTTGACCAAATGGTAGAAGCCACGCTTCAAGATTGCCCACAATGCCAACTAGTAGGGCGAGAAGAACCACATGCTCCACTGCAGATGTCCGATCTCCCAGACAGCATGTGGCAGCAAGCTGCGGTCGATTTCTTTGGTCCGCTAAAATCTGGGAACTATGTCATTGTCATCATGGACGAGTATTCCCGATTTCCCATTGCACACCAACTATCATCCACAAAAGCATCTGCTGTTATACCCGTTCTTGACGAAGTGTTTGCAGCATGGGGAATCTCCAAGATAGTGAAGACAGACAACGGACCACCTTTCAATGGACATGAGTTCACGGAATTAGCAAATCACCTGAATTTCAGGCACTCGAAAATCACTCCTTTATGGCCTCAAGCCAATGCGATGGTTGAGTGCTTCATAGCCACCCTGAAGAAAACTATACAACAAGCGGAACTGTCTCAGCGCGATATTCAACCAGCACTCAACAAAGTATTGGGGGCATACAGAACCACACCAACAGCACCACCAACAGGTGCCCTGCCACCCTGATGCTCGAGGGGATCCCACGCATCAGGATAGCAATGTCGGATGCCGTCATATAATCCAGACTCCCGATCTCAGATCTTGAGACGCTGTTGAACCTTGATAGAGACAAAAAAACAAAGATGAAAGAATATGCCGACAATCGTCATCATGCAAAGACGTTTGACATTGAAGAAGGAGACTGGGTACTAGTGAGGCAGGAACGAAGTACCAAAGCCGACAGCCGCTATCATGCTCACCCGTAACAAGTAGTAAAGAGAAAAGGGACCATGAGTACAGCTGCCTCCACGACCAAGAGAACCACAAGTAATGTGTCACACTTCAAGAAGTGCAATCCATGGGCATATGATCAAGAAGATGAAGCAGACGAAGACACAGACACCTCAGACCCAGGAACAAGCAACCTCACAGAACGTCTTTGTGTAATCGACACAGTTGAAGTCAGAGAGCGGCAGCCTCCCCGCCGGCCGCAGAGGACCATTCGAAGACCAGTTAGACTCACTGAAGAACTTTAAAGAATCGAAGGACCTAAGGTAACAGCTAAATCACAAAAGGGGGAGATGTTGTGTCGCCATGCCTAACTCTGTCCTGGACTTCCGGGTCAGACCTTACGGAAACAGATGGGGAGGGGGGCGGCACGAGGGAGCGCCAGTTCCGAGAGGCAATGAAAGAATGAAGAAGCCTCAAGAGTTACCTGTGTCCGCGTCGTTATTTAAACACGCAACGCGATACACTCAGACCATTTCTGAAAGTTTATCACATATTCCACAATAGCAATTTAGCGACTTTAATATATTGTTATAATTTTTTTATTTTTTTTATTTTATTTTACTTTGTACCTTACATGAAATGTTTCCTTGGCAATTGTACATCGCAGTGTTTTTTCTTATTCTGATCAACATCTCTTAAAGCTGTCTGCCTTGCCCCTGGCCAGGTTATGAACGGAGAACCAAAATATAACCTAAATGACCTTGACTAGATGTTTGTTTGTTAGTAACTTTCATTGTGTGTTGTGAGAAGAGGTTTAGAGAGGATTATGCACCTGCTTCTCTTCCAGTCTTTTCCTATCATTAACACGTACACAGGCTCTCCAGAGTACACCACAATACAAATACATTCACATTTCTGTCTGCAACTAATATGAATCCACAACAATGGCTATACTTTGTTTGTATTCATTTTTAATATGTAAATGTTGTTTACATGTGAACCAGCAAATAAATCAAGGAACAGTAGTGAAGATGCTGACATTTATTATGTTGTAATTTAATTATGCACACAATATAATTTGAGGTAGCTTTTTGTAAATGATATTTGGCTACAACATCATATTCTCTTTCAACAACCTTTAAACCATCCTTGGATTAGGTTAATTACAATGATGCAAATTAGAAACAGGAGTATTCCTAATGTTACTCAGTATATAATTACATTTTCTGTATCCTATCCTTTATGCTACTGGCTCAGTTAGAAAATTGAACAGGCCAGCTGAGGTACATTTGTGGTAATTTGAAACTAAATTGTCACAGCCCTGTATATATTAAACACTTCCAACCAGGAACACATTAATGGATATGATTGTTTAATATCAAACCTACAAAGCAAATCTTTATTTGTGACAAACAAGATTTTTTCCAGCAATAATGAAGTAGAATAACACATCACCTGACTCAATGATATGTGATTCTTATGAAGAAGCACCGAGGACAACACAAACAAAGGTGGAATTCTTGTAGACATTTCAGTCACTGATAGTGGCTTGGGCTGCAATCCAATCCTTTTTTTTTCAATCACTGTGCCACTTCAGACAGTGACCATGTATGCAAATAAACTTAACCATGCTCCAATATGAACAATCTATGAGTAACAGCCAGGCCAGATCTCTGTTGAACAGGAACATAAGTAACCTCAGAGCGGGGCAGGCCTAATTAGGCCTTGACAGTGAGGGACAGGTTGAGCCATATGGCTCAGTGAGAACAGAATTTACATCTGGAAATACCCATCTCTTTTAGGGAGTTTATCGTCATTCAGCAGGGTGCCCGAAGTTTTAGAGAACATTGGTGAAGTGTATTCCTATGAGTCTGTGGTTCATTGGCCTATAGCAGCTGGGACACCATGAATAACTAGCCAGTCTGGGTCAAGGCTGGGACGCTGAGTAATGACAGAAGGATAGGCTTTATTTAAACTTTAGGACAACACTGGGAACCTGCCTGGTAAGTTCATTTTATATTGTCACAGATTCATCCAACCTTCCTGTACCTCACCAGTAATATTTTACCTCCTTGCCTGTTCACTCTGACCCAGCCCTTTGGATTCCTTTTACTGCATTATAATTTGGTTTTCCCTGTTTACAGCTTTTAGACACTTTGGGTGTTTATTGTGACTTTACTCCCCGGACTCTATTTTGGCTTTGTCATTTTTCTGTGGATGTACCTGTACAACTCCTTGACCCTCTTTCTCTTACCTGTTATGCTGCCATCGTCCTCGGGAGTCTGTTTTAGCATTATTGTTTGGTGTGTTTAATGGTTTTTCTTTTCCTGCCCGAAGGTATCCAGATTCTCTGGCTGTGTTTTGGGCTAGCCATCTTCATTTCCTCCTGGCTGAAGTATACTGTGACCGTTTTTTCTGAAGTATGCATGCTCACTATATAGTTGGTTGAAACATCATTTGACTACCACTAAAGTGCTTCAAGCACCTTTTATGATTAGTAGGGTGCTCTACATTCTGAGAGTCTCTTTGTATACTCACACTGTGACCAGAGATGTAACAAGAGAGAGCTGTATCATAGAAGAATTGTCGCTTGAAGCTTGCATCTCTCTCTCTCTCTCTCTCTCTCTATCTATCTCTCTCATCTCATCCATTCCTCTACACCTCTAGTGCTTGACCCTGTCTGGTGCATCCTCCTTCACATGAACAGGGACACACTCTGAGGAGTGAGAAGTAATGTCATCTGAACTTGTAGAATAACATTCTCAAAACCTGACAGTTTACCAGGCCATTCCTACATTAACATGAGTTCTAATTCCAATCCCTTACATGCTATAGTGCAGGACATTTATAATTTCCCAGAGGATCTCAAAACCACTCGCAGAGAGTGGGCTTATTTGTTAAATCAGTTAAATCAAGTTTCCCACATCCAGCAGAAACAAGAAATGCCTCCCGGACTCATGTCAGTAGTGAACCGGAGGATTTCACCATGCTACCCCCCCCATTGTAATGTGTAACACTCCCTTGGTGGGAATTACCCCACTGGAGAAGTTTAGCACGGATCCACAGTATTTCCCCTAATTCTTAGCACAACGCAGCGTCTACATTGTTTAATTTGACCCACACAAATTTTGTCAGCTTCAGCTAAAATTGCTTTCATTTAATCCTATCTAACAAAAGAGAGTCTGATTTGGGTCACCCCTTTGATATATAACCAGCAATCTTGGTTGCAACAATACAATATGTTTATGTAACAATTTAAAGATATTGTTGGTAATTTAAAGGTATCTTTAGTGTAAGAGAGACTTCCCTTGCTGGATTATTATTGTTGCTACAGGTCTTCAGCAAAATTATATGAAATTAGGTGTAATTACGTGCAAATCCCTCATTTCATGCTATACTTTAGCGTTTGAGTGACGTGGAGATTTGATGTTACACTGTGGGCTGTACGATAAGTCAGATAAATAATAATGTAATCAAAGCCGTAATAAAATATCTATACCTATTATATTTTAATGCTTGTGTAGTTTAAATGTGTTGTGTAATTTGTGACTATTATAATAATCTCTATCACTTACTTGTAACCTTTATTGTTTTTGAAAATTTTAGAACAATTTAGAATTTTAGAATGAGTACATTTCAATGTATTATATTTTTAATGAAAGGTGACATCACATTAGATTATGGACCAACACCTCTTCCTGTTACCTCCAGTAAGTCCCACACAGCACAATTGCTTAGTGGTCCTCATAAGGCCAAACCCCCTATCTCCAACACTCTGCCTAGCCCCCCCTCCATTGGGCCAATTTCAGCCCGGAGAACCCCATCCATCGGGTATCAGCCTGTCTTTTTTTAGATTCTTTTTTCTGATTATTAAAGTGAGGTGGACCGTGCAGTCCCTCTTCCATTCATATTTCGGCCCCTGTTGTACCATCCCCCGGGGCATGCCCCATTTTTTTTATTTTTTAAAAAGCCAGGGGTGCCACACAGCCCCCCTTTTGAGTTGAATTTGGCCCAGCGGACCCCCATCACCCATGCCCTGTCCTCAGTACTGGGTACCCTGGTGCCACCCAGGGCACCCAGTTTTCTAATGTTGGGGACCAAAGGGAGAGCCTGAGGCCCCAGTGGTCCCTTCCGGCTCCTGTGGGAGCCAGCATTGCTTTTACTCATAGGGAGCTGCTGAAATCCAGCTTCTTGTGTGTAAATGGAAAGTGTGGTCTGCTTTGAGCGAGCAAGAGCAAAATGCTCTTGCTTGCTCATAGCGGTGCACTGTTTGCTAAGGATTGGCGACAGCAGTGCTCCTTGAATCATAAGGGATACTGTTCCATGTTGAGGGTGCAATGTGTCACCCAGTCAATAAAAAGAAAGGTTGAGAGTAGAGAAGAAAAGCAGAGGAGGAGGAAAAGGAGAGAGGCAAAAGTTCATCCCGGGTATAAAGGATCCAATCCCGAAGGGGAGGGGCAAGTTTTGCCTCTTAGTTGCCCTCACACACCCCGAAGGATGTCATGCTTCATCATCGGGCTTTTGCTCCTCGTCGGGCCATTGCTGCAATGCCCGACGGTCCCCCGAAGGGTCACTTTCATGGAGATCTTTTAAGAGAAAAGCAATGTAGGTGAGGGAGGGTGTGTGGGGTGGATCCGGTGAAAAATGTGGTGAGGTGCGTGCAGGGGTAGATAAATAAAACCACCTGGGGTATCCGCTAGTGAACTTTTTAATAATGTGGTGCCCCTGGTAGGCTAAAAACACAGAAGGTTGGTGAGTTACTATAAGACCTGATGTGCCTGTGTAACTTAGCAGAAGGCCAACATGTTTCCCGCCTTATTTGTCTGAACGATCAATGGCGTTTCTCCAGGACCTAACTGATGTGATAGATGTGCACGTAAAAATGGGGTTCCGGAATAGTGATGGTAACTTGGGTAAGGGGTGGCTTGGGGTTGACCGCAGGGTTAATTTCCCTACTGTGTGATTGCAATCTAGACTTGTAGATACGCCCAAGCAAAGGAGGTACCTGAAGGGGATGAAAATTAAATAGAGAAGGAGAGAGAAAAAGGCTCATGCGTCAGTAGTTTCATGGCAAAAGTGAACGTTCAACTTTTGCACATAACGTGAGGTAGAGTCCAGGACAGCATAACCAGACAAGTGAACGTACGAACACTAAGGGTAACAAATCATATCAGGCATGTCAAGGACATGGTCACAGTCAACACCCAGTGGTGCAGGCAGAAAAACCTCAGTGGCGCCATGTTGCGTGAGTAGTCACCGATAGTGAACATGGTGGCTGAGGTACCTGCATGCCCCACGTGGGGTGGTTTGCTGTGTTGGTTGTCCATGTAAGCAGAGAAGAGTCCAGCGAGACATGTCAGGTGTGCCGCCTGGTGCGCATCATACCCGGGGGAGTCGACAAATCGTAACCCCTCAGTCGGTATGTTGCACTACCAGTGCTGGGACATCTCTGTATCGTGCAATCATCAATGGTTACCAATATGGGTGGTGGCCAAACATATTGAAAGACAAATTCAAGGAATCATATCAAAAACAAAAACAAAGTAGAGGGCAGTGCCCCACTTACCCTCACATAAAAGGGCGCAGTTTCCCAAGGCTAGTCTCCACTGGATGCCCGCACCCTATTGGCTATATATAGGGGAGAGAATGCAAATGTGGACAGAATTGCCGTGACTACCAACTTCGGAAATACGAAGCAGGTAAAGTAACTTTAGTGCACACAGGAAGGTTAGTACACTCCTTCACCGTCATGGTGGTTATTACTCACGGTTGTGTCGGGTGCCGGCTCTTTAGCACCTACCCTCTCCCAGTGGCTGCCTGTAATGATTATGCTTGGCACCTCTGCATAATATTCATAGCTGTCGGGGCAGTGGAGGAAGGAGTCTCCTCCTTCCTGTGTGGTGTATGTGTTACGTTTAGTCACTGTCTTGCCCCAATGCGCTTGCTCCAAGGGTAGTGTCTCAAGGGATGCGCGTGTGCATGCTCTTTAGAAATCCCGCTGCTGCGCATGCGTGTGAGGTGTAGGCACCCCGGGTGTCATTTTTAGTATAAGATCAGCGTGGAGAGTGTTAAAACCATGTGATCATATTGTTCACACAACCATGTGGATGCCCTGTAGGCTTATCTCCTATCACGGTGGTGTATTAGCCACTGAGGGTGGCATAAATGATTGGAAATGAAGATATAGTCAATCTGCCAGCCCGGGTTAGCCGTCATAGAGTCATTATATACGTATTCCATAATGTATGTCCCCGCTAAGGGTGAGTCAGTCCCTAGCTTCTAATGACATATCCTTCATGTGAGGTAGGGGAAATAAATGTTATTAGAGCACATGGGGAAAGGCTCAAGGTGAACTGAGCTGCAGCTGGTCGTGATGGGGTGTTTGTGAGTGTCATGAGCGGATGTTAAGTTGTGTGTACTGGCATTCAGATCACAGGTGTTCAGGATTATAGATCCACACAGGGTATGTCATCATTCAGTCCACTGATCTGATTATGAAAATGAAAGACCCTATGTTGTTCCTGAGGTAGGAGGGCTTGTGTATTCCAAGTGGGTCTGGATTCTAGGACTGTCCATGTCAATTGATTACAATTGTGGCCCACCTCCAGGTAGAGGTTAGTCAGCTTGGTGGCTGTCCTTCCCCGTGGTATGGTACTCTTGTGTTCGCTTATCCGTATCTTGTCTGTGCGTGAGGTCATGTCAGTTTATTCATCTGGGTGGTAGTGGAGCAGTCGTTGGTTATCACACGGGTAGTGTCCTGAAACAGGTGGTAGGTTCCAGAGTGTGCTATTCTGAGGGCTCTTTTTCTTATTCAGTGGGTGTGTATTCACCAGGGTGTCCGTATGTTAGACGTCCTCTTTAATGCAAAGCGCGGTTGTTCTAGGTTCAGTGAGTCAGTATTAAGGATCTTCCAATTCAGTTTCGAGTAAGGCCTGTCTATTATCATTCCTTGTTCATTTTCTCACCTTCTCAAATTCCCTTTTATGGTAATGTCTGTCCAGAAGATTCTCCTCTTGGTGATTAGCCTCAGTTTCATAGTCCTGGGAAGTGGTACAGTTACGTTGTATCCGCAGAAACTGATCTATTCTAAGAAGGAGTTGCAGGTGGTCCTGGTTGCTCTCCACAGTATCAGGACGTCGTCTACTTATCTCTTCCATGTAATGAGGTTGTCCTTGTGCAGGTTGTCGTCAGAGAATATGTTCCTGGCCTCAAAGGATGCCATGTACAGTCCCACCAGGCTTGAACTTGTCCTTCTTATGCGTGGGAACGAAGCCTGGTCCTAATTGCAATTCTGAGGTCTCCTCTTCGTCCAGTACTATCTTTGAAAGATTGACCACTAGGGTCTTGATAGTGTCATGCTCCTTGTTTGCTTCTGTTGTTGTATTCCAGTGTCCTGCCATGGTACTTACTTCTGACCTCTTCTTTTTCCTCTACCTCGCCCCCTGCCTCTGTACTGAAAATGAGGTGGTGGGTTAGGAAAGAAGGGTTGTGGGTCGCCTGATGGTGGTCCTTGGAACCCCGGGTACCACATGGGGCCCTGGGGTGGGTATGGTGTGTGATGGAATCCATACATTGGAGGTGGTATTGATGGTGGAGGGGGAAGTAACCGAGATTTGTTCTGGTTTCTGCCCCAACTCCTGTCACTCGAGTTGACCTCAGTCTTGGAATTAGGACTAGGCTTTGTTCCCACACCTAAGGAGGACACGTTCAGAATGAACCAGGAACTCCACCAACTATTCAGGAAGATACGATTGCAATCATTCTTCCACGGGAGATCTACACCGGAACAACAAGACTCAGGACTGAGCCATCCATCTAAGTTCACACCAACTTGCGCAGTGGTCCCCAGTGAGGTGATAACATTTGAAAAAGCAGAACTGAAGGAGGCCAACCGGTTGGAACAGGGCACACCATTCAACAATCCACCGAACAGATTACGTCAGGCACTGGACTCACTGAAGGAGGATGAAACCATCATTATCAAACCGGCAGACAAAGGGGGTGCCACGGTTCTCCTGAATATCGATGACTATGAGGCTGAATGTGAAAAAACAACTGAACAACAGCAGATACTATCGGAAATTAAACGAAGACCCAACGGAACAACTTTCCAAGCAGATCCGCGTTTTGGTGAACGAAGCGAACACAGAGGGCTGGATTTCCCCTCAACAGGCGGTTTTTCTGGTTAACAATAACCCTAGAATGCTGTACTTCTACGTCCTCCCGAAAATACATAAAGTGTTGACCCCACCCACAGGACGAACGATAGTCTCCGTGATCAACTCTCTCTTCGATCCCCTGAGCCAATTTAGTGACTACTTTCATTGCCCTTTCGTCCAGGCAACCACTGCATACCTCAAGGACATACAAGATGTACTAAACTTAATAGAGGCCATCAATGAGGAGAATATAGAACTCATTGACCTTCTGTTAACCCTGGATGTGGAAGCACTCTACACGAATATCCCCCAGGATGCTACCATCAAGGTCGTCGGACACCTACTTCAGGAATCATACCTACAGTCCAACACACCAGAGGATTTCATCATTGACCTAATCACCAAAGCCCTGAAATAAAACTTCTTTATGTACAAAACATCGATCTTTCACCAGATACAGGGTATCACCATGGGCATCACTTTTGCGCTGAGCCTGGTGGGCCTTTACATGGCACCCTTTGAGGCCAAGAACATATTCTCTGATGACAACCCATACAAGGACAATCTCATAACATGGAAGATCTAGATAGACGACGTCCTGAAACTGTGGAGAGGAGCCACAATCACCTGCAACTCCTTCTTAGAATGGATCAATGGATTAAATGAACACCTCTGGCTCACCGGTACAATAAGTGAGTCAACTATCCCATTCCAGGACCTGAAGATCCTCCTTGACGAGGACGACACTACACAGGAAGGCCACTGATTGCAACAGTCTGCTAGACTTCAGATCCACCATCCCAAGGCCTTGTATGGGAATCTCCCATATGGCCAGGTCCTGCAGACACGACGTAATTGTGACTTTGAAACTGAGGCTAATCACCTTGAGGAGAATCTTCTGGACAGACATTACCCTAAAAGGGTAGTAGATAAGGCAAGAAAAAGAGCAAGGAATAATAATCGACAGGCCCTACTCGAAACTAAAGTTAAAGAAACAAACGAAATTCTCACATGTGTCACCACCTTTACAGCCCTTTCCAACAAATTGAAGAACATTATTAGACGGAATTGGAAGACCCTTAATACTGACTCACTAATCCTGGAACAACCACGCTTTGCATTTAAGAGGATGTATAACATATGGAACACCCTGGTGAATACACACCCACTGAACAAGAAAAAGAGCCCACAGAATGTCACACTCCGGAACCTACCACCTGTTTCAGGACACTACCCATGTGGTATCTGTAACGCCTGCTCCACTACCACCCAGACGAAGACACTGACTCTAGGCAACTTCATCTGGGAACAACAGAGGTACTCTAATTGCAACACCAAGAACTGCATATACCTCATCACATGCCCTTGTGATTTGAGGTATATTGGCATGACCTCACGTCCAGTCAAGATACGGATAAGCGAACACAAGAGTACCATATAACGGTGAAGGAAAGCCACCAAGCTGATTAACCACGGCCTGGGGGTGGGCCACAATAGCGATCAATTGACATGGATAATTGACATGGAATGATGAAATACCCTGGGTGGAACTATAATCCTGAACACCTGTGATCTGAACACCACTGTACACAACTTAACATCCGCTCATGACATGCGCAAACTCCCCATCACGACCAGCTGCAGCTCAGATCACCCTGAGCCTCTCCCCCATGTGCCCTAATAACATTTATTTCTCCTACCTCACATGAAGGATATGTCATTAGAGGCTAGGGACTGACTCACCCTTAGCGGGGACATACATTATGGCACACGTATATAATGACTGTACCGCGGCTAACCTGGGCTGGCAGATTGACAATATCTTCATTTCCAATCACTTATGCGACCCCCATGGGTGGATACACCAGAGTGGGAGGAGATACACCCACAGGGCCTCCGGATCGTTCTTTGAACAATATGATCACGTGGGATTAACACTCTCCATGCTGATCTTATACTAACTATGTCACCCGGGGCGCCTACACCGCACACGCATGCACAGCAGTGGGACTTCCAAAGAGCATGTACACGTGCATCCCTTGAGACACTACCCTTGAAGAAAGCGCATTGGGGCAAGACAGTCACTAGGCGTAACACACACACCACACAGGAAGGAGGAGACGACTTCCTCCACTCCCGTGACAGCTATGAATATTATGCGGAGGTGCCACACATACTCATTACAAGCAGCTGTTTGGAGAGGATAGGTGCTAAGGAGCCAGCACCTGACGCAACCGTTAGTAATAACCACCGTGACGGTGGAGGAGTGTACTAACCTTGCTGTGTTCACTAAACTTACTTTACCTGCTCCACATTTCCGAAGTTGGTAGTCACTGCAATTCTGTCCACATTTGCATTCTCTCCCCTATATATAGCTAATAGGGTGCGGGCATCCAGCGGAGACTAGCCTTGGGAGACTGCTCCCTTTTACGTGAGGGTAAGCGGGGCACTACCATCCACTTTGTTTTTGTTTTTGATATGATTCCTTGAATTTGTCTTCGATATGTTTTGCCACCACCTATATGGGTAACCATTGATGATTTCACGATACAGAGATGTCCCAACCCTGGTAGTTCAACATACCAACTGAGGAGTTTCGATTCGTCGACTCCCCCGGGCGATGATGCACACCAGGCAGCACACCTGACATGTCTCGCAGGACTCTTCTCTGCTTACATGGACAACCAATACAGCAAACCACCCCCGGGGGGCATGCGGTGTACCTCAGCTGCCATGTACACTATCAGTGACTACTCACCGCAACATGGCGCCACTGGGGTTTCTCTGCCTGCACCACTGGGTGTTGACTGTGCCAATGTCTTTGACATGCTTGATATGAGTTGTTGCCCTTAGTGTTCATATGTTCACTGGTCTGGGTATGCTGTCCTGGACGCTACCTCACATTATGTGCAAAGGTTGAATGTTCACTTTTGCCATGAAACGCCTGATGCATGAGCCTTTTTCACTCTCCTTCTTTATTTAATTTTCATCCCCTTCAGGCACCTCCTTTGCTTGGGCGTATCTACAAGTCGAGATTGCAGAACACACAGTAGGGAAATTAACCCTGTGGTGAACCCCAAGCACCCCTTACCTATGTGGGTTACCATCACTATTCCGGAACCCCATTTTTACGTGCACATCTATCACATCTGTTGATCGTTCAGACAAATAAGGCGTGAAACATATTGAACTTTTGTTAAGTTACATGGGCACATCAGGCATCATGGTAACTCACCAACCTTCAGATTTTTTAATCTACCAGTGGCACCAAATTATTAAAAAAGGTCACTAGTGGATACCCCTAGGTAGTTTTATTTATCTACCGCTGCACGCACCTCACCACTTTTTCCACCGGATACACCCCACACACATGCACTCACCTAAACGCGTTTCTCTTAAACGATCTCTGTGAAAGTGACTCTTCGGGGGACCGTCGGGCATTGCAGCGCCGGCCCGACGAGGAGCAAAAGCCCAATGATGAAGCATGACATCCTTCGGGGTGTGTGAGGGCAACTAAGAGGCAAGACTTGCCCCTCCCCTTTGGGATTGGATCCTGGATACTAGGGATGAACTTTTGCCTCTCCTCTGCTTTTGAACTCTCAACCTTTCTTTTTATCGACTGGGTGACACATTGCACCCTCAACGTGGAACAGTGTCCCTTATGATTTAATGGTCATTTGTAGAGCATGGACACTGGACCTGATCAAGCTCCTGGTCCCCCCTCTCATTTGTTTACTTGACAGCAGTGCTCCTGCCAAGCCATAGCAAACGGCAATGTCCCCTGGATGGGCACCTCAGTACATTGCTGGAGCAAGCCCTGGGCTGGCGGCCCCTAGGGCCATGTATTGCTCCAGGAGGGAGGCTGCACCCTCCCCCTCCTTTATTCTTTTAAGACCTTCCCCGGGAAGGTGACAGAGAACGTCCCTGGAGGATGGGCCACACGGCCCCCTCCCACTTTAGAGTTTGGCCTTGGGGAAGTGGTGGTACCCAGGGCCTAGGGTGGTCTGTGAGGTGATCCAAAGCCAAATATAAAAATCCCCAGGGAGGTGGTGGTCCGCGGGACAGGTTAGGTCCATGAGGCCTCCCATATTACTGTGATTAGGTGGCAGTCCCCGGTGCAGGGGGGTCAGTGAGACCCCACAATATTATAGTGATTAGCACCGGGGGATGTGGGATTATGGAGCTTTGATAAGCCTTAGGAGGGGGCCCGTGTTCCTCCTCCTATATTTATGAAATGTTCCCAGGACCTGGCCCACCTAGGGTTATTTAAAAGCAAGAGCTGGAGTCCGTGCTTGTGTTTTTTATTTTTTTGCTGCAAATTCATGAATATTGCAATTTTGCAGCAAAATATTTTTAACCAAAAATGCTTTTATGTCATGGCATGGTCCCGGGGATCCCAAGACCTTGGCCTGGGGCTCAGGGCATTCCTACCTTGCCCCCTTTTCTTTACTTTCACTTTTTTTCCTTCTGACTCAGTGATGCCAAGTACCAAAATGGCTACCAATACTTCCTGGTTGAAGTGTTGGCAGCCATTCAGAGCTGTGCATGTATCATACTAGCTTGTCTTTTTTCATGAAGTCTCTGAGGCCAGAGATAAATTATAATGTTCTTCTTAAAGTTCTCAACAACTACTTAACAGATTTAGAAGAAATAAGCAAAAGGCACTTCATTGAACCGGCATCTACCTCCCTGCACAATTGTGTGTAAGTCCATTCAACGGTTCAAGCTGTAGGTGTGGCTAAAGGTTCCTATGGGAATTAACATAACAAATGCACCCTTATTTCGCACTCATATTTCTCGGTCCAAACTGCACAGATCACCCCCAAACCATCCATGACACATAGATCCTACTTTGACACTTGTTTGGGCAAATTTCGGGAAGATTGGGCAAATGACCCCAAAGTTATAGCCAAGTAATAAAAATGCTTTTCCTATAGAAACATGGTCCTAACTATAACTACTTAGTGGCAACCTCCAGTAAGTAATATATATATATATGTGTTCTATCAAGAACCACATTGTCTCACCAGTAGAAATCATGGTTTTGAAAAGTGTGCCACCTATAAGACCTGCAAATTTGAAGTCAATCGTTCTACCTGTGAGACCTTGGAGGGTAGAACTTGTAGAATCAGGGGAAGGATCACGTATGAGACCGAGTTTGTGGTCTATGTTTTGAAATATGGTTGTGGTATGCGGTATGTAGGCAGCACCATCAACAAAGGTTAGACTCATGATCCTGCAACACTAGGGCTATTAAGCATCAAGATAGAGCATACCACATGGGCAAGCACTTTTGGGATATGCATCAGGGCAATCTGACATCCTTACAGTATTATGGCATAAAGCACATCAAGATTCACCCATGCAAAGGAAACAGGGAACTTGAACTGCATCAGTATGAAGTGAGGATGATTGTTTTTCTAGGCACTGAGAAGCCATGGGGTCATATACTTGATGTGGAGCTGCATGTTCACCTATGATGTATCAGCATCTGTACTATCTAATCTGATGAGGGAGAACTGAAATACAGAACTGAGCTAGTTGTGGATTTTACCTCAGTAATTTGTTGAACAAAACAGTACTTTCACTTTACTGAATGATGAAAGGGAGGCACACAAGTTTTCACCATAGCATTTAATCACAATTTCTTTTATACCATAGTTGGAGTGACAGTGTCCTGCCTTATATAATGGAACATGTGAATATCCCCAGGAATTAAATAATAGATGCGGGAGCATTCCCATTACAGTGGTTGATAAACGATGGTAATGCGATTGGAGAGACAACTGTTTGCATGTAACACTAGCACTTTTAGAACGATAGAACAGATTGCCGTGTAGAATTACATATATAAATGCATTTGCACTTTGGACGTACACACATAGAAATGATATTATGGAGAGGATTATTTATGCTAACTATGAACAGCAGCTACGCTTTAGATATGATGATGTGGTTTATTGTTTATAAACAGGCATTTGCACTTTAAGTGTGGGATGGAGTGTAAGTATGAGAACAGCTGTTTATAATATGCAATTGTACTTTTTTCTGGACATTGTTATTGTCTTCGAAACAGTGGTTACAAACATGCACTTGCACTTAAGGTGGTTGTTCCAGCAGCCAAAGGGATATAACATTAGAAATTGTGAGATAGAAATGGAAATCAACTGTGCAGACCTCCGGCAATGGATATGAGATATATGGATATCCACTGTTTAAAAGTATAATCGTATTTAAATCCGAAGGCACTCTGGGAACCTGAGGGATGTGATTATATTTGATGCAACTGTAGTAAAGAAGAAATAAACATTTGTGCTAATGCAAGGGAATTGTAGCATCAATGTGTAGGTGTGACACACTGAGCACAAGTCTCCTTAAATAGTAATGTTATTATAATGTGACCAACACGTGCAGAAGGTAAAACACCTTTACTCCGCAATTTTCACTCCGCATACATTCACTCATCATACCATTACAACGCAAATACCATTACTCCGCAATACTTTTAAAACGCATACCATTACATTTATATGTCTTTACCACGCATGCTTTTACAACGAAATTCGTTGTAAAAGCATGAATGATAAAAGCATATGTTTTTAAGGTTTAAGTTTAAGGGAGAGGAGTTGGCCTAACGGCTAGGGCGCTCGACCTTGGACCTGGGGATCTGGGTTCGAGTCTCGGTAACGTCGCCAAAACCTCCTGTGATTCTTGGCAAATCACTTAATCTCCCCGTGCCTAAAATGTGTTTCCTCATGTAACGTAACTGGTGATATGTAAAGCGCTCTGATACCTGATTCGGTTTGTGTCTAGTTTGCGCTATATAAAACTCTGCAAAAAAAAAAGGTAAGTATATGGTTTTTGTTTGGGGGTGTTGGGGTATATGTTTTAGGGGTTCAGTGGTATTTTAAGGGTTGGTTTGGTTTATGGGGTGCACAGTGTATTTTTAGTGTATGTTATTTTTAGATTATAGGGTTGGTTTTGGGGGTGCTTGGGTATTTTTAGGGTTAAGGGGGTACATTTAAGTTTTGGGGTGTAGGGGGTTTTATTAGGGTTCAGGGTGGGTTTTGGGTTATGGGATTCAGGGGTATTTTTAGGGTTTAGGGATAGGTTTGGGTTTTGGGGTACAGGGCTATTTTAGGGTTCAGAGCTAGGTTTAACGTTTTGGGGTACAGGGGTAATTTAGAGTTTATGGGTACGTTTGAGTTTTGGGGTACAGGGGTATTTTTAGGGTTCAGGGCTAGGTTTGGGTTTTGGGGTACAGGGGTATTTTTAGGGTTCTGGGCTAGGTTTGGGTTTTGGGGTACAGGGGTAATTTAGGGTTTATGGGTAGGTTTGGGTTTTGGGGTACAGGGGTATTTTTAGGGTTCAGGGCTAGGTTTGGGTTTTGGGGTACAGGGGTATTTTTAGGGTTGAGGGATAGGTTTGGGTTTTGGGGTACAGGGGTATTTTAGGGTTCAAGCGCAGGTTTGGGTTTTGGGGTACAGGGGTATTTTTAGGGTTCTGGGGTAGGTTTGTGTTTTGGGGTACAGGGGTATTTTAGTGTTCAGGGGTAGGTTTGGATTTTGGGGTACAGGGGTATTTTTAGGGTTCAGGGATAGGTTTGGGTTTTGGGGTACAGGGGTATTTTGGGGTTCAGGGGTAGGTTTGGGTTTTGGGGTACAGGGGTATTTTAGGGTTCAGGGGTAGGTTTGGGTTTTGGTGTACAGGGGTATTTTAGGGTTCAGGGGTAGGTTTGGGTTTTGGGGTACAGGGGTATTTTTAGGGTTCAGGGGTAGGTTTGGGTTTTGGGGTACAGGGGTATTTTAGGGTTAAGGGGTAGGTTTGGGTTTTGGGGTACAGGGGTATTTTAGGGTTCAGGGGTAGGTTTGGGTTTTGGGGTACAGGAGTATTTTTAGGGTTGAGAGATAGGTTTGGGGTACAGGGGTATTTCTAGGGTCAGAATGGGTTAGTTTTTAAGGGTGCTGGGGTATTTTAAGGAGTAAAATCGGCGTGTACGGGAAACGTCTGATCTTCAAGTTTGAAGATCAGACGTTTCCCGTACACACTGATACTCTAAGGCCTAAACTTTCCACAAAACATTAATTACCTGAACTTCTGGTACGATGGAACCATAATGATTACTTCATTCAGAGAAAATACTTGAATTCTCTATGTTAGGACTGCCGACGAGCTTTACCAAGAACTTAAGCCCTGAAGAAGTCCGGTCACGGACGAAACGCGTTGGCTATTGTGTTTTGTCATCATGTATGAATAAAAGAATCTTTTCTGATGAAGAAAATCTGACTTACGAATTCTTGAGAGAACATCGATGAGAATTACTGTATCTCATTAATAGATATTGCTGATATTGCATTGACTTGGTAGCGACATTTGAAGAGTGCGGGGTCATTACTTGCATAGTGTAAGTCTGGAGACAGAAAAATGGTACATAGTCTCCTTGGCAAGTCAGTGTGACTCACAAAAGGGCCTGAAAAAAATGGTATCAATAATCGGAACGGACAGGAAAAGTCTGGACTGTGGTGGTCCCCCTGCAAAAGAGCCATTTATCATGCTCCCATAATCGCCGATTATGCGATTACATCATCGACGTCCTTAGCATGTGACCGGAACTGGCTCTGTATGAAAGAACGGGTAGCAGGGAGCCTCACCACATTCGCGGCAAGGATTTTGAAACTCTCTGAGGGGTGCCCCCACCTTGACGTAGTAAAGAGGGAGAAAAAAGGGGGGTGATGATGTGGATTGTTTAATGTTCCTACATCGATTATGGGAGCATGGTAAGCAGCTCTGTCACAGGGGAAGCGCTACACAATTTGATGAGGTCAACAGCCTCACTTTGGGCTGCCTAACATAAGGCGCTGTGGGTTTAGACCTTTTGTCACCCTCATTATTGAGATGGAGGTTGTATACCGGTAACAGGAACATTTCTACTATTTTCCTGTCAGTTCCGAATATATAGCATATATTGTGTGAGTAGCTGTGTGACTGTGTGTATCCATGGATGAGTAGGTGTCCGAGTGGCTCAATGGGTGTGTGAGTGGTTGTATGGGTGAGTAATTGGCTGTGTGAGTGGCTGTATAGGTGAGTGAGTGACTGTGTGTGGCTGTGCAAGTTAGTGGGTGTTTCAGTGGTCTATGGGTGAATGAGTGGGTATGTAAAAGGCTGTGTAGATGAGGATTGGGTGTGTGAGTGCCTGTATGGGAAGGTGAGTGGGTGCATAAGTGGTGTATCTGTAAGTGAGTTGGTATATGAGTGATTGCATGGATGAGTGAGTGAATGTGAAAGTAGCTGTATGAGTAAGTGACTGGGTGTGTGAGGAACTATAAGGGGAGTGAGTGGCTATATCAGTGACTGTCTTGGTGAGTGAGTAGGTGTGTGAGTAGCCATATGGGTGACTGACTGTTTGGGTATATGAGTAAGTATGTTAGTGTCTGTAGGTCTGTATGACTCAGTGTGTGAGTAGCTGTATCGGTGAGTGAGTGGGTACATGAGTGACTATATGGATCAGTGAGTGGTTGTGTGAGTACTTGTATGGGTATCTGAATGGGTGTGTGAGTGGTTGTGTGGGAGTGGGTATATGAGAGATTGTTGGGGGTATGAGTGGGTGTGTGAATATTTCTGTGGGTAATGTCATCAGTGATGTTATCAGTGATGTCACCAGTGATGTCACTGACCATGTCATGAGTGATGTAATAGGTGAGGTCATAAGCAGTGGATTGCGGGGGCATAAGTTGTAGATAACTCCTAAATTTCTATCTTTTTGTACAAGTGAGATCTGAGCCTAACCATAACGTCTCTGTAACCTTTGGCTTTTTCAGTCACTTTATAAGGTTTTTTTAATACTATTTCCAAGTATAATATCCCCTTAACCTTTGTTTTTTCAGTGAATTTCTTTTATTTATTAAGTGATATTTCCTAACTGTTACCTGTAAACTTTTAGAATGAATGTGTGAGTGGCTATATGGGTTGCTGATTGGGTTTTTGAGTACCTGTATTTGTCTGTGGTTGGGTATTTGAGTGGCTGTATGGGTCTGTGTGTGAATGTGTGAGTGGCTGTATGGATCTTTGAGTGGGTGTGTGAGTGCCTGTGCAGGTCTGTGAGTGAGTGTGTCTGTACCTTCGTGCGTCTGTGAGTAGCAAAATGGGTCTGTGAGTGCCTGTGTAGGTGTGGGGGTACCTCTGTGTATCTGTGAGTGGGTGTGTGAGTGAATCTATGGGTCCTTGAGTGGGTATCTGATGACCTGTGTGGGTCTGTGAGTAGGTATGTTTGTGCCTGTGTAGGTCTGGCACAGGGTCCATGAGTGGCACTTTGGTTCTATGTGTGGGTGTGTGAGAGGCTATGTGGGTGTTTGACTGCATGTATGAGTGCATGTGTGAGTCTGTGAGTGGTGTTATACATCTGCTAGTAGGTGTGTATCTATGTGGGTCTGCGACTGGATGTCTAATTACCTGTGTGGGTCTGTGAGTGGCTGTGTGAGAGCATGTGTCGGTCTGTGTCTGGGTTTGTGAGTGAAATTTGAGATCTGTGAGTGAGTGGGCAAAATTCAGACAGCCCCTAGGGTCCCACGGGTATCAGGATTTCCTGCCAAAACAACCACCGGGTCATCAGTGCAGGCCCCTCTGCCCTTAATCAACCAGGAAGCCCCTAGGGTCCCAACTGGTATCAGGATTTCCTGCCAAAACAACCACGGGTCATCAGTGCAGCCCCCTCTGCCCTTAATCAACCAGGAAGCATAAATGGTGGCACCAGTATGCCTAACATTAGAGAATCCAGGCAGGCAAAGGAAGGGATAAGGAAAAGAGCAGTCCACAAAGAGAAATTATCCATAATCTCCTGGAACATAGCAGGAATAAGCAAAATCAGTGGTAATGAAAAGCTGACGCAGTTTCTGGAAACTGCCTAGATACTCTGCCTCCAAGAGACCTGTGTCTTGTCCAGCACTTCATTGGCAGGGTACTAAGGAACATTTTATTCCAGCCATTAAAAAAATCTATTTGGCCAAATGGCCTGCAGTCTACCAGTTTTTATAAAGCAGGAAAGTGCTCTTGAAGCTAAAGCTAAACTTAAGCACTACTGGATTGCAAGCTCTACAAATCAGAGGCTTGAATATTAACTTACATCCTACGCCTCTTCTAATAATTAACTGCTACATCAATCTGGCCCAGCTTACCACGAAAGAGAAGTTGGAGGGGCTGCTGGAGAAATTAGAAAACCTCTTGTGTAAATATAAATCTCACCAGATTATCCTAGCGGGGGATTTCAATCTGAGGGATTTGGACATAACCAAACCCCCTCCCCTGAGTTCTGGCAGGGCTGAACCCTTGTTCAACCTCATCAGCAATCATATGCTGACCTCAACTCATGCACTGAAAAAAGAGAACTCAAACACATGGGACCCTCCCCCCACCTTCAGAGACATCTCAAGAATTGACTACATCATGGTCAGCGAAGCACTGGTGGCCAGACTGAATGACTTTGAAGTTGAAGATAGGATGGAAAGCAATCATAGGCCACTGAGAGCCGTCTTCCTGATGACAGTTCCGACAGCTCTACACCACCGAACCATCAGAGCATCAAGAGGGGACGAAAAACACAGTGTTTTGAGGAGGATCAAATGGTCAGACTAGAAAGGCAACACGTTACAAACATGGCTGGAATGAAAACAGGGAGGCATTTTGTCTACACTGCTATCACCCATAAAGGCCTGGGAAGATATTGTGGAGGACCTACAAGTAAAGCTTGGAAACCCCCTGACAAAACACCCAAGGCCCAAAGGTCAATCAAGAGGGGACAGCGTAGGGCCAAATATATATACAAGTTTGTAAACGCCGCCTGCGTAAGGCCCTAGTAAAAAAGAAAAGAGGGGGTGGTGTTTCGGAGGGACCGTCGGTCGCCGCACTGAGGGCAGCACTAAGAAAAAAGAATTGGGAACACAAAAATGCCAACACGGAAAGGGAATGGCCAAAAGTATTTGCCCTGATAAAACGGAAGAACCCAGCCCACCTGTGAAGAGATATAAATCAACTGAGCAGCAGAGGAACCTCAAGAGAGAACGGAGTAGCAGAAAAGGACAGGCTGATTTATGTCAAACAGCTTTACGCAACCGTCCCTGCCCATAAAGTCAGTCCGGAAGGGGCTACTGGCAGTGAGGGCCCAGACTGGCAAATAAACATCTTTATTCCAGGAGACACGAAAGTCAGCCAATAGAACTGCCCTAAGGGTAATAGAACGCTGGCGGAAACACATGGTGAAACACCAGTCCAGCTAAATCCCCATATGGTCAGTAAGATCATCAAGAATATGAAGAACGATGGGGACCCCGGCCCAAACGGAATTCCAGCACCGGTCTTTAAAAAGGCCCCCGACTTCTGGGCAGCATTGCTAACTCCTTTATACAACCATACATTTTTTTCAGCAATAACACCCGATTCCTGGAGGGACTCCATTTTGGTCCCTATTTTCAAAAAAGGAGACCGCTTAAAACCATCAAATTACAGGCTTATTGCCCTGCTAGACCTTGAAGCGAAGGCTTACCCTCGCCTTCTACCAAGGGACTTGGAGAGGTGGGCAGAAGAGAATAGCATTATACCATCCTATCAAACTGGCTTCAGGTCACAGGCATCGACCATGGATAACGTATTGGCATTGGCCTGCTTATCCACTACCATGAAGAACCACCCTCCACTCTTCTGTTGCTTTGTGGATTACAGCACATCCTTCGATAAAGTGGTTTTCAGAAGACAATGGTGGAAGCTAGAAGACTGGGGCATTCCACCTAACCCACTGAAGGCAATAGGATCGCTCTATGAAGACACCTGGGTAAGAGTTAAAACTAGCACCAGCACAGTGTCCTCGAAAATTAATACGGGGAATGGGCTGAAACAAGGATGCATGTTGGCTCCTATTCTTTTCAATCTATACACGGCGGATCTGGGGGATGCCCTGAAAGGAGCAAGTCTAGTAACACCAAGACTAGGAAACACGAGGATGCTGGTGCTTCAATACGCCGCTGATACTACCATAATGGATCACACAAAGGTGGGCCTACAAAGAGCCTTAACTGAATTAAATCGCTTTAGACGTGAGTCCCTTGCTCACTTTGCCACTGAATGCAAGCAAGCCTGGCTGAAGACGGCTGGAATGCCAGAAACCGGTCTTAGGAAGCTTGTTTCCGGTCAAGGGAAGGCATGGCTTGGCAGTTCAGGCTGGACTGTTCCCATGAGGCACAGGGTCAGACTGATTTGCATATGGCCATGTCTGAACTGGAGTGGCAGAGTGGGCTAAAGAACGGTGATGTATTAAACCCAGATCTGTTGACTGGGTGTGAGTGTTTGATTGGTTCAAATGCTCCGTCCATCACCACCCCCTTTTGTACCGCTTAAATCGCTTTAATAACACCAATAATCTGACAGTAAACCTAGGAAAGACCAAGGTTGTCATCTTTGGAACCTACCATCAGAAAAAGAAAGCACAATGGCATTTGGGCAACTTGCAAATCAAGACGGCGGAATCATACAATTACCTAAGGGTCTGACTCACTGAACGGGCTAAGGCGACTGCCCATTTCAAACATCAGAGAACCAAGGCTAACAGGGTCATACATGAAAGTGAAACTGCTACCAGAAATCAGCCGTGGCCACCAGGCTTTCCCCAGGTCACAGCATGCCTGCCTAAACTCAGCGCAATCTAAAGCTTATAAAACAGTGCTTCAAATTCCAAGGGCAGCAAGGAACGCAAGGCTAAGGCTGGAGCTAGGAGTGGTGAGACCGGACTTGATGTGCCAGGGTGACATCATAAAACTCTATCTCAGGATATTAAGGGCCCCAGCTAATACCTTAAAACACCAATTAAGATCAATCTTCGAAGAGCCATGCACGCCCTGGCACTCAACCCTTGATAAAGCGATTGAAACATTGAATATAGTGGAAGAGAGCATATTGAGGCTGGAGATTTCTCTGAACACATGGAAAAAAGTGATAAACAAACAAGTGTGCGAAATTTCATTTGATCTGGACTGTAAATCCCTCCGTTCAAGCCCAATCTTAGACCCGCTGAATAGATCTTACACAGCAGGCAAAGCCCAGGCTTACCTAAGTGACGCTATCACTCCATCAGCCCCAAGCAAATTTTTGTTCATGAGACTAATCACCTTAGGAATTGCGGATTTTAACCCTGCGTGGGCTCGAAGAGGAGAAGCCACAAACTGTAGGCTCTGCCCATACAAGAGGGAATCATGGCTGCACCTTCTATGCTGCTGCCCCAATTTTATCAAGGAATGAAGGCAACTACTGCGTCCGATTTGCATCATCAATGGAACAAAATCCTGTAGCGAAGTGTCAGCCATGTGTTTTTCCAAGCCTAGCAGGCTGACCCTAGCCAGACAGGGCAAATGAATCCTCCACATCATGACTGCCCTAAAATTGGCAAATGAGCAAAATAAAACTCTGGAGAAGTACATTACAAAACCAGCGCACGGGAGTTAAGGTGGTTTTGACTGTGTATTGATGCCTGTCTGCACTTCTAGCATACCCTCCAGGAAAGGGCCTCTCATTGTTAATGGATCAGAGGCCAATGGGAATGAATCATAGCTCTATAATGCTACCCATAGAACAACACAGTACTCCAGACTGCCACCAAAGCCTCACCTCCATAAACACAAACCCTGGGGAAGACTGGCTTTGGTGGAGTAGGGGAGGGGAAGCAAACTCTTTTATCAAAATATGTTTTAAACTTCTGTTACAAACAACAGTTTTTAATTATCACTTTTAGCCTTAATATGCTGAGCACTTTTACTGTAATGATTTTAATTATTTGTACAGTTAATAAATGAAGTCAAAGTCAAAGACTGGGTATGTGAGTGGCTGTGCGGGTGTAAGAATACCTGTGTTACCCAGGTTGGTGAGTGGGTGTTTGAGTAGCTGTATGGGTCTGTGGTTGGGTGTATGAATGGCTGTATGGGTCTGTGTGTGAATGTGTGAGTGGCTGTATTGATCTTTGAGTGGGTGTGTGCATGCCTGTGTGGGTCTGTGAGTCAGGGTGTGTGTACCTTCGTGGTTCTGCGAGTAGCACAATGGGTCTGTCAGTGGTTGTGTTGGTCTGTGAGTAGGTGTGTGAGTGCCTCTGTGTATCTGTGAGTGGGTTAATGAGTGATTCTATGGGTACTTGAATGGGTATCTGAGAGCCTGTGTCGGTCTGTGATTGGGTGTGTGGGTGTTATTTGAGATCTGTGAGTGGTTATGTGAATGGCTGTGCAGGTGTAAGAATACCCGTGTGTGTCTGTGAGTGGGTGTGTGAGTGTGAGTGCCTTTGTGAGTCTGTAACTGGGTTAGTGAGTATTCAATTCATAATCTTTATTCGGTTCTTAAAAAGACACCATAAAAGCACATACACAATGTACACACAAAATATTTTTTAAAAAATGCAGTTTCCTTTAAAAAGAGATAAATTATCTAAAATAGTGATTCATCGTTCAATAGGTCAGTGGGGAATGGGGAATCATTTTCCATGGGGTCAGTTAATGTTAGAGTCATAATTCTCTGGTGTTCCGTAATCTTAATGCCAACCGGATAAAGTTTATAGTGCAGAGTAGAGTATGAGCGTCCCCAGCTTCCTGCAGAAACTTCAGGGCCTGTTTTGCTTGTCTAAACTTTAGTTCTTTCAGAATCTCTACCAGGAACTTACGTCTGGGTACTGTGTAGAATGGGCACAATAAAACAAAGTGAAGGGTATCCTGCGGAGACCTGTTGTCGCAGCCGCAGGTACCCTTCTCCTCCACTGTGTGAGTGAACCCAGCAGGAACCGCAAATAGGTGGTGAAGCATATTAAGTCTGAAACGGGTCATGTAATAACGATCCTGGGTGTTATGCATGACCCTCAGATATGGCTCCATTCCTTGCTTTGGTGAAAGTTCACAGTACAATAAAACAGTGGGTTTAAGCCTTTCGTTCTTGGCTCTAATTATCCGTGACCGTTCTGAGAGGAGTTTTTTTGTCATGGTTTTACTCTCTCCGGTTAGGGATTCTGGTGAGTTGAAAAAATCTGCGCAATCAATCTCTGCAAATGATTTCTTAATGTACTGCAACCAGGGTATGTTGTGTCCTTTGTCACGTTTGAGGCAATCCAAAATGATTTGTCTTGTTAGGGACGCCTCCGTGTTAGTCCATACCTTGATCCATGCCAGGAGTGGTTTAAGTTTGATCTGGTCCTCTATAAAGGATTCACCTACTTCTTCATGTATAATATAGGCGGGCACACTCTGGGGGACTTTCAGGATTCTTCTCAAAAATTTATTTTCTTCTGTCTGTATTTGCTGTGCTTTATTGTCTATGAAGCCCCAGACTTCTGCGCCGTAAGTTACCTTTGCACAGCAAATTGACCTATATAAGGTTAGTATCTGTTCTGGAGACCACCTTCCCAATCTTTGTCCATACCCCGTAATGGCTCCTACTGACGCCGCCAATTTTGTAGCATGTTTCTCTGCCAGGGGTTTAAAATTGAGGTGAGTGTCGAACAGTACCCCCAGATATGAGAATATATTAACCTGATTGATTTTATGTGTCCCAATGTGATAAACAAAGTTCTCTTTTCTCCTTTGCCCTAGAGACATGATGTAAGATTTTTCCAGATTTGTCGTTAGATCCAGCTTGCCCATGAACTCTACAAAGCCGTCAATCAGTTTTTGTAGGCCTAAAGGGGTTCTAGATAGTAATACCGCGTCATCGGCATAGAGTAATACCGGCACTGCACGATGACCGATTTGAGGAGAATCCACCTTCAGTTTCAGTAGATCTTTTTCCAGGGAGTTGATATATATGGAGAAAAGGAAGGGAGCAAGGATGCAGCCTTGCCTTACTCCACTGGTGCAAGCAAAGGGGTTGGTCTTGTTTCCCTCTTGGTTGAATCTTACGCATGCGGATGTATTCCAATGTAGGGATTGCAGAATATCTACAAGCGGTTGTTCCACACCTAGTTCTACCAACAGAGACCAAAGCTTCATTCTATTTACACGGTCAAAGGCCGCCGAGAGGTCCATAAACCCCATATAGACGGCCCCCTTCCCAGCGATGGTGTACTTTACTGTTAAGAGGTATAAGTTCAAGCATTGGTCAGTGGTGGATCTTCCCTCCCTGAAGACATATTAGATGTCCGAAAATACCTGGTGTTCCTCCACCCAATCTTGTAAACGCCGTAGGATGACCCGCCCCAGTACTTTCGCAGTTACATCGATGAGTGAGATGGGGCGGTAACATTGGGGGTCATCACGGTTTCCCTTCTTGTAGATCGGGACTATGGTCGCCGTCGACCAGGAGCGAGGCAATCCTGCCACCATAGCCTCGTTCAGGACCCTGGTGAGCAGCGGAGCCCATAGCTCGGGTTTACTCAGGAAGAGATCTGGCGGGATTCCATCCGGGCCGTTGTGTTGTAGCAGTATGCGTCTGTGAGTGGGTTTGTGATTGGCTGTGTGGTTCGATGTGTCAGTGTGTAAGTCCTTGTATTTGTCCATGAGTGGATGGGTGAGTGGCACTATGAATTTGGGCATTTTCTTATTCAAAAGAAAGAAACCCCTCATCACTGTCACCTCAGATCAGATTGTGCTCCATTAGATCGATGATGCAGTCACCTCCATTAGGGATTTCCGATTGCCTTTCAACTTCGAATATGTGAGGAAACACATTTAATTTGCCTTCACCAAACCCAAGAAGTTATGAACGTTTGTGCTTTACTGAAGTGGAGGTTCAACTGGTGCACCTTCTATGTTTATATTTGTAAGAGCTTCCTGTTGAGTCTTAATGTCTGTGAAATGCACACCAGGGCCAGACTGTAACCTCAATTTTATCAGAAGAGTTCCCAGTTTTGTGGAAAATGCCTACCCAACAGGAGAACTTTCATCTGGTCAATTAGCAAGTGCTACCTCATTTGGTAAATATCTCATGCATATTCTGCACTACAGCTGTGTAAAGGATAACAGGTAATGTCTCCAGTGACCTTGTGTGCATGTAATTTTGGCAGTGAGATTTTTCCTCTTCATTCACAAATCTGTAATAATGTAAATCCTTGTCAAGAGAAGTCAAAGAGACTACAAAGAGGTGAAGCTCCACCAAACAAGGGTGCTTTCTATTTACTAAATGAAGTAAGTGCCTATTTTTTTGCTGCAGATGTTCCCATGTTCCTCTGCATCAATAATGCAGCACTAAAATGGCTAGAAACACGCTTGAGGGATTTTTGTTAAACTGTTCTTCAGCGTGGGAAAAGGGGGAAGACCTTGGCATACTATTAAGAAAAACTGGGAGAAGGCCATGCGGATTGCATCTCTGGTAACATTTTGACACCAGGAACCCCATCCCCTGGGCCTGGCTACAATTTAATGTGGAAGAGGGCATACTGCCACTTTCCCTGGGCATATAATTAGGCCCTGGAAACCCCATCAGCCGGGTCTGGGTCAAAAGTGAATGAGTAGAGTGCCACGCCGCCCCAATCCTTGGGCTGATTTCATGCACTGGGACACCATGCCCGGGGCCCAGTCAAACTTCAATAGGGGAGGGGGGCCATACTGCCGGGCTTGTTTTTTAAAAAAATTGCTAGAAATTTGCAGCAAAACATTTTAAAAAAATAGTTTTATGCCCTGGCAGGGTCCCTCTGCAACCCCAGGATCAAGGCTATGGAGTTAGAGTATTCATACCATGCCCCCTTTTCTTTTTTTTATATTATTGTTTGGTAATTGCTACCAACACTTCATGGTTGAAGTGTTTACAGCCAATCAGAGCTCTGCAGATCTCTGCACGGGCTCTCTTCTTCTCAGCCCCCACTTTGTGGATTACCTCAAAACTTTCCAAGCACAACAAATTCATCGGGGAACTTATGGGGGGAAATGTTGTGAAGAATCGTCAAAGGGCACCAAGGTTATAGGCAAGTCAAAAAATGCTTTTCCTATGGGATCATGTTACTAGCTATAACTACTTCCTGGTGACCCCATTTTACTTCACAAAGAGATTTTAGACATGACTGAAGCCCGACCTGTTAAATTGAGTGACACCAAAGTTGTCAGAAATATTGTTATTGGTCCAGAAAGCGACCTTTTTGAAATTTTAATGTAAATCTGTTCATTAGTTTCTGTGAAATTTAGAAAAAAACTAATTATATATGTATGGACGTGGATCCTCTGAGGATCCAATTGTGCTTGTGCTAAAATATGATTGGATGCCAACACTCCAAACCAAGAAGTGTTGGCAGCCATCCTGGGACTCTGAGTTGAATTGAGTCCCACAAAAAAAAAAAAAGGGAAGGGGCAGGGTATGATTTGCCTGACCCCATTGCCCTATTGGAGGGGGGGAGCAGTCCAGAAGGACCCCACCATGCCAAAGTTATGTTTTAAAAAAAAACTATTTTCTAATAAAAAAAAGAAAAGTGTAGTATCCCGCACTTCTCTATTATTAAGCCCCCGGGTGGAGCAGGTCCCATGTGCATGAGGCCGTAATACTTAAAAAAGGAATGTGGGGGTCTCTTGGACACCTGTTTCCCAATGGACCGCCACCTCCTTGGGGCTTATTGATGAGCAATGGGTGTCTCACAGATCACCCTGTGCTCCGGGACCACCACCCTCCTGGGGCTATTGATCAAATTTATGTGGGGGCAACCCTTATGACATCCCCTGCAGTCTTTCCCTGTTACCTTCCTGGGAATATATGAAATAAATAGGAGGGCCTCATGGACCCCCCGTCCCTGGGGACTACCATTACTCAGGGCCAAGTTCTGTTTTGAAAATGGGAGAAGCACTGCACAGCCCCAATCCTCGAACTTATTTGACTCGGGGATCACAACCTCCCTGGGGCAGGCCCTACTACAATAAAGGACAGGGGCCATATGTCCCCACCTCCTGGAGCCATATGTTGCCCTTGAGACTACCGACCCTAAGGGCCCGGAGACTACCACGTTCCTGGGGCTAGTGATAAAATTAATGAGGGTGGCGTCCCCTGCAGCCCTGAGGACCGTCACCTTCCTGGGCTACTACAAAATAAATCGGGAGCCCCTCTGGGCCCCAGGTACTACCACCTCCCTGGGCCAAGTTCTATTTTAAAATTCAGAGAGGCACCACGCAGCACCAATCCTGGGACTTTCTTGGCCCCAAGGACCATTACCTCCCTGGGTCAGGCCCTACTACAATAAAGGACAGGGGCCATGTGGCCCCCCTCCCGGAGCCATAGATGACCCTGGAGACTGTCAACCCCCAGGGCCAGCTCCTGCTATGTCCCAGGGTGCCCACCCCGAGGGCAAAGCTGTTTGCTGTGGCTTGGTAGAAGCTTTATCACTCCCGCCAATCCACAGCAAACACTCTGCCCCCAGCAAGTGAGAGTGGAGAAATGCTCTTGCTTGCTGGAAGCAGAGCATTTGTCTGTTTCCCTGCCTACTATCAAGCGAGCAGGGGAAAATAAATATTGCTTTCAGACACAGGGAGCTGCATGTTAGCAGCTCCCTCTGTCTTAAAGAAATGATGGCTCCCACAGTGATCCAGCAGGGAATGCAGAGGCATTCAGGCTCCCTGCGGTTCTTGTGACTCTGGATACCCTGGGGGCACCCTGTAGAAATGGCAGGTCCCCAGGGATGAAATCAGCCCGTGGAGGGGGGCCACACAGCCCCCTACTTCATTTATAAAAGGCTGGGCCCTAGGGGTGGAGTCCTTCCTCTAATAACACATCTTTTAAAGGCTGGCCACTTGGTAAGTCATTGGACAGGCACCTCCTGGCACACAACTTGTTCTGGATGACTTCCCTTTGGCTGCTGAGGGCACTTGGGGGCCAACAACCCCAGATTTTACCTCCAGTAATTCACACACAGCAGGATTTGTGAGAGGTGTTCCGAGGTCCCACACCGTTCTCCACCATTATACAAACGCACCTCTTGGTGCACTACTGGTTGGGGTTGAAGTGCTCTTGGATGCTGAGGGTCCTTGGGGACCTGGAATCCCTCCTGTTACCTCCAGTCTTTCTCACACAGCGGCATTGCTGAGAGGCATTGGTGGCCCCACCTCCTTTATCCACCACTCTGTAAATGCACCTCCTGGTGCACTACTGGTTGGGGGGAAGTCCCCTTGGATGTTGAGGGTCCATGGGGGCCAAGAACCCCTCCTGTTACATCCAGTAAGTCCCAAACAGCGGAATTGCTGAGAGCTGGTTGGAGGTCACGTCCCTTTTCTCCACTGTTCAGTAAATGCACCTCCTGGTGAAGTACTGGTTGGGGGATGAAGTGCCCTTGGATGTTAAGGTTCCTTGGGGGCCAAGACCCCTCCTGTTACCTCCAGTAAGTCCCAAACAACGGAATTCCTGAGAGCTGGTCAGATGCCCCGCCCCATTCTCCACCAATCTACAAATGAGCCTAGTAATTTAAAAGGGTTCTGTTGGTTGTGTCAAATTGCTTGGGCGTTGCTATTTAATGCAAAACACAACGTACGTTTGAGAACTCTCTGAAACACGTACTCAATGAAGCAATAATTCCTTGAACAATCTGAAAACAATTACATGTAGCCAATGGGTGATCAGGAATGAATTTATATTGAACTTCAATCATATTACATTTAAAATAATTCATTCAATCAAGACCGTCAAGCAAGGGTGAAAAAGTTATGTGACAATTAGTGACAAGTGCTTGGTGTATACAACAAGTTACAGTGGAATCGGAAATACATATATGCAATTATGTACAGGGATATTGCTGGCCAGAATCTATTTTTCATCCAAGGAATCCTAGCATTTATTTCAAGGATCCTGGAGTTTCTGGACCGGAGGCGAGTGTCGACATTTCGACCCTGTTGCGCCCCAATCGGTGGTCGCGTCGGGTCTTTATCAAGACAGGAGGGGTTGGGGTGGACAGTCTGAAATTGATAAAAGTGAGTGTTTCAGACAGCTGGGCGTAAAAGAAGGCCCGAAGGCTGCACTTGAAGTGAAACAGGTAAGTGGAGGTTACTCAGACAACGAACAGGAGGAAGGATCTCAGCCTGAACGGAAACAACATGGTCAAATCTGATTGGGGAAAGGGGATAGCACGTAATGGATACTATCCATGGCGCGCGTTGTGTAGGCACAAAGATACATGCAGTTATCAATGTTAGGCACGCAAAAAGCTCATGCAGAGGTGGCCGTGACCCTCTATTATAGTGCTCAATAAATGTGCAAAAATTACACGTGGTGAATAACGAGAGCGTGTTGACTAAGGCAGCCAGCAAGGGTGAAAGCAAATGCGTTAGTTCAATTGTGATGCCAGCGCCTCGGTACCAACTACCGTAGAGAGGCATTGAGGCGGTCGGTGGTAGTGGCAATGTACGAGTGACAATGAGTTAGGGGCTACTTGATAGACCGCTGGTGAAAAGTCAAGCGGACGGGCAAACGATTATGTAAGCCTGGGTGGCCAGAAAACACTAACTCATGCAATTGAACAGGGACCCACTGAGAAGAATAGATTTCCTGGGTCAGGCCCAAGCAGTTTATAGCAAAGGTAAATACCCAGGCAAAAACAACGTAAATATCCGGCAAAAAACGTAATATCATACAATAAAACATACATTAGAAGAAAATTAGAGCAACCACATGCTATGATGACATAGAACATGTAATTATAATGATAAAAGTTGATATGGACATGTTAAATCATACAAAAAAAACTGTTGGGGGGTTAAAATGGATTAAAAATGAAACAGTTGTTCAATCATGACAGTATCTAATGTTCGGGGAGAAAAAGAGTTTTATCAAAACATTGATGATTCCCAGAACTTATTGAAAGGGCTGTTGTCTGTCGACGCGTTTCGACACATATATTGTGTCTTCATCAGGACAATTTCAGCATAATTTCAGCATATTTCTAAAATTCAAGAATACATTCTGTTAGGTTACTCGTTCTTGTGTTTTAATGATAATCAATTGTAGTAGATTGTAATCATTCTACATAGTTTCTTGCCAGATAAATAATACAACAATCTGATATACCGCTAAATGAGGACATCTAACAACAATTTACTAACTAAGACAGTGATGATAATAGTATTTCAAAAGAGAACATATTGGGTACAGTAGAAAAATATATTAACAATAATACAAAACAGATATGGGATATGAAATGAAGAAGTCCATACATAACGAAAACATTTAATCACGAACAAAGATAATAGAAACAGATAAATCCTGGTGTCACTATCCTAAAATTTTAGAATTAAAGGGAGAGGGTAGAGAAGGGAGAAAGGAGTAATTTATATTTATCTACAACCGTTATTTAAGATTCAGTGTGGGTATTTTATAGTTTGATTCTTTTTTGAGATCGTAGTTAACCCCGACCTCTTTGATTTCTATAATCCCTACATAAAAAAACCTATTCATAAACTCAGATTGAACCTAGATTACACCTATTTTATTCAGCAAACGTTTACTCGTTTATGTAGAATTAAGCTACACATCATGGAAGTCTTAAATTCAAAAGTTTATATTCTCTATCAAGCTACCTAATTAATGCAGATCCCTATAGGATCTTTAACATTGAGGTGTATCAACTCTCACCTTCAAAGTGCTTCACAAATAATTCGTTTTCAGAATGTAAAATGGTTAAACACGGTGTCCTTAAATATGAGCAGGATTTCTGTTTTGACACCTGTTATAAAGGTAGTAATAGTAATTTAATCATTAATTTATCATTTCATTTTACTCCTTCAAAGGTAAATAGTCATGAATTTAGAAATTACCTTTAATCTTTTGTGGCCGTATGTTTTAAATTTCGAAAACACGGAGCTTTATTGGTGGCGGACATCCATATTGTTAAAAACAGTCTAGAGAGAAATATATACAGAGGGATATTGTATGTAGGTATCTATAAAGGTAAATAACGATTCAAGTGTAGCTACCCTCGGACTCAGAAATCTTACCTTTAAAAGAAATAAACTATTCAAAAGACAATATGTCACAATTTCGGTTTGAACAATGTCAGTTGAATCAATCACGTAGACGTAGAGCAAGCAGTAATGTTCATTAATTCGTAATTCCGCTGACAATAATAAAAACGATTGTTTAGTGGCGTGATAGTGAATAACGATATTCTGATTTTTAACGCATATCTATGAGCTTTTACCTGATAATCAGAGCAAATATATCTGGGCGCGTTTTCAAATCGCATGTAGTTGTCCGACTAGATCACAGCGACACAGAAAATCCACTCGAATTAACTAATGTTTGTTCTCGGTGAGCGGAAGCTGCCAATAAAAATAGTACACGAATATTACTAATTATTTACTGGTATGATTGTTTGAAAAACTGTTCTACCTTTATTTAGCCGGAGATAGACATAGATCTGTTTCTGGTATGCACACTAAAGCAAAGGCTTTACCAAAGAAAACGGCTTTACAATGTAGCGGCTTTCTCAAAGAAAAGACTTTACAATGTAGCGGTGTCTTGTGAACTACAGTAACATTTCGCCCGCATTTGTTTTCATGCACCCAAAGAGGGAATAACAAAAGGGGGGCTAAGTCTAGTATTATTACGAAAAAAGAAAAAGTTTTAACGCAGTGCACATACCTTTTTTCACAGCTCTCCCACGGCGTTGTCAATGGCGTCTAGGGTATCGTTCGAAATAGAAAGGTTTGAAAGACAAACCCAACCTCTTTATATACGCGGTCTTCTAATTGGTGAGCAAAAATTCCGACACCCTCTCTCAAAGGGGTGGATCGTATTTCCTACGTTAGTTAGTCTCGTAAAATTTCAAGGTTGTTTAAAGGGAAAGGTCCATGTGTTTTATTATAAAACCGCGTGCCATGTTATTATTCGTTTATTTATTATATTCACAACAAGACACCTAACATGATTCTCTAAAGTTAAAACAGGCATCAAGGGATCTTATATCGTATGGATTATATAATTGCATTCTCCCATGGGAGTTTGTTGTTCAGCCCTCGGTTAAAAGTGCCAAGAGTGAATATCCAATAGACTTCTTTTTTCTTTCTGATTTTTTCACCTCTGTCATTAGGCGTGTGGATTCTTTCTAAAATACACCATTTGGCCTCCGTTGGTGAATGTTTATATTCAGTAAAATGGCTTACCAGTGGTGCTGAGTATCTTTTTGTTTTAATTGCTGATCTGTGCTCCATCATGCGGGTTTTTATTGCGCGTGCAGTTTCCCCCACGTAGCCCAAAATGCAGGGGCATACAATGAGGTAAACTACATTCCTCGTATTACATGTGCAGAGTTCCCTTGCATGAATAGTAACATCATTAAATGTTATGGTTTCACCTGTGATAATCAAGTCACATGATTGGCATGAGCCACAGCGGGATGTGCCTTTGATTCCATTGGTACCATCAATAGATTTTTGCACATAGGGGAAGTTGTCTGTAGATTTGGCGAAACGGGATCGGACTATAAGGTCTTTCAGATTTTTATTTCGCCGGTGGGCAAAAATCGGCTTCATAAGTTTGTTTTCGCTTTGGTTTACATTGAGAAGATGCCAATTTGAATTAATCACCTGCCTTACAGTCGCATCTAGAGTGGAGTGCCTGGTAATACAGACTAGTTTTTGGTCTTGTTTTTGCTTCTGGTTGTTAAATAAAGAGTCGCGGTCGTAAAACCGGGCTCTTTTATATGCTTCCCTCACCGGCCGGTGGGGATAGCCTCGCTCTAAAAATTTCTGCTTCATAGCAATTGATTGGGTGTCATAATCTTTTCGATTTGTACAATTGCATCTCACCCTTAGAAATTGGGAAAAAGGGATGCTATCTTTTTGGCATCGGGGGTGGTAGCTCTTGAAATGTAATAAAGTATTTCTCGCAGTAGGTTTTGCGTACAGATCAACTTCTAAACACCCATCATTGTTATGTCTGATGTAAATGTCCAGAAATTCGACTTTCCATTTGTTTATATGGGCGGTAAGACGGAGATTTGCATCTGTAAGATTTAGCCAAGTTAAAAATTCTTCTAAGGTCTGTTCCCCATCGGTCCATACAAAAAAGATGTCATCGATGTAACGGTACCAATGGGAAACAGACTTGAAGAAAGGGGCAATTTTGTTATAAATGAACTTAGACTCGAATAGCGACATATATATATTCGCTATCGAGGGTGCCATGGAAGCCCCCATGCTTACACCCATTACTTGTAGATACATATTGTCTCCAAATTCAAAGAAATGTTCTTTCAGGGTTAATGAAAGGCAATCCTTAATGAATGTCTTTGAACATGGTATGTTGTATTTCTCAATGAACCACATCGTTGCCTCAATTGCTTCAGTTTGTGGAATGTTACTATATAGGGATTTGATGTCTAAGGAGACTAAGACATCAGTATATTTGTTGAAAGGGAGATTCTCTACTTTAGCAATTATATCCCTTGTGTCCTTAATATAGGAAGGAGTTAAAGGGATATAAGGACGTAACATTTTGTCTAGATATTTGGAGACAGCTTCAAGGGGAGTTCCTATCGTAGAAACGATAGGTCAAAAGGGAGGGTCAGACTCGTCCTTTGGATCTTTGGTAATCCATATATACAGGATACTTTCTTTTCGGATTTATTCAGGAATGCATATTCCTTTTCATTAATTACGTTCATTTCAAGGGCTTTCATGGTTATCCTCTGTATTGTTTTAATTATTCTTTCTGAAGGGTTTAGATTAATTTTTTTGTAGAAATAATTATTGTTTAGCATGTTCATCATATTGGTTTCATACCTGATGGAATCCAAACAATCCTACCAGTAAATAATTAGTAATATTCGTGTACTATTTTTATTGGCAGCTTCCGCTCACCGAGAACAAACATTAGTTAATTCGAGTGGATTTTTTGTGTCGCTGTGATCTAGACAACTACATGCGATTTGAAAACGTGCCCAGATATATTTGCTCTGATTATCAGGTAAAAGCTCATAGATATGCGTTAAAAATCAGAATATCGTTATTCACTATCACGCAAACAATCGTTTTTATTATTGTCAGCGGAATTACGAATTAATGAACATTACTGCTTGGTCTACGTGATTGATTCAACTGAAATTGTTCAAACCGAAATTGTGACATATCGTCTTTTGAATAGTTTATTTCTTTTAAAGGTAAGATTCCTGAGTCCGAGGGTAGCTACACTTGAATCGTTATTTACCTTTATAGATACCTACATACAATATCCCTCTGTATATATTTTTCTCTAGACTGTTTTTAACAATATGGATGTCCGCCACCAATAAAGCTCCGTGTTTTCGAAATTTAAAACATATGGCCTCAAAAGATTAAAGGTAATTTCTAAATTCATGACTATTTACCTTTGAAGGAGTAAAATGAAATGATAAATTAATGATTTAATTACTATTACTACCTTTATAACAGGTGTCAAAACAGAAATCCTGCTCATATTTAAGGACACCGTGTTTAACCATTTTACATTCTGAAAACAAATTATTTGTGAAGCACTTTAAAGGTGAGAGTTGATACACCTCCATGTTAAAGATCCTATAGGGATCTGCATTAATTAGGTAGCTTGATAGAGAATATAAACTTTTGAATTTAAGACTTCCACGATGTGTAGCTTAATTCTACATAAACGAGTAAACGTTTGCTGAATAAAATAGGTGTAATCTAAGTTCAATCTGAGTTTATGAATAGGTGTTTTTATGCAGGGATTATAGAAATCAAAGAGGTCGGGGTTGACTACGATCTCAAAAAAGAATCAAACTATAAAATACCCATACTGAATCTTAATTAACGGTTGTAGATAAATATAAATTACCCTTTTCTCCCCTCTCTACCCTCTCCCTTTAATTCTAAAATTTTAGGATAGTGGCTCCAGGATTTATCTGTTTCTATTATCTTTGTTCGTGAATAAATGTTTTCGTTATGTATGGACTTCTTCATTTCATATCCCATATCTGTTTTGTATTATTGTTAATATATTTTTCTACTGTACCCAATATGTTCTCTTTTGAAATACTATTATCATCACTGTCTTAGTTAGTAAATTTTTGTTAGATGTCCTCATTTAGCGGTATATCAGATTGTTGTATTATTTATCTGGCAAGAAACTATGTAGAATGATTACAATCTACTACACATGTTTATCATTAAAACACAAGAACGAGTAACCTAACAGAATGTATTCTTGAATTTTAGAATTATGATGAAATTATGCTGAAATTGTCCTGATGAAGACACAATGTATGTGTCGAAACGCGTCGACAGACAACAGCCCTTTCAATAAGTTCTGGGAATCATCACTGTTTTGATAAAACTCTTTTTCTCCCCGAACATTAGATACTGTCATGATTGAATAACTGTTTCATTTTTATTCCATTTTAACCAAAAAAAAAAAAAATAATAATGTTTGTATGATTGAACATGTCCATATCAACTTTTATCATTATAATTAAATTTTCTATGTCGTCATAGCATGTGGTTGCTCTAATTTTCTTCTTGTGTATGTTTTATTGTATGATATTACGTTTTTTGCTGGATATTTACGTTGTTTTTGCCTGGGTATTTACCTTTGCTATAAACAGAAAACACTAACTTACACATGGCTAGGTGACAGGGTGTCTCTCAAAGCTACATGAGCACAGTGGAGGAGACCGATAAATTAAATCAATTACGGCTGAGCGGTGGGGTGTCTCTGCGATGTCTTACCTTATAAAAGATCAAATGGTTAGAAGCTGGGGAATCGCAGTCACATCTCGCTCAGGTGGCGAGGAGGCTACTCTGTGAGGAGTCATGCAGCGTGTAAGTAGGGTAGCGTGCACGGCTCAGACGTTCATTGCCAGGCAACCCACAATTGCCTTACTGTAGTTCCCAACAAGCGTGGTGACGTGCGGGGGAGGGGGCGTGACTTGCCTTACTGTAGTTCCCGACAGGTGTGGTGACGTGCGGGGGAGGGGGCGTGATGTGCCAGTGAGGATAGATCTCACTGTCTTACGCAGTGCGCGTGATAACGATTGCAGAAGAAGCCGGGAGCTAAGCCCAATGTGTGGAATCATGGGGCTTTGTACTAGGTACCGCTAGATAGATCTCACTGTCTTACGCAATGCGCGTGATAACGATTGCAGCTGAAGCCAGGAGCTAAGCCCAATGTGTGGAATCATGGGGCTTCATACTAGGTGCCGCTAGTATGGTTGGTTGAGAATTAATAAATCAAGAGCGATGATACATAATAATGTAATCCAAAAGTGCTGAACACATGTCTGTCTTCTAAAATAAATGATAATACATGCTGCATACGCTAAACAATTTCCAGACAAGACTTCTGATGTATACAATTTATACACATACCAGGTGGAGCAAATTGCAAAACCTGAGGAGAAACAGACACTAATGAAAAATGATGCTGTATACAATTTATACACAACTTATGTAGTGCAAAGTGCAGTACCTGAGGAGAAATATACACTATTTGAAAAAAGGGTTCAGTAGATTGACATATTGCATGTGAGGCCAACAGTTTGTTATGCCAAGTCTATGATGGGAATGGTACAGTGAAGAATAGTAGTAGTAGTTTCAAACCTTTCTATTTCGAACGATACTCTAGACGCCATTGACAACGCCGTGGGAGAGCTGTGAAAAAAGGTATGTGCACTGCGTTAAAACTTTTTCTTTTTTCGTAATAATACTAGACTTAGCCCCCCTTTTGTTATTCCCTCTTTGGGTGCATGAAAACAAATGCGGGCAAAATGTTACGGTAGTTCACAAGACACCGCTACATTGTAAAGTCTTTTCTTTGAGAAAGCCGCTACATTGTAAAGCCGTTTTCTTTGGTAAAACCTTTGCTTTAGTGTGCATACCAGAAACAGATCTATGTCTATCTCCGGCTAAATAAAGGTAGAACAGTTTTTCAAACAATCATACCAGTAAATAATTAGTAATATTCGTGTACTATTTTTATTGGCAGCTTCCGCTCACCGAGAACAAACATTAGTTAATTCGAGTGGATTTTCTGTGTCGCTGTGATCTAGTCGGACAACTACATGCGATTTGAAAACGCGCCCAGATATATTTGCTCTGATTATCAGGTAAAAGCTCATAGATATGCGTTAAAAATCAGAATATCGTTATTCACTATCACGCCACTAAACAATCGTTTTTATTATTGTCAGCGGAATTACGAATTAATGAACATTACTGCTTGCTCTACGTCTACGTGATTGATTCAACTGAAATTGTTCAAACCGAAATTGTGACATATCGTCTTTTGAATGGTTTATTTCTTTTAAAGGTAAGATTCCTGAGTCCGAGGGTAGCTACACTTGAATCGTTATTTACCTTCATAGATACCTACATACAATATCCCTCTGTATATATTTTTCTCTAGACTGTTTTTAACAATATGGATGTCCGCCACCAATAAAGCTCCGTGTTTTCGAAATTTAAAACATATGGCCTCAAAAGATTAAAGGTAATTTCTAAATTCATGACTATTTACCTTTGAAGGAGTAAAATGAAATGATAAATTAATGATTTAATTACTATTACTACCTTTATAACAGGTGTCAAAACAGAAATCCTGTTCATATTTAAGGACACCGTGTTTAACCATTTTACATTCTGAAAACGAATTATTTGTGAAGCACTTTAAAGGTGAGAGTTGATACACCTCCATGTTAAAGATCCTATAGGGATCTGCATTAATTAGGTAGCTTGATAGAGAATATAAACTTTTGAATTTAAGACTTCCACGATGTGTAGCTTAATTCTACATAAACGAGTAAACGTTTGCTGAATAAAATAGGTGTAATCTAAGTTCAATCTGAGTTTATGAATAGGTGTTTTTATGCAGGGATTATAGAAATCAAAGAGGTCGGGGTTGACTACGGTCTCAAAAAAGAATCAAACTATAAAATACCCATACTGAATCATAATTAACGGTTGTAGATAAATATAAATTACTCTTTTCTCCCCTCTCTACCCTCTCCCTTTAATTCTAAAATTTTAGGATAGTGGCTCCAGGATTTATCTGTTTCTATTATCTTTGTTCGTGATTAAATGTTTTCGTTATGTATGGACTTCTTCATTTCATATCCCATATCTGTTTTGTATTATTGTTAATATATTTTTCTACTGTACCCAATATGTTCTCTTTTGAAATACTATTATCATCACTGTCTTAGTTAGTAAATTTTTGTTAGATGTCCTCATTTAGCGGTATATCAGATTGTTGTATTATTTATCTGGCAACAAACTATGTAGAATGATTACAATCTACTACAAATGTTTATCATTAAAACACAAGAACGAGTAACCTAACAGAATGTATTCTTTAATTTTAGAATTATGCTGAAATTATGCTGAAATTGTCCTGATGAAGAGACAATGTATGTGTCGAAACGCGTCGACAGACAACAGCCCTTTCAATAAGTTCTGGGAATCATCAATGTTTTGATAAAACTCTTTTTCTCCCCGAACATTAGATACTGTCATGATTGAATAACTGTTTCATTTTTATTCCATTTTAACCAAAAAAATAAATAATAATAATAATGTTTGTATGATTGAACATGTCCATGTCAACTTTTATCATTATAATTAAATTTTCTATGTCGTCATAGCATGTGGTTGCTCTAATTTTCTTCTTGTGTATGTTTTATTGTATGATATTACGTTTTTTGCTGGATATTTACGTTGTTTTTGCCTGGGTATTTACCTTTGCTATAAACAGAAAACACTAACTTACACATGGCTAGGTGACAGGGTGTCTCTCAAAGCTACATGAGCACAGTGGAGGAGACCAATAAATTAAATCAATTACGGCTGAGCGGCAGGGTGTCTCTGCGATGTCTTACCTTATAAAAGATCAAATGGTTAGAAGCTGGGGAATCGCAGTCACATCTCGCTCAGGTGGCGAGGAGGCTACTCTGTGAGGAGTCATGCAGCGTGTAAGTAGGGTAGCGTGCACGGCTCAGACGTTCATTGCCAGGCAACCCACAATTGCCTTACTGTAGTTCCCAACAAGCGTGGTGACGTGCGGGGGAGGGGGCGTGACTTGCCTTACTGTAGTTCCCGACAGGCGTGGTGACGTGCGGGGGAGGGGGCGTGATGTGCCAGTGAGGATAGATCTCACTGTCTTACGCAGTGCGCATGATAACGATTGCAGAAGAAGCCGGGAGCTAAGCCCAATGTGTGGAATCATGGGGCTTTGTACTAGGTACCGCTAGATAGATCTCACTGTCTTACGCAATGCGCGTGATAACGATTGCAGCTGAAGCCAGGAGCTAAGCCCAATGTGTGGAATCATGGGGCTTCATACTAGGTGCCGCTAGTATGGGTGGTTGAGAATTAATAAATCAAGAGCGATGATACATAATAATGTAATCCAAAAGTGCTGAACACAGATCAGTCTTCTAAAATAAATGATAATACATGCTGCATACGCTAAACAGTTTCCAGACAAGACTTCTGATGTATACAATTTATACACATACCAGGTGGAGCAAATTGCAAAACCTGAGGAGAAACTGACACTAATGAAAAATGATGCTGTATACAATTTATACACAACTTAGGTAGTGCAAAGTGCAGTACCTGAGGAGAAATATACACTATTTGAAAAAAGGGTTCAGTAGATTGACATATTGCATGTGAGGCCAACAGTTCGTTATGCCAAGTCTATGATGGGAATGGTACAGTGAAGAATAGTATGTTAAGGGAGGTAAACAAGTGTATAATTACATGAGGCCCATCAGTCTAGATATCTCCTCATGTTCATTGAGGCCTGCTGTAACAGAGTTCAGAGTGTGTATCCATTTGCATTCTTTTCTGTTCAATGCAGATGTCATGGACCCACCACGGGGTTGCTATGGATTTTTTCAAGTACTCTCCAGCGGATACTTTCTGGACTGTGGTCATAGTTCATAAAGTGGTCCACTAGGGGTGCTCCCTGCACCTTACAGCGGATTTTGCTCATGTGCTGCAAAATTCTTATCTTTACCTTTTGTGTTGTTTGACCCACATATGGTTTGTCTCAGGGACACAGAATCACGTAGATCACGTTAGTGGTATTACAGTTCGTGAGTGAGGGCAGTTTGTATGATCTGTTCTCATGGGTCAATTCAGGTCCTTCAATACTCAATGAGCATGCTTTACATGTGCTGCATTTAAAGTGACCCACCACGGGCGGCAAACCAAGATGGTCTCTGAGGTTAGGTGGTTTAGTAGGTTCCAGAAATGCTTTAACCACACTGTCCTTTACATTACCTCCTCTTTTGAATGCAAAGAGCGGGCTCTAAGGCAGCCGGCACGGGTGAAAGCAAATGCGTTGGTTCAATTGTGATGCCAGCACCTCGGTACCAACTACCGTAGAGAGGCATTGAGGCGGTCGGTGGTAGTGGCAACGTACGAGTCTACTTGATAGACCGCTGGTGAAAACTTTCTCCAGTAATGCTTGAATGACTCTCATGGCTTTGTCCTGGGGTATCGAGGTGTATAGAGAAGCAACATCCAATGTGACCATGAACTGTGTGTCTTTATCGTATAGTTCGTTCTCTAATAACTGGATTATGTGCATTGAGTCCCGGGCGTATGATTTAGTTTCCAACACTATGGGCTGGAGAAAATGATCTATAAATTGATTTACAGGTTCCAGAACTGAACCACATCCAGATATGATCGGTCTCCCTGGTGGATTAACCAGGCTCTGGTGGACTTTAGGCAGCGTGTAGATGGTATGGATGCGGGGCTCCTTTTTGAGCAAGAATTCTTTTTCCAGTGGACTTAGAAATCCTTTGTGTAACCCATCCTCTGCTAGCGTCCCAATGAGAGTCTTGATGTTAGATGTGGGGTCTCTTGGTATAGGTTGATAATTGTCCCTGATACCTAACTGTTTCGAATTTCCAAGACATAGTCGCTCGTGTTTTGCAGCACCACTGCACCGCCCTTGTCTGCTGCCTTGACAATAACAGAACCGTTCCTGCTTTGTTCTTTGAGTGCCATGTTCTCCTCCTTGGCTTCAGCTGCAATCGTTATCACGCGCATTGCGTAAGACAGTGAGATCTATCTAGCGGTACCTAGTACAAAGCCCCAAGATTCCACACATTGGGCTTAGCTCCCGGCTTCTTCTGCAATCGTTATCACGTGCATTGCGTAAGACAGTGAGATCTATCCTCACTGGCACATCACGCCCCCTCCCCCGCACGTCACCACGCCTGTCGGGAACTACAGTAAGGCAAGTCACGCCCCCTCCCCGCACGTCACCACGCTTGTCGGGAACTACAGTAAGGCAATTGTGGGTTGCCTGGCAACGAACGTCTGAGCCGTGCACGCTACCCTACTTACACGCTGCATGACTCCTCACAGAGTAGCCTCCTCGCCACCTGAGCGAGATGTGACTGCGATTCCCCAGCTTCTAACCATTTGATATTTTATAAGGTAAGACATCGCAGAGACACCCTGCCGCTCAGCCGTAATTGATTTAATTTATCGGTCTCCTCCACTGTGCTCATGTAGCTTTGAGAGACACCCTGTCACCTAGCCATGTGTAAGTTAGTGTTTTCTGGCCACCCAGGCTTACATAATTGTTTGCCCGGCAGCTTGACTTTTCACCAACGGTCTATCAAGTAGCCCCTAACTCATTGTCACTCGTACGTTGCCACTACCACGGACCGCCTCAATGCCTCTCTACGGTAGTTGGCACCGAGGCGCTGGCATCACAATTGAACCAACGCATTTGCTTTCACCCGCGCCGGCTGCCTTAGTTAACGCGCTCTCGCTATTCACCACATGTAATTTTTGCACATTTATTGAGCACTATAATAGAGGTTCACAGCCACCTCTGCATGAGCTTTTTGCGTGCTTAACATTGATAACTGCATGTATCTTTATGCCTACACAACGCGCGCCATGGATAGTATCCATTACGTGCTATCCCCTTTCCCCAATCAGATTTGACCGTGTTGTTTCCGTTCTGGCTGAGATCCTTCCCCCTGTTCATTATGTGAGTAACCTCCAATTACCTGTTTCACTTCAAGTGCAGCCATCGCGCCTTCTTTTACGCACAGCTCTCTGAAACACTCACTTTTATCCATTTCAGACTGTCCACCCCCACCCCTCCTGTCTTGATAAAGACCCGAAGCGACCACCGATTGGGGCGCAACAGGGTCAAAACGTCGATGCTCACCTCCGGTCCAGAAACTCCAGGATCCTTAAATTAAATCATAGGATTCCTTGGATGAAAAATAGATTCTGGACAGCAATATCCCTGTACATAATTGCATATATGTATTTCCGATTCCACTGTAACTTGTTTTATACACCAAGCACTTGTCACTAATTGTCACATAACTTTTTCACCCTTGCTTGACGGTCTTGATTGAATTAATTATTTTAAATGTAATATGATTGAAGTTCAATATAAATTCATTCCTGATCACCCAGTGGCTACATGTAATTGTTTTCAGATTGTTCAAGTAATTATTGCTTCATTGAATACGTGTTTCAGAGAGTTCTCAAGCGCACGTTGTGTTTTGCATTAAATAGCAACGCCAAAGCAATTTGACACACCCAACAGAACCACTTTTGTATTTAACCACACTCACCCAGGTTCTGAGGGACACAGGGTTACTCCTTTTCTTTAAACCCTAGTAATTTAAAAGCCATGGAAATTCACAGAATAAAACAAAGGTTTCAGGGACATTATTGTTCGGAATTACCATTGTTAGGACTAAAGCTTCCATAGGAATAGAATTATTTGTTTTGCCGCTTGGCGAATCTGCTCAACATTTTCAAAAACGTCCCCATTTTTGTTCAACTGCTGTGTTGATGGTTTCGAGTTGAGCCTTCAAGCAGGGGCCGTTAAAAAAGGGGATCTCAAATCGCATTTTCCCCATGTTATGTCTATAGGGATTTTTCATTTTTGAACACAACTTCAGCCTGAACCACTAAACGTAATTACACCAAATTTAGCGGAAATCTAGATGTTGGTCCAGAAAGCATGCTTTTTGTATTTTGGTGTACATCCATTCCGTAGCTTCATAGATATTTAAATTTTACAATTATAGATATCTCAGAATGCAAAATCTGACTGAAATCCTATTGAAATTTGATTGGCTGCAAACACATCAACAAGGATGTGTTGTCCATCTTGAGACTCAGCTTGAAGCCCAGTCCCACAAAAAATATTTAAAAAAGAAAAGGGGACAGGGTATAAATACCCTGACACCCTAGGCCTTTTTTGGCAGGGCGGGGTCCCACAGCGAAAAAAAGCATTTTTTTGAATATTTGTTTTATGAAGCGTGGGCTCCTGTACTTTATTTCTAATTGCCCTTGGGTAGGCCAGTTCCCGGGGGCATTGTAATAAAGAGAGGGCACACTGCTCAACCCTCCAGAGGCTCATTGATGCCCCGGGTACCACCACCTCCTTGGTGCTTCTAGAACAAAAAAGTGGGGGAGTCCCATATGTCCTTCCCTCTTGCCCTCCAGGACCACCTCCTCCCCGAGTGTTATTTATTTAGTAATTTGGGCCTCTTGAAGCCGCCATCTGCCTGGATCTTTTTGTTTAAAGAATGTAGGAGGCCATGGGGACAACCCCGCAGCACCACCTCCCCAGAGCAAAATTAAAGAAGTAAAGAGGTGCCACATGCACTCCCTCCTGGAGCAATACATTGCCCTGGGGACCACCACCCACCAGGGCCAGCTTCTGCTATGTCCCAGGGTGCCCACCAACAGGGCATTGTTGTTTGCTATCGCTTGGCAGGAGAGTTACTGCTCAAGCCAAGCCATAGCAAATGCTGGTACACTTTCAGCCACAGAGAACATTAAAAATGTTCCTGCTTGCTGAAAGCGGAGCAGAATTGCTTTTGGACAGAGGCAGCTGCATGTTCAGCCACCCCCTCTGTCCAAAGGCAATGCAGCTCCGGCAGGATGTGGGGAGCTGGAAAGAACCGCAGGGGCCTTTTGGCTACCTTGCAAGAAAGGGGCAGGCCCCAGGGGATGGAGTCCCAGGGGACAAATCAGCCTGAGAGGGGCACCTCTTTTCTCCATAACTCTACAAATGCACCTACTGGCACACTGCTGGTTGGGGAATGATGTCCCCTTGAATCCAGAGGGTCCTTGGGGACCAGCAACTACCTCTCCTGTAACTCCAGTAAGTTCCACACTGCAGGATTGCTGAGAGGTCTTCGGTGCCATGCACCCTTTCTCCACCACTCTGCAGATGCACCTCCATGTGCACTGCTGATTGGGGGAATAAGTCCCCTTGGCTGTTGAGAGTCCTTGGGGGCCAGGAACTCCTCCTGTTACCTCCAGTAAGTCCCAGACAGCAAATTTGCCAAGAGTTGGTTGGGGGCCTGCCTCCTTTCTCGCCACACTGCAAATGTGAGTCCTGGTTAATAAAACGTAGAAATTGCCTGAAAAAACAAAGGTTCCAGGGACGGTATAATTAGGAATTAGGATTTAAAAAACCTTTGAAATTATCTGAAAAAAACGAACGTTACAGGGACGTTATAGTTTGGAAATTGAATAAAAAAAACCTTAGAAATGCACTGAAAAACTCATTATCAGTGACATCACTGATGACATCTCAAAAGACATAACTGATGACATAATCCACTGAATCACCATCAGGGATGCCACCAGTAATGTCAATGACCATATCATCAGTGTTGTAATATGAGAGATCATAAGCAGTGCATTGTGCAGGGTGTGAGTTACGGTTAGGACAGCTAACTATAACTGCTGAATTTCACTGGTTTACAGTATATTTCTCTGCACTATTACTCGGCTCACCTGTGAACAAGACTGATCGTACAGCCGAAATGCATCAGAGAAAGAAATGCTGCACGTCTGATAGAATAAAACCACCCGAATTCTTCGGCTTCGAGAATTAATCTTCATTGTGTGGGGGTTTGAATGACAGAACACTCTGTACCTGTCTTGACGAATCCATCCTGCAGGGTTGGGGCTCCCAGCAAAAGGAGATGTTTGTTTGGATCTATTTGGGGAGCATGTCCCGCTTGCCTCTTGTTTGCATCACTATCAAGTCTGGCAGAAGGAGCACTGAGGCTAGAAAGGGAGCCGGAGGAAAAGCGTCGCTTCTTGCCATTTCTGAAAACTGGTGTTTGACCATTACAATACAGATGTGGGTTCAGCAGCATGATATCAAGCAAGAACGCAAATATAAAATTAAGCCGCCCTTTAATGTGCGACTTTTTATAATTAAACATTATATGCACTTGGACTACACAATGACATGATGTTTCAAATGCTATTAAGCAAAACAAAAAGGGATAGTGTACTTACACAGAATGTATTTATGTTTCAGCTGCATAGTGGGAGTTGTATTTTCTGAAAAAAGAAGGTCATGTGTTTAATGGGATTTAAGTCCTACATAAATCTGCACTGTTACTCGGCTCACCTGGGAACAAGGCTCATTGTACAGCCGAAAAGCATCAGAGAAAGAAATGCTGCAAGTCTGGTAGAATAAAACACCAATATTCCTCAGATTGGGGCTTCAAGAAGTAAACTTTGTTGGGTGGTGATTTGAATGACAGGAACCTCCTTACCTGTCTTAACGAAGCTGCCCTTCAGGGATGGGGACTCCCAGCAAAAGGAGACAAAACCAGTGAAATGCAGCAGGTATAGTTAGCTGAGCTAACTGTAACTCATACCCCCGCAATGCACTACTTCTCATATTATATTATTTATAAACCAAAGGTATCAAAGGTAAAGGGGCATAGCAATTAAGTGAAATAGCAGTTGCTACCGAGCATTTTTAATTAACTGAACCACTGAAAGTAACCAATCATAATACTCTCAAGTTACTATAACTCATGACTTAAACTAAGTGTAACTGGCGCCACAGCACCATGCATATTTGTGTTGTAAATGATGTCATTTGACATGTGAATAAGGTAGTTTTGAATGCAGTTACTGAAAAAGTCAGGTGAGACGTAATATCTAAAGGCACAAGCAGTACGTCGCAAGGGCATGATTTATAGTTACTTTAGGCCATAACTTACAGTTATACGTAGCATGAAATATATATATATTTTGAACCCTAATTACTCAAAAACTACTGAACAGATGTACACCAAATCACAAACAAAACATAGATTTCTGGACAAAGTTCTAGCTTTCTGCCAAATTTGGTGAAATTAACTTGAGCCATTTTGTCATTATCCCTGTTTCATTTTCCTACTGAAAATTGTATGGGGAAAACACATTTTGGGATCCCCTATTTTTCTCAGCTCACACGTGTTGGATCAACCAGAAACTTTCCAAGAGGGGCTGAAGTACAGAAGACTCTTTTTTGGAAAGTTTTGTGAAGAATCTGCAAACAGTGCCAAAAAGATTAGCAAACCGAAACTATGGGAACGTGTTCCTAACTATAGCTACCATATGTGTGGTCTGTTTGTGTGTGTATATGTGTATGGTTTTGAACAAGATGGTTAGGTCAGAACAATTGACTATTATTATCATTATAAATATTTGTAAAGAAGGAACATACACCCCTTTAAGGGTTTCAAGGCGCTGTGGGCCGTAAGGGAGATTAAGTGAGCTATTGCCCAAAGTAACATGGTGCTGAGCTAAGCTTCCGCCAGCACCAGGGAATGAACAGTGAGCCCCTGCTTCGAGTCAGCCACTCTGGCCGCTGCGCAACACCCCCCGTTTGAAATGTTTGACAAGACTGGTGAATAAACTTGATTTTCATTGAAGTATGCTGTGAGTGCTTCCTTTTTCTATTAGGATCTAGAGAAGGCTGTTTGTGATGACTTGAAGACTGCCTGAGGGGCCTTGGTTTACTAAAAACACTACTAAGGCTTTCTTCGAGTGCCCTGTGTCACTAATTTTGGTAATATATACCTGGTAATGTCATAAACCACACTGATTTGTAACTGTCACCAGAAATCCAAGTCTTTGAAATTGAACTACTAGATTTAACAGTATGTAAGTTTGCTGTGATTGGGCCTTTAAACAATTAGCCTTGTGCACTGTGTTTAAATATTAGATATAAATTGATGCACACTTACTTTAAAAAGGGAAGATGTGCTAAAGCACTATGTTGCAAGTGAGAGACTGTGCATCTTTCAACAGCACAACCTCAAAAGCCCTATCTCTTACTTAGGAAAGTACATTCTAAGTGCCTTCAATGAAACCATCTAGGCCTGGCAGCATTAATCACATGCCTATGGATAAGCACTCAAAAGTGTAACAGTTAATTGCATTTTTTAAAGTCTCCTTCTGAAAACGTTGCTTCACTTCTACAGTAACATTCTCAAGAAAGATATGCCCTTACCTGTCAGAACTTTCTTTAGAACAGTCATTTGTTATATGACGTGTAATTCTTATAAATGCTCTGCTTAAACAAAGGTGTCCCTACGTGAAACTGAAACCGCCCTACTCCAGATGGTTGTAGGGGAAAAGAACAACACAACACGTGCATTTTGCTGGCAAGAGATACCACTGGAAGCACGAAGCCGGCATCCGAAGTGGGAGGGCACACATCCCTAGACGATCCTAGATTTTTCTTTGATTTAAGATAGCCAGTAGTAGGTTGGCTTTTGGTGGACTATGGAAAGAGACCCCTAAACTAAGTTCAATTCTTCCGTCATCAAGAGGTAGATGAAAACGAAACATTGTGAGCTTACTTTTGTTGTACATCACATCAAAATAACGAAAACAGGTCTTAACAATAAAAAATAAAAAATTGGAATGTATGGGAATTCTCGCCGGCAGTACCTCATCTATCCTCTTTCCTTTACATGTTTTGCAGGCTATATAATCGATATCAGCCATCGGGGCACCACATTCATCCCACCTAGAGGCCCAAGTTAATTTGTAAGGTGCGCCATAATACGCATGCAGTGTTGAATCCAACTGAAGTTTAATGAAATAAAATAGATGCACATACTTACCCGACATTGCAGGTGAGTCTCCTACCTTCATCTGGTCGTCAGGCCCCACTTCACAGATTGGCCTTTTCCCTGACCTTGCTGTCATAAATCGTAGTCCATACAGGTCAGAGGGCGCGCGAGCCAAGCCTCCCATTCCTAACACGCCTTGTTTTGATGAAGCGGTAGATATGGAATCCACCCGGGGAGACCACTGCTGCGATTTACTTAAGCAGACTTAACTGGGGATACTCCAGCACAGCCACCCAGCTTCAGGCCTTGCCAACTCCTGGAGTATACATCACAAGCAGGCTTTCTAATTATTACACACACACCCAAACTTTAACACCCGGTTAAGCATACAAACATACTTACACATGCACAGACAGTATCACCTACACTACTGCTTAGGAGGCCTTGCAGTCTGAGATACCCATGACATCTTGCACTCTTCTCCAGTTTCTGTTAAGAATCACTTTCCTTACTCAGCGCGCTCAGGGAAGCGTGGGAATGTGCGACCTGGATTTTTGCACAGTGGAGTCTAATCCCACCCTTCTCCATCTCGTCACAGAGGAGGGTGGGGTTTAATCCCATATAGAGGAACCGCCTCTGCCGAGAGGACACAAACGTGGGATTTAGTTAAGCCGCGTTGCAGCCTGCACTCCTTCTGACCTGCGTTGGGTAACTGCTGCACAGTGCACACAAACGCGGCATTTCGTTTTTTGCTATATTATATTGCCAAAAACTAACAGCCTGATTCATCAATCTCCCGTTTTGCGAGCCCCTAATAGCGATTCATAAGGAATCGCTATTAAGGACTTGCAAATGGGATTCATGTAGGAATTGCTAAATAAATAGCAATTCCTACACAATCCTTATTTGCGAGTAGCAAATTGCTAATCGCAAATAAGGAATAACTCCCCATTCATTCCTATGGGCCAAAGGCCCATAGGAATGAATGGGGAGTTATTCCTTATTTGCGATTAGCAATTTGCTACTCACAAATAAGGATGCGATTTCAAGGGTGCTAGGGGTGTCCAAAGGACACCCTGTAGCACCCCTGAAATGTAATTTACATTGGTGTTGCGCACACACATTGTATTGTATTGTATTGTATTGTGATTTGTAAAGCGCGATTGCTGCCCAAATGGGCGTCCAAGCGCTAGAGCATGGATAGCCGAGCTGAGGGTGGCGGAGACTGAGATTTAATTGGGCCTGGCAAACAGAAAGGTTTTCAATTGTTTGCGGAATGAGAGTAGGTTAGGGTTGGACCGGATTTGTAGTGGGAGTGAGTTCCACATTTTAGCGGCCTTTAAGGAAAACATCCTTCCTCCGGTCCTGGCTCTCTGTACTCTTGGGACTACGGCCAGAAAGGCCTCCGTGGACCGAAGGGGTCTATTAGGGTGGTATTGAGTGACCAGTTTGTTAATGATCGCTGGACCTGACTTCCAGAAAGCTCGGTGGGCAATACATAGTGCCTTGAAAGCCACTCTCTGTCTCACTGGGAGCCAGTGTAGGCTGCTCAGTGCGGAAGGACATGTGTGTGTGCAACATGCAACTTAGAAAAATGCATTTAAAAGCATTTTTCTAAGTTTTCGCTATTTACCACGAGGTTTGACCTCGCTGTAAATAGCGGCCTGAAATTGCGAATTCGCAATTTAAAAATGGTTCATGAATTGCATTTAAGGAATCTCAAATAGAGATTCCTTAAATGTAATTCCTCGCAATTTAGCGAATTCGCTATTACCGATTTTTGCATTTGGGATGATGAATCCCAAATGCAAAAATTGCACTCGCAAAGGGCCAGATTCTCAGAATCTGGCCCTTTGCGAGCGCAATTAAGCTTGATGAATCAGGCTGTATGGGCCTTATTTATGAAGGCCTTGCGCTGCCGGTGCGTCACTTTTAACATGGGAAAAAGTGACGCATCGGTGACGCAAGGCTTTCATAAATGAGGTCCTATGGCTTTGTTGAATATAATATTGAAAATGCTTCAGTTCTAAAACGAAGAGACTGTGAAATATCTAAAATGAGTCTCTTTGAGGTTACACCAGAGGCAGTGAAGGGCGACACTGCTACAGAGTTAAGAATTTTTTTTTTTCCACCGAGGGTGAGGGCAAAAATGGAAAGCTTGATAGGGACCCTCTCAGCACCTGCTTTATAGAACTGCAGGTGCAGAGCACAAACAGGACCCGGTCCCTGGCTAGAGGGGACGAAAGTGCTTGTATTGTAGATGATGGTGGCATAGAGAAGGTGGGAAGGGTTGTGGTGGGACACCTGGGGGCATAATATAGTGCATGCCAAGGTGTGCAATAGGTGTCTGTAACCATTTTTGCACCGCCAGGGCACTTTGGTATTATAGAAGCACTAACCATGCTAATGGGCATTTTGTTCTGGTACGATCTTCATGGGGCTTGGCTCCATGAAGACAGGGAAACACTTTGGCTCTATGCACATATAGACCTGCCAACTTCAACAAAAACCTCACAGTGAGAAGGGGGTGGGACCTCGTGCCGAGAAGTACCTAAGAGGCACTTTCAACCTGATTCATCATTCTCCCGTTTTGCGAGCCCCTAATAGCGATTCATAAGGAATCGCTTTTAAGGACTAGCAAAACGGGATTCATGTAGGAATTGCAAAAAATATTGCGATTCCTACATGTTCCTTATTTGCGAGTAGCAAATTGCTAATCGCAAATAAGGAATAACTCCCCATGCATTCCTATGGGCCTACAGGCCCATAGGAATTAATGGGGAGTTATTCCTTATTTGCGATTAGCAATTAGCTAATCGCGAATAAGGATGCGATTTCAAGGGTGCAGGGGTGTCCAAAGGACACCCTGTAGCACCCCTGAAATGTAATCTACATTGGTGTTGCGCACACACATGTCCAAAGGACATGTGTGTGTGTAACATGCAACTTAGAAAAATGCATTTAAATGCATTTTTCTAAGTTTTTGCTATTTACCACGAGGTCTGACCTCTCGGTAAATAGCGGCCCAAAATTGCAATTTCGCAATTTTAAAATGATTCATGAATTGCATTTACGGAATCTCAAATAGAGATTCCTTAAATGCAATTCTTCGCAAATGTGCGAATTCTTTAATAGCGAATTTTGCATTTGGGATGATGAATCCCAAATGCAAAAATTGCACTCGCAAAAGGCAAGATTCTGAGAATCTTGCCCTTTGCGAGTGCAATTTAGCTTGATGAATCAGGCTGTAAGTCCCGCATTTGTGTGCACTGTGCAGCAGTTACCCAACGCAGGTCAAAAGGAGTGCAGGCTGCAGCGCTGGTGGCTTAGCACTTTTAAACTACGGCCGCGGCACTGGAGGCTCGTTGCGGCCATGGCCGCCTTTATAATTTATTTGGGGGCCAAATAAATTATAAAGGCCGCCGTGGCCGCAACGAGCAGCGCGGCCGCCTCAAAAATGGTGCCGCCTGGGGCGGACCGCCCCCCCCCCTCCCCCCCCCCCCGTCCCCCATAGCTACGCCACTGCATCCGGGACATTTTTGTGACTTCCCCTCCACCTTTCCCTGAAGTGAGTCCACACAAAAAATGTGGACTGCTGTATTATAAGGTTTTACTAGAAGACATGCTAGGGCAGAATATAAACTAAATTATAATGGTAAATATCACAAGCATTATGATGAAAAAAAATGAACAGAAAGTAAATAATATAAACATAGGAAACATATTATCCTATTTCATTTCATTTACTACTGGCCGTCTGCTAAAAAGAATGAACATTGAAAATCTACCAATGAGCGGGGTACAGCGCATTGTGAATGCTTACCTGTTTGGTGTAACAGACTGCCATGGGCCAGCAAGGCCAGGCTCTGTATGTGAGAACCCAGCTTGTTAATATTAACGTCCTCGGTAGTTGGAGAACAAATCTCCCCCGATTATGAGAATGCCTCTCTGTCCGAGAGAGTTGATGCTTTATTTATACTGTTCACAAGCTATCGTGAGAAAGTGAATTTGTTAATCATGGATTAAGAAGATGTCTTATGAACCTTCTTCTAAAGTTTCCTTGTAAGACATCACTAAGCTCAAGCTAACACACTTCACATTATATAAATATGTGAGCTAAAAGTAGACGATCATAATACGTGATACATTACCCATACGTTCTCATGCAGTTACTTGTATAAATTAAACAAGAGGAAAGATCATTAATAATAAATAATCAGAGGCCTTAGGCAAATGATCCGCATACCTATAACATTTTGGACACATATGCGAACAATGTATTAACACATGACAGTATCCCAGCCCCAGCAAAAACATGACTCCCTATAAATAGTTGCAGAGAGCAAAATGAATGTCAGCATTCATTGATCCATACACAGACTTCAGCACTATCGAGGAATATCCTCATCCGCAGTTTATGCAAGAAAATGGGTACTAAAGGTTGGGTACACTGGTTCAAAGCATCCCTTTCTCTTAGAACACAGTGCATTAAAACATGAAACTACGTATCAGATTGCACGGTCATTCCACTTAGAGTATCACAAGGATCCCTCTTAGTTTTTCTACTATATTGTATGTTTGTGTTAAATCTTTGGTGTCAACTTACAGCAGTTACTGAGTGTAAGAAATTGGGTTGTTGGTTGACTGGGGTGGAAGCCCTGGTGAAGCAGCAACCACAATCCTAGTCAGGATGATGTCACAAGCCAACCCAAATTAGCCTGTGCTCAAGCCTCTGGTAACTTGGACCAGAGCAGTCAGGTTTAACTTAGAGGCAATGATTAAAGTATCTGTGCAACACTTCAAACATTAATCAAGTGAACAACTCTACGCCCTATTTGGCACTTACTGGCCTTGACATTCAGATCCCTCTGCAGAGCTTGAAGCACTTCTATGATGTGGAACAGGTGGTCCTCCCAGCTAAAACTGGAGACTGCAATACCATCTAGATAGGCAGCACTGATGTTCTCCATTCCAGCTAAGACCTGGTTGATCATTCTTCTGGAAGGTGGTAGGGACATTCTTTAACCTGAAGAGCATCATCCAGAACAGGAGGTGGCCTTCAGGTGTAGAGATCGCAGACCTCTCTTTGGACCCCTCAGTTGGAGCATGTTTCCAGCTGATTGGTGAGCTCATCATGTCAGGGAATAGGATGTCCGTTAGTCTTCGTGAATGCATTCCACCCCGGTAATTCACGCAGAACCGAAGTTCTGTGTTGGCCCCTGTAGGAGCAGCCTTGGGAACCTACCCCACTGGGCTGGAACAAGGGCAGTTTAAGGGCTCAATAACCCCTAACTCAAGTATTTATGAGGCTTCCTCCTTAATGCTGGCTCTCACCCAATTAGACAGCCTTTAGATTTTACTCTTCACAGGCATATTGTATCCCATGTCAATATCATGGGACACCATTTAGTGATTCCTGGGGGAAGAGAGAAGAGTGAGCAAGCTGACCCAACAACTAGCAGAAGTGTCTCTGTTGTTCTGGGGTCAGGGTAGGGGAGAGACTGATGCCCCCAACTAACCGATCCTGCTCCTTGAAAGAAAGGAGGTCGGGAGAGGTTCAGTCTCATCCTCCACCCCATCATACGTGACCATGGTTACTACGGACCTCTTGAAATTGGGTTTTAGGTGATTGATGTGCAAATCCCTTAAAGAGTTTGTGGGATTCTTGATGACCACCAGGTGGATGACGTCCCTCAGGCGCCCTTTCACCTTATAGGGCCCAGACCAGCGGTCTGGCAGGGCCCTGGGATCCACCACCCAAACTATTTGCCCATGCTGAAACTCAACTAGAGTGACTTTCTGGTCATACCACCGTTTCAGTAACTCCTGGCTGGCTTCCAGATTCTCTTGCACTTTCTTCAGGAAGTGCTTTATCTGGGTATGCCGTGCCAGCATGTAGCTGACCACATCCTGAGGGGCCTTCCTGGAACTAATTGGTCCTCCTTCAGGGTGCCGGTACAGAAGTTCAAAGGGGCTGAAGCCAACACCCTTCTGTGCTACCTCCCTGTGGGCAAACAACAGGCATGGTTGGAGGATATTCCACTTCTGGTTCAAGGGTTCCGACAGGCCTGTGATCATGCCTTTAAAGGGCTTGTTGAGCATTTCAAGAAGCCCATTGGTTTGGGGGTGGTAAGGAGTGAAGAACTTGTAGGTTACTCCACACTCCTGCCAAATAAACTTCATGTACACAACATAAAGTTTGTACCACGATAAGATACCACCTCCTTGGGGAACTCCACATGTGTAGCCCCATCAGTACTCTGCGCATCATTGGCACCATCGCCATTCTCAGAGGTATAGCCAAGTGATCTCTTGAAGTCAAGAGGCCCAATAATCTTGATGCTCAACCATTCAAAGGGCTTGCCAATTACAGGAAAAGGCTGCAGGGAAGCATTATGTCTCCCTCCTGACTTGTCACTGGCATGGCAGGTTGGGCATGACCGGCAGATTGCAGATGAGAGCATCCTCATACAGGGCCAGTAAAACTGGGTGACAAGTCTTTCAATGGTCTTGTACACTACCACAAGATGACCTGCCAGAGAAACATCATGAGTCTGCTCCAGTAGAGAAGGCCCTGTAGCACTGTCGGACCATCAACACATGGGTTGCACTAGGCCAGAAATGTTGAGGCTCACTGTTGGAATGTGGTTTATTAGTTGGTGTAGGTAGATACATACTAATAGTTATAAGGCCACAATCACAATATAAGGCCCAGCCAAGGTCCCAATAAATGATTCCCTTGCTCAACCCTTGGTAGCTGGTTGTGAGCAGTCAGCCTTAACTTAGGAGACAGGTCTGCAAAGCATTTAAAACCACCAAAACAATAAGTAAAAACTTAAAAGTGCCTAAAAGCAAATGCGCCACTTTCGGCCATCAAGTCACACTTGACCAGGATGAAGTCAAAGCTTCAGGCGGCCCACAATGGACAATGGGTTAGATAAACTTAGCACTAGAACCTGGTCAAGTTTTTCACTTTTGACATAGTCACTTTTCTTTGAGATTTTTCTCTTGATATCGAGCGAGACTCCACATCAGGCCGGCTTTGGGCTTGATGACGGCGGCTTGGATCAGCGCGATGCTTCAGTCAACTCCTGGAAGTCATTGATGAAAAGCTCAGGAGCTTCAGCAGGGCACACTTGAATCTCAGGCCAGGTCATGGATGATAGAGCCAGCTTGGCGCTCATCAACGGGTCCAAAAATTCTCTAATCTTTTCCAAACTTCTGGTTCTTCTTCCGGAATGTCCTTTAGGTGTTCGACAGTATCTACAACACCAAACCAAGGTTCCAGAAGCTCTGATTGGTAATTGAGATGTTGAGCCTATTTCTCCCACCTTGCACTTGTCCAAATCATTTAAAGTCCAGCTGAAGGTGGTCAGCTGGTTTCTTCTTGTTGGAGATGATGCAGGTGGAGTTCTTTAAATCTGTTGCTTCCAGGGAGTCTACACCGTCACTTTTTAAAGTAAGGCAAAGTTCTTAGGGCTGTACTTCTCACAGTGGGCAACAGGTGCAGTCATTTAGAGTGCAGTACACTTGGTGCAGGGCATGTTTCCAGCAGGACAGATCTTGTTCTTCTTAGAGTTCCAGGCAGGGAAGTGAGTTGCTGGGAAGCTCTCCTATATTTATCCAGTATTCCTGGGTGACAAGCAGGGGGGCATCCCATACCAATGGGGTGCAGGGTAACACCCTCAAGTATGACAACTTACTCCAAAGTGTGACATATTCTTGTCCCTGAAAGCAGGATTCCATTAAAATCCCAAAATTCTGAAACTCTCTCCTGGTGGTTAAGATCCGGCTAAGCCAACCCACTGGTGTGGCTAGGTTTCCAAAATACTCGCCTTTCAGCACCTCTGCTAATTCATTACTGGGGCACCTGTCTGACTGGGTGTGCAGGAAATGGGGATGAACCTGTGTCCTGTCTTAACTGTCATTCCCTCTTTCGAGTCCAGTTTGGCTACCCAGCCCCCTTCTTGCCTTTGTCTCCGCAGCTGTAGATCTCCTCCCACCAGAGGTCCTTTGTTACTGTGCAGGTTCATCCAACACCTCATCAGCACAGTTTGGCTCGGCCTGCTAAAGGCAGGCAAATTGGGAAAGGCTGCTGGAAGGCTGGATTTTAGTATATCAGAAAAGCAACTTCTATAATTTCTTTTCTGTGATAGTTATAATACAACTAACCTTGGCAAGTCATTTGTTTTAGGTTGCTCCTATCAATATACTTTATTAAAGTAGCCCCATGTTAGCCTATGGAGACAATGTGCTTTAATAGGGAAAACTGAAATTGGCAGTATTTCCCTCACCAGGGCATATAAACATATTTTATAATGTCCCTGCTTATGTGTACAAGGCACCCTTTCCCTGTGGCTTCTAGAGGAGACCTTGGGGTGACTTCCAGGTACAAATAACCTTGCATTCCAAGTCAAATTTGTATATATTTTACCTTTAGAAGCAGCCTGCAAAGGAGGGTTGCCTTGAAAATGACAGCAAGCAACACAGCCGTCCACACTTAAGTCCATTAAATCTACTGGGCCTCTAAGCCTACATGACCCACCTTATACTAGGGGCATACAGGTAGGGTGTCATACCAATTGTAATAACACCTAATTGCCATATACCTTTTGCACGGAGCACTGGCCCTGGGTCTGATTAGCAGAGCCTAGGGCACAATAAGGGTCAGTTACCACCAGTATCAATCCAAACAATTGGGATGTTCATGGCAAAAATGATTACTTTCTCACACTCACTATACAGGATACCAATTTACTAGTAAGTCAGGTGATCACCATAGGTGTCACCAGTTGCCTGGGCATCGATCTGTTGATGTAGTCCCTCAAGAGTAGTGCACTTCATCTGCACCTTTCAGCACTCCTCATTGATGGGACCCCTTTCCAGCTGCTAGTTGGTTAGCTTAGGTAGGAATCCCTGGGTGGCAATCCTCTCCTGTAGGTTTGGGGTATTACATACAGGCTCAGTCTCCTCTTGGACCATGTCAGTTTTAGGAGCTGGTTTACCCTGCCGATTGACATTCCTCCTTTTGGAAGACACCTAGCCCATTCTCCCAGTCTCCAGGTTCACCTCACTTTCCCCTTGTGTGGCCATGTACTGTGTGGTCAGGCACACCAATTTAGGAAACCCTGTAATCTCCAAGTCCGACCTGAGCTCCACCTCCTTCCAGATAGTGTGCTCGAGATCATTGCCAAGCAGATAACCCACAGGCATGGATAGACTCACAGCTAACCCTTAGGTAACCTGAGACCCCCCACTCAAAGGGAGCCAGGTCCACTGGGTAGTTACTCTAATGGTTGTCAGATGCAATAACATGGTGGAATGCATTAAGGACTACTTACTCAGAGGTCACAAGTTGACATCTGACAGTTATATTGCTGGCTCAAGTGTCTCTTAGAGCCTCTACCCTGTGCCCATCAATGGTGACCTAGTGGCTACATTTCCTGGTGTTACTAGACATGTGAGTTTTCTGCATCATCTCTCCAGCACCGTAAGACACTAGAGTACATTTTACATTATCCCCCACCCTATCTGGGACAATATCTTCCCCAAGCACTACACTAACCAACTCTGGTGTCTGCCCTTCAGTGAGAGGCTGTGCCCGCTTGGGTCACTTGGTATTCCCCTTGTAGTGCCTAACTTGCTAACACTCATAGCACTTGGAGGGTGCCTTCTCTTAGAACTTACTATCAAGGAACCACGTTGTCTTCTTTTCAAGCAGGGATAAGGAGTCCTGACCCTTAGAGCTAGTTTGGGGGCTGTTAGAGAGCTCTTTGATTTTATGTTTGTCTCCCCACTCCTTCTTCTGGTGGGGACCCTGCTCACCCTTGTGGTGATCCCCCTCTGTTACCTTCATGTGGACCCTAGTGCTGATCCAGTTGTCCATCCCCTTAACAAGCTCCCTCGGGTCAGTTGTATTACTGTGAATTAGGTGTTGGCCCAGATATGCAAAACAAAAACTGAACATGTGCTCACTTGCAATCAAATTGTAATCATTTACTTCACTGTCCTTCACCCAACCATCCAGTGCCTTGCGAAAGGAGTCCACTCAATCCACCCAGGACTGCAGGGGCAGCTTCTAGTTGCCCCTAAACTTCTGCCTGTACTACTCAGGGGTGAGGTCATACTTTCTGAGTAGAGTGTCCTTCATTGGGGGGATACCTCATCCTATCATCCTTATCTAGGGTCAGTAGGGCATCACTTTGCTAGCCATAAATATGGTCCCAGGGGCTAACATCCCAATCTTCCTCAGGGATCCTATGCATCCATAAAGCCACCTCATATGCTTCAAACTACTTGTCAATGTCATCCCCCACAACACATTCAGGCACCTGACCTTTTGAAATGTGGGACCTCTTGTCTCCTCAAGAACCTGCAGGTATGTTGCCACCAAAAATGCTGAACTCTGCGTGCCTTGTTTCAAGGTCAGCTCTTTGAGTCCCCTTTTATAAGCCTATCCCTCTAAAGCTGGTTTCTCCTACATAACCAGTTTCCTTTCCTTCATGGCCAGTTTCTTCTCTTCCATACTCAACTGGGCCATCTGTAGCTTGACCTTACTCTCTGGCTTCCTGCCTGCCAGCTCTTCTGGGGACAGGCTGTGGGACGATACACTGGCTCTATGCCCTGGCAAGGCGTTCCACTTTGGGGATCAAGTCATACCCCTCAACTGCAGTCTGTATAACAGGAAGGTCCTCCCCATGTTCTTCCATATTTCATTTTGAAATCTTTATTTCGATCAATTGATCATAAAAGATGTACATGTTATCTCACATTGTTTAAAACCCAAATACAAGAGAAGAAATAGAGAGGAATAAAATTATCATTATTCTAAAATAGTGTAATGGTTAAAATCAGCTTTAAGAACAAGTTCAGTTAATCGTGGGCAAGAAAAATTATTGAGGGACTCCACCTCCCTTCACCAGTTTAGTGCGAACATGCCACATTGCAGTAAAAAATTTAGCCATGGAAAAGACAATCAATGGGGATAGGTCAGTTTTTAGAACTCTATATGCGGGTAACAGTGTTCCGAATCCCAGGTTTTTAAGGACGGGGACGAGCCAGTATTTTCTACTTTTCCTGTAAGCTCCGCATATGAATACTACATGAACCTCGTTCTCCTCAGACTGGGCACACACCAGGCATGTCCCTTTTCCAGACTCGCCGGACCATGTTTTTGTAAAGGACCCGAGAGGAAGAGTCCCGTACCTCCACTGTAGGAATAGCTTTCTTGTAAGGGGCGGAGATATATCGTTCAAAACCGCTTCCAGATTGTAGGAATCCTTATTTTTGATGAACTGAGATGATAGGGATCCCTCACAAGTGCCCTCCAGAGCTCGTGCAAGCATGTGATCGTAATATGCTCTGGACAGCGGTTTCCTTGAGATTCTGGTACAGGCATTTTCCGGGTATAACCACAGTTCTGGCATTCTGAGAGTTTCACAGGTCCTCCTGATGTAAATTAGCCAAGGCAAATTGGTAACATTAGGTAGTGTTAGAAATTCCTGGAGCTCAGTTCTGTAAATAGTGAGATCTTGACTACTCCAGAGGCGGCGCCAAAAAGTTAGCGGTTTGAGGCCAAGCTCCGCGATGATGGGCCTCACGCCCAGATCCAATTTCAGGGGTAGTAATGGCGTGCCTAGCGAGAGAGTAGTCAACTGCCTGAGGAATTTATTTTCTGTAATTTGGAGGCTTTGAGATTGTAGGTGGCCCCAGAGCTCCCCCCCATAGGTGACTGCCCCCCTTGCCTGAACTTTGTAAATCTGCAATGCAGGGCCTAGTGGGCGAAGGGATGATTTACTGGCCATTCTTAGAATGCCCCCCGCCTTCTGGGATAGTTTCATGTTAGCTTTTGTTTGAGGTGCTCCCCACGTCAAATGTTGATTCAATGTCATCCCCAGGTACTCGAATGTGTACACCCTTTCCAAGCTTACCGGGCCTAGCATGGGATTAGGGCGATTGGAGGGCAAGGGGTTTAAAATCATGAATTTAGTTTTCGGGGGGTTTACTTCCAGAGCCCTTGCTACACAGAAGTCCAGAAAACCATTCAAGACTCGCTGGATTCCCATTGGTGACCTGGACAGCAGCAGGGTGTCATCTGCAAACATTATTGCAGGCACCCTGCTGCCGCACAGTTTCGGGGCATCAATGTTGGCTATCCTTGTCAGGTGCTCGATCACCCCGTTCACAAAGAGGCAGAACAGGGTCGGTGCGAGCACACAGCCCTGCCTCCCCCCCCTGCGAACGGGGAATCTATCGGTTAATTTGCTGCTTCTCCCGCACCTGACACGTGCAAAGTTATTATTGTGTAATTTTATCAGAACTGCCAAGATGTCCTCTGGGACGCCCAACTCCGCCATAACCCTCCACAGTTTCTGTCTAGGAACCAGGTCGAAGGCGGCGCGGAGATCCACGAAAACCGTGTACAGCGCACCGCCCTCGACCAGTGCAGTCCTCCAGTACATGAGATTGAGTCTAAATATCTGATCCACTGTGGAGACCCCCCTCCTGAATCCCGCCTGGTACGGGCTCAGGGTGTCCATGTCCTCCAACCAATTTTGGAGCCGGTCCAACATCAGCCTACCGAAGAGTTTATGGGATACGTCGATAAGGCTGATGGGACGATAGTTGGCTGGTAGCAGAGGGGATCCCTTTTTAAATATTGGGACTACCTCTGCTCCCAGCCAAGTATCCGGAACCTCCATTCCTCCCAGAACCGCATTAAATACCAACATGAGATTGGGGGCCCAAATCCCTGGCTCCTGCTTGTAAAGGTCACCTGGTACCCCGTCGAGGCCAGGCGCTTTACCCGTTGCCAACCCTCCAATGGCTGCCCGAACTTCTTTTTCAGTGAACGGTTCGCCCTCCGGGGCATTTGGTAGGGAAAAGGGGATATATACCAAGGCCTCGTCCTCGAGTGCGTAAAGGTATTGGAAGTGGTTTTGCCACACACTCGGAGCGATGTTAGGTTCGATTGCCGAGGGGAGATCTTCCGAACCATGGTTAACTATGCGCCAAAATTTGCGGGTGTCTCTGGTGGCTAGTGCACCCAAGAGTTTCTCCCAATAGTGTTTTTCCCATTCGGCCTTGGCGTTTAGCAGGAGTTTCCTGTATGCCCCTCTTCTGGCATGGATTTCCTCCTTACTTTGGCTCGCCTTTATAGCGAGCAAAAGGTCTCGTTTGGAGTTTCGGCATGTGGCATTATACCAGGTCTTTTTGTGTAACCTGTTAGTTCTACCTGCTCCCTCAGCGAATAGATCCAATTCCAAAGTTTTAATTAGATCCTCATGTATTTGCCCTAGCTGTATTCTATTTTCTCCATTGCTAGTTTCTTCCCCAAGGGCAAAAGACTTTTCCAACACTGGGATTATTTTAGCATAGAGACTGGGTAGCTTATCACCTCTTGAGACCAAGTTTTCCCACTTCACTCTCCTACAGCTGTTATCAAGAAGTAGCCCTGATTTTACCCTTTGCTCTTCCCGTCCCATGACCTCATTGCCTAGCATGGCATATTCGAGCTCCAAGGCATTGAGGTCACTGTCTGTTCTATCGATTATCTTAAAGTCGATGACTCGTGCCCAGGATGACAGTTGAACTAAGACAATCTAGATTCACTTCCCACCTTATTAAAGGTACATTTGCTTGGGTTGTCTGATTTGGTGCGCCCATTGCACGCCCTGAGGCCATAGTTGATTGTGAGGACGGTTATCTGTAGGGCAAGGGGGGTCCATGCCCTAGGTGGGGGTGACTCCGGAGCCGGTATCAACCATCTTGAATCCTCCTCTATGGAGGGTCCATCAAGTAGGCCAGGCAGTGGCTCGTAATGGGAGTTCAGATCCCCGCCAACCAAATAATGGGACTCCCTTGCCATTTGGCTCAAAAAGGTGGAGAGTTCCTCAATCGTGGAGGATTCCCTTGTTATAGGGACTGGTCTCGAATAAACATTTATTATTACCAATTTTGTTAGAGTTTGGCCATTCCAACAAAACCGCTAATATATCGTCCGAGTCCACAGTTAAGGAGCTGGCCTTGCAGCCCAAAGGGGAAGCTACCCAGATAGCCAGTCCTCCTGACGGACGACCCCGACCACCCCATTTTGTAGGTTTTGAGAATGTTGCAAAGCCCTGGCAGGTGTACTCCTCTCTAGCCCAGGTTTCCTGGAACCGGCAGATATTTTTTGAATTAATGAAGGAAACCCACTCATCACTGTCCAGTTTATTAACCAGCCCGGCAACATTCCATGAGATCAGGGTCAATGGGGGTGGCATTATTGGGTGTTGAGGAATATGGTTCATCTCATTTGTTGCCAAATTTACCGTAGGGTGGTCTACTACTTCCCCCTCGACTGTCTCAGCAATCATGCTGCTGTTGGACTGGTCTACTGTAGGATCTACTTGGTCTTGTGAAGATACGGGATCCTTCAGTGGGGGCGACTTTTCCCGCGGGAGGGTGGTATGTCCGGGGGTATTGTTTTCCTACTCACTGTCCTCTATAAATTCTAATTGGGACTGCTCTGTGATATTCATCCTGGGTTGTCAATCGACTGTCTCAAGGCTACTATACCTGTTAGAGGTAGGAAAATAGGCTGGGTGATAGTTTCGGTGTGGTCTGGGGGCTTCTCTCACTTCTCCCCTCTATCTGATCCCCCTCCTGTTGGGAAATTCCCAGCCCTCTTCATCATCATATATAGATGGGTATTCATGTCCCCTTCTCCTATTGTAGTAAGCATCCCCCCTGCCTGCATTTTTGATCTCCCATTCCCCCCCGTTTCCTGGTGGTGCCCCCATCTCTGTTCATCAATTGCATATGCGCTTGAGGGATAGAAAAATGACAGGGGGAGTGACTGAATGATGTTCTCTTGCTCATGGTGGGGCCAACTACAGATGTATGGGGCTGTCATGGGATCGCGAAAACTGACCAGGACACAGTCCCCGCCGATCGTTTTCCTCATGTTGCCTACCCAGGTGGCCCTTCTCACCATGAGAATGTCACTAGTTGTACCAGGTGGCAAAGGTCTATGTTTGAATAACCAATCAAGACCTTATTTTTAAGAGAGGGCATCGTCTCGATAGTAGTGGGTTTTAGCTCGGGCACCCCCACAAGGATTACTGTGTAAGGGGACGCCTCTGGTGGTAGGTTCACAGTTCTGTGTGTGTTATTTTTCCTATTACATGGGGACTGCCGGTCACTCTGTGGGTTTCTAGGGGGGTTGGGATTGTTTTTAGAATGAATGATTGTATTTGATGCAGGGGGTGGGGGCGGTTGAGTATGTGTCGGCTGGCCATTTAGATTTCCTTTTGGCATGGGCTGGGGAGTCTTGATTTCGCTAGGTTTTTGTTTCATATTTTCGCTAGTCAATGTGCCTTTTTTCTTTGTTGTGTTTACGGTTGTTGGGTCCTGGGGTTTGTTAGAAATTGATTCTGACCCTCCTTTGGCTCTCTTTGTTTCTAGTTTTAGGCTATCTGCCAGCTGCACTGTGGATTTTTCAATTTTAACCAGCCTGGCTTCGATTTTTATCAGCCGGGCTTCTAAGGGACTTAAAGGAGACCTCATGAGTGCACCTATATCTGCCAATGTAATGAGGATTGCAGTGTGGTATTATTAGGGTTGGGCACTTGCTTTGGATGTACAATATCAGTGGGTAGGACCTCTAGTCTATCTTCACATATAGTGCCCGCACTACTATCCCGCACCCTTGAGGTATTCCTTGCGGAATTGGGTTTTGGGGTTTTTGCATTTCTCCCTCCCTTAGTTCCCTTGGTAGACTCTCCTCCCTTCCCTTTTTGGATGGCTCCTTCCTTTGCCCCCCTTGTGAGACATGGGACATTCTCGACGGTGGTGATTGAGACCGTATCGAGTAAAGGGGTTGGGATTGTGACTTGTAGTATTTGGCCCGTTGGGAGGGTCAACAAGCTCATGTCATCGAGGTCGGAACTAGTAATTGAGTGGTTTGGCCCTGCTGCCCCGTTAATGAATTCATTGACCAGAGGCCCTCCCTCTGGTGTTTTGGCCAGGGCCAATGGGTCTATCGATGATCTCCGTACCCACTCAATTTCCTGGGAAATGCGTCTTTCAAGCCCTTCAATGTCCTCTATCAAGAGTGATCCCGCTTTAACAAAATAGTTACCAAGTGTACCTTTAGCTGGACCTGCCGCAGCCAGTGTCGATTTGCTCCTTGTCTCCCTAGTACACATTTTGGTCCCGTGTACTGGAGACGGCAATGTAGAAATCCAAGGGGGGTGGCCCGGTCCCAGTCTCTGCCGTCCTCGAACGGCCTCAAACGGCCCGCCCTTTGCCCGGGCTTAGCTCCGCGCTTGGCCCCGCGCGCGTCCCGCGTGCACGGGAGACGCTTTCTGATTATAACGGGAGGTGGGCGGGAAGAGGACCAGCTGCGGCGAGTCAAGGAACGCAACGCCCGCTGGTCCTCGCAGTCCCGCAAGGGCGGAGGGCGTCTCCAGCAGCTCCTCGCGTAGGGAGTAGATCCCCGGTGACGTTGGCCTCGAGCGGCTCTCGCGAAGCGGGGACCGCGAGGAGTAGGTGAAGAGGTGATTGAGAAAATAAATTAAGGATCAGGAACGCCTGTCCATGAAGCAACCCAAAACACTCGTTAGCCCTCTCTCAGCAGCAAGCGCCGAGGATCCTGCCCGCAGCTCTTTTAGTCCAGGCGGAAGGGGGGCGGGAAGAGGACCAGCTGCGGCGAGTCAAGGAACGCAACGCCTGCTGGTCCTCGCAGTCCCGCAAGGGCGGAGGGCGTCTCCAGCAGCTCCTTGCGTAGGCAGTGGATCCCCGGTGACGTTGGCCTCGAGCGGCTCCCGCGAAGCGGGGGCCGCGAGGAGTAGGTGAAGAGGTGATTGAGAAAATAAATTAAGGATCAGGAACGCCTGTCCATGAAGCAACCCAAAAAACTCGTTAGCCCTCTATCATTATTCCCTTCTGTGACTGCAATCAATAACTGGTGAGCTTCCAGCCACGCCCCCAGCACCTTCTGGAACTTCACCTTCCTGGTGGTGCTCTTTGCTGGATGTCCCCTCTCCTTGCAGAACTCCTTGGGTTGGGCCGCAGTGTACTCATCCATGTTGGCCAGATCAAACTCCATTATTACAGGTGTGATTTCAGTCAGGGAGAACATTTGGAAAAACAAAAGGACCAATCAAGGAGAATTTAATCTCAGATTGGTCTCAAATATGGAATGGTAGTGTACACAAAATCACTGTATGGCACTACACAAACACAAGTCCTAATCCTCACTGCTGATCACCAATGTAAGAAATTGGGTTGCTGGTTGACTTAGGTGTAAGCCCTGGTCAAGCAGCAACCACATTCCTTGTCAGGCTGAGGCACAAGTCAGCCCTAAATTACCTTGTGCTCAAAACTCTGGTAGCTTGCCACAGACCAGTCAGGCTTAGCTTATAAGCAATGTATAAAGTATTTGTGCAACACTTCAAACAGCGTTGATGTAAAAAACAGCACATAAAAAGGATGCCACATCCAGTTGAAAAATAGAGTAATTTGTGATAAATAAAATAAGACCCAAATGACAAAAATCTAATCAGTAGAACTGGAGATATGCAATTGTAAACATTTTAGTGAAAATAGTACAAAAAAACGGCAAGCACGTGCTGTGGATATCTAGCCGCACTGGACAGAGACAAAGTTACAAGATCAGGCTGACCCCAAAGTAGTGCAGGCCGGCTACAGGGACCCAGTTGGGCCTACTGAACAAAGTACCTTAAATCCTGGTTTGCTAGTTTGCTGAGCATTGCACTGTGCCACTGAAATCAAGCTTTCCTGGCTGAAGAGGGGTGAAACCCCGAAACTGGTCCAAGGATGCTTGTTTCCAGTCCAGGGAGGACCTGGCTTGGCAGTTTGGGCTGGACTGTTCCTATGAGGCACAGGTTCAAGACTGATTTGCATATGGCCAGGTCTAAACTGGGGCGGCATGGTGAGCAAAAGAGTGATGGATTTAACCCAGATCTCTTGACTGGGGGCGAATATTTTGATTTGTTCTGCATTCTGTCCATCAATTGTGTGTCTTTTGCTTTCTCGCCATATGTGCCCCCAGGTATGCCCAGACGTGGGTCCTGTGCTCACTGTGCCACTGGAATCAAGCTATCCTGGCTGAAGAGGGGTGAAACCCCGAAACCAGTCCTAGGATGCTTGTTTCCGGTCCAGGGAGGACCTGGCTTGGCAGTTCGGACTGGACTGTTCCCATGAGGCACAGGGTCAAAACTGATCTGCATATGGCCAGGTCTAAACTGGGGTGGCATGGTAAGCAAAAGAATGATGAATTTGACCCAGATCTCTTCACTGGGGGGTGAAAATTTTGATTTGTTCTGCATTCCGTCCATCAATTGTGTGTCTTTTGCTTTCTCACCCTAATTGCGGCAGGTATTCCCAGACGTGGGTCCCGGGCTCACTGTGCCACTGGAATCAAGCTATCCTGGCTGAAGAGGGGTGAAACCCCGAAACCGGTCCTAGGATGCTTGTTTCCGGTCCAGGGAGGACCTGGCTTGGCAGTTCATGCTGGCCTCTTCCCATGAGGCACAGGGTCAAGACTGATTTGCCTGGCAAAGTCTAATTTGGGGTGGCATGGTTAGCAAAATAATGATGGATTTAACCCAGATCTCTTGACTGGGTTGAATATTTTGATTTGTTCTGCATTCCGTCCATCAATTGTGTGTCTTTTGCTTTCTCGCCCTAAGTGCGCCAGGTATACCCAAACGTGGGTCCTGGACTCACTGTGCCACTGGAATCAAGCTATCCTGGCTGAAGAATGGTGAAACCCCGAAACCAGTCCTAGGATGCTTGTTTCCGGTCCAGGGAGGACCTGGCTTTGCAGTTCGGGCTGGACTGTTCACATGAGGCACAGGGTGAAGACTGATTTGCATATGGCCAGGTCTAAACTGGGGTGGCATGGTGAGCAAAAGAATGATGGATTTAACCCAGATCTCTTGACTGGGTGTGAATGGGTTGATTTGTTCTGCATTCCGTCCATTAATTGCGTGTCTTTAACTTTCTAAAAGTGGCATTTTCAAAATTGTAATTTAAAATCTGATTGCACCGTAAGTTTTTTCATTACAATTCCAAAGACCCCAAACATGAAGTGGTTACCTGCTCCCATTTGGAAATTACAGCTTATTGAATGTAATAAGGTAACTCCATAGTTATCCTATGGGAGAGGTAGGGCTTGCAGTAGTGAAAAACCGGTTTTAGAACTTTTTTTACTGCCAGAACAACTTCAAGCAAATGTCTTACTAAACACATTGCACCCTGCTCTCTGGGCTGTCTAGAGTCTATCCTGGAGGTTTGGGTCCGAGGCATGTTTAAGGTGCTACTTGAGTGGTGGCACAATCAATGATGAAGGTCCATTAGTAACATTACATTTACAGGCCATGGGCACAGGTGGTGCCACTTTAATGGGACTTACATGTAAATTACCTATATAATTTAGGTATAAGCCAATTCTACCATGCTTTAAGGAGAGAGCACAAGTACTTTGGCACTGGCTAGCAGTGGTAAAGTGTGCATAGTCTGAAGGCCAGCAAAAACAAAGTCTGCAAAACAGGAGGTCTGAAGGCAAAAGGTCTGTGGAAAACCATGTCATGGATACCAGGTCTAACAGTGGGCAATATACTGCTCTACCTGAAGTTAAATACCACTGACCATTTTGATCACCTATCCCAATGTCTGTCCAACATAAGCTCATTGACATCCTGAAATAAAGTGAAATGTAATCCACTAACGTCTGTGTTACTATTATTTCAATGTCTTTTCCTTTTGAATGAAAAGCCCACTTACATAATTGAGACGTCTTACCTGAGATTGTGAAATTAACTACATCTATAGTCTTTACATTAGATACATCTCTTAAGGCCTCATTTAGAGGTTTTTGGAGAGATGTTCCCATAGAAAACCAACATACTTCCCACCATGCTGAATCCATAGTTCGCCACTTAATGTAGAGGTGTAGTGCTAAAATTCTAGACATGAAGTATCAGCTGTCTCTGACATCTCAGATCTTTGACTGATGGCCCACCACATGTATGTCAAAAAAACAGGCTCGGCCCCTGCAGGTAAAAGCGGTAGGGCTGGCTGGAGTGGATTTTGAGAGCCGACCATGAGGGAAAATGTAAGCTGTATTTAATTTCCCCTGTCATCCCTCAAAATCGCACCTAGCTGATCCCACCACCCTTACATGCAGCGGCCGCAGCTGGTCATGAATTCCACCCAGGGCCGGGTGGGGGGCCGGTTTGGGGCCCGTTTTTGTTACAGGGCCGTTTTTGCAGCACAGCTGCTGCAAAATCGGCCGTGTAACAAAATCTGCCGAAAAAAGGCCCCGGCAAAGAGCTCGGCGGCACCCAACCCCCCCCCCCCGGGGGGGGGGGGCCGAGCACCGGAGGACCGGAGGACCGGCCGAGCACTTTGCCAGGGCCGGTTTTAGTTCCCAGTCCGGCCCTGATTCCACCCTATTTTGAGCAGCACTTCTGACATACATTTTCTTTTTTTCAGTACTACCAGCAAATGTCTGGCACTTTCTAACAGAAAACACCCGCACAGTTTGAGAAAAATAGCAGCACCTGGGGATCATTTGTTTTTAAAAAACAAATGCCAGCTTCGGGGGTTGTTTCTGAAAAATAAACAGTTTGCTGAGCAGCAACAAAACAAGGTGCTTGTTCGGCAAACTGCAATGTCTTCTGTTTAACTGCATCCAGCTGGATCCACAGGAGGGTAATTCTCTCTCCCTCACACATTTCCTAATAAACTCTTTTTCTGTCTCATTCTGAATGAACTATGCAATTTTGAAGGGCCACTCTTCCTCACTCTTCTTTATTTTTGTATTTTCTTCTCTCTTTCGATCTCACTCTTTCCCTTTCTCTGTATTCCCTTTATCTCTCGTTCTCACTCTTTCCATTTTTATCTCTGTTTCTATCCTTCTCTCTTTCCTTCTCTTCCCTCTTTGCTTATCTATCTATCTATCTATCTATCTATCTATCTATCTATCTATCTATCTATCTATCTATCTATCTATCTATCTATCTATCTATCTATCTGTCTGTCTGTCTGTCTGTCTACCAGCTCTCTCTCCGATACAGGCACACAAACAAACAGACCAGTCCAAACACACAAATAGTGATTGTTGTTCAAAGTTAGACGATCCAGCCATACAGAGATTGAAATTGACCTCATACTATGCACGCAAACACAAACATAAACACACACAAACCAAAAGCATGAGAACGTGCACGCACGCAAACACATATACACACACACGCACATAAACAACGGCACAGGTAACAACAAACTCTAGAAACAAAGGTTGTCATCTCCCCTTATATATCGTTAATAAAGTTAAACTCGATAATTATTGTAGCCGATGACCTTTAGCTATCAGCTCTGGCAAGAACTTTCTGCAAGAGGATTTTTGGTGTGTAATGGAAATGGCACAGATGTAATTAAAATATAAGTTATAGTTACAAGGAAAGGTCATGCTAAGAAAATGCCATTTCAGAAGTATATTAACAGCTAGACTAAGTGTTATTTCCATGTAAAATGTATATACTCTACTTGACATTTAGAAAGGCAATTGGAGCTATTTTTGTATGGCTGATTGAACGCTTTTTTGTCTCCTTGTACAATTTGTGTCCATATTTTGCATAATCGGTTAGATTTTACACGCTGAGACCTTGTTAGATTATTCTTTTTATGTTTGAGTTGTTCATGTTGGGAATAAATCCAAAACGAAAGGGAAAAAATCACTTAAATAAAGTTCTGCATGTTCCTTTCTGTATGAGTGTGTCTTTTAATATATTGATAGACTGCGATTTGGCAGCTCAATGAGAGCTTCATTAAGCCTTTTCCTCTACCCTTATATTGACTTATAAAGAGTCACAGTGAAAGATCCACTTCAAAATCTAAATACCTTAAGTGCCCTACAGATGAACAGCAGGAAGTGGACACTGGGCGATTCCATTGCAGCATTTATTCACTCAAGGCTTGTCTCAGAAATAGCTGTAAGCATGTTTTCACAGTATATTTAGACCTTCAAAGCTAAATAACATCAAGGAGCCTATTTATGAAGCCGTTTATGTCGGTCTTAAACCACGCAATGTGGTGCAAGAGTGATGCAAACAATAAGACAGATGTTTAAAGCCACGTAAAGCCACTTTGCAATGCTCTTAGTGGCTCCAAAACTCTGGAGTAACGCTACTCGTCGCAAATCGCTGCGCTGTGTTATTTTGCTCTGGAAGGTGTTCCATGGGCGTTGCACAGGTGTTCCCACACAACACAACAAGATTTGGATGCATCCCCAGATTTACAAGAATTTGAAAATCTGGTGATGCGCCAACACCTTACACCCTCCAAGGGCGGCATAACGAGGAGAAATAGCTCTATTTCCTCCTCATTTCGTCCTCTTTCCAGGTGTGCTGTATTGAAAGAATAATATACATCGCAGGATTGTTTTTGTGCAAGGAATTGTCCCCACCGACACAAAATCAATCCTGCCTGAAAAACAGGCACCCTTGCACCATAGTGCAAGGGTGCCTATATTGGCGCTAGGCTGCAAATAGGACAGCAGTGCAAGGTAAAGGACAGGAATGTGCTGCATTGCCTGAACCCCTTCCACGCGGGGCTAATTCACCCGCGGTGTGAGGGGGGAGGGGCAGCGTGCGGCGCCGCGGTGCTCGTGATGAGCCCAGCTCGTCATGCTGCACAGTGGAGCTGTGCTCATGACAAGCTGGGATTGGTACGACTCCGCCCACTCCCATAGAACGCGTGCACAGGCAGGGAATTAGCCCTGCGTGGGCCATCCTCGACTGTCATGACAAGCTCAGCTCGTCATGAGCACAGCTCCACTGTGCCTCATGATGAGCTGAGCTCTTCATAAGCATGCAAGGGGTTAAATATGGTGCATTCCTGTCCTTTCCCTGTCATGCCGTGCAGCAAGATGACTTGCTGCGCTGCACTGCTTGACATTCCCATAAATGAGCCCCCAAGTATATTTGTCTCAGAGGTAGTTGAAAGTACATTTTTGACAAGGAAGAGTTTGTTTTTGAGTATTCACAATCTTCATCTCTGTACTGTACAGATGTCTAAATGTTTGGCATCTTTAATATCTGTAGTATCTTTATGACTGCAAAGTTTTACACATAAAAAGATGAGATAGTCCTATCTTTTTATGTGCAGAAATTCAGCACTCGTAAAGATACTACTAATAAAATGCCTTTGTGAATATCAAACAATCATATACTTACACAAGCGTGTACCTTTTAGCATTGTGAACCAGGCCCTTGGATTGTTCAACAGGTATTTGAAATGTTTAGATCAATCGTGCAAATGGGACAACACCAGAGAGCAAAGATGAACATAACTAGCCAGATGAGTGTTCTTTTATTCTCATGCTATTGAAATGTCCTCCTCGAAGTTGTATTCTTTTTTGATGTGTTTTACGCAATTGAATATTTTTCAGTTTAATGCATATTGAGCAAAGACACAAAATATGGTGCATCATCTTCACTCTTAGATATGTTTAAATGATTATATAAAAAAATCGCATGGAGCTTGTTAGGCATGGCCTTTTTTGCAGGGTCATCCTTGAACTTTTTGCCTCCCTCCTATATTTTTTCTGACCTGTTGTTGGCTATTCTACACTACACTCCAGGTGGGAGGGTACAGCCATCTGGAAGGGGGTGCAGAGGGAGGGAGTCCTCGCCTCTGACCCCGGTTCAGCCTGAGGGTTTAGACCCTAGGTTGGAGAGCCAGGTTCAGGTGTTGTCTGACCTGGAGGAAGGGGCAACTCTAATCCGTGTCCTGACCGAGGTAGCTTCTAGGCGTACCACTCCAGTTGGGAGGGTGCAGTGCTCTGGAAGGGGGTGCAGAGGGAGGGAGTCCTCGCCTCTGACCCCGGTGCAGCCCGAGGGTCCAGACCCTGGGTTGGAAGGCCATGTTCAGGGTGTCGCTCCTGACCTGATAGCCCAGTTGCAGGATAGTACCCCTGAACTGGTGGGTGAATTGTGCAGGACACCTGCCACAGGTGCCCTGACAATTCTAGAAGGGCGTACCGCTCTAGGTGGGATGGCACAAAGCCCCAAGGAGAAGGACCGGGTGTGGGAGAGCCTACCCAGTCTCTGGTCCAGCCACCAGGTATAGGCCTGGGGCTGGTGGGTCAGTGCCAGGATGTCAGGAGGGAGAGTGGACAAAGGGTTGCCAAGCGCCTGGGGTTACAACCCACCGCTCTCTGATGCCACAGAGGATTGAGAGCCCTGAGAGGCATAAGGCCTGGGTCTCATCCCTGACTACTGTCTGTGGCCATTGTGACTTGCTGTCTGTCTGTTGGGACACACCTGTGAGCAAGTTAGGGTTAGATGCTGCACAGGTGGTGTCCACAGGTGAAGAAAAGGGTTCCCCGTGGATTAGCTTGGTGGACCCTGATAGTATGGACAGAGGAATTGAAATGGGTTCAGAGTGGTGAAGAACTGGAATATGCCCCTGCTGTTGTGGGCCAGGTCCATGTTCTATTGCCCTAAGCATAGAAGCCCATCAAGGTAGTGATTGGTCTACCCTGTGTTTTGGCTGGAAGGGGGTTGTGTTGAACTTGGCCCTTTTTGCAGGGTAATTCCTGAACTTTTTGCCTTCCTCCTATATTTTTTCTGACCTGTTGTTGGCTATTTTATGACTCTGGGCACTTTACCACTGCTGATCAGTGCTAAGGTGCATATGCTCTCCCTACTGTAAATTAATGTACGTACTGATTAGTGGTTCCGTGATTGGATGTTTAGTTTACTTGTCAGACCCTAGTACAGTGCACTGAGTGTGCCCAGGGCGTGTAAATCCAAATGCTGCTAGTGGGCTTGCAGTACTGGTTGTGCCACTCACAGAAGTGGCCTTGTAAAATGTGTCTAAGGTCTGCCATTGCAGAGCCTGCATGCATTCTGGTACTGTCATGCTGACTGGGCAAGGGCACCCACTTGCCAGTCCCCAAACCTTCCCTTGTCTTCATATTAGTCACCCCTATGGTAGGCCCAAGGGCTGGGTGCATTGTAAGTGTAAGGTAGGACAAGCACTGATGTGTGTGGCATGTCCTAATAATGAATTACAGCTATTGCAAGGCTACCTGTTCTCCATAGGCCAGAGTGGGCTGCTGGATTGTTACATGTTTATAATCCTAACAGGCTCAGAGAACATGGTAGAAATTTGAGTTTAGTATGCCTGGACTCAGAATAATAAAATACATCTTTTAGTAAGGTTTATTTTAATATTCTGTGTTTGCAAATACCACTTTTAGAAAGTAGGTATTTGCTTGCCTAACCATTTGAGCCTGCCTCTGCGAGGTTGAGTATTCCTTGTCTGGGTTTGTGTGTGACAGGGCTGGGGGATTCCAGGAGACAGGCTGGGGCAGCCCGGTGGTGAATAGAGAGATCTGCATCTAGATGGGAGGGAGGAGTTGCACCTGGGACCTGTGTCCGCCCCCCACAGTGCTGGTTCCACCCCCTGTGGAGCGTCTGATGTCTCTGCCCTGCAAACTGAAAGAAGAGAAGGAAGACTCTCAACAAAGTGCTCCAGGACTGTACTTGCCTTCCACAATGCTGGCTCCACCTCCTGTGGGGCGTCTGATGTTTCTGCTCTGCGCTGTGAAAGGAAAGGAAAAGTCTGGTCAGAACTGGTTTTGACTGGGCACAGGCCCTTCTCCCCTCAGAGAACAAAGGATTTTGGGGTATAAGTATTGGGACTCTGATCCCAAGAAATTAGATCACTTCTGGACTTACAAGACGAAACCTCTGCTGAGGAGAGGGAACCTGAAGGAACTGAGGAGAGACTATTCCCAAGCTGAAGTGCTGCTTGGGGGATTGGCCTACAGTGGTTGCCTTGCTGCCAAAGGGAGGAGAAAGAACTTTGGACTTTTCTTTCAACTTGTGCAAAGATCTCCAAGGGCTTGGAAGAGAGCTTGTCCCCTGACCCAGGTCCCAGGATCAGTGGACTTCACCAGCCTTTGTGAATTGCTGCTAGAAACAAGTGGATACAGAGACAGGGAGCTGTGACCGACTCTCACGACCGGCCTGGTATCCTGTAGGCACTGCACCAAGCAACATCCGCCTCGAACAACGCAAGCTCTGCTCTCACCGATGCCGTCAATGTGCCATGGCCTGCACTGCGACTGGAAGGACACCGCGACGTGCAACGCCTCGCTACACCGGATCAAACTGGCTGACCGACGCGGTCACTTCTGCTGACTTCGAGTCCTGTGACTGCACCGGAGTTGGGCACTGCCTCGCATGCTTTGCGATGCACCACCCAACTCGTACCGCTATCTGAACTGATCGACACCAGCTCCCGAACTCCGGCTCATTCGCCGCACCATAAAGCTGGAAGCACCACAACTAGCAACGTCCGCCTCGAACATAGCAAGCCCTGAGCTCACCGACTCTGTCAACGAGCCGTAGCCTGCAATGCGACTAGAAGGACACCGTGGACCTGCAACGCTTTCTTTTTCTACACCACGATGAACGCCAGAACCGGCTCGCACATCCATGCCGGCCGCCCCAAGGAAAAGGTACTGTGACTGAGTCTGTCGACATTTGAGTGGGCCAGGACCGCCTCGGTCCGCTGGATTTGCTAGTGTTCTTTTCACCAACGTTGTAGCCGGACAAGGCTGCCGACTCGCACAGAACCTTGAACAAAGCTTTTTAAACCTGAACTCTTAAAATTTGATAGTACTGTGGATTCTTTTTGTCGTCTATTGGTCTTGTGGTAACTCTATATAAAGTATAACTTATTTTTTATATAAAACCTGTGTGGTGTCCATTTGTATTGTTGTCACTGGGTTACTGTATGTGGTCACAGCTGCTTAACTTACATCGCCTCTGAAATAAGCCTTGACTGCTCGCGCCACGCCGCCTAGAAGGTGAGCAGGGGTTATTTTGAGAGAGTAATTCCCTTGCCCTGACTAGAGGAGAGGGTCCCTTCTTGTCACAAGTACCTACCTGTGCCAACCAGAGACCCCCAATTCTAACAGAGCTCCATTATCTTCTCTTTCTATTTTCAGTACTTCAAATAAGTACCTCTTGTTGACTTTGATTTAATAATATATGCATCTTCTATTTTGCTTTCCCTTAGGAATCATGTTTTACATCCTAGATAAAGCAAACCCTATAATTACGCCTCAAATGCTGTGCCTTTGACTGTTAAAGGATGTTATTCTTACTTAATCATTTTGGTAGAAATGGGATTTCTGCTTGGCTAGGGCTTGCGCCTAAGCCAAGCATAAACCACCACTCTAATCAGGGCAAGTGAGTTACACACTGAAGATAACCCCTGCTCATCCCCTTGGTAGCTTGGCACGAGCAGTCAGGCTTAACCCAGAGGCAAAGTGTAAAGCGTTTGAGCAACACACACGCACAACAGCAACACACTAGGCTCACCACAAAAGAAACTCCACACAAGGTTATATAAAACAATAGCCTTTGCATTGCCATAAACACATTAGAAACATAATCACACATTTACACTGCGTCAACTGGCACAGGCAATATTCACAAGGGATTATATACAGGACCAGGCCAATCGGGCCACGGTCAGAACCATCAGATCAGGAAAGTAAATGCAACCAACAACCAGTAACTACTGGTACTATAATGACCTTAGCATTATCACATAACATGACATCAGGCAATAAATCACATTAGGCCCAAACCTCCTACACATAAACACATTACGCAATAGGCTTCATAACCATAAGATACCCTCCTAAGCATAAACCCCTTACTCACTAGGACATCAGCAGCCCAAACACATTAGGCACTAATCATGGGGCATAAATCACAATAGGTATAGATCATCATAAGAATAAACGCATTATACCATCTCATTAGGCCTAAACATCACAGCATGGCATTTGCATTAGGCGTCACATTTAGAAACTGACCCCCCAGGCTAACTGGCCTTCAGAGGGCTCAAATGAACTACTTCCAGCAAAGGCAGGGCTCATCTGCCAATGCAGCAATTATGAAAAGTGCGCAATGCACTGAGCCTAAACGTAGAAGCTGCCTGCTAATTGTAATTCAGCTGTACAGCAAAATGTGGGCACTGGCACATACTGTGCCCTCTGGATCCCCACTGGGGCCCTAAAATCAAAGATGGCCGACACGAAAAATGGCGCTGGGCTCTGGGGCCCTGCTCGGAGGGCTTTCCAATCAAATCTTCCCCCAAAGCGTTACAGCTGCCCGCTCTGGTGCAGCGCAGCTGTGAATGCAGTACAGAGGCCCTGGCACGACTGTGCCCTCGGGACTTTGAAGAGCAATGTCCCCCAAGTCCCACTCCGGGACCTTACAAAACAAATGGCCCCTGGCCCCATTCCAGGACTTTCTTGCAATGTCGCCTAAGTCCCACTCTGGGACTTCACAAACAAATGGCCCCCAGCCCAATTCCGGGGCTTTCTAGGCAAATCAGCAAGGGGTTTCACCAGAGGCACTAACATTCCTTAAGTGTAGCCCCAATCACCGGGGCTCCCGGGGGAGGACTCCACTCCTTTTGCTGGTCTCCTCTTGGGCCTCTCCCGACTCTTCTCCGGGCAGACGACTCTCCTCACTTTACTGCTCACCCAGCGGTCCCCAGGCACCGACAATATTCCTCGTGTGTCCCGCCGACAGGGGACCTCTCTTCTTGGGTGGCCCTCGCAGCTTCTGGTTGGCCCGCCCCTCACCAGGCAATGGCGCCCGTCTTCTGGGTCGCGCTGAAAGCAGCCCGGAGTAGATTTCTAAAGTGTCTCGGGCCGCGGTGGTGATCTCCTCTATGGCGCCAATGCAGAGTGAGCACCCGCTCTCACCAAGACAAGGGTGGGGTGGGCACCCATGAATCTCCCGTATCCATGAAGCAGGGTAGGCTCCCACTCGGCACAAATATGCAGGGTGGGCACCCGCGATAAAAATAACCTGAGAGCGGGGTGGGCACCAGCTCTCCAAACATAAAATTACCAATGCGGGGTGGGCACCCGTGATTCCCCCAGCTCAAGGGAACCCCTCACGCCAGAGTTCCCCCAGAAAACGGCACGCAGCACAGCGCTGCAAGGCAATTATGCGGGGGGGCTCCCCATTCAAATAAGCGGCACAGGGGGAATCCCATATGCTGGCATTCCTTCACAGCCTCATGCTGCAGGTGAACCAACTCCTCCCTCCTGGCAAATAAGGTACAGCGCTCCCAATGCGCTAGATGCAGAAAAGGTCCTACAGTTAAGAAGGAGGTCAAACAAGAGTTCCTCCAGGTCCATAAAGGCATACCTGGGCCCAGGGAGGCCAGCACACATGGCCCTCCAGCAGGAAGGTAAGCCCCCATGACGGTTCCTCCTGGGCCCCAGCAGCTGCAAGCCCCCAGCAAGCCGAGAACAGCACACCAGCACAGCTTCATGGGATCACAGCCCCTATACTTATACCACCTCCCACCTTTGTCTGCAGTGCAGGGCTAGGTGAGCCAGATGCAACTGGTTCCGGGCGGAATTGGAGCACTTTGTTTTGCAAGCTCCTCTTCCCCTTTGTCAGGTGGGGGCTCGTCATCAGACACACCACAGGGGGGTGGAGTCAGCATTCACTAGGGCAGGCACCATCCTATTCAGGGACCAGGGACTTCTCCTCCCACCTACTCCAAATGTAGATGTCCCATTCAGCCTAGCGCTGACTCACTCTTCCCCTCCTGGAGCCACACACACCTCCCAGCCCCTGTCACTCAGAAGCCAGATATGCAATTCACATCCGGCAGGCAGACACAAAGCACACAGAAATGCCAACTTCTAAAAATGGCATTTCTCCCATAGTCATACTAAATCTGCGCACATCATTGCGCAGCATTTATTCTCACCCTTTCATACATATAAACTCGACCATTCTGCTCCACCCATAACATGAATTACCACTGACACACACTGATCAGGGAATCCCAATGCATTCCAATGGGAGGGCAGGCCAATCTCACCACACGTGCACAGAGAGAGCACACACTTTACACTGGACCACAGTGCTAAAGTGCTCAGAGGCCTAAAATCACCAACACCAGGTTACAGAAAAAGGCTAGGAGAATGCAAAATGTTTCGGGGTGAACCTGCCAAAAGGGCCAAGTCCAAAACATTTGTAATTAGAAAGATACACAATCTTAAATTAAATTAGTGTAACATGTACTTTTATGAACATGTTGAAATGTATTGTGTCAACAAAGAAAATGTAAAACAAGAACGTCTAAACTGTTGTATTATGATATCGAAATGAATGTGATATAATTACTGAATACAGGGTTGTGCTGTAACGCTGGTGGCGTCAAGTGTGACAATCTTACTTGGGCCCCCCAATGACCTTCTTCACAGACTCCAATAGAGCTCCTCATATCTCCATAGCCTCTCTTTCACATGTATTTTAATCAATCAAACAGCATTTGTAAAACATTAGTAAAGTGCAACACTGTCACCCCTAGGGGTGTCTGGGTGCTGTGTCTCCTTCGAAGAGCCTGGTCTTGAGTCTAGAGAGGAATGTTATTGCAGGTCTTGGCAGTGATGTAGGTGAAGGACCAACCACCAATGTGGCTGTAATGGATGTGGGGTGTGTGTGCAAGTGAAGAGGAGTGCAGGTGTCTAGTGAGTCCATGGAAGCTCAGCTGATGGTTGATTAGGCAGGTTCTACGTCATGGAGGGCTTTATAGGGTTGTGTAACGATCTTGAACTGACATCTCTTCTGTATGGGGTGCCAGTGGAGGTCTCTCAGGTTGGCGGTGATGTGGATTTATTTGAGGAGGTCCAGGATGAGTCTGGTTGCAGCATTCGGTATGGTCTGGAGTCTTCTGAGGGACTGAGCAGAGATGCCGGCGTGGAGAGTATTGTAGTAGTTGAGGTGGCTCGTGGCTGGTGGCAAGGGCCTGGTTGATTGTCTTTCTGGTGTTGGTTGGGATCCCTCTGAAGATTCTGTGGAGTATATGAAGTGTGTGGAAACAGGAGGAGGTGACTGGGTTTACTTGTGTCATGATTAATTGGCTGTCAAGGATGAAGCCGAGATTATGTGCATAGTCGGTCGGTCTGGGTGTAGGTCTGAGTTCTGCAGGCCACCGTAGATCAGTACTTCAAAGTTGAGTTGAAGACAGTTGTTTCTTATCCATTTGGCTAAGTTGGTCATTGCTTTGCAGAAGTTGGGTTTGGCATTGAAGGAGTCCTTGCTGAGTGAGAGGATCATTTTTATAGCGCTACTCATACCAGTGTAAAGTATCATAGCACTTTACATCACACACACATTATACAGAGACAATTATAATTATATTTGTGTAAATCAGTCTATATGAAATGTTACATAGGAAAACAATCACTACAATGCGTAGGAGTCAAATGCTATTCATGTTGATAGACAGTATATGTTAAGAGTGCTTGGTCTGGAGAAGCACAGTTAAAACGTAGCACAGTGGTTGGCTTTGCTAATAAAAATTATATTTCTTAATAAACTAACTAGCATTAGGATAAGGAAGGACAGAGAAAATCATAACATTCTACCCTACACCTTGAAATGTGCATGCAGCTCATAGCTCACTGTTTTATATTAGGATTGTATATTGTGAACTCCATGTGGCAAAATCCGTGACCCACTGAGCTACAATCATTGAATAAAGTCCTATGATCGACTTGGCACCATTCTTTGCAGCAAGCATATCAACACTCTGCCCTACTTTATTATGAGTAAAAAATGCCACTAGATAAAGCTCGACCTCTCACCAGCAGGTACATTAATCACCATAGTTGTGTTTGAATATTGTCAGACTCACAAGAAACTCTACAGAAGGCGCTGTTAAACCCATTAAATATTTCAAAACTCAGTGACCCCAAGCTTGGTGCATGGTGAAGTGACACCGGCCGCTTTAAAGCCAGACATTACTGCACACATTAGTGCATGGCATGTGGCATGCATTCCTCTAGTTGAGCAATCAATTGCATGCACATTTTGGCAGGATTTTGATTGTGGCCCTGAATAACTATGTTCACAAATCCTTGGTGCTAAAAGTAGAAGTAGCTCTCCTTTTTTCTTAAACAGGGACGTGTGAGTGTCTACAATCTTCAATAATCATTGTGAATGACATTTATTACAACCTGATGCCACTCCTCAAGTTATTTGGCGTAACATTCTACATCTAATGTCAGCTTCAGCAACTGGTAATGGGCTTAGCATCCTTGGAAAAATTAATCGTGTTCGCTCTCATGATCTAACAGAATCATCAGAAAACAGTACATGTTTTGGCACCCTGATTAAGCAAATCCTAAATCACATGGCAGAAGTTAGAAGGAAAGATAACGAGAGTATCAATAATCAGGTAAGTCGTCAGCGAGAGGAGGAACATAGTGTCACCCTGTCAGTGGCAGGCTCCTATCACTCTTGCTTAACAGCAACATCTTTATCTGAAGCAGGACATTGAGACATTCTATAACATTTCCACACAGTAAAGGACCGACATAGCCTCTGACAGTATCTTTAACTGCTGCGCTTCCACTTTCCCTTATATATCGGTGTGGGCTACATTGATCTAAGCTGGACTTTATGGGCATGATGTACAAAACCAATTTTGTGGTGGCAAACAAGGGGGCCTATTAGCAAGAACCGTGTTATTATTATCGCCGTTTTAGCGGCAGGAAACTGCCGCTAAAACGGCGATAATGGGCTTGCTAATATGCATTATAGAATTTCAATAGAAGCCCTGGTTATATGTGCAGGACATCTAACCTGAGCTTCTACTGGAATTCTATTCGCAAGTCCATTATCGCCTTTTCAACTGCAGTTTCCTGCCGCTAAAACTGTGATAATTTTAACGAGGTTCTTGCTAATATGCCCCACAGTGACTCAACAATCACAAGGCTTGGGACCAAAAATTGGTTTTGCCTCTCTACTAAACCCATTGTGCAATTCAGAAAATCTTTTCACAAAATGGATTTACCATTCCATTTCAAATTACAATGAAAAAGGTGCGTTTCCTCCAAATTGCAATTCACAATGAGATATAGCTATGATTTGTACCCACCATTGTGGTCTGCAATCATTGAAAACTTACTGACACCACAAAGGAAGTTGGAACCCTTTTGCAGAGATGAGGCTGTCCCTGTTGAAAAGCTTCTCATTTGGGCATTGTGTTTGGTGACCTCAGGAGGAGCAGGCAGTGATCCAGGAAACCACTGCCTGCTTCCTCTCCCCCTCTGTTTCCAAACAGCTTTAAAAAAAAATCTTGTCTGGGAACTCAAAGACAAAGAGGATAATCTACTGTATCCTGTACTCCACCATCACTGTGTTTGCAGACAATGACATGTGATTGCAAGTAGCAAGGTGTCTGTCACACTTATAGTGTTGCTCTAAGGAATACAAAAAAGGTTATAGGTGGATTTTGTAAATGAACCCCAGCCACTGGTAATAACTCTAGCCCCTTTTTTCCACCATGCCATCTCATACAAGAACCAGCCATATGGAAATCAGCATTGTTACTGCTCCAACAGGAACAGTTCAGCCCAAATTGCCAGGTTCGAACTGCCTGACCTGCCCCCCATAAGTGGGAACACACGTAACCTTAGACCAGGAGCAGCCAATATGGGCCATGTCACTGTGGTGCAGATTGAGTCCTTTGGCAATGTGGGCATGGGACAAATGTCTTGGCATACCAGTCACCCTTAGTACTTTGCACTGAGGAAAACAAAACACTTACATGTATCTAATTCACTGATAATGAAGGGGCCTGCATGCCAGTCCACCATTTTATTTACCCCATGCAATCTTAGACAGGAAACAGAAATATTGTATTCATTCAATTTAGCTATGGGATTAAAAAATGCGCAATCACCCCCAAAAGGGATATACTGGTGCTAGATGACCCTCCTGACCCAAACACTGCTCCACCAGACAAATGCAGTGAACGTCGACATAGCTCTCGCTGGCCTTTGAAAAAAGAATTCTGCATGTTAGAGCCATAGGGCAACTATCATAAACCACTCAATGGAAATGGCAGACCAGCTTACAAGCAACTTTTTAAAGAATAGGTAGCCAGTGAAGAGGATTCAGACTGGCCGAAACCAAATTTCTAGTGGGTAGATTTCAAAACAGTTGTGCCACCATATTTTGAATTGATTGTAGACAAGTAAAAAGATGATCAGCCATCCCATCGTATAAGGCATTAACATAGTCCAATATGCTCGTAATAGGTGCTTGTACTATAGTTGTATGCTATATAATGGGATTCCAATGAAAAATCTTGCAAAGAGATTGTAAAACACCAAAACAGCCCTGGCACACAGAGATAACCTGGTCCTGCATGCAAAGAGGATTGACAGTCAGGAATCCCAAGTTACTAGCTGGTCTTTTAGGCTTTGGAGCAGTGCTCAACAAAGTAGACCACCATTAATCATTTTAGATACTGTAGGCCTTCCCAAATAGCTCTCTGTTTTCTCCCCATTAGGTTTTAAACGGTCGGACTGCATCCAACCCCCCACTTCCAAAAGGCAGATCACCAGATTTTCTCTAGTCTTTGCATTGCTCTCATCGATGGAAATGATCAACTGGGTGTCTTGTGCAAAATAGGTGATCCCCAGCCCTAGGGTATAACAATTCCCCCAAAGGAGTCACATAGATGTTAAATATAGTGGTTTACTTGTGAAACAATAAGTGGATGATGCCAGGGTTTACGGCAAAAAGGAGTCAAGACCCAATCTTGTAGCTGCATCGTTTGGAATCATTATCCTGGATACTATTAGTGACAATTAGAACAGGGCTCTCTCCAAGCCTAGATCGTTAAATATAGTGGGACTGAAGAAAGTGCCTTCAGGGACATCACAGTTCACCACCGCCTGCTTGGATTCAAAAGGAGGTATCTGGACAGACTGAGACATATTGTTCAAGAAGGAACAAAATCATTGAAAGATGGCCGTTGCAAACAGATTTCACCTAGCCTATGTAACAAAAGATAATGGGAAGCTCTACTAAAAGTAGGGAACAGAACTAGTAGGATGAGGGCAGCAGATTGTCTATCATCCACCAGGAGCCTGATAATATCCAGCACTGCTGACAAAGATAAATGTAGTGCTATTCTTAGCCCTATACCCACTTTTCAGAGAAATCTAAGAGACTGTTGCGTTCTAAATAATGGGTGAGCTGGAAATTGACACATTTTTTCCAATACCTCTGCGGGGTAAAAAAAAAGAGAGATAGGGCAATAGTTTACCAAATTGAAAGTGTCAGTGCCAGGTTTGTTTCAGGAGTGGCAAAACTAAAGCATGCTTACTAAAGAGCCTGGCTCTTCGTCTTCCAATGTGTGTCCCACTCATACGAATGCAGCTTTCCACAAATCTGTCGGGGATTACATCCTCATGTCCCACAAGTCAGCTCTGGATCTCCCAAATAGGAACCCAGAATCTTCCCTATATTGTATTATTAACAGGCTAAAATGAACCAGCACATGCTTACAACACACACGCGTTGCACAGCACTGCATACTAACTTGAGGTAGTCCAAGGGTGAGTTAAGCAAACAGCAGTGGAACTTTTCATGAGTGAGCCTGTAAGCCTCTCTCCAGTGACACGGGTTAAAAGGCTTGTTCTTTTCTACTAAACACTACTCTGTACACTGCCACCATTTCCCTAGTGCTATTTAACTCCTGGAAAAGGCAGTAACTTTTCACCACTATGAGAGTAGGACTTTGACTGCAAGACCCAGTTTAACAAGACCACATTCCATGAGGCAGGCCTTTATTATGGCACACATGCATGATCTGTGTTCAGCCATGACAACAAAAATCCGCACCAGTGACCATTATGGTACATGCCCATCATCGTGAGAGGAACTTTTTATTACCAACAGTTCCTAACCATAATCTGTACATTTCAGTGTTTTTTTCTATTTTAATTCGCTGCACTAATGCTACCAATGTATTTTTTTAAGTTAATTTGTAAGGTTTTGTTTTTTAACAGCTGTTAATATGTTATACTCAAAGCAAACCATAACTTCATTTAGCACCTGGATTTTTTTCAGTGAGTTTTTGGCTTGTTTCGGGCCTGTTCCATAGGTAAAGGTTCCCCACTCCCAACCACCCATGGACATGCCATCCCCTAATACACACGGGTTGGCCACAGGGACTGGACTCTGGAGAGGCATTATGTGCAACCCTGAGTGGATGGTCAAATCCCACTGTGCATGTACAAGGCTTGTGTGAACAGCAATATTTGGAGCCCTACCTACTCTACACATGGACTTAAGGGATGAACAGCAGAGGTTAGCCACAGTTGGAAAAGACTGGAACCCACCTGGGTGGACCTGGCAACCCCTGCTGTTGAACACCTTCATATGTGTACAACAGGGGTTGTCCACAGGCCCCCATCCAGATAGAGGTAGCCAACCCCATGGTGTAGCTGTTGGGCATGTACAGCTGCATGCACCAAATACTTTTTTGTTGTAACTCCTGAGGCCGCAGGAGGGTCTGTGGAACCAAGGAAGTGACTTGTATTCATATATCTTGTGTTCAAAATAATTGCTTAGATTTGCTTTATTGCTGTTGGGGCCTCACCACAAAGGCCTATAGGCAAAATATTTTTCTCCTGCCTCCTTATGCCCTTTTTCTTTTACAAACATGGTGTACTATTTTGGTTATCATCCGTCTGCAGGGCAAACATTTTTTACATGACCTCCCTGATGGAGAACAGAAGAAAAAAGCTCTCTAGTCCTATATTGTACCTTTGTGATTCACAAATCTTCTGTGGAGTCATGTGATAGTAGTTGAGATAACTCTAAAATGTAACCTATTTGTGCCCAAACTAGAGCATATTTACCCTAATCCAAGCAAAACTAGCCCGAGAGGACTTCATGATCCTGAATTTCTTCGATGTGCGGTACTGCTGAACCAGTTTTCAGTGCAGCAAAAAGCTCTGAGCGGAACAAACACTGGGCCTCATTTACTACAATTTGATGCAGGGTAGCGATACACGTCATTTTTTTGCACTGCCCTGTGTAAAAAGAAAAGGGCAGGAATGCACCACATCTACGAAATACAGCACAATCCTGCCCACTTTCAGAGTGCTGGTGCACAAATGGCTGCCATGTGCTAACTAAGGCACCCTTGCACCACAGTGCATTGGTGTCTGTGTGGAAATAAGCTTTTTTAGTGAGAAAGGGGGAACCTTCCTTCAAAAAAACATACCTTATGCCACCCCTGGGGAGGTGCAGGATTTTGACGCAATCTCTCGCTGCGTTACCTAACACCATATCTGCAAGGCCATGAAAACGCCACGCTGGTTGGCTTTCCATGGATTCATAGATATGGGTAAGCCCAGTGCACCACTGAACATCAATAAAAGCTTGTAAATAAGCCCTCTAGTTTTCATGCACATCTTGGGTGCAAACTCCCTGGGAAAGCCTCACCACCATGGCCTGGTCGTCCAGAAAATGAAAAAATGACACAACCTTTACAAAGTTCTGTAAAAAAAAATGTGATCAGTCTTTCAGCCCCCAGCTCCTCAGAGCAGATTTCTAGGTATGAGATCTTTTCACAGCCAGATCTTCCCTAGGGTCCAGTACTCTTTGGTCAAAAGTCCTTATACTTTTTGTGTCACTTAAGCAGACAAACAGGAGGTCAAACACGTGGCCAATGATGAATATATCCATTCCACTGATGCTAGTATGATTCACCAGTTCTTGAGTCTATAGGTCTTTAAGGAAGTCCTCTTCTTCGAACAGCAGTCAAGAGCTGTAGGAAAATGAATAATAAAGTCACTTATATGTCAAGTCTAAGCAAAGATTTCAGTATTTTAAACCTCAGGTGAAACCCTGGTAGCTATGTGCAGAGCAGACAAGCTTCACTTAGAGAAAATTTGTTAGCCTTTAGAAGTATAAAAACAAGGAAAAAGTCAAACCACAATAAAATAAAAATCACACTGTAATGTATTAACATAGAGCTACATTTAATGGACAAAATTACATAAAAATGAAACACATCTAATGTGGAGATCTGTATATATGAATTTTAAAAGATCTAATGCTAAAAGTGACAAGAAATGTGAATTGTCAATCATTATGCAGTATTCGCAGATGACCAGGCCTTAAGTTCGATTTATGGTCAATTGTGATGGTGCATGAGTCAGGTATGCTAAGTGCATTCATTCTGTTTTATCTTCTGACTAAGTGCCTGATTAAGTGTTTGTTTGTTCCACCGCCTTCATAGTGGCAGCATCAACTAGGCCGTCCACCCGCCATAATACCATGTCGTCGAATTGCTGTTCTACAGATTGCTGGAGCACTGCAGACACCGACAGCCATTCTCTGGCTGCAACTGCATCAGTCAGAGGAAAGAAGCTTTCGTAGGGTGGTACAGAGAAATTTTAATGCCATCCGAATTATTAGCTAGCTTTTCGATGAGCCGGCCGTGGCAGTGGGACCACCTGTTTTGAGTTATCGGAATCAAAAATGTTGGGATACATACTCACATATTTCCTTTGATTTCCTTCAGTTCCTGAAGTAGATGCCTTCTTCCAGGTCCCCCGTTCACAGCAGCCCCAAAGAAAATGACCCTTTTGGTACCAAAATCCAGGTAAGCCAATTCTGTTTTGTATTATTTGCCCAATAACTAGGCTGAAATTATTTACAACAAGGGGTGGTGATGGACAGAGTCTCTGAATTAAGCAGAGTACTCTCACCCAGTCAAGAGATCAGGGCTAGATCCAACAACGTTTTTTAGCTCATTGCACCATCCCAGTTTCAGAACCTGGCTGTATGCAAATTAGTCTGTCCCTGGCCCAGTGCATCATGGGAACAGGGCAGACCAGACTACAAAAGCCAATTCTTACACTGGGAAGGAAACAAGCTTCCGGGGACCGGTTTCTGCCATTTCAGGCGTCTTCGGCCGGCTTGCTTGAATCCTGATGGTGCAATGAGCAAGGGACTCACATCTGAGTATACCCTTCCACGCTTAGGGTGGACAAAATTATTTACAACAAGGGGTGGTGATGGACAGAGTCTCTGAATTAAGCAGAGTACTCTCACCCAGTCAAGAGATCAGGGCTAGATCCAACACCGTTTTTTAGCTCATTGCACCATCCCAGTTTCAGAACCTGGCTGTATGCAAATTAGTCTGTCCCTGGCCCAGTGCATCATGGGAACAGGGCAGACCAGACTACAAAAGCCAATTCTTACACTGGGAAGGAAACAAGCTTCCGGGGACCGGTTTCTGCCATTTCAGGCGTCTTCGGCCCGGCTTGCTTGAATCCTGATGGTGCAATGAGCAAGGGACTCACATCTGAGTATACCCTTCCACGCTTAGGGTGGACAAAATTATTTACAACAAGGGGTGGTGATGGACAGAGTCTCTGAATTAAGCAGAGTACTCTCACCCAGTCAAGAGATCAGGGCTAGATCCAACACCGTTTTTTAGCTCATTGCACCATCCCAGTTTCAGAACCTGGCTGTATGCAAATTAGTCTGTCCCTGGCCCAGTGCATCATGGGAACAGGGCAGACCAGACTACAAAAGCCAATTCTTACACTGGGAAGGAAACAAGCTTCCGGGGACCGGTTTCTGCCATTTCAGGCGTCTTCGGCCCGGCTTGCTTGAATCCTGATGGTGCAATGAGCAAGGGACTCACATCTGAGTATACCCTTCCACGCTTAGGGTGGACAAAATTATTTACAACAAGGGGTGGTGATGGACAGAGTCTCTGAATTAAGCAGAGTACTCTCACCCAGTCAAGAGATCAGGGCTAGATCCAACACCGTTATTTTTGTCCACCCTAAGCGTGGAAGGGTATACTCAGACATGAGTCCCTTGCTCATTGCACCATCAGGATTCAAGCAAGCCGGGCCGAAGACGGCTGTAATGCCAGAAACCGGTCCCCGGAAGCTTGTTTCCTTCCCAGTGTAAGAATTGGCTTTTGTAGTTTGGTTTGCCCTGTTCCCATCATGCACTGGGACAGGAACAGACTAATTTGCATACAGCCAGGTTCTGAAACTGGGATGGTGCAATGAGCTAAAAAACGGTGTTGGGTCTAGCCCTGATCTCTTGACTGGGTGAGAGTATTCTGCTTAATTCAGAGACTCTGTCCCTCACCACCCCTTGTTGTAAATAATTTTGTCCACCCTAAGTGTGGAAGGGTATACTCAGACATGAGTCCCTTGCTCATTGCACCATCAGGATTCAAGCAAGCCGGGCCGAAGACGGCTGTAATGCCAGAAACCGGTCCCCGGAAGCTTGTTTCCTTCCCAGTGTAAGAATTGGCTTTTGTAGTTTGGTTTTCCCTGTTCCCATCATGCACTGGGACAGGAACAGACTAATTTGCATACAGCCAGGTTCTGAAACTGGGATGGTGCAATGAGCTAAAAAACGGTGTTGGATCTAGCCCTGATCTCTTGACTGGGTGAGAGTATTCTGCTTAATTCAGAGACTCTGTCCCTCACCACCCCTTGTTGTAAATAACAATAACTAGGCTGGGCACATATGGTCCAGACTCCAACAATTGGTAGTAGATATTTTTTCACGAGTCATGCATATGTGTTAATTCGACACTTGTACAGTCAAAATAAACACACATGCATCGATATATATGAAAAAAACATTCACCACTGTCAGAAAGACCACCGCCAGCCCATCAGGACAATTGTAATATGGTAGGCGGGAAACTGCTGCCAGCGGCGATCTTCTTCAGACTGCCACCATAGGGGTACGGTAGTCGGACCACCAAACTCGTAATCTGGCCCGTAGTTTCTGAAATAGAAATTGAAATCCTCCAATGAGGCAAAGTTACACACTATATCTGCTGAAATCCTCTCAATGCTGCCTAACCGCTGAATGAGGTAGCACTGAAACTGTAGGTGTTAGCACGAAATGCAAGGAGCATGAGAAATACAAATTTTTCCAAAGACAGTGTCTTCTCATCAGGCATGTACTTTTCACCCTTTGGCCTGGTTAAAATCTTTACCTTCAGACTTAGTTTTTTCATGGTTCTTAAAATCCTCCAGCCGGGTAAGCCTGAAGCTGTATCTAATGAAGTCACATGTAAATGGAACACCTTTGCCCTCTGATGATCCACAGGTCCCGAAAGTTCAAAAATGTTTTAAGTTACACATTTTTTTATATTCCTGAAACAGCTCCTCTTGAACTATTCTAAGGCCCCCAGTACCTCAGAGACAGTGCTTAGGGCCCAGGGCTCACTCCAACAGAGGCCAATAGCAGGCTCCATTTCCGTTTAGGTTGCTACTTGTCAGCAGGGCACTTCAGGAAAAAAACATTCTTATTGCTTGTTTTGTTCCGGTATCTACACAGGAGACCAGCCACTGACCCTTGAAGTCCACTTCTTTATTCTAGGTACCAGTGGGAGCAGGCCCATCCTTTCAGGTCCATTTGTGTACAGTGTAGTTGTCAGTGGGTGCATGTGACTCATTGATCCTCCCTTTCCAATGTGGAGAAAGTTTTTGAGGGCAACCCTACCCACTTATACAGCATACCCTGTTTGCCTACCTATCATAGAGTGCACTAGTCTAAGGGAAATACAAGACTGATCAGCCCCTCTGGCCTTGGAGACAGATTATGTACCAGTCAGATGTATGTTTAGGGTAATGAGCAGTACCCACCTCACAAGCTACGCTCTAATGGTTCAGGACCAGTTTCCCCTCACAGTGGAACAGAGCCATACTGAATACCATGTGTCCTGGGATCAAATAGCTTCCCCCTCCCAGGCCCCACCTTAACTAAACTGAATGGGCAGGCTTAATTGTTGTCCCTTGAAGTAAATTAAAATGATTAACCCTCCCATATGTTCTTCCTGGGCTGATGGGAGACTCATAGTTCATCCCAACCCATCTTGTTACCAGGCCTAAACTATTGTCTCATACCTCAAGAAACGCCTTCAGGAGTTTCTGAGAGGGAAATGGTAACTTACTAAAGGTTACTTACCCCAAATATTTATTAAAAATATAGTTTTACCATTGAATTGGATTTTTTTAATCAATATTAAAAATAATAGTTGCATTATTTTTCTAGATTTTCATAAACCAGAGATAGCAGAATTAATATATTATTGTACACTATAGCTTTCCTCTAAAGATAGCAAGAGTGTTTCATAGTTTAAATAGCTTTTCAAGTCTTGTCACTGTAGGAAATAACAATGTTAAATTTCTTACTTTTTAATACTAAGCACCCTACCTAATTAGCAGTGAATTATTAACATCTAAAAGGGAGGCTTTTCCCTTTGCAAGAGGGTTATTTTGTCAGGTTGACTGCAGGTTTAAACTGTAGCAGCCAGACTACACTTTTAGGACTGAAGCTATGTTTTCCATCTAACATTAGTGTGCAGGGCAATATGGGCTTAAGGGTCTTACAAACATGAGTAGTCATGGGTGTCTTTCTCTGCTCTTTATTCAGTAAACAAGAATGGCCCTTGGTCAGCAGCTTCTCCAACAGTCACTGCCACTCCATGTTGTAGAACACACTCATTTTCTAGTAGTGAAAACAACAGCGCGTAATGAGCATAAATGTATAAACATAGAAAAGATAATCACAAAGATGTAACAAATCGCCCCTCCTAAATAGAAAACAATTACAGCAAGAACACTGGTAATAAAACATAAGTGCACAATGCAAACAATAAAAAGTGTCTGACACTTAGAGTGTCAGACCAGCAGGTAAGGACTATTGTATACAGCATAACATAAACAGAATAGTAGTACTCAATTTCAAACATATGTTTCCAGATATCTGGGACTGGATGTGCATCGCACACTGGGATTGCTCTGAATTTCCATAGGTCTTCCAACTTCACCCCCACATCTTCTCAACCACTCTCTACTTTCTGCCTTATTACATATCACCACTCTCCTGGTGTTGCACTATTTTCCATCATCCAACTTGTCAACATTCCCCCTTACTTCAACAATCATCTTGGGTGTCGATAGCTTAGAACATCCTTTCTTGTGTAAATGGTCAGCATTCACTCTGACCAACATGCCTCTTTTAAAACCTTGTATTCTTTCTTCACATTATCATTGTGACTCAATCTGTACCTCGTTTGATGCATGTCCATATTCTCACATAATTCTTCATAGTTCACTCTAACCGTGACAGCTCTTGCCATCCATGCTGGTGCTGCTACTGTGCACGGTACCCTACCTTTCAGCAAACTAAAAGGTGTAACCCCTGTTGCAGAATGGGCTGTGACACAATAATTTCACAACATTTCTTTCACTTGATCCTTCCAACACAAATTACTATGCCTCACCAACTGGATACTTTCACCCAAAACCTGGTTAAACCATTCAATCATACCATTCCCCCTTGGATGATAGACAGGGGTTTTGCAATGTCTGATGCCACATGTGCTCAGAAAACTGCTGAACTCTTCTGACACAAACTGAGGACCTTTGTCGGTTAAAACTTCTGCAGGACACCCCTGACGCTGAAATATGTCCTCACAGAATGAAAACACATTCTTTGATCTCATCTCCCTCACAAATCCAACTTCCAGCCATTTAGAAATGAATTCCATCATGACAATGGCCTTTTTTTCGCTAGCACCTAATCCCTCAAAAGGGCTGCAAATTTCCATTGCTTTTCTCTCCCATGGTTGTCTGGGAAGTGGAACTGGGCATATCGACGTCTCCTGAACCTTGTCAGACTTGTCACTGCAAGAACAGAGAATGCAGTCACGCAGACTTCTTTCTACTTTCTTGTCCATCCCTGGCCACCAAAAATCCATACAAGCTCTTTTGTTCATGCCAGTCTTGCCGCCATGACCCTCATGAAGCAAACTCACGACTCTCTCTCAAACCCATTGGTACCAGCAATCTCTTATTCCTTATAACAATACCATAATCGGCAGATAACTCATCCCACTCAAACCTGAATGGTAGTAGTTCTTCCTGTTTGTTCCACCCATTGTGTCTGGGAAGAGCATCTATGAGTTTCACCAAGGCTGGGTCCTCAAAAACAGCTTCTTTCCATTCCTCTTCTCCAATAGCACTACACCAGTCTTGTTTTCCTGCCACCATCAATTCTTTATCACCTTCCTCTTCAGTGTGCCCCAATGGTAGTCTAGATAAGCAATCAGCATTGATATTTTTTACACCAGGCATATATTTTATAGCAAAAACGTATTCTTGAAAATGGTATCACCATTTTGCTATGTGAGGTGTAGCTTTACTTGCACCAGTTGTAGTAAATAGATCCACTAGAGGTTTGTGATCCGTCCGCAACTCAAATTCTAACCCCATACAAACATTAAAAACATTTGTGTGCTCCACCAACAAGCAAGTGCTTCTTTCTCGGTGGTTGAGTACATGCTCTGTGCCCCTTTTAGGGTGCGTGAGGCAAATGCAACCACCCTTTCTTTGCCCTCATGTACTTGCATGAGTACCTCCCCAAGACCACAATTGCTGGTATCGGTTACTACTATGGTTTTATCCTCTGGATCAAAAGGTTTGAGGGTAACATCATTTACAATGGACATGTTTAAAACATCAAATACATGTTGACACTCACCAGACCAGCTGAATGTAACCCCTTTTTTCATGATCTCCCCTTAAGGATTTACTATGTCAGTGAATTGGTGTACAAATATGGCATAGTACTCCACTATACCAAGGAAGGATCTTAACTGGTCTTTTTCTTGGGGAGCAGGAGCTTTTTCAATGGTTTCTACTAATTTGGGATTTGGCTTTACACCATCAGATGTCAGAGTGTGCCCCAAATACTCAACTTCCTCTATATAGAATTTACATTTGTCCATCCTAATTGTTAAACCTGCTTTATCCAGTCTCTGTAGCACCATCTTAAGTACATCATTGTGTTGATTTACATTTTTCTCCAAATCAACACATCATCTTGAAACACCAAGGCATTTGGCATGTCCTTTAGTATTCTCTGCATGACTCTCTGGAAAACTGCGGATGTAGATGCCATACAAATGAATTGGTAAGCGCCTCAAACCCTTCTCAAGCAAAATTTGGGGTATGCATTGAATAAAACCAATGTAGTGAAGTACTTACCCCCCTTTCACACTGGCTAACATTCCATTGATTCTTGGGAATGTAAATGTACAGGAATTTTATATAGCGCAAATCACCGAGCGGTTTCTAAGCGCTTGCTTAGGGAACCCATCCTGGTATTCCCCTGTGAGATAACCCCGGCAGAGTATCCGCAAGGTGAAAGCCAGGCATCCCACCGCGGGGGGTCATTGTGGAGATTAAGCAAGCTATTGCCCAGAGAATGAACCGTGAATCGAGTAGGCACCAGAGCGAGAATTGTCGAGTCCATGGACATTTTAGGACTCAAGACCCCGCCGAGCTGGGAATTGAACCCTGGTCCCGGGCTGACCTCTGCTTCCAGATCTGCCTCCTCTTACCAGTGAGCCACACAGGGATAATGATCAATCCAGATGCAGCTATAGAGGACTTTAAGGCCGACACAAATCCAAATTTTGCCATTCGCTTTCCTGACAATTACAATAGAACTTAACCATTCCGAGGCTTCTATTGGTTCAATTACCTTCACGTTGCCTAGCCTTTGCAATTCTTCCTTCAACAACCCTCTCAATTAAAGTGGAATGTTCATGACCTCATGCACTTTAGGTAATGCCTCTTGTTTTACCACTATCGGTGTTTGAACTTAATGAGGCATCCCAAATCCTTCCTGAATAACCTAGGAAACAACTCAACCTACTTTTTTTAAACTGGGACGCTGTTAACAAAACCTGTTTGGGATGATTGGGGTTCAGTATCAAGCCTAAAGCCTTTTGTTCCCCCCAACGTAACAAGGATCTTATGTTTATGTTTATGTTTATGTTTAAGGATTTCTAGAGTGCATGGCTGCCCGTGAGCGTCCCAGCGCTGATGATGAGAACAGGCATGGACACATGAGGAGAATTAAGGGAACAGCCAAGTTTTTAGGAGTTTACGGAAGGAGGCTAGATTGGGTTGAGCACGTATTTCCAGAGGGAGTGAATTCCACAGTTTGGAAGCATTATAAGAAAAAAGGCGGCCTCCAGCTCGAGCTCTCTTAATCCTAGGTGTCAAGGCCAGGTGGAGGTTCATAGACCGAAGGGTTCTGTTTGTTGTGTAAGGAGCAATGAGATCTTTAAGAATGGGTGGGGCCTTACCGTGTAACATTTTGTGAGTTATACAAAGGGCCTTGAAGTGTACTCTCTCTTGTAATGGCAGCCAGTGAAGTGCTCTAAGGGCCGATTTGGCCGAACAACAATTGTGCCTGTGAGGATCCGGGCCGCAGTGTTTTGCACGACCTGCAGTTTAGCTGTCACTTTCTTTGGTACCCCAAGGTAGAGGGCATTTCCATAATCCAATCTGGACAATATCAATCCCTGAACCAGGAGTTTCCTTGACTGAGAGGGGAGCAGGGGTAGGATTTTACGGGCAGTACGGAGGAGACCATAACAGGCTCCGATCGTTTTCCTTGCTTGAGTACTAAGTGTAAGATCTTGGTCCAGCCAGATCCCAAGGCTTTTGATGTCAGACTTTGGGATGGGAGGTGTACCCATACAAGGGGGCCACAGAGTCTCTGGACAATAATGGGACTGCTTGCCCATGACCAGGATCTCTGTTTTGTCGCTATTCAATTTTAGCTGGGACTTGTCCATCCAGCTAGTTATATCCCCAAGGCAGGAATACAAGTCAGTGGCAGTGTTGTTCTTTTGGTTAAGGGATACGACGAGCTGAGTGTCGTCAGCATAGGTCAACAGTTTAATTCCATAGGAAGCGACAATTTTTTCCAGGGGAGACATATACACGTTGAAGAGCGGAGGGCTCAATGAAGAGCTCTGCGGGACTCCGCAGTGTATCGGGGTCACTTTGGAGATGTAATTGCCCTCCTCCACCTGGAAGGAGCGGTTGTGTAAAAAAGATCTCAGCCAGGACAGTGCAAGTCCGGAGATGCCCAGTTCCCTGAGCCGTTGGATCAGCGTATGGTGGTTGACGGTATCGAAAGCCGCACTCAAATCAAGGAGGATCACTGCCACTGATCCTCCTGCGTCAATGATCTTCCTGGCCTCCTCGACTAACGCAACCATCGCCGTCTCCTTGCCCTGACCCGGGTGAAAACCCGTCTGTGAGGGAATGAGTAATTTGCTTGATTCCAGATAGTTAGACAGCTGGCCGTTAATACATTTTTCAGCACCTTGCTGGTACTTGGCAGAAGGGAAATTGGCCAAAAGTTGTTCAGATCCAGCGGGTCTAGATTCGGCTTTTTTAGTAAGGCCTTAACCACAGCATTCTTCCAACTCGGGGGGACAATGCCCTGCGAGAGGGAGGAGTTTATCACGTTCACCATTGGGGCAAGAATGGTAGATGCAACAAGTTTCAGGGCTTTCACTGAGGCTGGATCTAACGGCGAACCACTCTTGATTGACTGAAAAATAGGCGAAAGGGTGTCCTCAGTAATCGGAGTGAACGCATCCAATCCCGTTTTAGGATCCTGTAATGGTGTCAAGGGCAGATCCAGTGGGTTGGCAGGATTATGGGGAGGGAGTTGTTTCAGAATATTTTGTATCTTTTGCTCAAAGAATTTGGCTAATTCATTGCATCGGTTTACCGAAGGGTTCACCAGGTGGGGGGGGGATCCGGGGTTTTTAGGAGTTTCTTTACAATTTGGAAGGTTTCTCTTGATGAGCTAGAGGCTGCACTTATCCTTTCTTCGAAGAACACTGCTTACGCCGCTTTGAGGGCCTTCTTGTAGTTAAGAATATTAAGTTTGTATTCCTTCTTACTGTTAGGATCGTAGTCCTTCCTCCAAGCTCTTTCGCTTTTTTACAGAGTTTTTTCGGGAGACGCACTTCCTTTGTAAACCAGGGCAAGGTGGTTTTTTCCCGTGGTTTAGGGGAGGTTTTTTTTGAAAGGACTGTGTTCAAAGAGTTTTCGATCCATATAGAGAATGTGGTGTCCAGATCTTTGGGTTCTGCTTCGAGGAGGGGAGACAAAAGCTCTAGTGCATGCTTCCATTTATCAGGGTCAAGTTTAGACCAAGGGCGTGTTGGCCTGCAGGGAGCTAACCTGGGGCGGGGCGTGGTCGGAATCCACCAGCTAAATGGAATGAGCATGTGGTCAGACCACGGTATCGGAATTGGTGCCATTACTTTAAGATCTGAGATGTTTGAAAAAATGGGGTCCAGCAAGTGCCCCTCAGAGTGAGTAGGTATGTGGCTCCCCAGGTGTAGTTGATGAGTTGCTAAATCTGCTAATAGTTCAGAGGCTCGGTTGTCTCCACTATTATCAAAATTGATGTTTAAATCCCCCAAGATCATGAGATTGGGGAGAGTACCAGCCAGAGCCTTTGAAGTTTCCACAAGGGAGCTACAGAATTGTCCCATCGCACCGGGGGTCGGTAAATTAAGACTCCCGAGAGAGATTTACATGGGGAGATTTGGATTGCGAAATGGACATTTTCAAAGTCAGCAAGAGGACTGCCGTGAAGCCGGCAAGAGAGATTATCTCAATAAATTATGGCTATCCCTCCTCCCCTCCCCTTGATTCGGTCCCAGTGTTGTATTAGAAAGCCCAGCGGCAACGCCTGGACTATGTCCGGGTCAGAGTCTGGTGAGAGCCAAGTTTATGTTAGAAACAATATCTCCAAATTATGTTCCTCTAGGAGCATGTAGAATTCCTGTGCGTGCCTAGTTAGGGATCGACAGTTTAGCATGGCCATATTAAAAACGATCTGGGCTGGAGGGCAGGGCTTAGGGGAGGAAAGCTTATACGGGTAGTGGGCACAGTAGTTCCCCGGCACATCGACTGAGATAAAGTGGGCACAGGGGGAAATGAGGGGCTGGTTCAGTTGGAGTAGTGAGTCCCTAGAGTAGACTTGAATATTGCGCGACATTGAGATTGGCGTACTAGGCCCTAGGCTCAGTCTGGCGCGGACGGGCGCAGACGGGCTTACCTCTGGCGCACATCCGGCGCGCCATCGTCGCGCCCGCTGCGCGAACGACGTATGAGGGCATTTTGTAGTGTGAGGGCCAAATCACCCGCAACACTAGAGCGCCGACCGTTCCTGCCCCAAGATGGCGCCTGTGCAAAACAATGCTCGATTGCCTCGTCCCGCGGTCCAGGATGCCCAAATCAGCCACCAAGGAGGATTGCGTGGGGGTTAGGGGTACGTGAATTAACTTTTTTAAAAGAAGTGTCCCAATCACACAACTTTCTACAAATCGCTTTTAAAAATTGCAAGAAATCACAGTATAATCAATTTTAAAAAATGGTAAGCCCTTGGCTCCCGGCTTTCGCCTCAGGAGTCACGAGTTCTATCAATGAGGCTTCGTTTCTGTCAGCCCTATATGTAGTGTGAGGGCCAAATCGCCCGCAACACTAGAGCGCCGACCGTTCCTGCCCCAAGATGGCACCTGTGCAAAACAATGCTCGACTGCCTCGTCCCGCGGTCCAGGAGACCCAAATCTGCCACCAAGGAGCACGTGGACCTCGGGAGGATCGCGTGGGGGTTAGGGGTACGTTAATTGACTTTTTTAGTGTCCCAATCACACAACTTTCTACAAATCGCTTTTAAAAATGGCAAGAAATCACAGTATAATTAATTTTTAAAAATGGTAAGCCCTTGTCTCCCGGCTTCCGCCTCAGGAGTCGCTAGTTCTATCAATGAAGCTTTGTTTCTGTCAGCCATATATGTAGTGTGAGGGCCAAATCGCCCGCAACACTAGAGCGGCAACCGTTCCTGCCCCAAGATGGCGCCTGTGCAAAACAATGCTCGATTGCCTCGTCCCGCGGTCCAGGAGACCCAAATCTGCCACCAAGGAGCACGTGGACCTCGGGAGGATCACGTGGGGGTTAGGGGTACGTGAATTAACTTTTTTAAAAGAAGTGTCCCAATCACACAACTTTCTACACATCGCTTTTAAAAATTGCAAGAAATCACAGTATAATCAATTTAAAAAAATGGTAAGCCCTTGGCTCCCGGCTTCCGCCTAAGGAGTCGCGAGTTCTATCAATGAGGCTTCGTTTCTATCAGCCCTATATGTAGTGTGAGGGCCAAATCGCCCACAACACTAGAGCGCCGACTGTTCCTGCCCCAAGATGGCGCCTGTGCAAAACAATGCTCGATTGCCTCGTCCCGCGGTCCAGGAGGACTAAATCGGCAACCAAGGAGCACGTGGACCTCGGGAGGATCGCTTGGGGGTTAGGGGTACGTGAATTAACATTTTTAAAAGAAGTGTCCCAATCACACAACTTTCTACAAATCGCTTTTAAAAATTGCAAGAAATCACAGTATAATCAATTTAAAAAAATGGTAAGCCCTTGGCTCCCGGCTGTCAGTTGTCACCCACTTGGATCCACGCTGCAGGAGCGACGATAATCCCAAACCTCAACCCCCACACAGACTGCAGTGCGCGATACATATGCCGCCACGCCCTACCGTCTGGGCTAGGGGAGAGGAAAGGGTAAAGAAAAGAAAGAAAACGGAGGGATAAGACTCCTATGGACTCGATACGTCTCCAGCTCCCCTTATCTCTGAGGTGAAGGTAATGTAAGCCTCCCACCCTGCAGAAAAGACACAAAAGAAAGAAAAATAATGAAACTCACCCCACGACCCCTCCTCTCTCTCTCTGCGCATACCAAAACAAGATTTTACAACAACCCCTTCCTACCTGATGAGGGATTCCACATTCCTTAACTGGAAACTTCTCCGACTTAAATGACGTCCACTTTGTCTTGGGAGATAGTAAACTCAAAACGATGAATATTTTGCAAAAGTAAATAAAGAAGGGGAAAAAGTCACTGAGCAGACAGAAAAAACCCCTTCATTGTCCCCGAAAAATGAGTGGCCACCCAACACGCCAAACGAAAATACCGACTTGCAGCTGGTCCGTGAAAAACACCTCAACAACACAAAACGAGGTGAATAGACTCCACAATACTCCAGGAAGTGATACTCCCAGCGAGTTCCTCACAACTGCACGCAGCCGCGTACAGACAAAGACTGATTCCCAGGTGAGTTGAAAACACTCCCTGGAACAAACACCACGTAGTCCCAATAAAAGTCCCGAACCAAAAACAGATGTCTTCACAGCAGAAACGAAGCCTCGTTCTGCTATTCGGAACTGTCCATAGATAAATCTCCAACCCGGTAGCAGCAAAACTCTCCTCAAGGGCGAAAAGCAAGGAAGACCCAAACAGAATTGACAACGTGACCGGTAGCGAAACTAAGCAGAGAGTGTCTGGTCTGACTCCCTTTCATACAGTCCAGTCACGTGATCAATGGCAAGAAGGGGAGTGACCAATGCATACACAGAGAGAGAGGACTAAGGGCCAAACCTGCCTATATCCCAACAGTACCCCCCCGCAAAGGCCTCCCCACCGGACGGGGTTTCGCAGGGTGTCGGAGATGAAACAGCCTCACCAACCTCGGGGCATGGACTCCACTTGCCGCCTCCCATGAACGGTCCTCAGGGGGATAACCTTTCCAATCTATTAGATACATGAGTCTCCCTCCCCGTCTTCTGGAATCCAGGATGGCATTAACCTCAAACTCCCTGTCATCACCCACCACTATAGGAAGAGGGGGGGGCAAAACCTGAGTGGTGTCACGATATGGTTTCAGAAGAGAAGTATGGAAAACAGGATGGACTCCATACTCATCTGGCAACTCCAACTTCATGGCCACAGGAGTCACCAGTTTAACAATAGGAAAAGGGCCCACGTATCTGGGTTGCAATTTACGGGAACCACCCAACCTCAGATTGCGTGTGGAAAGACACACCCTATCCCCCTCTTTATAACAAGGAGCGGGAGTTCTGTGTCTATCTGCCTGTTTTTTCATATCCTCCTTGGCCCTTTCTAGATGTTCCTTAGCCTTCATCCATATCTGACTCAATGTAAGCCCCAAAGAGGTCACAGCAGGGACTTGGCCCGAGGGCTGAATGGGGATAGCCCTAGGATGAAACCCCATGGAACAAAAGAAAGGAGTCACACCAACGGCTGAATGCACGCTATTGTTATACGCGAATTAAGCTAATGGTAGAGCCATGACCCAACTACACGACAATGATGTTATAAGACACCTCAAATACTGTTCCATGGTCTGATTGGCACGCTCTGTCTGACCGTCCGATTGGGGGTGGTACGCGGAGGACAAACACAATTCCATCCGTAGAGCTGTGCACAACTCAGACCAAAAATGGGAAATAAACTGAGCCCCCCTATCGGACACGATCGCCAAAGGCAGCCCATGCAGCCGTACCACAGAGGACACAAAAATCAAAGCCAATTCCCTTGCCGTAGGCAACTTAGCCAGAGGCACAAAATGCGCCATCTTCGTAAAGGAGTCTACCACAACCAAAATGGCCGTAAATGCAGACTCATCCGGTAGATCAGTAACAAAGTCCATGCTTATGGTCTGCCAGGGCGCTGTAGGTACTGGCAAAGGATGCAATAATCCGGAAGGCTTAGCATGAGTTGGTTTGTTTATAGCACACACAGGACAGGCCGCTACATACGACTGCACATCCTGACCTACCGACTCCCACCAAAACCACCGCAAGCACAACTCCTTAGTTTTATACATACCAGGGTGCCCAACTAAAGAGGACGAATGACACCATTCCAAAACCGTTTCCCGGAGGGGAGGGGGGATAAACAGTTTATCCTCATGGTACAACAACCCATCTCTCATACTGAACAACGGCTGGGATAACCAAGGAGTAAGGTCGGTCTTTCCCAACCTTTGTTGAACCAATGCCTTAAACTCTTCGGTGGAAATACTGCCCACTATCCTGTCTGGATCAATAAATGAACCCTGTTCTTTCCCCATTGACAAATCAGCTTGTTTCACATGGATGCGAGACAAGGCATCCGACTTCAGTTGCTGAGCGGCTGGCCTATAAGTAATGGTAAAATCATACTCATTAAAAAAAGAAACCCACCTCATTTGACGAGGGGTCAAAGCTCGTGCAGAGCGAAAGAACTCCAGGTTCTTATGATCCGTGAAGATCGTTATCGGATGTCGAGCGCCCCACAGATAATGACGCCACTCCTCAAAGGATAACTTTATGGCCAACAACTCCCGCTCGGCTACGGTATAATTCCTTTCAGCGGGCAACAAAGTCTTGGAGAAGAAGGCAATGGGATGCATCAAACCGTTATCTTCATCTCTCTGCGACAACACCTCTCCCACAGCACACAAGGAGGCATCTGCCTCCACAAAAAAGGGGAACGTCGGATCAGGGTGAACCAAAACAGGTGCCGAAGTAAATCTGTCAATCAGCAAATCCAAAGCATATTGAGCATAATCCGACCAAACAAAAGGCACTCCCTTTTTCAACAATACCGTCATAGGAGCTATGATCTCTGAAAAATGGGAAATAAACCGCCGATAGAAATTGGCGAATCCAAGCAAAACTTGGATCTCCCTCACACAGGTCGGTGACGGCCAAGATGTTATGGCCTCGATCTTCTTGGGATCCATCATGATCCCCTTAGCCGAAATCACGAACCCCAGAAACTCCACCTTAGAGGAGTGAAACATACACTTTTCTAATTGTACATAAAGCTGATGTTCTTTTAAATGCTGCAATACCCGCCCCACATGCACCTCATGTTCTTCTACAGAATTAGAAAAAACAAGGATGTCGTCAATGTAGACTATGACGCTCAAGTCCAGGTATTCCCTCAATACCTCGTTAATATAAAACTGAAAAGCAGCCGGAGCGTTACAGAGCCCAAAAGGCATAATGCAATATTCATACAGGCCAAACTTGGTCTGGAAGGCGGTCTTCCATTCGTTGCCTTCACGAACTCGAATGAGATGGTACGCGCCCCGTAGATCAAGCTTGGTAAAAACCGTTGCATGCTTCAGTTGATCAAGCAACACAGGTATCAAGGGAAGAGGGTACTTGTTCTTAATCGTACCCTTATTGAGCGCTCTGTAGTCCACACACGCTCGAGGGCCCCCCTCCTTCTTTGGAATGAAGAAGATGGCCGACGACACCGGAGAAGAAGAGGGGCGAATAAACCCTTTTGCTAACATCTCATCAATGTAGACTTTAAGGTGCTGTTCTTCAGGGCCGGACAGAGCATAAATCCTACTACAAGGCAGTGATGCCCCTGGAATCAAATCAATCCTACAGTCGAAGGAACGATGAGGGGGAAGGTCGTCAGCTTTCCCTTTATCAAATACATCACTATAGACCAAATAGGGTTTGGGTACCCTTATCTCTTCTTCACTCCTTTCACCAGTTCCCGCGGCACAAATCAAAGGTGTAATCCAATCCGTAGCTACCCTGTAGCAACATTGCAAACAATGTACGGTGTCAAGGGTCACTGTGCGCCTGATCCAGTCTGTCTTGGATTATGTGTCTGCAACCACTGTACCCCTAACACAATACCAAAAGAAGGTGCATCAATTAGGTCGAAACCTATTTCCTCCGAATGACCATTGTCACAAATCATGCACATGGGCTTAGTCTGCCACGTGATCGTACCAGAAGACAATTCAGTGCCATCAATTGCCCGCACGGGCTCTGGCTGGTCCTTATAAACCCAGGGAACACCCAGCTTTTCCGCTAGCTTTAGATCCATAAAATTCCCCGTAGCACCTGAATCCAATAAGGCGGAAACCGGCGCCCTATGGGTCTCTGTGATGACCAAACACACAGTGATGGTGAAATGCCTTGGCACCCTCTTCACTATTCCAGAAATTTGGTAAGGGGTGATAGTTATCTCAGATTCCTTCTCTCCACCATCACTATTCACACAAGCCACAGCCTTGCGAGGAGGCATATTAGAAGGCTTCACTGGGCAGTCCCTCGCATAATGTCCTCCCTGTCCACAATACAGACAAAGGTTATTCGAACGACGCCTTTCTTTCTCCATAGCACTCAAGGGGCCCCTTACTCCACCTATTTCCATAGGTTCAGATGTAGACTTCTGTTCCCCTGTACCCCGTGACTCACTATGAATGGGCACAGGTCTCGGCACGAAGGTTCTAGTCCTTTCTCCCCTCCTCTCCAACAACCTGTGGTTCAATTTAACCACCAAATCAATAAACTCAGCACAATCAGAAGGAGGGTTAACCACCTGGGACACCACATCCTTAATCTCATCACATAATCCTTGATAGAATAATGAAGTCCGCTTATCCGCAGGCCAATGCGTCTCAGCAACCAATCTATTGAAATTCGATACATAAGTCAATAGATCTTGATTGCCCTGTCTCAATTTCAGGAGCTCAGCGTCGCTGGCCTGCATGAATGCATGTTTAGCAAAAAGACCATGCATCATTTCCTTAAATGCATCATAGTCGTTCAGTACAGGATCATCGCTCTCCACTAAAGGCACAGCCCACGTGGCCGCCGTTCCTACCAAATAAGAAATTATGAATGCCACCTTAGCTGCGTCTTTAGGAAATGCTGCTGGTCTACATAAGAAATGAAGATGGCACTGATTCATAAAGACCGCATATTTATTCGAGTCCCCTGAAAACCTCTCAGGAACAGCTAAAGGAACCGGGGTAGGTGTTGTAACATTAACAATCAGGGGAGCGGCACTACTTCCTGCTCCTCTATCATACTGGAATGTGGCAGGGTGCAGCACGGGCTTTCCTAATCCCCAACTCCCCTGATCTCGGGATCTAGCCGTACTTAACTCCTGACACAACCCCTGATTCTCCTGTTTCAGGTCCTGTAACTGAGTCTGCAAAGCCGTAAGGCACCCATTAATTCCTGCATAGTGGGGACCCTCTCATCCTGCTCGTCCTCGGTCCTATCAACATTCATCCTCGCTCGGGCAGCACAATCTATTCGTGGGCTTGGTTTTCTGTCAGTTGTCACCCACTTGGATCCACGCTGCAGGAGCGACGATAATCCCAAACCTCAACCCCCACACAGACTGCAGTGCGCGATACATATGCCGCCACGCCCTACCGTCTGGGCCAGGGGAGAGGAAAGGGTAAAGAAAAGAAAGAAAAGGGAGGGATAAGACTCCTATGGACTCGATACGTCTCCAGCTCCCCTTATCTCTGAGGTGAAGGTAATGTAAGCCTCCCACCCTGCAGAAAAGACACAAAAGAAAGAAAAATAATGAAACTCACCCCACGACCCCTCCTCTCTCTCTCTGCGCATACCAAAACAAGATTTTACAACAACCCCTTCCTACCTGATGAGGGATTCCACATTCCTTAACTGGAAACCTCTCCGACTTAAATGACGTCCACTTTGTCTTGGGAGATAGTAAACTCAAAACGATGAATATTTTGCAAAAGTAAATAAAGAAGGGGAAAAAGTCACTGAGCAGACAGAAAAAAAACCTTCATTGTCCCCGAAAAACGAGTGGCCACCCAACACGCCAAACGAAAATACCGACTTGCAGCTGGTCCGTGAAAAACACCTCAACAACACAAAACGAGGTGAATAGACTCCACAATACTCCCGGAAGTGATACTCCCAGCGAGTTCCTCACAACTGCACGCAGCCGCGTACAGACAAAGACTGATTCCCAGGTGAGTTGAAAACACTCCCTGGAACAAACACCACGTAGTCCCAATAAAAGTCCCGAACCAAAAACAGATGTCTTCACAGCAGAAACGAAGCCTCGTTCTGCTATTCGGAACTGTCCATAGATAAATCTCCAACCCGGTAGCAGCAAAACTCTCCTCAAGGGCGAAAAGCAAGGAAGACCCAAACAGAATTGACAACGTGACCGGTAGCGAAACCAAGCAGAGAGTGTCTGGTCTGACTCCCTTTCATACAGTCCAGTCACGTGATCAATGGCAAGAAGGGGAGTGACCAATGCATACACAGAGAGAGAGGACTGAGGGCCAAACCTGCCTATATCCCAACACCGGCTTCCGCCTCAGGAGTTGCGAGTTCTATCAATCTTACTTTTTCAACCATAAAACCTAAGACCTGTAGTTTCTCACCACCTCAGGCTCGCCGTCCGTGATGGATAACTTCACTGATTCTACTTTTTCCCCTCTTTTCCTTTCAATATTGTAAAAGGAGAACATGAGTCTGCCCACATTAGTATTTCTTTACCATAAATGGTGATAGGGACATATGTGTGACTCATTTTGTGCACCATCTACAACCAGCACCCCAACACTGTTGTCATCACTACCATCCACATCATTGGGCACAAAGGTATCTTTCTTCACCATATTCACGGAATTCCACCACCTAGTTGTTTGGCTTTGTTTGCAAGCCATAGAAAAATTACCTACTTTCTTGCATTTAAAATATGTGCTATTCACTGCAAGACAGCTGCTTGTGCTGTATGCCTTGTGCTTCCGCACCTGAAACACTGTCTGGTTTTAGTATTTACAAAGGGTTTCATTAGTGTCCGCATTAGACTTGTATACATTTTTTTATGGCACACACATCACAAGACTTTGACAAACAAGGACGTGTTTTGAATGTGTTTGGCTAAATCAAAAAAAATTCAAGACTGGGATCTTTACAACCTAAGAGTTTTTTCTGTAGTCTAATATTACATGTCCTATTGATCATCTGGTCATGAATGATCTCATCTCTGAGCTCACCAAATTTACAAGAGATGGCTAACCTCCTTAGTACAGCCACAAATTCATCAATCGACTCACCCTAAGACTGAGGCTGGGAGAAAAATTTGTGGCGCTCTGCGACAATTCTAATCTTTGTCCCATAGTTCTCCCCTATTGCTTTGAAAGCATTATCAAATACATCTTCTTTATCATCTGATTCTGTAGTGAAATTCCTACCCTCTATTGGTCACGTATTCAGTACTTTTCTACCTGCTACCCCCAAACTATGTTTCATAATAGCCAACTTTCTTTTAGATATGTAGTCATCACCACCAATTGCTTCCAAATATGTGGTGATCGCCTTTTTCTAGTCCTCCCATCCCATTAAAGGCTGGCCCGGGTGTTCCAAAAATGGAGGTGGCGCAGATGTGTTGTGGGAAGACATGGTGTGCTACTAGCCGCAAACACTAATGTTGACCAAATTAACTAGTCACCGCAAGGCAAACAGTAAGGTAAAAAAAAAGATGTGCCTATCACAGGGTTGCTTGATAGGCTATGTACTACCAGCTGTTGTAGAATAGCTTACACACCTCCAACTCGTTTCTGAAAGCCACACTTAGAATGCAGTGGCATAAATGCCTCACATGTTTCTTAAAGGCACTCTAGGCATACAGAAAAATGCAGATGAACAAGCTGTGACTTTCAGCCTAACTGGAAAGCTGGCAATCGCTTTTAAATGCCTTGAAATCAAATCACGGTGAGAGCTGTGCCTGTCAGCGTGTGTAATTGGCAGGCAACTGTAAAAAACACTAGCTCTGTGTGTTTTGGCATATACGGCTTCTTAAATCACGTATTCCGCCGCACGCTGAGCAGTTGCTATGCAATGTGCAGCGTCCTTCAATGAGTGGAGTGGTGTGGCTCACTGGTTAGAGGCGGCAGACCCCGAAGCAGAGGACAACCCGGGACCAGGGTTCAATTCCCGACGCGGCAGGGTTGTGGACCAGGGTCAGCAGACTCGATAATTCTCGCTTCGGTGCCTACTCTAACCAGGGATCACACTCGGCAACTCTGGGCATTAGCTTGCCTAATCTCCACAACGGCCCCCACATACACCGGGGATGCCTGGTTTCACCTTGGAGATACCCAGCAGGGATCATCTCACAGGGAAAGCCAGGACGGGTTCCCCAGTGGTCTACAGTGCTGGGACGCCCCATTGCTGAGGTAGCCATGCGCTTTACAAGACAACATAACAGTAGTACTTTCTGTCTGACCCATGTGACAGAACCTTTTTGCACAGCAGACAAATAACTTTCTGCCCATTTATATTTTTTTGTCCCTGAGAATACAAAACAACTCCCACCCACACTTTCTTTTTTTTGAGGGGGTGGGGGGTGGCTCTTCATCCTTTTGAAGCAAATTATCTTCCTCCTCTCCTCAAAGTCTGTTGAAGCTGCCACCTTCCTTCCGGAACAACAAAAAACGTCCTTTCGGGAAAAACAAAAACACACCAAAACACCTCCAAATAGCTCCTGATTTAAGAAATGTGACTGTTTCCAGCCACACCGTAATGTAGCTGAAAGAGGGTGGGATCTATCTTGGTTTATCACAGAAAATGTGTTTAACCAATCACATCCTTTTAGTTTAGTGTCATATGGGGTGCACGACTCCTCCTCGGTAGGGTTGCGTATCCAAAGTGATCCCATTAAATATTTTTGTTTTATATTTAAACTATATTAGTATTTCCTTGACCTATAACTTTAACTCTTCTTTCAAACTAAACTAGATAAATATTTAAGTACACATATTAATAATGTAAAAAACCTTTAGAGTCATGTCCTGCGCGCAAAGCTTGAAATATGTATTGCCGCAATACGCAGACGTATAGCGACTCATTAAAATATTATAAAATAACCATTTTCATATTTTCTATTTAAAACTATAATAACTTTCTTTAGTATCTTAGTGAAACTCTAACTTTAAACTTAACCATGCAAGTCTCCATATATATGCGTTGATGCTGCAACCGCAACTCCGCAAATACATACTGCAATGAAATGGGGATGTGGCACATATTTTAAACAAAACTCTTAAAGTAACATAGAAATTTAAATTATGTACAAGCATATTTAATACTTTAGGAAATAGCACTGAGGTCACGACCCCTGCGCGGACCTCGAACCGGATGAACACTTTTCCACGACGTGCCGACACTCTTTGCGGCTATCCACATTTAAAGAACTTTATCACGGAACATTCCACTATATTGAAGTCTGGTTGTCCAGACCATATGCTATCACCATATCCTATGTAGGTGAAGAACACTTATTCTCAAAGCTAAAGGAGAAACTGAGCAAGCCCTGAAGAAGTCCGATCACGGACGAAACGCGTTGGCTATGGAATTTGTTATGATTGTTGAATAAAAGAACTTTTTTCTGGAAGAAACTGATTCCGAAAGATTCTTGGGAGAACAATTGTGATATTTACATGAAGTTTATGATGGATAAGTGATATTGATATATGAATATTACAATTGAAATTTGAAGGGTGCGGGGTCTATCTTTTGTGCAATATATATGCGTTGATGCTGCAACCGCAACTCCGCAAATACATACTGCAATGAAATGGGGATGTGGCACATATTTTAAACAAAACTCTTAAAGTAACATAGAAATTTAAATTATGTACAAGCATATTTAATACTTTAGGAAATAGCACTGAGGTCACGACCCCTGCGCGGACCTGGAAATATGTGCTGGCAGGGTGCTCAACAGCGGCGCGGCTGAATAAAATACCTAAAATCCATTTTTAAATTAACTTTCACATAACATCATATTAATTTCACAGCTCTTTTTCTAAATCACTACCCTTAAAATAGACATAAAACCCAAATTATACTGTATTATACACTTGTAAACATATAATGGGTTCTGCACACTTCACGCAGAGGACGGCGTCTGGTATGGGACTCAATTTTTTTTAAACAACAAAAATAATTACAAACAAATTACATTGCCACCATATTTATCACCTATCTTTACATATTTTTAAAAAAACGTATTACAAAAAATAATGTAAAGTTTTTAAAAACAAAAAATTTCACAATTTATAAAAAAAATAGAAAGATTATGGCTATCTTTAAATCAGTAAATAATATTTTAAAATATTAATATATATTATACTGAGAACTACCAGAATTAGGGGCATTAAACTTACACAAAAGCTTTCAAAAAAGCTTAGAAATTCACTGCAAAATCCAAAGGTTACAGGGACATTATAGTTAGGAGTTAGTGTTAAAAAAAACCTTGGAAATTTACTCAAAAAATCAAAGGTTACAGGGACATTATACTTAGGCTGACATTTCGGGTTGATTTATCAAGCGAGGGCAGAGAAAAAAGGGTATGCCCAAAACACGTTTTCCCTATGTTATATCTATGGGGATTTTTTCCTTTTTTTAACACGACTACAGCCCGAACCGCTGAATGGAATTACACCAAATTTGGCAGAAAGCTAGATGCAGAAAGCGGGCTTTTTGTGATTTGGTATAAATCTGTTCAGCAGTTTCAAAGATATTTAGGTTTAAAAAATATAGATTTCTGGGAGCCCAAAACCCTGCTGAAATCCTACTGAAATTTGATTGGCTGCCAACACTTCAACCAGGAAGTGTTGCCAGCCTTCTTGGGACCTGTATTCATGATAGCACCCTATTGAAATGCATTGTAGTGAATGGCAGGTTTTGAGGGTCACAAAAAGGAGAACCTATGAATGATGATTACAGATTTTAGTTACGATATAAATTATTTGTGGATGGTACCATACTACTTTGAGGAATTGTGGTGTGCTCTAAGGGGATTTTACACTGTTAAAAAGTCTTCTGCTGGGATTTCAAGAATCAAGTTTCTGCGAAAACTGTTTCTCATAATTTCCCAACAGATATTATGGAAGGTGCTCTAGAAGCTAAAATGAGACCATATTTTCTGTACATTTACATTATCTTTCTGAGCCATATGAAAATGAAGTCTGACAGTTGTTCCTTTGTTTTCTGCTGCAGCCTTCCAGAGTATTCTAAAGAAGAACTAGAGCGCTATTTGACAAAAGTATGACACACCTGAAACCATGTTGATCGAAACAAACTGGTAAAACATAAACATTTCATTTACAAAGGAATAACATGAGGGAGTTCAGTTTGTCATTAAAATATATGCACTTTCAATACCAGCAGGAGACTTCCAATTAACTCCCTGGTGATCAGCAGTTTTACTACAGTGTTCTAATGAGCAACTAGAGTGCTCACATTCAAAATTGATGCCAAAGATGTGGCACATATGAACGACTTCTTGATGGAATCAAAGCAGAAAACAGAAAGCATTTTCTACTGAGGATGCTGCAGTAAATAATTAAAGTTGCAAGCTTCATATCAAATAGGTCTCCTAAGATGGCCACCAAAGTAAAAAGAGACCAAATATAACTCCAAGATCACCCAAATGTAGCTCAGGTGTAGCCCATTGACAGAAGTGTGCAAACCACTTAATTGTTTGTTTTTTGGAAGTTTTATATAGTGCAGACCTGACCCAATTGTACAGAAGTGCTTTACATGAGCATCAGTTACATGACACAAGGGCACATTCATTTTGGTTTCAGGCATGGGGAGATTAAGTAATTTGCCCAGAATCACAGGACGTTGAGCTGACTCCGAAACTCAAACCTGGCTCCCCAGTTGCAAAGTCTGCAGCTCAGGCTGTAACACAACATCAACTCCCCCTAATTGCAACATATAATCAAGTGATCAACTGGACAAAAAAATATAAAGGTTAGCAAATTATTTAAAAGTGCTTTCTTGCTATTTGAGAACTCAGAATAAATATGTCCTCATTTTATTTGTTTAGAGCACTAACAATATTTCTATGGGATAAGACCCTCTTGTGGAGAAGGGTGCAAAGGAAAACAAGTTGACCATGCTGTGGATGCAGGAGAGGCAGTGGCAGTACAATGGACCATGGAGGGCAGGGAAAAGGAGAGCAGGGGCAACAAACCAACATGCATCACAGGCAAGAGAGGCTGTGGCAATATAAAAGACGATTGAGGGCAGAAGGAAGAGGCAGTTGCAGTACAGCCATAAATGCAAACAGACCTGATTCAGACAGGAGGCTCCCAATGTTTGTAACCCAAAAGGCCTTTATTATATTTTTCTCCTAACTAAACTCTCTCTTTTTCAATGTAAGAACATGGAGAAAATCGGTTTTGTTTCAACATCTCCCTCTTACCAAGTTCAAAATGTTTGTAAGTTTATTACATTGAATTACAGAGGACAGGAGGAATGGGGTAGGGACACAGGCTTAGATAAGAGAGGGCAGGAGGGAGATGGGCAGGGGCATCAACCTACCGAATAGGCATCTGGGGTTGCAGCAGTACAATACATCATAAAGAGCAAGTGGGATGGCAGTGCAGCAAACGGACCATGGAAAGCAATGGGGGGCATGCACATGGACAACAGCGAGCAGAGTGGAATGAGGCAATGGCATTAAGCACACTACATTGAAAAGACAGTGGGGGCAGTTGCAGCAGAATAAAAAACTATTTTCCAATGGAAAGTTTGGTCGTAACTATAACTACTTACTGGCTATCGCCAGCAGGTTTATCTATCTATCTATCTATCTATCTATCTATCTATCTATCTATCTATCTATCTATCTATCTATCTATCTATCTATCTATCTATCTATCTATCTATCTATCTATCTATCTATCTATCTATCTATCTATCTATCTATCTATCTATCTATCTATCTATCTATCTATCTATCTATCTATCTATCTATCTATCTGTCTATCTTTCTGTCTGTCTGTCTGTCTGTCTGTCTGTCTGTCTGTCTGTCTGTCTGTCTGTCTGTCTGTCTGTCTATCTATCTATCTATCTATCTATCTATCTATCTATCTATCTATCTATCTATCTATCTATCTATCTATCCAACTGTCTATCTACATATACTCACACACCTACTTACTCACTCATACAGTCTGTCACACAGCCACTTACTCACCCATAACATTGCACACATACCCACTTACTTGCTCATACATATACTAACACATACTCACTCGCCTATACAGGCACTGACACAAGCATACACTCACCCATACAGCCACTCACACATTCAATCACTCTCCCATACAGTCACATATATACCCCATCATTCACCTACACTGCTTTTCACATATCCAGTTGCTCACAAGTATAGCATTGAAACATTCACTCACTCAACCACACAGCCATACATATATACATGTTCTCACTTATCCATACAGCCCCTCACACACATACTCACTAACCGACACAGGCACTGACTCGCCTACCCAGTCACCCATACAGGCAGTGACACACCCTCTCACTCACCCACAAAGACATTCAGACAACCTTACAAATACTCATACAATCAATCACTCACCCATAGAGACAGTCACATATCTACTCATACACCCATAAAGCCACTCCTAACTCCTGTCTACCAACTGACAGACTGATACAGACATTCACACAACCAGTCACTCACCCATACATTCACTGAGACACCTAATACTATACAGTCAGTCACGCACCAACTGAATCATCCATACAGGTACACATGCACCCACTGATTCACCAGATCACCTAGGAATGTATATGATTCCCGGGGACTAATTTCAAAGTGAACCTACTGGCTGGGCTCCCTATCTGTGGACCCTGTTTAATGCTATCTTACAAAAAATGGTGATACCTGCTACTTGGGCTGTTGAATACATCTTTCCAGTCTATTAAAAGGGCTCACCACTCCTCCCCATAAATGATAGACCTATAAGTCTCATCAAAGTTAGCCAAAAAATATCCGCTCAAGTGTTTTGGGAAAACCCCAGAGCTGGATGGAGTAGCACAACATCCTTAGCCCATTTCAGGCCGGCTTTATAGAGAAGATGTCCACAGCAGGCCAAAACGTTAGCCTCCAACTGTTGCATTCAAAACAGGGTCAATTGAGGGTGGCAGCCTCTATCTAATCTTCGTGGACCTAAAATCTGCATTTGATTTGGTACCGAGAAATGAATTGTGGGCAACTTTAAGGGAGAAGGGGGCTCCAGCTTACCTGTGCCACCTTTTGAAATGGTTACATGAGGCAACTTTGCCCACATCAGGTTTGGAAAACATGGAGAACTTCCTACCCCCACCCCTGTAGACAGAGGTGTTCGACAAGGCTGCGTCCTCGCCCCCATCCTTTTCTGTATTTTTATAAACTGACTTTTTGATGCTTTCTCTGCGGGCAAGGACATAGATGCACCCAAGCTGGCAAATCGCAAAGTACCGACTATGATGTTTGCCGACATCACTCTTTTGCTTTCAAAAACACCTATGGGTATATAGAGGGTCCTCGACAACTTCAACGCCTTTTGTAAATGCAGGGGGCTCGAGATTAACATTCAGAAGAAAAACTACATGGTGTTTAATGCAGGCAGTAGCATTTGGCCAAGCCCTTGTCTAGAAGGCAGCTAGCTTGAGAGGGTGTCTGTATTTGAGTATCTTTGGATCACATTAACTGAAAAAATAGACTGGCGTGCCCAAATCAAGAAAGCTAGCTTAAAGCTGGCTCAGACAATGGGGAGGCCTGACAAAGGTATTCAGGAATTCCACCCACAAACCTGTTTGCCCTGTGGTTGAAATATATAAAGTGCAAGCCAGGGGTGCTGCCCTGTATGGGGCCGAAATCTGGGGCCATCGTCCTTCTGGTAATATAGTAAAAATTGAAAATACTTTTACCAGACTGCTACTAGGCCTTCCCCTTAGCTCCCCTCTTACACCACTTTGCTTGGACCTTGGGGTTGGACCAATTGCAGATAAAGTTGCCCTTAGACCCTTCATATTCTGCCGTAGGCTGTGGATTACCCCACAACTGGCCGAATACAGGGCAGAGCTGAGAGAGATGTTGAGCCTGCAGGGTGCGGGAAACTATCTTGGTTGGCCTTTGCCAGGGATATATTTGTGGCCATGGGAAGGGCCAAGATTTTGGCATAATGCAGAAGAAACCTGCCCTACAATATCCAGGAAGGACTTGATAGGGAGCTTTAAGGAGACTAAACTAATTCTTCTCCATGGGAGCTCTACAACTGGCACGCTTACAGTGTTTTTGGAAATCAAAGATCAATATTGGCTATAGCCTGTACCAGATGATATCCAACAGGCCCTCGCCAGGAAGTTATACCTGCAGTTTAGGCATGGGGTACTCCTGCTGCGTGTTTTTACAAACAAATGGCTGGGGTCCTCCACATTGGGCTGTCCGGCTTGTAGTCATCAGCGCAGTCGGATTAATAGGTCATTTTTTTCTGCTCAGGTTATCAGAAGGCCAGACATCGTTGGTTGATTCAACTATGCTGAAACCTGGGAACCAAGCATTGTGTAGAGGCTTCTAGGATACTGAAATATAACACCCATCTTCCCATTGTATGTTCAACATCACACTTTTTATTTTCCATGTGGTATGTACGTAGAGCCTTCGTCAAGTCTAGTCCATAGGTACTGGACGATTATCCCACAACATTTTTAACTAGACTTGGAATATTTTAAACCCGTTTCAACAGTTAGGATTATTAACATGTTTTTATTAATTATAATATGATGCATATCTGGTTTTATGAACGTTTTACATCTGTGCACTTTCTTGAATTTGACATGGGTGTGATGCCCCCAGTGTTAGCAATTTGAACCCTAGTTTCTGGACATAGGCGAATGCTTATCCAGTTTGTCTAAATGAAATGTTATTGTAAGGCACATGCGCTCTTCACATGTAATTCTAACTGAGGGCCCTGGGGTCTGGGCCTGTGCCCACAGGTACCATGTTCATTATATTACTATTGTACTGCACATGTCTTGCACATGCAAGTTAATGGCCTGTGTATTAACAGGCCACCACAAGGTCACTGGGCTCGGGCATGCACCTTCGTAGACTGTTTTCATGGATGTTGCAAAGTCATCCTGTGCCCTGGGCACCCTCCAACTTTTTGCTGAATTGTACTGGTGGTAACTGACTCTGACTGACCCTGGGATCTGCCCAACCAGGCCCAGGGCCAGTGCTATGCTGAATGAGACACATTAGAATACAGTTAAAAACCTACATACATTCCTGTTTGCTGTTGGTCGCGCTCGACGTAGTGGGCTCCTGAAGCACCAGAGCGTTCCCTGGAGGAAAAGCGCCGAAGCCGCCTTAGCGCCTTTCATTTGTCAGCGCATTTTGGCAGCGCTTGTTGAAACTACTGCTCGCGTTTCCCGCTGCGCGGGAAACACTCGCCTGGGACTGCCTGCAGAAGGCTGGTGGCAAAGAGACTTCACTGACCAGAAGCCTCCTGTAACAGGAACTGCACCTGACACGCCCCCCTCACCTGCCTTCATTAGCGCCTGAGGTGCGCTGAGTTGTGGAGAACTTTTTCCTGTTTGCTGTTGGTCGCGCTCGACGTAGTGGGCTCCTGAAGCACCAGAGCGTTCCCTGGAGGAAAAGCGCCGAAGCCGCCTTAGCGCCTTTCATCTGTCAGCGCATTTTGGCAGCACTTGTTGAAACTACTGCTCGTGTTTCCCGCTGCGCGGGAAACACTCGCCTGGGACTGCCTGCAGAAGGCTGGTGGCAAAGAGACTTCACTGACCAGAAGCCTCCTGTAACAGGAACTGCACCTGACACGCCCCCCTCACCTGCCTTCATTAGCGCCTGAGGTGCGCTGAGTTGTGGAGAACTTTTTCCTGTTTGCTGTTGGTCGCGCTCGACGTAGTGGGCTCCTGAAGCACCAGAGCGTTCCCTGGAGGAAAAGCGCCGAAGCCGCCTTAGCGCCTTTCATCTGTCAGCGCATTTTGGCAGCGCTTGTTGAAACTACTGCTCGTGTTTCCCGCTGCGCGGGAAACACTCGCCTGGGACTGCCTGCAGAAGGCTGGTGGCAAAGAGACTTCACTGACCAGAAGCCTCCTGTAACAGGAACTGCACCTGACACGCCCCCCTCACCTGCCTTCATTAGCGCCTGAGGTCCGCGCATCGCGGAACGCGCGCGGGCGACGCCGGGCTAAGCCCGGGCAAAGGGCGGGCCCTCTGTGGCCCTCAGTGGCCGAGGTAGGCTGGGCTGGGCCCGGTAACTAACTTTGACTGTGCCATTTTAAATTGTGTCCTTTTGAGATTTGTTGACTCTGGCTGGTTGGCTAGAGGAAGAGTTACCTATAGAAATTGGGCCGCCATCTTCTTGAACTGCTTATTTCTTCAGTCTTTATTGGATCTCCAGGTCTATTTGTTTTATTGTGTCGTATTATCTTAATTATTTTATATTAACTCCACTGGAGGCTTTGCATTTTTTCTGCTCTACTAGTTTGTGATTTAATTTTCTTACAAGATGTCTAAAAAATTGCGCTCTGGTAGGGAAGTTGGAGGCACGTTAGCCTCACAACCAAAACCGGTTCGCTTAAGAAACAAATCTGTAAATAACCCCCCACTGAAGGGTCAATGCCAACTATTTGATCTCTGGGATTTCCCGACTCACAAGATCGCTAACTTGTCTACGAATAAAGCCTCTGGTGTGACGGCCCAGGAGGTTTTTACTTCAGCTTCTACGTCTCCCCCGCCCATATTGGTGCAGCCTTCTGTGTTACAATCTGCACTAGTGGTGTCTTCTCCTCTTGTTCTTGCAGAGGGGAAGGGAGAAAGTAGGGTTGATCTGGTTGAAACTGAAGGGGATCCCAGGAACCATCGACTGCTGTCTCATACTCCGCAGAGTGAAAGGTCGGGCGGGGGTTCGCTATGTCTATCGAACGACCGTGCACTCTGTGGTCGGTATGTAAATACAGCTAAAGTGGCAAGTTTGGCCCCTACTAGATTGTCGGGGGGTGCAACCCCTTCTGGGCTTATGCTGTATAGCAGTACCCCCTCTTTAAATGGTCAGGATACGTCTAACTTGTTAGACGCTTCTGGGTCTTTGGGTCTTAATTTATCAGGTATATGCCACCCTCAGGAGGCGTGTGAAAAACCTATTTCTGAATCCATGATTGCCTTGGAACAATTATTATCCTCGATTTTAGCTCTATTGGGGAAATTTGTTGGCAGCTCAGATTGCATCTTGGATTCTGTTACCCAAATCTTGAAGGCTCTGTTGCAAAAATCATCGGATATGAGAGGTGTTCTTTCTCCCACGACTCAACATAGTCAACATGTGGGAGAAATAATTGCCCCTTTAGATGTTACTACCATGAAGGATGTGGAGGCAGCTCTGCAAAAGCATACGGTAGCTATCCCCTCAACTGCAGCACCAAATTGTATTAAGAACTCAGTTTTAGAGATTGAGGAAGAAAATATATCCATCTCTGGGTCTAAGGGGGTTCAAGATCTTTTTCCCATTTTTACGTCTGAGAATAGAAAAGACGTGATTGACACTAAACAAGAGGTAAAGGTAAAAACTGCTAAACATGGAAACATTAAAGGGAATAAAAAGAAACCAATACGAAAGTATAGGAAGAAAAGGCAGCGTCGAATAATTTTCCAAAATTGTTCGGCCGAAGAGGAGAATGAAGTAGTGGCTCTGGAGTCCTGCTCATTATCCGCAAAGGCGGATGCTGAGTGGAACTCCATAATTTCTTCACCTTTAAAAAGTGATAGTGTACTGTGTCCATCAACATCTCGGGAAGTTCTGTCCCAAATAGGGGGTCACCCTCCGCTTCAGTCTCTACCGTTGGCGCGTGGAGATCTTAATCATTGTCCATCTGGCCCTCTAAACCCCCTGGCTCCTCCTTTCTCTATAGTTCTAGAGACGGATGATGGCCTTATAGCGGATTGCCCCCAAACAACATTAAAAGTGCCTGTGGACACTCTTGTTCTAGACTTTCTTCCTCTATTTGATGTGGACCTTCCCCTAAACAGAGCTTGGCTACTCAAGCGCTTCAGTGAGAGTGAAAGTCTCCATCATATCCAAACTAGGGATATTGAGTTGGTCACCCTGTTTGGGGAAGTTAAGGTCACTAGTATAAGGGTTAAATTTTATTCACCTATCATTGTAGACCTGATACTGCAGCAAGCTGAGTTTTTTCAACGTACAGGTATCGATATTCTCCCGATCTGTAATCTGGGAAAAATTAATTACTCCTCTGGGGAGGCACTAGGAAGAGATAAGATTAAGGGGGTAGCCTCTTCCCATGAGGATCTGAAGATTCAGGTCTCTAAGGGAAAACGCTCGGTCCTGCAAGTAAAGCTGCTTCTGCTAACGCAGACTGCATCTCTTACAGAGGATAATGATCGGTGGAACTGGCTGCATAGTGCCTTAACTACAAAAACTAAAGATAACCCCAGATTGTTTCAGCATCTTTAACATCTCGCTGAAAATTATTTCCTGGAACGCGTCTGGGATTCATAGTAGCCCAGAAAAATTTGGATTTCTTTTTTCGTTAGGAGCTAATGTGATTTGTTTACAGGAAACTTGGTGTGTCAATATGTTGAATGTCTCTAAGGACTATTATGTCTTGGAAGTGCCTGCTGCCCCTTCCAAGAAAGGGCACGCCAGGGGGGGAATCGCCTGTTTACTATCTAACAAATTCCAATGGAGATTCTCCCATTATATTGACTCCAGTAAACTTTTCCAGGCTATAACTATTGAAAACCTGTTTAACGTTGGCATAAAAGCGCCCATTGTGATTTTAAATGTGTATATTCCTCCAGAGGAGCGTTTTAACGTATTAATGAAGCAGGTCTTTCGTTATGTCGACCAAATTAAAAATGTCCCTCTTCCTCCTGAAGTTATGATGGTGGGCGTTCTGAATTGTAAGATTTCCAACGCTAGTCTGCAGCTCTTCAGGAATAAGTCCAAGGAAGAGGCTTATTTTGTTCCCCAAGCTATCTTTCCTGAAAAGTCAGTAACAAATAAAAGAGGGAAGATCCTGTTAAAAGAGTTATTGGCTGTCGATGGGCTTATACTAAATGGGAGATTCCCGTCGGACGTCCCTGCAAAATTCACTCACAAGTCTCCCTTTGGATCTTCCATCTTAGACTATGTCATTGCTGACTACGGCCTGTTCCCTTTTATTCTCGACCTTAAGATTATACCTACCCCTCTGAGTGATCATACTATACTATTTGTATCCATATCTTTAAATTCCCTGCCCACTGCACCGTGGTCCCTTATAGGCAGTGATCCTGCCTTTCATGTTTCATCGGGAAAGTGCTTTTGGAATCCATCAGCCATTAATGGGGTGCAAGACTTTCTATCTGATACCATTTTAGTTTTAAATGAGTGGCATGGAAAGGAAATAGTATGCTTTGAAGAATTTTTGCTGAAGGTTATTTCTTATGCTAAGAAACCTTCAAGATCGAGAAGAGGGGTTGCGGTTCCTAGTACACTGTGTATCTTAAACAAAGAAATTAACAATTTAGTTCGGGAACAATATCTAGATCGAGGTATGGAACGTGGAAAAGAGATCTCCAGGCTAAAAAGAAAGAGAAGCAGACTTAAGTCAAAATTAAAAAAGGGCAAGGAAGACAAAGTCTGGATTGACTTAAGGGAAGCTGTTGCTCACGGTAGGATTAGGGATTTTTGGGCAATAATTGGTAAGGGGTGCGGGTCTAGATTGAGCCCCTCCCCTATTCCTATAGCGGAAGAGGTATGGTCCATCTATATCCGGGACCTTTATGCAGGGAATTGTCCATCTGATATTATCGCCTTTAATGATATTGTAGGTGATGATATCACTATTGGTTTAACTACGGATGGCCCTATGAACTATCCTTCTGAAAAGGAAATTGAGATAGCCATAAAAAACATGCGTGTCTCCGGGGCAATGGGCCCAGATGAACTCCCCATGACGGTGCTCAAACAGGATCCTGTAAGGTGGAGTAAAATTCTGTACCCTTTGTATAAAGCTTGCTTTATCTCTAGAACGGTACCCGCCTCCTGGAGGGGAAGTATCCTGGTCCCCATCTTTAAGAAGGGATCTAGGGATTGCCCAAGTAATTACCGTTTGATTGCTCTCCTCGATTCTATCGGAAAGGTTTTCGCGAAGTGTCTTTTAGTATCCCTTTCCGCCTGGGTCGAGGAAAATAATATCCTGCCGTTTGAACAGACTGGCTTCCGTAGGAATCACGGAACGCTGGATAATCTAACTGCTCTTCAGGTGGTCACGGACAAATATGTACAGGTGAGGCGGGGGGCAGTGTATGCTGCTTTTATAGATTTCTCCACGGCATTCGACAAAGTGGATCGTGGAATCCTGTGGAGAAAATTGGCTGCGCTTGGTCTTCCGCCTCATCTGTTGGAGTTGGTGCGGGCGCTCCATACAGAGACTTGGTGCAGGGTCCTGCTCGGGGGTGAAGGGGGGCTATCTGACCCAATTCCATCGGGTAATGGCCTTAAACAAGGATGTTTATTAGCCCCCCTCTTGTTCTCCTTATATACGGCTGACCTGCCCGCCGCTCTATCTGCCACAGAGGGCATCGCCCCACTTGTGGGGGGGACCCCAATATCTTGTTTGATGTATGCCGATGATGTTCTTATTCTTGATTTAACTCCCAAAGGACTTTCAAATCGGCTGCATGCTCTCCATAGTTACGCTGTGGCTCATTGCATGAAGATTAACACAACCAAAAGTAAAGTCATGTTTATAGTAGGCAAGAAGAGGTGCCGAGCGGCAGATTTTGGCTGGTTTCTTGGGGGGCAAAAATTGGAGGTTGTGAAGTCTTATATCTTCTTGGGGAAAATTGTTACGGCTAATTTGAGTGAGAAGCTGCATATAGAGCATTGCTCTCGTAAAGCTCTAGCCCATGGCAAAGGCTTAAACTCATTATACCACGCAACGGGGAAACGGCACTTTCCGATTCTATTGGAAGTGTACAGATCAAAAATCCCCGCAACTATTCTCTATGGTATTGAGTTAATAGAGGTGAAAAAGTGGGACTTTTGCCATAAAATTGAGGGGAAACTCTTAAGATCGCTTTCTTCCTTAAATACTGCTTGCTCTCTGTCTGCCTGCAGGCTCGACTATGGTCTAAGGAGCAGTTGGGTACAGGGATTATGTGCCCTAGTTAGATGGGTGGCCTGTCTTGCGAGAGCAGAAGTTGGGTCTTTGAGAGCTCTCCTCAAAAGTGAATTATTGGGTAATTTCAAAGAGTTTTCTCAACTGGTTCGTAATTTTAGAAAAGCTGTAACCCTTTTAAAATTAGATGAAACCACTCTTTTTGTGTATTCCCCTTTACAGTTAAAACTTGTTCTAAAAACAGCCTCGTGGGACCTTTGCTTCCAATCGGATAAAAAGTTAATTCGTGGAAAAAGGAATGCAGATATCCTTTTTGACACTTATCTGATGAAGCAGCCACAATCTTATGTGCGCTGGTCCCTTCCTCACGGTATTCGTAGATTTTGGTTCCTGCTACGCTACGACCTAATACCATTAAATCTTTTGTTAGCAAAATGGTATGGCACCTCCTCTCTGTGTAATCTATGTAATTTGAATACCCAGGACTGTATGCATGTTTTACTGATTTGCCCGGCGCTATGTAAATTGCGCACTCGATGGTTAAAAGTAATTTGTCTCCGTCTGGGCATTCTTACGCTGAATGATTTTGTTCATGCACTTTATTGTCCCCCTAATGAAATGTTCTGCTTCTATATTTTTAAATTTTTTAAAGGTTTTTTAGCTATTTATTAATAGTCCATGGAGATGCCTTTTGTCTTGTTAATTCTGTCAGTTCTGTTGTGTACGTTGCCTGATTTCAATTTTGGTACTTTTTGGATAGATTTTATTTGTATAATGCATTATATTGCTTGTATTTGTGTACATTTTATGTGGCCCTCGGTCGAGAGCCAAAACATAATAAACAATTTGATTTTACATACACTAGCGTACACAATGGTATGGTGGGTTACCCCTGTAATTGGCATGACCTACCCTATAAGCCCCTAGTATATAATAGGACAGGGGGTTTGAAACTACCTGGAAGTCCCTAGTACAGTAGGGCATGGCAGTTTAGGGGCCAGCAGCTCTTTTTGCACTTTCATGTGTGCACTGCTGAAGCCTGAGCCCAGTTTAAAAGCAGCCCTGGCTGACTAGAAGAAATCTGAAGTCGGCGAATCCTCACTTGATCCGGCTACATGAAGAGCATCAAGAGACCCCGCGAGAAAAAGCTCCAGAAAAGTATCTAAGACTGCTGGTCAAAAAGGTGACCGGGAGCAACCGCGAACGCAAAGATGCCTGCCTTCCATCGCGTGTGGGCCTGGATTCCTGGGTTGCCCCGCTAAAGCGCTAAAGAAAAGGTTTTCAAGTCAGCTCCAGGAAAGTTGATCCTGGATCCGGACTGGCTGGGAGCTTTAAAGGACCTCCGGGAGAAAAGCTCCAGAAAAGTTTCTAAGCGTGAAGGCAGAAACTGAGAACAGGACCTTCCGTGAGCTGTAGCCACTCAGGGCTCCATCGTGGTCGGACTGAAACTTTGACTTTGACCCGGTCTATTGCAAGCAGGTATGCCAATACGGTGCTATAATCTTCTAAGTGCTATATTTTGCTAATTGTTTTAAAATTCATATCTTCGGCCCCCTACATTGGATTTTTGTTGTTTTAGTGTCATTTTAAAGATACAAATATTTCCTATTGGTATAAATTGGTATTGGATTTTTATTATGTGTTGTGTCTTAATTATTTACTGAATTGGTGTTTTTAAATGCTTTACATACCTGTCTTTGAAGTTAAGCCTGCCTGCTTACAGCCAAGCTACCAAGGGTTGAGCATGGGAATAATTTTCTAAGACCTATGCTGAGTCCTACCATGTGTTAGTGGCCTTATTGCCAGTGGCAGACCTACATTTGCCCCTACCAATAACCCACTTTCCCACAATGGAATATTAATGTAATGCACACACACTTTCATTAGCAATTCTGACCTGTGTTCTAATGGATTTTTTTTTATGGTCAAAATGACAGAAATGAAGTTTTTTGATGATGATGATGATGATGATATATATTTAACACTCATAAACTTATATAAACACTGTCCCTGGATGACACCGACAAATTTTGACTACAGAGTCCTGTTCGTGGTGATGTGAGTCTGTGTTTAGTTTTAGCTATTTATACAAAACACCTACACAGCTCAGTTTGAAGAACTGTGGGTTTCGTAGTTAACAGGAATGCTTTAAAAGCATGATGTATACAATGCAATGACATACAATACTGAGGCCATTATTTATCAAAGCAATTATGCATTTAGCAGCTCAATAATTATGGAAATTGTACAGAATACATATTGATTTTGCAATTGAAAATCACTCATTTTTATTTTTGTTTTAGCTGTGTAATGTGACAAAATGAGCCAATGGTTTTCTTTTCACAATACTACAATGACAGTGAATATCATAATGTGTGGGAGTACTGTATGAATAGCTAAAACTAAAGATGGACTCACATAACCGTGAGAAAGACTCTGTAGTTGAAATGCATTGGTGGTGGTGTCCATGTGATGGTGAACAGCCACAAATACATTTCTACCTATTTTTGTAGCTCTTCTGGACTGTGGGATATATATTTCTTGTTGGCTGATTAATTTCGTTCATGGTCCGTCCCCGACACCGGCACCAGCAGTCACAGAGCACGCTATTTAGGACCAAGCTGGTGAGTAATATATATAAATATATATATACGTCCAACTTTCAGTGCTTGACAACGGGAGCAGTACCCATTTTCTGTTTTTTGAGCTTATATCCCCCTTAATGTCCTTCACAAAAGAAACACTCGACACTCCATGATGAAAATCACTACAACTGTTTATTCCATTGGCTTAAACATTAGCGGTGATTTGCATCTTGCAGTGCTGCCTCTTTCTTTGGTGAAGGACGTCAAGGGTGATATTTGCAAATAGCTATATATATATAAATATATATATATATATATATATATATATATATATATATATATATATATATATATATATATATATATATATATATATACATACATATATATATATATATATATATACATATATATATACATATATATATATATATATATATATATATATATATATATATATATATATATATATTGTATCCCAAAATGCCACAGAAGCTTCGAAGCCTACAGTGAATATCATAATGTGTGGGAGTACTGTATGAATAGCTAAAACTAAAGATGGACTCACATAACCGTGAGAAAGCCTACTTAAGGATAACTATGGGCTCTGTGTGGGACTACGATTTCCAGCATGCAACGGAGGGAAGGTGCACTCAGCGCAGCCCACGTGAGGTAATTTATGAGCATGCAAACACGGAGCCAGCTGTGAGAGGGTTATGACCTTTGAAAAAGAGAGTTTTCTCGAAACGCGTCAGGTCAGAAATGGAATCCTGAATAAAGCAGCAAGTTACACAATATTTAAACCGGATGGTGTCAGTGGTTTTTGTGTGCACCCTCGAAGCTTCTGTGGCATTTTCGGATACAATATATATATATATATATATATATATATATATATATATATATATATATATATATATATATATATATATATATATATATATATATATACACTAGCAGCCCGTCCCGACGTTGTCCGGGTATGAAATAGAATGTGTGTAATGTGTGTATTCAGATACGGTCATTCGCGTGTTCCCCCGCTTGAGGCCCAGTCGCAGCCCTGGTTGATGTTGGCAGGCGCGTGTCCCCCCGCTTGAGGCCCAGCTGCAGCCCTGGTTCATGTTAGCAGGCGCATGTAATTAGTGTAGTGATCCGCCGCCTGAGCCCGGCTACAGCCCTGGCTGATGTTAGCAGGTGCGTGTAATTTGGTTTAATGTGATAGTTCAGTAACAACGCACATGAGAGGCTGCAGTAATTGTCCCCGCAGACACGCTCAGTCGTGTGTGCCCCCGCTTGAGGGCCAGCGGCGACCGTCTAACAATTAGAACTGTGTGAGTCTTGTGTGAGTGATTGTTTCCCGCTGTTCTTATTTTTTATGACTCACACCGACGCTCTTCGGCCCCCGTGTGCTTTTTAGACGCACACAGGCCAAGCCACACACTGCGTCCAGCCCTTTCCGATGCACCCATGCCAAGGCACACACTGCATTCGGCACCCCCAGTATGTGTGAGACAACGGGCAGTCCCCCAAGGGAGTCTTGCGAATGGTTACTTACCACGCTTCGAGGTGAACGCCTTTGTGACGTCCCCAGCACACGGCCACAGCAGACAATCTGATTAATGTACGACCCAGATGGCATGAAGTGCGGAACGTAGCACACGCCCCAAGCGTTTGTCACGCCCTCAGCTTGCCCCTTGATGCGGCGCAATTGCGTAATTGGCGCTTCACATGGCATGAAGGGCGGACACACGCCCACAGCGATTGTCACGGCCCGAGCGTGTCACGCCCCCAGCGTGCCCCTTGATGCGGCACAATTATGACTCACATGGCATGAAGGGTGGAACGTACCACACGCCCCCAGCGTTTGTCACGCCCCCAGCACACGTCCACAGCAGAACGCAGACACGCCCACAAGGGACTACTATGCTGGCAGGGTTCTTTTACCGTTTAAATGTATATGGTGGCCGTCTGCATAGGCTATATCCTTCTGCTGCAACTGCCCTTTCCAACGCTGTATTGGGTGTTGTGATTGGTGCTGTGGTTACTGGGATTACCTGCCTCAAAGGTTTGTGCTCTCTCTTTATAATATTAGTATGGATATGAATATATATATATATATATATATATATATATATATATATATATATATATATATATATATATATATATATATATATATATTGATACCCCTCGGTTCCTATTCGCCAGAATTTGCAGCGCTCTCTCGCCGGTTCGTAAATCCCCGCGGCAGAACAACGCCTCATTTAAATCCACAACTAAATCCCTTAGCTGGGAGAAAAACGGGACGAACTCGCGTTTGTCTTCACTTATGTGCTTTTTTATTTAATCCTCACAGCATGGAGTTTCTAAAGCAGGCAGGCACAAATCTACGGGTTTCGGGATAGCATATCCCTTGTTCACGATCAATTTGGTTCCAGGCTCTCAGTCTCAATACAGTGAGTCAAATTATTACATCATTTCCTGTTTGATGTTATTTTGGCCCTCGGCCTTCTGGATGATGTAGTTTTTAAAAAAAATTCATACATTTTTTTACCCATCTGCATAGCCTATGTCCTTCTGCTGCAACTGCCCTATCCAACGCTGTATTGGGTGTTGTGATTGGTGCTGTGGTTACTGAGATTACCCGCCTCAAAGGTTTGGGCTCTCTCTTTATAATATTAGTATGGATATATATATATGGTCAGTGGTCCATCTTTTATGTTTACAACGCGACTTACAGAATATGTATGGCTCACCTGCTGTATACAATTGACACCGAGGAAGGCTTGTAGCCGAAACGCGTCTGTTTCACTCTGTTTAAGATAATAAACTAGTACGAGCACCAGTCTTGGTTTCTGAGTGCTGTGTCCTTGCGGAGGAGTTGAGGAATTGGAGCTGCATATATATATTACCTACTGGCGGTCGCCAGTAGGTATATATAGTTAGGATTTTTTCCCTATGGGATTTTTGAAAATTCTATGTCTAATAACTTTGGCGTTTGTGAACGGAATTGGCTGAAATCTTCAGGAAAATGGCACATTTTGTTTCTGAGCAGCCCCTGAAAATTTTGGGGGGGTTCGTCAAGGGGGGGCCGAGAAAAAAGGGGGGTCCCAAAACGCGTTTTTCCCATGTTAATTTCCGTAGGGCGGTTGGCCTCACTTTTAGCCCGAACGGCTGAATGGATTTGCACGAAACTTGGCAAAATTGTAGGGACTGGTAGCCCGATGTGCCTTTTGTAGGTCTCAATATATGTGCTCCAGTGGATTTTGAGAAATTAACGTTTAAAAAAAGATATATATCTGTAACAGCGGACTGGGCAGCGCCCCAGGACGCGTACTTTTCGCGCAACGGAGCTTTGTGAAGCGAAGCTGATTGGTTCTCCGGCGTCTGTCAACATTCCAAACAGTCCGTAGCGGCCGCCATCTTGTCTCTCGGTAGGATCGAGAGACAAGAGGAGGCCAAAGCGAAGGGGCAAATGACCATAAGGGGGCATAGTACATTGTCGCTGACCCCCTAGGTTTGATGTGGAGGTTTTAAAAGGGCCCCGCGGGGCAAAAAAAAATAAAAATAATAATAATCGAACAGCTGAATGGATTTGCACGAAACTTGGCAAAATTGTAGGGACTGGTAGCCCGATGTGCCTTTGCTAGATCTCAATATATGTGCTCCAGTGGATTTTGAGAAATTAACGTTCAAAAAAAGATATATATCTGTAACAGCGCACCGCTTCGCGTACTTTTCGCGTTACGGAGCTTTGCGAAGCGAAGCTGATTGGCTCTCCGGTGTCTGTAAACATTCCTAACAGTCCGTAGCGGCCGCCATCTTGTCTCTCGGTAGGATCGAACAGCTGAATGGATTTGCACGAAACTTGGCAAAATTGTAGGGACTGGTAGCCCGATGTGCCTTTGCTAGGTCTCAATATATGTGCTTCAGTGCATTTTGAGAAATTAACGTTCAAAAACAAGATATATATCTGTAACAGCGCTCCGCTTCGCGGAGATAAAATTATATGTGTATTACCTAGCTGTTGCTAACACCAGTTAGCGACGGCTAGTAGAAGATAGCGACCATCTTGGGCCCCACTTTGCATGTGAGTGATATTTATCACTAATGACATGCAAAGTGGGCATGCCAAGATGTTAGCGACTGGAAACAGTCGCTAACATCTCTATCTCCTATTATCAACTTTTGGAAATATTCGAGATAAGCGCGAATATCTCCAAAAGCTACCACCTGCCCTGAGCAGTTCTTAGCCATGTTATCCAATGGGAGGTGGATAACATGGCTAAGAGCGTTAGCTCGGTAATGCATGAATATCGGTGAGTTTTCAGCGATATTAATGCATTGCGGTCGTTTTTTATCGTATTTCCGATAAACCTTGATAATAGCAAGGTTTATCTGCGATAATTTCTGACGGTAAAAAAATCGTTGCTAAGCATCGTTATGGATAAATATCGCTTAACTTTGGTAATATGCCCCAACGTCTGTTAACGTTCGATTCGAAGGAAATCAGGAAGTGTTGAAAAACATTGTCTGCGCCATCTTGTCTTTTTTCAAATGCCACACTTTTGTCGTGCACAGCAGCCATTTTAGATGCCTTGACCAGACCCACTCTGTGCACGCTGTCGATCCTTAGCATGGCTCCCCACCCTCGCAAGCATCTCCCCCAGGCAGTGGTCACCCCCGCTCTCTGTCTTATGCATGGGTAATAAACCTCCCCCCATCTGCGCTGCTCTTCCCTGAGAATCACACCCTGTGCCCGCCCGACACCTCCCTTTCGCCCTATTCACTACCGCACCCTCTGACACTCCTTTTCCTCTGTGTCCGATTGTCCAGGCTGGTCCTAGGGTATCAGCTAGCCCTGCAGATGTAGTTTATGGCCACAGCTGTAAAGAATCACCCCTCTTCAAAGGAGTTATAGTAGATCAAGGCCTACACTCGATGAGATCCGTCACAGCAGAAGCGTTGCTATTATCTGAAAACCATCCTGTATTGTGATTGGGGAGGGGACCGAGCCTGAAGCGGAAGATTCCAGGGATGACTCTTTGTACATCAAAGTTTTTACAATTATGTGTCACATTAAAAATATATAGCACTCCGACAAAGTAGTAAGATTATAAAACTTTAATAATTTATAAATATATACAAGAAAACAAAAAGAGTAATAACATATAAACATTTTTAGGGAAAAACAACGAAGTAGCGGTCGGCTGTGCGAATAGTCCCAACGCAGCACAACGTCCACATTTCCGGCGTGGGGCGTCGCGGGGGGGTGGGTCATCAGTAGCAAACTGTTGTGCGAATAGTTCCAAGGCAGCAGAACATTGAAATGTAGATGACACGAAAGTGATGTCTAGTAAGTTGCCACCCAGCAAATAACGGCATGGGGCGTCGCGGGGGGTGGGTCATCAGTAGCAAACTGTTGCGCGAATAGTTCCAAGGCAGCAGAACGATGGCACCAAGGTGATGTCCAGTAAGTTGCCTCACTGGTTTTGGTATCGTACAATGCTGCTCCGAATAACGGCGTGGGGCGCCCCGGGGGAGGCGGTGTGAACGGGCCTCTCCAGGTGGAGTGTCATCTGTTGTAGTGGGGCGCCCCTTTACCGTTTTAGTTGCCATTCCGTCCGTTTTTGGTCCACTGTGTCAAAAGCCGCAATTCAGCTGAGTTGCGCCCACTCTTGCGGTGCAGCGATAGGCGGCTGTCACAGGACTCTCAAAATGGCGGCAGGCTGTTTCCTTTTTGGGCCTGGTCCACTGAAATGGCCCTGGGACACCTTGGAAATCGGACGCTTGTCTGCTAGGTCTTGGACCCCATTCTCGAAAGCGTCCCCTCCGCCTTGAGAATTCATCAAAAGTTTTGGGGGCTCCGACTCCTGCAGGCTTCTGGTGGGGAGCGGCTGCCATGATTGCTCGCGGAATGACCACGACTGAGCTACGAGATGGTGGTGCTCTCATGCTGACGCCAGCTTCAGTCTGAAACATCCAGAAACAAGGTGGGGCTTTCATCGTTTGGGAAAAAAAAAAGTTTTCATCCAATGAAAAGTGTTGTTTTTAGGTCACATGATCAAGCCTTCCATCATTAGGAAACCAAAAGTAAAATGAACCAATGAAAAGTTTTATAAACAAGTCACATGACCTGTTATGCGGCATAGGGTGTAAAATGCGGAGAAAATACGTTGGCACGTGAGGCGGCGTCATTAGCGGACCGATGTGCGAATAGGCCGAAGGCAATACAACGCGCCAAGATCCGGATGGCACCGAGGTGATGTCCAGCAAGTTGCAGCAGTGGTGTGGCCATCCTACAATGCTGAAAGTCGGCGTGGGGCGCCCCGTTGGCCTGTGAGTTTGCGTCAGTAGCGGACCGATGTGCGAATAGGCCGAAGGCAGCACAACGCGCCAAGATCCGGATGGCACCGAGGTGGTGTCTAGTAAGTTGCCGCACTGGTGTGGCCATCCTACAATGCTGAAAGTCGGCGTGGGGCGCCCCGTTGGCCTGTGAGATGGCGTCAGTAGCGGACCGATGTGTGAATGGGGCCGAAGGCAGCGCAACAATATTTTCGGAATAGAAGACACCACTAGGCGCTGAGATGCCAAGATCCGGATGGCACCGAGGTGGTGTGTAGCAAGTTGCCGCACTGGTGTGGCCATCCTACAATGCTGAAAGTCGGCGTGGGGCGCCCCGTTGGCCTGTGAGTTTGCGTCAGTAGCGGACCGATGTGCGAATAGGCCGAAGGCAGCACAACGCGCCAAGATCCGGATGGCACCGAGGTGGTGTCTAGTAAGTTGTCGCAATTCTGTGGCCATCCTACAATGTTGAAAGTCGGCGTGGGGCGCCCCGTTGGCCTGTGAGATGGTGTCAGTAGCGGACCGATGTGCGAATGGGGCCAAAGGCAGCGCAACAATATTTTCTGATTTGAAGACACCACAAGGCGCTGAGATGCCAAGATCCGGATGGCACCGAGGTGGTGTCTAGCAAGTTGTGGCACTGGTGTGGCCATCGTACAATGGTAAAAGTCGGCGTGGGGCGCCCTGTTGGCCTGTGAGATGGTGTCAGTAGCGGACTGATGTGTGAATGGGGCCAAAGGCAGCGCAACAATATTTTCTACAATATTTTCGGAGTAGAAGACACCACAAGGCGCTGAGATGCCAAGATCCGGATGGCACCGAGGTGATGTCTAAGTTGCGGACCGATGTGCGAATGGGGCCAAAGGCAGCGCAACAATATTTTCTGAAGAGAATATACCACAAGGCGCTGAGATGCCAAGATCCGGATGGCACCGAGGTGATGTCTAAGTTGCGGACCGATGTGCGAATGGGGCAAAGGTAGCGTAACAAGATTTTCTGTATGGAAGATACCACTAGGCGTTGAGATGCCAAGATTCGGATGGCACCGAGGTGATGTCTAGCAAGTTGTGCCACTGGTGTGGCCATCGTACAGTGGTAAAAGTCGGCGTGGGGCGCCCTATTGGCCTGTGAGATGGTGTCAGTAGCGGACTGATGTGCGAATGGGGGCCAAAGGCAGCGAAACAATATTTTCTGACTGACACCACAAGGCGCTGAGATGCCAAGATCCGGATGGCACCGAGGTGATGTCTAAGTTGCGGACTGATGTGCGAATGGGGCCAAAGGCAGCGTAACAATATTTTCTGTATGGAAGATACCACTAGGCGTTGAGATGCCAAGATTCGGATGGCACCGAGGTGATGTCTAGCAAGTTGGTGTGGTCATCCTACAATGCTGAAACTCGGCGTGGGTCACCCCATTACCCTGTGAGATGGCGTCAGTAGCGGACCGATGTGCGAATAGGCCGAAGGCAGCACAACGCGCCAAGATCCGGATGTCACCGTGGTGGTTTCATAGTTGAGAGGCACTTCATCTGCAGTGGGGCACCGAGATCCGGATGGCACCGAGGTGATGTCTAGCAAGTTGCTGTACTGGTGTGGTCATCCTACAATGCTGAAATGTAGTGGGGCGCCCATTTACCGTTTCAGTTGCCATTCAGCTGAGTTTCGGCTGCTCTTGATGCTACAGCGACAGGCGGCTGCAAGAGGACTCTCAAAATGGCGGCCTGTTCTTTGGATTTGGGCCTGGTCCACTAAAATGGCCCTGGGACACCTTAGAACTCGGACGCTCGATTTTTTTTTCCTTTCCTGTACATGCAAAAAAAGGTAAATGCCCGGTACGTTACACGCTTCATCTGCCACAATGAACTCTCCAGAGGAACCGAAAAAAAATATAGTTGTGGTAACTATACCATGCATCGTCATATGGAGAGGTGGCACCAATTAATTATAGTGCTGCATAAAAGAGAGATTTGGAGGAGAACCCCTGACCTGCTAGTACATTCATCAAAGAAGTGGCACTGAGAGCTTCAGAGGCAAGGGAAACGGTCCCAAATATTTAGAAGAACTTTGGAAAGATTAAAATGACATGTTTAGATTGTGGTAAATTAATTTCATGTGGACAGATGAGTGTTACTCTAATAAATACAGCATATGAACATCATCATAGTCGATGGTTGGTAGAGACATTTTGACTATATCCTGGACCTGCCCGTCCTCGCCCAAAATGGCGCCGGAATAAATGGGACTCGTAACTCCTTGTTGTGTACTGGTTGCAGAACCTTGAAATCACGAGATACGTATGCAGTTTTGAAGCACATGGCGGGCGGGGACGAGAATTGATTGAATATTTCGACATCCCTATTGATATTAAGTTCTGATGTGTTATTGATTACTGTACTGTTGAAAATTCGAATTAACGTCACCCATGGTACTTGCCCGCAAATGTATATCTAGATAATTTTATTGTAACTGGCCCTGTCGTATTTTAATTATAAAATGTACGTCCACCGATTCCGTAACTGTTAGACACCTTAGTTCTTGCAACCTAATGGCCCGCCCGTTACGTTCCTCTACAGTGTAAATGTCTATTCATCATATACGATTACAGTTTGCTCCGTGGCAGGCCCACGTGGTTATAGGCTCGTATTTGTATAATGAAATTTTCACAATAAAGGTTTTTAAAAGAAAACATGGTAGTAGTATATACATTGGTAAAGTTTTTAATAATAGTCACTGTTTTAGAATCATTAAAAGGCAAGTGAAATAAAGCAGACCAATTACATGAAGGGTAAAAGGTATAATACGAAGGAACGCAGTAAAGATAAATGGTCAAGGGCTGTTGTTTTTTTTTCTATTCCTGCAACATAAAGTGATCGATAAGAATCTCATATTCAGGCGTATCGGCGACTAAGACAGCAGGTCGACCCTCTTTTGCTCAACGGCTCCGTCATGGGACGAAGAAACGCTCTTTTTCTCGAAAAAAGAATATATTTTACTTGCAGAACAGTTGTAAAATTTCCGGGAAAGTACATTAGCCTGGAACATTATAACATATATTTAAGAAAAAATAATGTTCGGAAGTAATTAAAAGCGTAATTTTTAGGTGATATGACCAAGGCTTTCATCATTAGAATAAGAAAAGTAAAATGAACCAATGAAAAGTTTTATTAACAAGTCACATGACTTGTTATGCTTACGTTACGCGCTGCGCGCCCCGGATGACTTCCGTAAATACTTGGATAACAATCAATCAAATGGAGAGAGAAGTAGGCACGACGGATTACAACCGGGGCAAAGGCCTGCGTTAACTACCTTTCACTATCTGCAAAGAGAGAGTACTCCTAATAGAAATGAGGGGGGGGGGCACCATTCAAAGCAGATCAGTGTGCATAAACACGAAAATGTTTTTACTTACCACGTACTTGACATTCGACAGCTTATGATATTTGCTATTAAAAAAACATTGAAATTCACTGAAAAAACCATAGGTTATAGACCATATATAGTTAGGAATTAGCATTTACAAAACCTTGAAAATTCACTAAAAAAACCATAGGTTATAGACCATATATAGTTAGGAATTAGCATTTACAAAACCTTGAAAATTCACTGCAAAAACCATAGGTTAGAGACCATATATAGTTAGCTGGACATTTTATTGACATAAAACCAATGAAATTCCATATATAGTTAGTTGCACTAACTATATATCGCGCACCCGCAATCCACTGCTGATGATGTCACATATTACATCATTCATGACATGGTCAGTGACATCACTGATGACATCACTGATGACATCTCAAATGACATCACTGATGACATCACTGATGACATCTCATTTGACATCAATGACCACATTACTGATGATATCATTCATGTGACAATACAATGCATCTCCTCACATTTTAATATAACCAGTGTTAAAAAGAGAGTATAATTTTTGAAACCATTGACACACCAATACTAGTTACTACATACGCACTCACTGATTGCTACGTCTACACACACCTTCACTCATTCACCCATACAATCATTCATACATACAATCACTCATCTTTACACTATCATATGCACTCATACACCTATACAGACACTCACAGTCTGCCACTCATCCATGGAGTTACTCACACACCTAGTCAGTCCTGGAAAGAATCAATGACACTTCCATTTTCTTGTCTATACAGTTAAACATAGAGCACCTTACATTTTCAAACATATACTAACACATACTTATCTTCTTATACAATCATTGATACAAGTACAGATTGATCTGCACAGAGTCACACACCTCCCAGCTAGCCACACACACACTCAGTCTCCCATACAAATACTTGGGCAATCAATCAATAACCCATATAGTTACTCATATAGCTACTGATCAACACATGCAGCAGTTTACAGAACAACAGACATAATGATGCACAAATTAAGACAGTTTAGTCACTAACCCATGCACTCAGTGAGACACATTTAATCACTCACTCATACAGTCAGTCATGCACCTACTAAATCCTTCGTCCAGACACTTACACATCCACTCATTCTTCAATATGTAAGACATATTTAAACTTTATAGAAACAAAAAATCACTGGATGTTGTTATCAGTGATGTCATCAGTGATGTCATTTGAGATGTCATCAGTGATGTCATCAGTGATGTCACTGACCATGTCATGAATGATGTAATATGTGACATCATCAGCAGTGGATTGCGGGTGCGCGATATATAGTTAGTGCAACTAACTATATATGGAATTTCATTGGTTTTATGTCAATAAAATGTCCAGCTAACTATATATGGTCTCTAACCTATGGTTTTTGCAGTGAATTTTCAAGGTTTTGTAAATGCTAATTCCTAACTATATATGGTCTATAACCTATGGTTTTTTCAGTGAATATATATATATATATATATATATATACATACATACACACACACACACACATATAAATATATATATATATATATATATATATATATATATATATATATATATTCACTGAAAAAACCATAGGTTATAGACCATATATAGTTAGGAATTTGCATTTACAAAACCTTGAAAATTCACTGAAAAAACCATAGGTTAGAGACCATATATAGTTAGCTGGACATTTTATTGACATAAAACCAATGAAATTCCATATATAGTTAGTTGCACTAACTATATATCGCGCACCCGCAATCCACTGCTGATGATGTCACATATTACATCATTCATGACATGGTCAGTGACATCACTGATGACATCACTGATGACATCTCAAATGACATCACTGATGACATCTCAAATGACATCACTGATGACATCATCTAGTGTCTGTGTGTTTTTGTAAAGTTTAAATATGTTTTACATATTGAAGAATGAGTGGATGTATGGAAGACTGAGTGTGTGTGTGGCTGGCTGGGAGGTGTGTGACTCTGTGCATATCAATGTGTACTTGTATCAGTGATTGTATAAGAGAGTAAGTATGTGTTAGTATATGTGTGAAAAGTATGGTGTTCTGTGTTTAACTGTATAGATGAGGAAATCGAAGTGTGATTGATTCTTCACAGGACTGACTAGGTGTATGAGTGCATATGATAGTGTTGTAATAATGAGTGACTGTATGTATGAGTGATTGTATGGGTGAATGAGTGAATGTGTGTGTAGACGTAGGAATCAGTGAGTGCGTATGTAGTAACTGGTATTGGTGTGTCATGATGTCATCAGTGATGTCATTTGAGAAGTCATCAGTGATGTCATCAGTGATGTCACTGAAGTATGGTGTTCTGTGTTTAACTGTATAGATGAGGAAATGGAAGTGTGATTGATTCTTTACAGGACTGACTAGGTGTGTGAGTAACTCCATGGATGAGTGGCAGTGTGTGAGTGTCTGCATAGGTGTATGAGTGCATATGATAGTGTTGTAATAATGAGTGACTGTATGTATGAGTGATTGTATGGGTGAATAAGTGAATGTGTGTGTAGACGTAGGAATCAGTGAGTGCGTATGTAGTAACTGGTATTGGTGTGTCATGATGTCATCAGTGATGTCATTTGAGATGTCATCAGTGATGTCATCAGTGATGTCATTTGAGATGTCATCAGTGATGTCATCAGTGATGTCACTGACCTTGTCATGAATGATGTAATATGTGACATCATCAGCAGTGGATTGCGGGTGCGCGATATATAGTTAGTGCAACTAACTATATATGGAATTTCATTGGTTTTATGTCAATAAAATGTCCAGCTAACTATATATGGTCTCTAACCTATGGTTTTTTCAGTGAATTTTCAAGGTTTTGTAAATGCAAATTCCTAACTATATATGGTCTATAACCTATGGTTTTTTCAGTGAATTTCATTGGTTTTTTAAAAGCTAATATCTATAGCTGTAAAATATATTCTTTATAACGTGACGTATCACGTAGCCACATGGGACGCCTCATGACGCGTCGCATAACCGTGACGTATCGGCTCAGCAGCGCAAACAAAACCCGTAACGTAAGCGTGCCGGAGCAAGCTTACAGATATATATATTTTTTTTAACCTTAATTAGACAAAATCCACACGTGCACATATCTTGAGGCCTTGCAAAGGCACATCAAACAAACAGTCCCTACAATTTTGCCAAGTTTGCTGGAAATCTATTCCCTTAATTTTTTTTTTACTGTTTCTCTTGGTTTTCCCCTTGTTACGCTTACTGGGACGCTACCCGGTACGCGAACCGGACGCTCCAAAAACACAAGATGGCGGACTCCCGTTACGCTGCCGGTTAGCTGCCCGGTTCGCGTACCGGGAGGCGCCTCTACCGTGAAAAATCGCGGGGGACTTTAATATCCCCCTCATCAATCCTAGGGGGTCAGGAGGGGTTTACCTTGCCCCCTTTCCTTCATTTCCCCCTTCTTTTTTCACCACATCTTGTCTCTCGAACCTACCGAGAGACAAGATGGCGGCCGCTCCGGACTGTTTACAATGTTGACAGCTACGCTGCCGGTTAGCTGCCCGGTTAGCTGCCCGGTGAGCTGCCCGGTGAGCTGCCCGGTTCGCGTACCGGGACTCGCCTCTACGGCGTAAAATCGCAAAAAAAAATTTTTTTTTATTTTTTGCCCCGCGGGGCACTTTAATATCCCCCTCATCAATCCTAGGGGGTCAGGAGTGGTCTACCTTGCCCCCTTTCCTTCATTTCCCCCTTCGTTTTCACCACATCTTGTCTCTCGATCGTACCGAGAGACAAGATGGCGGCCGCTCCGGACTGTTTAGAATGTTGACAGACACCGGAGAGCCAATCAGCTTCGCTTCGCGAAGTTCCGTTACGCGTCAGGTATGCGAACCGGGGCGCTAACCGGAGCGCTGTCACAGATATATTTTTTAAACGTTAATTTCTCAAAATCCACTGGAGCACATATATTGAGACATAGCAAAGGCACGTCGGGCAAACCATATCTACAATTTTGCCAAGTTTCATGTAAATCTATTCAGCCGTTCGAGCTAAAAGTGAGTCCAACCGCCCTATGGAAAAATGAATGGGAAAAACACGTTTTGGGACCCCCTTTTTTCTCGGCCCCCCTTGACGAAACCCCCCCAAATTTTCAGGGGCTGCTCAGAAACACAATGTGCCATTTTCCTGAAAATTTCAGCCAATTCCGTCCACAAACGCCAAAGTTATTAGACATAGAATTTTCAGAAATCCCATAGAGAAAAAATCCTAACTATATATACCCACTGGCTATCGCCAGTAGGTAATATACATATATAAACATATATAGTCTGCATATCTATATAAATATAAATGCATGCATACATATACATATATGCATACATATGCATGTTATTTACATGAAAGTTTTAAAAACACTAATAAAAGCAAAGCTAAAAAGCCACCTCATTACAAACAGAATGGCTTTAACTTAAACGAGGGCGAGATCTATTGCATTTTCAATGCTTGTTTACTTTGGTTCTATCAAGAAGGCATTCAGATGTGTCACACATTTGCCATAAATTCTGAATGTTAGCACTCTAGTTGCTCATTAGATCACTGTAGTAAAGCTAGTGCTCACCAGGGAAGTCTGCTGCTAATCATGGTTTGCAGCCATTTTCCTGCATTTTTTATCCCACAGACTTTCAGTCCGCATACCATTATCCCGCAAGGTCATTGACCTCGCATACCATTATCCCGCATTTTTTCAAAACGCATGTGCATTTATCGCGCATGCCTTTACAAAGAATTACGTTTTAAAGGCATGTATGGTAAATGCATTTGCGTTGTGAAAACCACGATGACGAGAGAGGTAAGTGGGTTTGTGTTAATTTTTTCGTGGGTTAGTGATTGTGTAGTGTAGTGTAGTGTTGTGTAGTGTAGTGTTGTGTTAGTGTAGTGTAGAGTTGTGGTGGTTGTTTAGTGTAGGGTCATGCTGGGGGTAGTGTTTTAGGGTTTAGGGTTGTGTTGTAGTGTTTGCGTAGTGTAGGGTCATGCTGGGGGTAGTGTTTTAGGGTTTAGGGTAGTGTTGTAGTGTTTGCGTAGTGTAGGGTCATGCTGGGGGTAGTGTTTTAGGGTTTAGGGTTGTGTTGTAGTGTTTGCGTAGTGTAGGGTCATGCTGGGGCTAGTGTTTTAGGGTTTAGGGTAGTGTTGTAGTGTTTGCGTAGTGTAGGGTCATGCTGGGCGTAGTGTTTTAGGGTTTAGGATAGTGTTGTAGTGTTTGCGTAGTGTAGGGTCATGCTGGGGGTAGTGTTTTAGGGTTTTGGGTAGTGTTGCAGTGTTTGCGTAGTGTAGGGTCATGCTGGGGTGTAGTATTTTAGGGTTTAGGGTAGTGTTGTAGTGTTTGCGTAGTGTAGGGTCATGCTGGGAGTAGTGTTTTAGGGTTTTGGGTAGTGTTGTAGTGTTTGCGTAGTGTAGGGTCATGCTGGGGGTAGTGTTTTAGGGTTTTGGGTAGTGTTGTAGTGTTTGCGTAGTGTAGGGTCATGCTGGGGTGTAGTGTTTTAGGGTTTTGGGTAGTGTTGTAGTGTTTGCGTAGTGTAGAGTCATGCTGGGGTGTAGTGTTTTAGGGTTTTGGGTAGTGTTGTAGTGTTTGCGTAGTGTAGGGTCATGCTGGGGGTAGTGTTTTAGGGTTTTGGGTAGTGTTGTAGTGTTTGCGTAGTGTAGGGTCATGCTGGGGGTAGTGTTTTAGGGTTTTGGGTAGTGTTGTAGTGTTTGCGTAGTGTAGGGTCATGCTGGGGTCATGCTGGGGGGTAGTGTTTTAGGGTTTTGGGTAGTGTTGTAGTGTTTGCGTAGTGTAGGGTCATGCTGGGGGTAGTGTTTTAGGGTTTTGGGTAGTGTTGTAGTGTTTGCGTAGTGTAGGGTCATGCTGGGGGTAGTGTTTTAGGGTTTAGGGTAGTGTTGTAGTGTTTGCGTAGTGTAGGGTCATGCTGGGGGTAGTGTTTTAGGATTTAGGGTAGTGTTGTAGTGTTTGCGTAGTGTGGGTCATGCTGGGAGTAGTGTTTTAGGGTTTATGGTAGTGTTGTAGTGTTTGCGTAGTGTAGGGTCATGCTGGGGGTAGTGTTTTAGGGTTTAGGGTAGTGTTGTAGTGTTTGCGTAGTGTAGGGTCATGCTGGGGGTACTGTTTTAGGGTTTAGGGTAGTGTTGTAGTGTTTGCGTAGTGTAGGGTCATGCTGGGGTGTAGTGTTTTAGGGTTTTGGGTAGTGTTGTAGTGTTTGCGTAGTGTAGGGTCATGCTGGGGGTAGTGTTTTAGGGTTTTGGGTAGTGTTGTAGTGTTTGCGTAGTGTAGGGTCATGCTGGGGTGTAGTGTTTTAGGGTTTTGGGTAGTGTTGTAGTGTTTGCGTAGTGTAGGGTCATGCTGGGGGTAGTGTTTTAGGGTTTAGGGTAGTGTTGTAGTGTTTGCGTAGTGTAGGGTCATGCTGGGGGTAGTGTTTTAGGGTTGTGTTGTAGTGTTTGCGTAGTGTAGGGTCATGCTGGGGGTAGTGTTTTAGGGTTTAGGGTTGTGTTGTCGTGTTTGCGTAGTGTAGGGTCATGCTGGGGGTAGTGTTTTAGGGTTTAGGGTAGTGTTGTAGTGTTTGCGTAGTGTAGGGTCATGCTGGGGTGTAGTGTTTTAGGGTTTTGGGTAGTGTTGTAGTGTTTGCGTAGTGTAGGGTCATGCTGGGGGTAGTGTTTTAGGGTTTAGGGTAGTGTTGTAGTGTTTGTGTAGTGTAGGGTCATGCTGGGGGTAGTGTTTTAGGGTTTAGGGTAGTGTTGTACTGTTTGTGTAGTGTAGGGTCATGCTGGGGGTAGTGTTTTAGGGTTTAGGGTAGTTTAGTTGTTTAGTGTATGCTAAAGGCATATTCGTTCTAAAAGTTTTGGTTATTTTAATTTGCGGCCTAATAGTACATGCAGGATTTTTTTTGCGAACTGATGGTATGCGGGATTTCGTCATATATTCGCTAATCATACTTTCTATGGCAAAATGAACCCCCTCATTTTGTTCCTTTTTAAATTAAATGTTTTAAGAGTTACCACTTTATTCCAATCAAGATGGCTTCAGGTGTGCCATACCTTTGTAATAAGTAGGACTGTTAGCACTCTAGTTGTTCTTTAGAACACTCTGGGACATTCTGTCATTGGGCTATAGTTGGGCTACATCTGGCTGATATTTGGGCTACATTTGTTTTTTTTGTCTCTGGTGGCCATCTTTGGGCTACATTGGGCTACATTGGGCTACATTGGGCTACATTTGGGCTCCAACATATATATAGCCCAATGTAGCCCAATATATATTTTTCAAAGTTAATTTTCGTAAAAACCACTGGAGCCTATATCTTGAGACATAGCAAAGGCACATCGGGCTACCAGTCCCTACAATTTTGCCAAGTTTGGTGTAAATCCATTCAGCCGTTCAGGCTAAAAGTGAGGCCAACCGCCCTATGGAAAATTGCATGGGAAAAACACGTTTTGGGACCCCCCTTTTTTCTCGGCCCCTCCTTGACGAAACCCCCCCAAATTTTCAGGGGCTGCTCAGAAACAAAATGTTCCATTTTCCTGAAAATTTCAGCCAATTCTGTCTCCAAACGCCAAAGTTATTCGACATAGAATTTTCAAAAATCCCATAGGAAAAAAATCCTAACTATATATACCTACTGGCTATCGCCAGTAGGTAATGTGTGTGTGTGTGTATATATATTATTTTTTCACTGAAAAAAACACAGGTTTCAGGGACGTTATCATTTGGTTGACATTTCACTTGTACAAAACCAGAGAAATTCGGTCCTTATAGTAAGGTGACCTAACTATACCGAAATGAGTAATTTTTTTGTGTTTTTTGAATGTTTTTATTCATTTATTGGTGTTTCTTTATCAAAAAAGTCAAAAAAGTCAAAAAAGGATGTACTGAAAAAACTTTTCAAAACATTTTGCAATTATAAAGCCATTGCAAAAACAAAAACAAACAATTAACAACAGTGGTTCTTTGCAGCAACCACAACAGCTTCAAGAGATTGCTCTCCAGCACAAAGTCGTTTTTTTGCACTTCATGCAGTGCTGCTCAAGTTTAGTGAACTGTGGAATAATTTGTCCAGTGTGGGTGGATATGGAAGAACCTGCTGAAGTGCTAAGCCCTGTGACTTGATCATCTTGCTGACTTTGTTGACGTTGATGACGATGTTATGCTTGCGCAAGACGATTCGGGTGTGTGGTCTGTAGGTATTTTATCATTGATGAAGTTCAGCATGAATATTTTTCTCTAATCCCTGAGATAGGATATTTCCACAAATAGTGCAGGTCACCTTCCGTGCATTGACCTTCTTCTCTCCAGGTGGTATAGAAAAGAAACCCCACACAATACTCTCCTTGCGTCACTAGACATGTTTTTCCACTTCCTCTTCTTCTGCAGGAATGTCCTGTGGCGGATTTGCAGAAGCCATTATCTTAGTAAAAAAAAAATACACAAAAAAGTAAAAAAAGAGGTTTAGAAAATACAAGAATTGTATCTTCTGAAGATGCTGCTGGAAGAATAAAAAAAATGGGTGGGGTCCCGCAAGCACTAGAATAGAAAGCTTCTTAACCAATTAAATGCTTTCTTCTGAACGAACATAGGATTTGTGTACCAGAAGCGCAACCAGCACGCACCAGACGCGATTCCCGAAAAATATATTTAACAATGATATATCTTTATTCCAGTTACCAATATCCTACATTTCCAAATGTATATATTATTCTCTTGGTATAATATATATGATAAAGTTATATATATATACTTTCTAAACTAAATAATGTGCGCGGGATTCGAGTACCTGAAGCACACCACGAAATAGCGGCTTCCATAACTTCCTTATAAGAAGTTTAATCTTCTTATTATTTATGTATGAAACAGTTTTATAACTCTTTCAATAAAGTATATACAATAGATTTGGTAAATATATAGTATATATCAAGTAATTACATTTCATAAACATAAAAAATCAGAACTGCGCACCCATTGAGCACAGTACGTGTACAACTTAACAAATATGGCAGCAGGCTGCTTGGATTTGCGCACCCACCATGATTGGTACGCGATGGGTACGCAAATCTCAATTTTTTATGAAACAAATAAATATAACTGTAAATACATATTTTAAAAAGGATAACATTACCTTTATAAAAGCTTAAACAATTAGATCAAGCATTTTTAATCCGTAGTGTAAATTGTACTCTCGGCAATTCTACAACAATTGTTGAACATATACTGTCTTTTGTTTTAAATATTTTTATTAGACTTTTATCTTTTCAAGCACAGCAGCATAATGAAATAAACATGCATAAATCATCTGATATATATACATGATAACAGGAGGGAAACACAGAAATTATACCAAAACATCAAAAGAAAAAGAAACTAAATTTACACCTATGAAGATAGCATCTATATTGATCACACAGAAATGGGAATAATTCCCCAATATGTGAGAAGTGAAACAAATATTAATCATTACTGCTTCTCTTTCCAGCTGTAAATGGGTTCCCCCATTCGCTTCCCAAGTGCTCTCTCCCTTTTGCCCTTCCTCGCATAGATCCCCTTCTCAAGATTATAAGCAGAGAGCAACCTAGCAAGCCATTGCTGGAAGGTTGGTGGGGCTTTATCCAACCATGCCGATGAAATACAGATATGCAGAACCGACATGCCATAAATAGAAAGTATTGTGTCGGACATTGCTTATCTTCACTATTTATCCCTAGTATTATTATAGATGGTGTAAGAGAAATCTTAATTCCTAGAGTTCTATCAAGAAAGGATTCTATAGCTCTACGCAAAACCTGTAGCTGAGGGCAGGATGCGAATTTGTGTACTATTTCAGCATCCGTACTATCACACCATGGACATCTAGTACCTGTTGCACCCCGCCATTGTGCTATACTTCCAGGTGTGTAATACAAGGAGTAGATTGTTTTATACTGCTGGGCTTAATTCTAATGAATCTTGGAAATAGGCTTGATCTATCCCAAGTTTATCTGTCCACTTGTTCGCATATTTTCCAAAATCATCATTTTTCAACGCAGATAGCTCGGCATAGAATCTTCGTATGGTGCAGTCTACACCACCCTTAATAACATGCATTATTTTGTTTTTACCAAAGTCAGAGGGCCCGCCCTTATTCTTTCCTAAGAAACTCCGAATTTTTAGATAGTTAAAAAAATTCCTTTTGCCAATACCATAAATAAACTGTATATCTGAGAACTGGTGAATTCCATTCGGCCCCAATAGATTGTAGTGTAGTTCCTATTATCCCAATAGGCTCTGCGCATTGGAATAAAATCTTCAATAGTATAGACCTAGGGCAGAGGTTAACTAGGTCTTCTACCGACGATATTAGACTTAACGTTTTGTGTTTGCCAGCTAGCTCAGAGTTCACTAGAAACTTTCTCGAATAGGCAAGGAGGATTTTAACCTCCCTGGATAGACAAGAAGGGATTTAGTTTCTGACAACCATAGAACATGACAACTTTGCTCTCCCCTAATCAAGAGTGTATCTCTAGAGTCGTGTGAAAACAAAAGACAACTTATTTTACTCAGTCAGTTCAGTGCATTCTTAGTTTCACCAGATTGTAGAGAAAAGGAAGAGACGGGCGTGTTCAATAAAAATATGTTATTTATTGATCAGTCTCCTTTCTCATACAAGAGAAATGAATCGCTATTATTGTAATACTGATAGTTAAGTAAAGTGCATACAGTAAAGACAGAATTATAAAATAATACTGTAAAAGCATTTATATGGTTTCTGAGCCATATGATACTTTAAAATGGATAAAATAGATACATACATATATACATTTGACTAATCGTACTCAACTGGTGCTTCTAACCACGCCTACCCCAGTGTACCTGACCTAAGCCTAATACGTGGGCGGGAGTAAATAAGTAGCAGTTTAAGTTAAGTTTGTTTTGCCAAGGGACTGACTCAAGAATTCTCTGCAAGGGGTTAGTCATTTCTGTACCTGAGATCTAGAATGATGGAGGGCTGGTATCTCTTATCCCAGGTCTTGATATTCCAGCTGCCTGCGAGGGCTGCTTGGAAGCGCCGGAGCTGGATTTCTCAGCAGGAGAAAGGCAGCGTCTCGTTCTCAGCGCGTCAGGAAGGCAGGGCAGCGCCTGTGGGCTTCGCTCTCTGCTTGGCTCCTCGGCACGTCTCGCTGCTCCAATCTCGTCACCACCGCATGTGTTTGCTTAAGGCAATGTCGGTAATATTTATACCTGAAAGGTGCCGAGATTGACGTAAGGATGGAAATATATACGTCAATAAGGATGTCATATGAACGGGCTCGTTCGCACATTCTTTTGCTGAAGTTCTCGGTGAAATCAAAACAATGGCTATGGGAATTTCCCAGGTCGCTGTAGGTTTGATTTGTTTTGAGAACTCCGTATGCCTTATCAGGGGCTGGAGGAATATCGCTTGTCTAATTAGATTGCATGCGTTATGACCTAATCAGATAACGCGCTTCTGTGCCGTGGTGTGGCTTAATCAGATAACTGTTTTTGCACCGTTGGATGGCTGCTAGTTAATTATTAACCAAACCAGGGTCAGGAATAGGGGAATCGATACAGTACCTATAGGAATACATCACACCCACTCCACGTAGACTATGTCCATATTTACAAATCTAGGCATAGTGAAACCAGTAGCGTTTGTGTATACCGTACCACCCCAAAATACATTCATATGTATCCTGAAAAATTGGAACTACGAAATATACGAAACACAATCACATGTACTATCACATGTACTATATGCACAAGCAGTCTAATAATGCTAAACATATAACGCATATTTTAAATTTATCATGAAAAAATGAGAATAAGACACATGAAATGGCTCTTAATACAGAAAAAAGGGTGCGAGACCATTTCATCACAACCATAAAGTTATGTATAATAGTGCTAGAGGATAGCGAATGTCTCGTGACTACCTAAAATAGAAATTTAGTTCTCTAAGAATAATGTCTACTTTAAGCAGAAGATAAGTGTCCCAAAAAATCGTAAATATTTTTGAATTGGTGAAAAAGCTCTTGCAGTTTGAAAAAATGATGAGAAAAAAATTATTCCATATCGCTTTTTTTTAAAAGTTGAAGGCCAAATTCAGCATGTAGGGAACTCCAAGTGCTAGTTTGCTCAAAGTTATTCCTGCTGCTCTGGTGAAAACATCATATCATTTAGACTGTTGAAAAAACTGTCAACAGCTTCTTGCGTAAGTTCCACTAATTCGGAAAAAGTTGTTACCATGCATTCATGAGCCTGAGCATGATTGCCTCCATTGATGTTTTGATCAGCATAGCTGACTGAAGGTCGTACCTGATTGATGCTGCTTTCATCTTGTACTTCACTACCCCTCAATCGTAGTGGTGAAGTCTCCACGAATACCGTCATCAGGATTGGTAGCCGCTGGGGACAGCACAATGCATGAGCCGTTACCGGACCCAACAAGGTATCTGCGTCCATTGGCACATCCGATTGTAGTGCCAGACAGGTGTCCAACACGCATTCTTCGCCGCATAGCAAGCACCTTAATACAGGCATAACACAACTTTGCCACATTGGTCTACATGAAAGAGACCAAGTCATGTTCAGGTCTCTAAGCCGGGATAGTCCAAGGATTTTAGTTACCCGGTCCCGGTAGCCAATGGCTAGGATCATTTCTTCCCTTGTCGCAGGTGTTTTGTCTGTGACATGGTTTGCCATAGCGAAATAACAGGATCAAAAATAGAATACCCGCTACTAGTCCCAAAAGGAGTGGAAGTCCGCCAAAAATGGAATGGACAAAGTCTGGAAAAATACCCAGGATGGCTTTGAATGGAGTTAAAGCACCCGAAAACACTGCTTTAAATACACTGGAGACACCAGTGGTATCAGACATATTTAAGATTTCGTTCAGTATTTCTGCAAAATGTATGGGGGAATTAGTTGATAATAATGAGTGAATCTCTTCTGTTGTCCTTGCAACTTGGAGATCATACGTTTCTTTTGATGACGTGAGCCTGGTCGGCGTCTGTAGGAGCACAGTCTTCATTCTGCTTAAAGTATCTATTCGAATAGAAGCAATTTTCAAATCGGGCCATAACCTTGCCTCCCTGTCTGGAGAATCGTTCGGGAACAATACTCGTTCACAGCACATGACCTTCCTAGTCACGGTTATGAGATAAGGTTTTCCGGGCAGCAAACTACAACATCTGCGATCTACTATTAGAATGTAACTCCCGTTCGAGAGTCCCCTAAAGAATGGTTCTATTTGTGTTGCAGGTGTGCCTAGCTGGTAACATGAAAGGTTATTCGAAGTCCCTTCACAGGCTCCATGCAAGCTAATACCCTGACACAGAAGTGTACCGCTTAGTGATTTTGCACAATTATTGCCTCTGAGAAACACTTTCTGGCCTTTATTACTGACACATTCGTGTGTATAGGGCAAGTTCCATATTGACTTAATGTACCCTTTACCCAACCTTTCATACTGGCCTGCCTGTATATATTTTTGGCAGAATTGAAACTGGAAAGTAGTTATCGGAATATTTATTATTCCATGTATTATCCATTCAATGACAGGTCGTTCTGACATTGTCAATGGTAATCTCTCAAGTCTTTCAATGCTCAGAATTGTATAGTCAGCACCCTTCTGCACCAAACTGATTTGTTTATCAGTAAGGTTAAAGATATTAAATAATGACGTTGTGTTGATTAAACGCCAAGGCACATAGCCAGAACGCAGATTTTGTAACGTCCAGCCAAGCTGTACAATAGAACGCAATTGGGACTGACTGTGTTGTAACATCAGTAAGTCTTGCGATATTATATCGATTGCTGAAGACACAATGCTGTCCAGAGAATATATTCTGGAGGACAGAGTCATTAACCCATTGTCCACCACAGAAAGTGATTTTTCCAAATTAATACGGTCAATTTCCCGTATTTTTTCTGCTGTCTCAATTTGAGTTACTTTCCAAACTTCGTTATAAGCTGCATATATAGAGGCCGCTATGAAACGTTTTTGACGCTGTTTGCGTGGTCCCATAATGAAATCACGCAAGTCAGCACCTTCTGTAAGTAAAGTTAGGTGTTGCTTAATTTCAGCCAGTGTGGACGTTTGTAGCCATTGAAGGCAGAGCTTGCCCACGCTGTAGGCGGTTACTATCCCTGGATGTTGTCTTTGGGAATATTTAGGGTCTGGCCTAGTCAATGTGAACCCCTGTATTTTGTTCAGGAATCTGTCTTGACAGTTATTCGTATCTGTGGGCCAGATCAACCATTTTTTCCATTCAGGATGTGTTCTGTTTTAGTTTAATATATGGTTTACGTCTATCTCAACATCTATAGAGCTATTAATGTTCACTGTTGGCTTTGGAATAGACGGTTTGTTCAAATCTTTGATTTTGGCTAAGCCAAGACAGGTAGTTTGTTGAATAGTGTCATTCAAGAATATAATTTGTTCTGGGATCATGCAGGCTCTAAACAATGATTCTATACCTTGTACTTGCCAATCTCTTGTACCCCAAACAGTTTTTGCTTCAATATTATTGTTCCAGAAATCAAACCCAAATGTATTCATTTGCTCAAAAAATGAATCGGAATATATCAATTTTGTGTTTGTAAGCATGGTGTTCATACCTGTCTTATTTGACAATTTGAAATAAAATGTTTCTGCATTACTTGTGTTAAACCCTGAAAAGTATGAATATTTATCATAAAATGTTTTCGAGCTATCTTTTGGAGGAGTAGCACAATGTTCCCATTGGTTATAATTTAAAACATTTCTAGGTTGTGCAGATTTATGTAGATAATGGTTACCATAGTGGTTGTAGCAGAACATCTGATCATAATTAGACGAACCCTGCAAATAATCATGTTCTGTGAATTTGGCAGACATCACAAGATCAGACATCATATCATTAATACTTTCAAAGTCCCAATCATCAGCAAACGAGCTTGGTTTTACAAAGTCACTCAATGAGATCTTGAATTGGTGTGGATACTTCAGGATTTCAACCGGACCATAGATTTCATAATCAGTTTTGTCCCATGCTACACCGCCTGGTATAGGATTGGCTGTGAAGTTCACTGAAGAAAGTTCTCTTTTCTCGATGTGTGAAGATGTGTGTGGTTTAAGGACCACGTTGATTTTCTGGCTTGCTGTGTCCATTTTAGCATATTTTCCTTCAATGAAATGTCCCAAGCATAGTACCATGAAGAGCCAAAGAATGAGGATAAATGCACCGGCCACCCAAAATTCAATCCATGGAGAAATCAGATAGGTTTCTTTCAGCTGTTGAAAAAGTTTCTTAGCTTTATCTTTAAATGTTTTTGTTGATGGCTGTTTCTTTGCTTCACTCAGGTCTTCAGATGAATCATCGAAGTTGATGAAGTAGCCGGATGCTGTTCTGTCAATTGTTCCAATTGCTTTTGGATTTTGCTTTGTTTCATTAGCAAAGTCTGCAGTTACATCATCATAGGTTGTTGTTTCTTGATGAAAAGCTTTGATTTGGGTTTTAAGAGGTTCAAGTTCCATTGCTTTGTTGCATAGTCCTTGTTGATTCACTGTAGATTTTCCAAATGTGATCAGTCTTCCAGTTTGAGCCTCTGTATTCGTAACAAACATTGATGTTCTGCTACTTCTTGGGAGTCCACTTGGCCTACTATTTGTTATCGGCCACATGATTGTGGTTTAACCAGGTCGATGGATATGACTCGGTTCTCCTTTTTACCAGCAAGGGGCGGTAGTACTACTGATCTTGTCCCGTTGATAGACAAGACAGGAACTGCTTTTCTGTAAGAAGGCCCAAATTCCTTCTTTACCGCGATCTTTTCTCTGACCAGATCCCCGACTTTCGGAATCCAGACAGGCCTTGCTGGGACAGGTGGTTTTTCTTCAGTGGTTGTTGGCTGTTGTTTCAACTTTATGTTGCTCAGGTCTTTTCTTGTTTCATTTAAGTCCTGCAAAATAGCCAAACGATCTTTGATATCAAAGTTTTTGTTTTTAACCACTGAAGTCTGACTATCAAGATCTTGGATCATCATTCTAGTCCCGAACAATAGTTCGTACGGACTGAACCCTTTCAGAGAATTTCTTGGCAGGTTATTTAGACTACGTTGGACACTTATTAAATGTTTGACCCACCCAGCTCCCGAACCTAATACCTTTGCTGTTATAGATTGCTTTATGTCACGGTTTTTTCTTTCTACGATTCCGTTTCCCTCAGGATGAAATGGACAAGAATACCGCAATGCAATGCCCATGCTGGTCATGGCCTCCTTATAAGCTCGAGAGCTAAATGCAGGACCCTGATCAGAATGTAGCATGCCAATTGCGTATGTGCCGATAAAGACTCGCAAATCTTTTATAACAGTTCTGGCGTCAGCCGATCGCTGGGGCCACAACCATATGAATCTCGTGCATGAATCCACTGCAACCAAGATATATTTATAGTTACCATCCCTTTGTAAGGGACCACAGTGGTCTAGGTAAACACAGGCTAATGGTTTATCTGAGATTAGAAGGTGCGTCTGTGCTGGTCGTTTCACTGTTGATACTTTCATTCTTTGACATATTTCACATTCTAGAACATAGTTCCTTGTTTGTCTTCCCATTTGTGGCCACCAGTATCTCTGTTTTAATAATGACACTGTGGCTGAAACGCCGGCATGTACAGAAGCGAGTCCTTCGTGTGCCGCTATAATGAGTCCTAACCTTTGTTCCATGTTTGGAATTGCCCTATCCCCCACTCCAGGGATTCGAGCAAAACGGAACATTATTTGCATCAGTTATGTATGTATACTTTACTGGAAAGCCTTTCGGGAGTGTTTCTATCGTATCTTTTACTGTAGCGCTGACAGCCTGTAATATTTCGCTGTCTATTTTTGTTTTTGACCGCGTGATAGCAGCTACGGAAGCCGTTTGCACTGCTGCCTTCGCTGCTTCGTCAGCCAATGAATTCCCTGCAACGTGAACGCCATCACGTTGATGACTCAGTGTATGTATCACGTGAGTCTTTTGTAGTTCCTTTTGCAAAAGAACTACTTGTTCCCAAAGCATTTTATGTTTGATTGTGCCACCTTTTGCATCTTTAAAACCATTCTGAACTCAGATCTGCAAGTATTCATTGTAAGATTGGACGCAGTAATACGAATCGCACACAATAAGTGTGGGGAATTCTCGATCGGTATTTTCAAGCGCCATCTTGAATGCTAGTAGTTCTGCTCTTTGAGCTGTACAGTCTCCTAGAGATTGCGTTTTAGTGACCACCGGTTTAAATTTTCCTTCGTGCCAACGACCTTTAACAATAGCGCACGCAGCACTGTAGGCTTGCTTACCCCCCACTGCGGGTTGTGCTGATCCGTCTGTATATATTATACAGCCGTAGCGTTCTAGAGGCAGAATTTCGGTCGGCGGAGGACATTCGAATTCATATTGGAGAAATTCTTGTGTTTTTAAATTGGGATCAAATTCGTATACCACCTCTGTTGCAGCAAGAGAGTTAGCCCACTGTATCCATCTTGGATGGAGTGCTTTAGCATTCATAATGCTTGCCTTGGTTACCGCCTCTAGAGCTGGTATAGGTGTCACGATGATTATTCGTTTACCGTGTGCTAGGGCCCGCTCCTTTGCTACAGCAGTCTGTACCGCGGTCAGAATTTTTTCCGTTGGGCTAAATTTCATTTCAGCTTTTGTGTACAAATGTGATTTGTATGCTATTGGTACCTTCTCTCCCTCATTAGAGGTCAGGTATGTGAATCCGCATCTTCCTGGGATGACTCGAATCACAATGTTGCGTGTGTTGTCACGTGTTTGTAATTTTGTTTAAACTAACATATCTGTTTGTAAAGATCTCAAAATTTCTGTGTGTTTTTGAGTCCAGTTGATTCTTTTAAAATCTGGTTTTATTAGATCATAGAGAGGTTTAATTCTCTCTGCATAATTTATGATGTAAGTTCTTCCGAAATTTAGGAAGCCTAGAATTGATTGTAAGTTTTTCAGTGTTCTAGGTGCTTGGATTACAGCACATTTCTCTAGGAAATTGTCGGCCAGGCTTTTGCCTTCACTTGATAGTTCATATCCTAAAAACAGGACTGTTAGATGGGCAATTCTTGACTTTTTAAAGTTGAATTTGTAACCCTCTGCTGCGAACCCAAGTATTATGGTGTTCACTCTCTTCAAGTGAGTATCCAAGTCATCATCTGTTAGATAGATGTCGTCGACATAAGATAATGCCTCGTCATCATATGTTTGAAGTAATTCTGTTACTCTCGCTGAGAATAATCCTGGGCTGTTCTTGAACCCCTGGGGCAAACGACAGAAATTGTTTTGCGTGCCATTTATTGAGAACGCTGTCAAATATCTGCTCTCTGGTGCTATATTTTGACAAAAGAATCCATTAGAAATGTCTAATGTGGTTTTGTATTTTTTGCGCACTATGTTATTCATTAGTGCAGCACTATGCGAGTTTTGTACCGCAAATGTTTTGCAACATGAGTTAAGGTGTCTGTAGTCCAAAACAAGACGATATGAATTGTCTCGCTTGGAGACAGGAAACAAAGGGTTGTTCATTTGTGAGGTGCAAGTTTCAATCACCCCCTGGTATTCAAGTTGATCTAGGATCTCTTTTACCTGTTTTTTAGCTTCTTGCTTAATCGGGTACTGCCTCTGTGCAGTAGGTTGTGATTTTAACTGGATTTTGTGAGGAGGAGAGTCCCCATCCCATCCCACATGATTTTTATATAAGGCAGGGGCTTGAGCTACTGCCCACTTTCTTGCAAGTGTATATTTTTTATGAATTGGAATATGGTTTGAGAAGGCAGGCATAATTATTTCTTCGCCATGTGGGCACTCCCTGACAAACTCTGGAGGCCAGTCTCGTTCAGCTAGAAGGATGTCATAGCCCTTGGAGAGATTATCCCAAAATAGACCCCTTATTTTTCTAGTCTTATCCCCCTCTATACGCAATGTTATTTCATATATTTTATGAGGTTTGCTAACTCTGGTATCTGCAGTTTCCACCTGAATGTATTCATTCGGGTCCACTGTCTCCAGATGATTCATAAGGACTTTGCGAGCTATGCTCACTTCTGCTGCGCTGTCTAGCATTGTCTGAGCCCATTCTCCGTTTTTCAGCTGTGTCCTCAGTATTCTCTGCATTGTTAATTACTTTAATACTGGCTACCTTCTTTTTTGGAAATTGTAATTTTTATTCAGATGAGCAGGTTCTTTGTCTTTGGACTTGACGTGCTCTTCCCTGTGTTCTGATCGTCCTCTTCTTTCCGATTTCTGCGAGGAAGTCTGAAAAGATTGAGAGGGACGTGTATCAATATCTTGATATTTATCAGGTTTTTTTATATTATCCCTATTTCTAAGGTTGTATTTTTTCACAGAGGGCTCCCTTTGGGGAGACTTGTGTCCTTGGTCCGGAGATCTTTCTCTCCGCCGAGGAGACCTTCCTCTGGACTGGAATCTTTTTTCTTTAGGATTGGATTGTTTATTTCCATCCCAGCTCTTTTTTTTTGAGTGTTTAAATTATTTTTAATAAATACCTTTTCAGGACTTTCAACTAGTTGGGGTTTCACTGGTATTCCACCCAAACTATCTCTTCCTAGTTCTTCATAGGATTTTTCTATGATTTCTGGCAATTTCAGATGGTTGGTCTGCTATATTTGTCTCTTTTAACCTCTGGCGAATCGCCACATTTGCTGCTTCTCCCTTTATGTTGGCTAATAATATTGCAGAGAACTGCTTGAAGTCTTTCAGTAATTTCATACCGAGAGTTAAAGCAGGTTCTGGACCGTATTCATCTTGAATCTGTTTTAGCACATCTGGTATTACTGACATGAATGGTACACCATGTGTTTTTGTGTAAATGGAAGCAAAGACTGTTCCCCAAGTGTCACAGTCCTCCACATGTGGTGCGATTCCCATTGGAAGACAGATAGTCAGAATCCTATGTTTCTCAACAGGGGTGGTATCTGGAAACACCGCCTCTATTTGAGTGATTTTTTGTGCTAGCCAGAAATGAATTTGTTCCCGTTTTGCGGGTACTTTACCTAGACAGGACTGTATGTTCTGAGGTGTAATTTTATTTGTGTTCCCCTGATGACTGGTCAGCTGTGGAATTTTTAATGCTGGTTGGCTTGTTGAAGTCCGCATTACATATTGGACTAATTGTCTATGTATTTTTATTAATTGTTTTAGCTGTGCTAAAAGATCTGGTGCAGGCATTTCTTCAATGTCTGGATGTGGTGTGTATCCGGCTAGGACCGGCCACGTTGCTCCTGGTCTACCTAGTGGACCGAGCCTGGTGATGTGATTATTATGTTTTAGGGCGCCATTAAACAAGAGCAGGTGCTCTTGGAATTTGAGTGGTATTTCCACCTCCTCGAAAGGAGTGTACTCATTAGGAGGTTCCTCTATTTTGTAATAGTGGAAGTCCTTTGTTACAGCGTTTGCTGCTGGAAAGTTTATCCATGAATAGAATACCTCTGTCTGCCGATATTCGTGTGCCTCAATTACGAATATGACTGTATCACCTCTTGTTGTCAGTCCATTTTTCTATACGTTTTAGGGTTATAGATTTCCTTATGTTGACCGGGATGAGTATTATATCCGAGTCATTTTGCAGCAGAGTATTGTCTGCTACTAGGAGTTCAGCTGCTATTCTAACTGTCTCCCTTTCTTCTTCACTTTCTGTCATTTTACTGACAGGAAGGTTATTCTGTTTGTTTGCAGATCAGGTTTCTATGGAAACAAAGATTAGATGCACAATATTTTGGAACAGTGTATCCTTCAATGTTGAATAAACCAAGAACCATACATAGGAGTCTCCTCCTGCGAGGTTTGGCGGATATGACCTTTCACCCACTCCAGACGTCTTTGGAGTATTATGGGAAGAAAGGGGTCTGTGTGAAAAAGCACGACTGAGTTACTCTAATGTCTTGCGTTAGTTTTATCGCCTATCCAAACGTTGGGCGCCATGTAGTGTAGTTCCTATTATCCCAATAGGCTCCGCGCATTGGAATAATATCTTCAATAGTATAGACCTAGGGCAGAGGTTAACTAGGTCTTCTACCGACGATATTAGACTTAAAGTTTTGTGTTTGCCAGCTAGCTCAGAGTTCACTAGAAACTTTCTCGAATAGGCAAGGAGGATTTTAACCTCCCTGGATAGACAAGAAGGGATTTAGTTTCTGACAACCATAGAACATGACAACTTTGCTCTCCCCTAATCAAGAGTGTATCTCTAGAGTCGTGTGAAAACAAAAGACAACTTATTTTACTCAGTCAGTTCAGTGCATTCTTAGTTTCACCAGATTGTAGAGAAAAGGAAGAGACGGGCGTGTTCAATAAAAAGATGTTATTTATTGATCAGTCTCCTTTCTCATACAAGAGAAATGAATCGCTATTATTGTAATACTGATAGTTAAGTAAAGTGCATACAGTAAAGACAGAATTATAAAATAATACTGTAAAAGCATTGATATGGTTTCTGAGCCATATGATACTTTAAAATGGATAAAATAGATACATACATATATACATTTGACTAATCGTACTCAACTGGTGCTTCTAACCACGCCTACCCCAGTGTACCTGACCTAAGCCTAATACGTGGGCGGGAGTAGATAAGTAGCAGTTTAAGTTAAGTTTGTTTTGCCAAGGGACTGACTCAAGAATTCTCTGCAAGGGGTTATTCCGTTCTGTACCTGAGATCTAGAATGATGGAGGGCTGGTATCTCTTATCCCAGGTCTTGATATTCCAGCTGCCTGAGAGGGCTGCTTGGAAGCGCCGGAGCTGGATTTCTCAGCAGGAGAAAGGCAGCGTCTCGTTCTCAGCGCGTCAGGAAGGCGGGGCAGCGCCTGTGGGCTTCGCTCTCTGCTGGGCTCCTCGGCACGTCTCGCTGCTCCAATCTCGTCACCACCGCATGTGTTTGCTTAAGGCAATGTCGGTAATATTTATACCTGAAAGGTGCCGAGATTGACGTAAGGATGGACATATATACGTCAATAAGGATGTCATATGAACGGGCTCGTTCGCACATTCTTTTGCTGAAGTTCTCGGTGAAATCAAAACAATGGCTATGGGAATTTCCCAGGTCGCTGTAGGTTTGATTTGTTTTGAGAACTCCGTATGCCTTATCAGGGGCTGGAGGAATATCGCTTGTCTAATTAGATTGCATGCGTTATGACCTAATCAGATAACGCGCTTCTGTGCTGTGGTGTGGCTTAATCAGATAACGGTTTTTGCACCGTTGGATGGCTGCTAGTTAATTATTAACCAAACCAGGGTCAGGAATAGGGGAATCGATACAGTACCTATAGGAATACATCACAAGATCACCTAATTTCCGGATTCCAAGTCGTCTCCATTCTATCATTACTGAGTCTGAAAACATTTCCACCGGGAGGGTTGGATTCCTACATAACTGAGTATAAGCATTCAGCCTACCAAATCCACCGGACGCTGTTCCCGAAAAATATATTTAACAATAATATATCTGTATTCCAGTTACAAATATACTAAATTTCCAAATGTATAAATTAATCTCTTGGTATAATATATGATAAAGGTAGATATATATACTTTCAAAACTAAATATGTTGAGCTGGATTCGCATACCTGACGCAAACCCGGAAATACGTACTTGAGGTTATGCGGGACCGCTGCAGCTTCCATAACTTCCTTATAAGAAGTTAAATCTTCTAATTATTTATGTTTGAATCAGTTTTATAACTCTTTCAATAAAATATATATGATAGATTTGATAAATATATAGAATATATCAAGTAATTAAAGTTCATAAGCATGAAAAATGAGAACTGCGCACCAATTGTGCACCGTACGTGCAACTTGCACAACTTAACAAATATGGCAGCGGGCTGCTTGGATTCGCGCACCCTCCATGATTGGTACGCGATGGGTACGCGAATCTCAATTTTTTATGAAACAAATAAATATATATGTAAATACATATTTTAAAAAGGATAAAATTACCTTTATAAAAGCTTAAACATTTAGAACAAGCATTTTTAATCTGGAGTGCAAATTGTACTCACTGCAATTCTACATCAATTGTTGAACATATACTGTCATTGCTGTTCCACTCTAAAAATATCAAAACAAGTTAGAAAACCTTAGAAATTCACTGAATAAACATTGGTTTCATGGACATTATGTTTAGTAATTCGCATGTAAAAAACCTTTAAAATTCCTTGAAAAAACACAGGTTTCAGGGACGTTATAGTTAGAAATAAGCATTTAAAAAACTTTGACATTCACTGAAAGAAACCATAGGCTTCAGGGACGTTATAGTTAGAAATTAGCATTTAAAAAACCTTTGTAAATCACTGAAAAACATAGATTTCAGGGACGTTATAGTTAGGTTGACATTTCACTCATACAAAACCAGAGAAATGTGTCCACTGGGCTAACTATAAATTGCGAACTCACAATGCACTGCTGATGATGTCACATATTACATCTCTCATGACATGGTCAGTGACATCACTGATGACATCTCAAATAACATCACTCATGACATCATCCATGTGATCATCTGATGCACCGCCTCATACCGTAAAATAAACTTTGATACACCCACTCTAAAATACAGACTACCAATCTCGAAACCATACGCTTAAAGACTTTGATAGGAAAGCAGACATTAGAGGTGAGCACATTTTCAGTGTCTCTGGTGTTGAGAGTGTTCTATACTGGAGCTGTTTTCCACTTGAACTTGAGAACTACTCAGAGTTTTCTGCTACTTTTTTTGCATAATTTATGCATCACTCCGTGCCTGCAAGGGTTTTGTTTTGACTTATACTGGGTGCTCCTGTGTGTCTGGACAAAGCTATACCTCTTTTAAGAGCTCTATTGAAAGGGAATTAAGTTTCAGGGGTTGCTTTTATTTTCGATATTTTAATTTCAGGTTGGCTTGGATGGTATTTTACCAATTCAAAGCTGTAATATTGTGCCTAGAGTGGTAAAAGGTTTTGGGAATTTTACAGCTCGGCATCAATAGCACTGTGCTAATCCTATGCTTAAAGACTTTGCTGTAGAAATGGCAAAAGACTTTGTCCCTTTCTATCCCGGCATGTTATGTTATGTTAATAGGAACTTGTATACCGCACGTACACCCATAGGTTTCATGGTGCTGAAAACCAATTGCTGCAGTAGTGAGGTTACTAGGCGTAGGCTTGCTCAAACAGCCATGTCGTTAAAGCCTTCCTGAAGCTTAGGAGGTTAACGCAACTTCTAAGTGTCAGAGGAAGAGAGTTCCAGAGTCTGGGGGCCAGGTGAGAGAAGCGGCAACCTCCTAGTCACTTCCGTTTAAAGGAGGAAGTGGTTAGCGGGCTGAGCGGAGGTTGCGGAGGGGGGTGTGCTTGGTGATCATGCTGCTAATGAATCTGGGGCTATTGCCCTGCAGAGCCTTGAAGGCTAGACATCCCGTCTTAAAGGCTACTCGTTGGGCTATCGGAAGCCAATGGAGTTTTCTTAGAACCGGTCTGGGAGACATCCATTTGGGTTGTTTTCCATTCAGTCTTGCTGCCTGGTTCTGCACCATTTGAAGTCTTTTTTGTAGACCGATTGGCAGTCCAAGCTAGATGGAGTTAGAAAAGTCAAGCCATGAGAGTATGAGGGATAGCACCACCTGTATTAGAGCGGAATAGATCAACAGGTGAGCTATTTTTTTGACTTTCCAGAGTTGGTGGGCACTGAAGGAGATCACAGCACCCACCTGTCTGTGGAGCGAGAGGTCGGCATTGATGATGACCCCTAAGCTTTTCACTGAGGAATTAGGGATATGGGGAGGCCCCAGTTCCACCGGCCAAAAGTTTGTGCTCCAGCTGTTCTCGCTTTTCCCCGGCAAAACCAACTCTGTTTTGCCCTGGTTGAGTTTGAGGTGGTTTATGTCCATCCAGCGCTGGATGTAGAGCATGGAGGATGAGTTGGAGGTCATCAGCCTAATTGAAGAGGGTGACGTTTCTGTTTTTTGAATGAATGGATCAGTGGTCTTAGATATAAGTTAAACAGCAATGGGGACAGGGAAGAACCCTGTGGGACCCCGCAAGTGGAAGTGAGCTTTGGGTCGGTGAAGTTCCCCAGCCTTACTGCTTGAGTGCGGTCGGCAAGAAAGGAATCGATCCAGCCAAGTGCCGGGCCCCGTAGGCCCGCCTGCTCGACATGGTTCGACAAGATGGTATGTTCCACCATGTCGAACGCGGCCAACAAATCCAGGAGCACAAGTGCTTGATGGTCACCCCTATCTGCATTTGCACTAAGCTTGTCCAGGATTGCGAGGATCACAGCTTCCGTAGAGTGTGCCTGGTTAGGCTCTAAGTAATTCAAGCGTTCGATAAAGCTGGACACACACCCGGCTACATGGGCTTCCAATTATTTTTACAAGAAGGGGAGGAGAGAAATGGGGCAATAGTTAGCTGGGTTGCTGGAGTCGACCCCTGTTTTTTTATGAGGGGGACAACCGTAGCATACTTGAAGGCACTGGGAACCTTGCCCTGGGCGAGAGATTCATTAAGAAGCGGCAGTACACTATGGGGCGGAGAAGTGAGGATATCCTTCAGGACATGCAGAGGGCAGCAGTCCTGTGGTGAACCTGATTTGACATGGGTCGTAAGTTCTAATAATGTTGTAGAGCCTATGGGGTGAAAAGTATCTAGCAGACACTGATTGCTAAGAATGTCATCTAGAGGTTCCCAGTTGGTGGTGCAGGGGAGACTGGCTTTAATGGAAGAGACCTTGTCCAGGAAGTAGTCATTCAAGGTGTTACAATGATCCTGTGTAGGAGGCATGGAAGGCATTGTGCTGATCCTACGCTTAAAGACTTTGATAGAAAAGCAGACATTTGGGGTGAGCAAATTTAGAGTGTCACAGCTTGCGAGTGCTCTATACTGGAGCTGTTTTCCACCTAAACTCAAGAACTGCCCATAGTTCTTTGCCCCTTTTTATATATGTGTATATTACCTACTGGTGGTCGCCAGTAGGTAGTTATAGCTAGGACCTACTTTCCATAGGAAATCTGCAACATTCTATTTGGAATAACTTTGGCGCCGGTTGATGAATCTTCGTGAAAGTTTCAAAACTAATGGCCAGCTCTCGTCCGTTCCTATCTTGAAAGTCTTGGGGTGATTCATGTAGCAGGGGCCTAGAAAAAAGGGGGGGCCCTAAACGTGTTTTCCCAATGCAATTTTCCATAGGGACCTTTAGCCGCAGCTACAGCTTGAACTGCTGAACGGAATTGCACCAAATTTGTAAAAGAGGTAGTCCTCAGTTCAGACTCGCTTAGATGGTGTAAATACGTTCAGTAGTTCCTGAGAAAATGACATTTGAAAGTACATTTATATCTATGGCTGCGCAGGATCCGCACACCCTAAGCGCACCCTGCCTTGCATGAACTGTAATCTAATTGGCTGTCAACACTCCAAATCAGGAAGTGTTGCAGCCATCTTGTGCCTCAGTAGAATCGAGACACAAGAAATCTAAGAAACAAACAAATGCGAAAAACACAAAAAATGGGGCAGGGTAGAAACACCCGGACCCCCTATGCCTGCTCAGGGGTCCCACAAGGAACCCCAGGGTCCCCGGGCCATTAGTGGCCCGGGAGGTGGGCCACAAGGCCCCCCTCCCCAAAATGTTTTTTTTTTAAAAACCTAAAAGAGGGCCGGTCCCGGGGGATGGGGTCCCCGGGGCCATAAGTGACCACAGGAGGGGGCAAGGTAGCATCCCTCCGAATAAAAAATATTTTTAAAAAAGGCCCTTGCCCTGGAGGATAGGGTCCCAGGGGCAGATTATGGCCTCAGGAGGGGGGCCACGCGGCCCTGTTCCCAATTTTTTTATTTAAAAAATAATGGGGGCAGGCCCTAGGGGATGGGGTCGCCAGAGCCAAAAAATTTGAAAAAGAAGGGGGGCTACACAGCCCCCCTTCTTAACATTTTTTTTTAAACGGGATCACGGCCGTAGGTCACGCCCCCTCATTGCACCACTCTGTAGACGCGCACACTGCCGCATTGCAAACTCCCCTTGAACACTGGGGGTCCCTGGGGCCAACTAGCCCACCAGGAACCTCCAGTATGCGCCAGGGGCTGCTTTGCAGAGAGGTGTAAAAAGGGGCGTGGCCTCTATACACATCTCTGCAAGGCAGCCCACTGGCGCATACTGGAGGTTCCTGGTGTGCTACTTGGCCCTGTGGGACCCCAGTATTCATGGGGAATTATTTCCCTCTCTGCAAATGCGCCAGGGGACCTTGCAGAGAGGTGTAAAAAGGGGCATGGACTCATTGCACCTCTGTGCAACTCAGCCCCCTGGCACGTTTGCAGAGGGGGAACTAATTCCCCTTGAATACTGGGGGTCCCTGGGGGCCATGCCCCTTGTTACACCTGTCTGCAACGCAGCTCCGCGGCGCTTACTGGAGGTACCTGGTGGGCTAGTTGGCCCCCAGGGGGCCTCAGGAATCGAGGGGAGTTAATCTCCAACTTAAAACGCAATCCTGAGGGTCCCTGGCGGCCAACTAGCCCGAATGTCTGACAAAATATCGAGATTCACAATATCGACGTACAAAAATATCGGAGCAAAAATATCGAAATCAAAAATATCGGGTTCCTATACTTAACTAGATATATACACAAATATCGATTTTTTAATATCGATATACAAAAACATCGTTTACTTTTATATCGACTACATTAACATCGGAAAACAAAAATATCGCTATCTACAAAAAATAATGACATTAACTATAATATCGACATCAAAAATATCGTGCACTTCAATATCGGATTTTCAGCGATATCGACTTTTTATATGCATCTGTTTGCATAATTAATTAACGTTTTATATGTTTTCACATCTAAATAAACACACAATACTTAAATTAATACTATAGACACACTATTAATTTTTCAAAAATATCCTATTGGTATAATTATATCACCTACACATATACAAATATTCTATACTACTTTGTATAATTTTATAAATTGTTTTTGTTTTTCACTTCTATTACAAAGTAATCACAACTGAAATTCAAATAAACTAACTAACCAATCACAAACCTAATTTTTTAAATGAACCAATAGCAAAGTAATTACTACTGACACTCCCCTATATAAACAATTAAAATCTAAGCACAAACTACTTGCCAAAAGTCACTGAAGGAGATTCATCTCTATCCGAATTGCTGCACAACAACTAGAAGAACCAGACTATCAACCTACTATCACATCTTCTAAGTAAGTAAATAAAATAGAAAGTGCATTATTTGCTAATACTACTTACTTACCTGCTAAATACCCAGTGCCCCTTTGCTATTCATACTACTTAACATGCTAAATAATTATATGAAACTATTTTTTTTAGATACAACGAGTACTGAATATTCTACTCAAGGTAACTGTGAACAAACCCTAGGAATACAGATTCTAATAACTATGTAAGTAATTTCACATTGATTCATTATGTGCACATAAATCTAAACACACTGAAATAATGACTTTTGCCCCACATATTTCTTTTTTTCTGTAGATTCTACTACTGAAAACTGCACTACTAACGAACTAAGGACATCAGTACTATTTCTCCAATACATTTTACTACGTAAGTATTATGCAACTGAAATAAATGTGGAAAAACAATACAAACATTTAGAACTGTTCTAATTATGTTCTATTATATATTGTTTATTTACAGAGCAAACACAACGAATAGATATACAGACATAATACAGAACTCCACATTCTGAATAATACAGATAATAATCACAAAGTAAGTATATTAAAGAACATAATTACCAGATAATCTATTAAAAAACATACCAACATGGTGATTATTCTAATACATATGTTATTTAAGATAACACTACAACTACTCTCCAGAAGCTGAAGCTGAAGAAACAACTATACTGGCAAAGACCAACCTAAAAAAATATGTAAGTATCTTCACAATGTGAATCATGAAGATACACTTTTGTAGTAGAAATGAGCTCTAACATTGCAAATTTACCGAAACATTAATTAATAATATACTACTTTCATGTTTTTCATAACAGCTACAACAACATCACAAACAATTATCCCCAACTAAAGAAGCAAGCAGCTCCTAATTTTGCTGTAAATTCAAAAACACGTAAGTATAAACATTCCTACTTATCACTAAAATAGATTATTTATCACATTTAATTTGACATTAACTATTATATATACATTTTATAGATATACAAAGTACAAAATGACCGAAGGAGCCGAATTTGTGACCAGCCAGAAAGGAAAACTATTACTATGCTACATGGGTTACACTTATACACAAGAAAAGCAATATGGCATGCAAGTTAATTGGAAATGTTGTAAATATTATTCTAACAAGTGCTATGGCAGAGCAACAACTAAAGAAGCTACAGTACTGTATACTAGGGAACACAATCATCCACCTAATGTTACTGAAATAGAAGTTAGAACAGCTTTGGAAAATATAAAAGAAGCTAGTACAGGTTCCCAAAAGCAAACAAATGTCATTTTAAAAGAAGCCATTCCTAAAATCCCAAAAACTGCCACAACTCAAATGCCAAATATCCTCTCCTTAAAAAGAACTATAGCACGAACTAAAAAAGCTACTACTTCTACAACACCATCTCCCAGAACATATCAGGATATAAATTTAACTGCTAACCAAATAATAACTTTAAATAAACAACCATTTATAGTTTATGACAACGAAAACAATGACAAAAGGCTTATAATTTTTGGTACCAGTATGAATTTAGTTAAACTGCAGCAAAGCCAATATTGGATGATGGATGGAACATTTAACATCTGTCCCAAACCATTTTTCCAATTATACACAATACGTGGCCTCTACCACAACTGCAACATACCTTTGCTATATGCACTATTACCAAACAAAAATAATTCCACATATAAGGAATTAATAAATATAATTAAACAAAAAACTAATGATTTTTCTCCTGAAAGTATCATTCTTGATTTTGAGCAAGCAATGCTCTCAACTATCATAAAAATCCACCCCCATAACTGCATTCAAGGCTGCTATTATCATTTAAACCAGTGTTTATGGAGACACCTTCAAAAAACTACCCTAAGTGTCGAATATGCTACAAACTCATCTTTTGCTTTCCAAATTAAAAAACTCATTGCACTTGCTTATGTACCTGAAACAGACGTAGCTGAACACTACAACATTCTTATAGACAGCCCCTTCTACAAACAAAATGAAGCTAAATTAAGTCCATTTCTCGACTACTTTGAAGACACCTGGGTAGGCAGACTCCACAGATCTGGCCACAGACGAAATCCCAAATTCCTCATACCCTGGTGGAACGTTTACAGAAGTACCCTTAACGGAGATTAAAAAACTAACAATGCAGTGGAAGGTTGGCACAATGCATTTGTACAATCAACTGGCAGAACCAAACCTACTCTAGAACATTTCATTAAATGCCTACAGAAAGAACAGAGCTACCAGGAATTTAGAATGGACCAATCTGTAACTGAACTTGTCCCTAAAACATCAAAGCAAAATAAACAAATGCACAAGTACCTGTAAGAACAAGTTAAACTTTACCTTAGTACAAAAGGCATAGAATACCTAAATATCATTGCCAAAACACTACTCTAATTAATTCCCAAAATGGTATAAAACACTAAAAGTATCCCCTAAGTATGGAAAAATATGTAACGTGAGCTTCTAAAGTATTTAATGTATGCAATATATAGAGATATTATTATAATATATGCACACATTAAAACTAAATAACAAGTAAAAAACTATTCCATAATAAAAATAACATTACCCACCCACACAAAATAAGAAAGCAAGGACTTACCAATCATGTTGTCAATCCAATAACCTCCTTGTCCACCAAAGTAATCCAGGTAGTGCCAAATTAACCCAAAAAAAAAAGTAAAAATACAACTGTTCCAAAATTAAGACATCCACGTTATCCAGAGCCATCGAATAAGCATAAAAAACCCGAAAAATTTGAAAAATAGAAAGAATCGCTCCAGCAAAACCGAAAAATGTAAAGAAGTGTTTGTAAAGAAGTGTTGAATTAAACAAACAAACACTTCCTTTAAAAAAAAACGGAACTTCCGATGTAGCGTACACCTATGACAAAAACATAGAAAACAGACATTCCCACCCACATTAATTAGCTAGTAATTAGGTACAAACATATTAAAATAGATGATTTCACTTGTAGATATACCGGAAAAGACTAAAATTCACTCTATATATAATGAGTTAACTAACTAACACTACGTGTATATACCATAAGTATTAATCTGTTTTCGAAATCTAAAACATACCTCCCTCACATTCAACAACACAAAATATAAGGTCACTAATCTCAAAACATCATTAAAATACACATAAAACATATAAAATAAACCTTACCTGAAGCGACGTGAAGTGTCTCCCAACCGCGATCAGCCCTTCTTCCAAATAACCCAAAACGACCTAACCCGGTTACAAAATAAAGCACCCAAATGCAATAAAATAGTCCCAAGTATAAAATATAATATATATACTTCACTAAATATGCAAAAATGATTAATTATTCAATCAATTAATTATTATTTAAAAATATGTAAAAAATTATATTAATTAACTAATTAATAATAATTAATTAACAATTATGTATTATTTAAAAATATATACAAAATTATATTAATTAATTAACTAGTTAATATTAATTAATTACCAATTAATTATTATTATTTAATTACCAATTATTTATTATTTAAAATTATGTCCAAAATTATATTAATTAATTAACTAATTATTAATAATTAATTACCAATTATTAATTTAGTACAATTATGTACGATATTATATTAATTAATTAACTCATTATTATTCATTAATTACCAATTAATTATTATATAAAATAATGTACAAAATTATATTAATTAATTAACTAATTAATATTAATTATTTACCAATTAATTATTAATAAACATTTTTTACAAATATATATTAATTTATTAATTATTTTTAAATTACTTCCCACCCTTATCCCCTATAACCCCAATAACCCGCTCCTAAAACTATATATGTTTTTTAAAAATAATTTTATATTAAATATATTGTAATTTTTTAATATAGACCTTTTTATCAAATTTTTATTTACTATCATTATATTTTTTCCTACACTATTTATTTTTTCCATTACTACACGATATTTTGTATTGTCGATATTTTGTCATACGATATAATTTTTTTCGATATTTCTACTTACTTACCCATTACGATATTTTTGTATCCGATATATTTGCTTCCCAATATTTTTTACCTTCGATATTTTAACTTCGATATTTTGTCTTTCCGATATTTTATTTTCGATATTTTGTCTGTGTACCAACTAGCCCACCAGGTACCTCCAGTAAGCGCCAAAGAGCTGCGTGCAGAGTGTTGTAAAAAGGGGCGTGGCCTCTGAACACCTCTCAGCAACGCAGCTCCGTGGCGCTTACTGGAGGTACCTAGTGGGCTAGTTTGACCCTAGGGACCCTTAGGATTGAAGGCGACTTAATCTCTCAACTTAGAACGGTGACAGGGCGCGTTTACACAGTGGTGAAGGGGGGGACGGGGCCTGACGTGATGTGTGCAAACACGCACTGTGGCGCGTTTTAAGTTGGGGAAAAAATTCCACTTCAAACCTGAGGGACCATGGGGGCCAAGTAACCCACCAGGTGCTTCCAGGAAGCGCCACTGCGCTGCATTGCAGAGAGGTGGTGCCGGCTTTGCCCCTTTTTACATCTCTCTGCTACGCAGCTCTGGGGCGTTTACTGGATGTACTACGAATTCCGATTTACTCACCTGTTATCAGGAGAGACCTCAGTGCTGCATCTTTGAGCCCAGTACTAATCCTGAAAAGTAATTCTAACCATACTTAAAAGTAACTTGAATTTCCTTCCATAGGCTAACATTGACTGGTTTCACTTGGAGGTTCTTCTATGTGTGGAGTTTTGGAACTTTAAAATATTCACCTAAAATCATCCAAATAACAAATTCCGATTTACTCACCTGTTATCAGGAGAGAACCCAGTGCTACATCTTTTAGCCCAGCACTGACCCTGAGAAGTAATTCTAACCATATTTACCAGTAACCTGTATTTCCTTCCATAGGAATCCATTGTCTGGTTTTCACCAGAAAAGTTTCTAAGTGTCTATTTTCACAAACTAAAAATATGCCTGTATGACTTGAATTACTGTAACCAAAACGCTTTTACTCAACTGTTTACAGGAGATGTCCAAGGACTGAATCTAGGATCCAGTCCTGTGATTAGAAAAGTAATCCAAGACGTAACTAATTGCATTTAACTAGAAATTCACATTGATCTCACTGTTGCATTGTGTTTGAAATTGTGTTGCCCATTGCAACAACTGTAACTACTGTACTTAAAAGTCTATTCCCTATTTGTAAAATATTTAAACTAAAGTAATTCATTCTGAGAAAGTGTATTTTGTAATGTAATGTATAATGTAATTATAATTATGATGTAATTTAAAAAATAAAATATCTAAAAATAAATAGTTTTAAAAAATGTAGTAAATCAGTATAAAAAAATAAATACACCAATTAATACATTTAAACATTGTCATTGAAAAAACCTTTGAAATTCACTGAAAGAACCATAGGTTTCAGAAATTTTATAGTTAGGAATTAGCATTTAAAAAAATGTTGAAATTCACTGAAAAAAACATAGGTGCGTTACGCTTGAAACATGCATACTACACGGGAGCCGATAGGTGTGGCCGACTCCTGGCGAACAAGCTTCGAGTAGCGCATCAAAGACACTTGGTGAGGGAACTATCGGTCTCCGCTGGGGTGACAGCCACGGAGGATAGCCAGATAGCAGAGGGCTTCCATCGGTTCTACGCCGAACTGTATGCGGGTGAGCCCCCTTCGGCACAGGCGGAGGCAGAGTATCTGGACTCGGTTGACCTTCCCTCCCTCACCTCGGAACAGGCGGAACATCTAGAATGAGACATTCGAGTTGAGGAGGTGATTACAGCCATCTCCAGGCTCAAACACGGGAAGGCTCTGGGTCCTGACGGTTACACGTCCCTTTTTTACAAAACGTTTTGCCCTGAGTTGGCGCCTCTCCTTACGCGCCTGTTTAACTCATTCTCCGCGCCTGGAGCTATCCCCCCGGATCTACTTCAAGCAACGGTGTTGGTTATCCCCAAGCCAGGGAAGGACCGGACTCAGTGTGGCTCCTACAGGCCGATTTCCCTTTTGAACGTCAACCTCAAACTGTACACTGGGATCCTGGTGGCCCGCCTGGCACCTCATCTGCCGGGGCTGGTGGACCCGGACCAGGCAGGGTTCATCCCCGGGAGGCAAACAGTGGACAATACCAAGAGAGTGGTTCATATTCTGGAGAAGGCCTCCCGAATCCCCGGGGAGAGGATGCTGCTAGCGGTCGACGCGGAGAAGGCCTTTGACCGGGTACATTGGCCCTACTTGGAGAAGGTTCTGTCGAAGGTGGGCATAGGGGAGAAATTTCGCACCTTGGTATTCAACTGCTACAGATTTCCATCTGCGGTGGTCCGGGTGAATGGCTGTAGCTCTCAGAAGTTTGCGATAGAGCGGGGCACCAGACAAGGGTGCCCATTATCACCACTGCTCTTTGCTCTCTATATGGAGACCTTTGCCCGAAGGATACGCCAAAATCCGAATGCGACTGGCATACGGATGGGGAGGTATACGCACACCATCAGCCTCTACGCAGACGACATTATATTAACGCTAGCTGACCCAAGAAGGGCACTCCCTGCTTGTATCGCTGAGCTGGAGGATTTCGCCGCTGTCGCAGGCTTCAGGATGAATATGGGGAAATCAGCGGCCCTTGACGTCTCGTTGACTGCCGCCACAAGAACCGAATTGCAGGGCCTCTTCCCCATGCACTGGTCCAGGGACCTGGTGCCATACCTAGGCATAATATTGGCACCTATCGTACCTGCTATGGTGACCGACAACTACGCGGCCTTAGGTAAGAAAATTAAAGAGGAGCTAGCCCGATGGAACAAGGGAACACTGTCTTGGGTGGGCAGAATAGCCGCAGTGAAGATGACTCTCCTGCCGCAAGTGCTATATCTATTCCGAGCTCTGCCGCTCCAACCCCCGAAAGGATGGATCCGGCAGCCTCAAGCGGACCTGGCGCGCTTCGTCTGGCAAGGCCGCAAGCCCAGACTTAAGAGAGCCTTATCCACACTGGCCCCTGAGGCGGGGGGACTGGGCATACCGGATCTTCACAAGTATTTCCAAGCGGCACAACTACGATATCTCGTGGAGTGGAGCAGGTGGGAGTCAGATAAGCACTGGCTTTTTCAGGACCAGGCGGTCGCAGGCCGGACCTTGCAAGAGGTGCCCTTCCTGCGCAGGGCTCACCGTCCCCCCAACCTGTATGCGTCCTTCATCACGCGAGTTCCGATGCGAGTGTGGGACGCCACTAATGTGGTGCATGATCTCACTGCCTTCCCCTCGCCGTTCACGCCATTGGTTGGGAACCCAGATTTTCATCCCGGGATGGAGCCCGGAGCTTTTGCACACTGGCGGACTGCAAGATGCAGTGCGCTGTTCCACGTATACGCCCTGGACAGCGTCATCTCGTTTCAAGATCTCAGGCGAGAATACCATCTGCCCGAGACCGAGAGGATGCGGTATATGCAAGTGCGTCATTGGGCGCTCCAAACGCAGGTGCGCGAATCGGCAGACAGAAAGCTCAAGCCTTATGAGAAGTGGCTTGTGACGCGCACCTCGGACTCAAAACTCATCTCGGACCTATATAAGCTCCTGCAGCCTTCCTCCTTTCATATTTATAATCCGGGACGGGAACGCTGGGAACGAGAACTGGGGAGGGCTCTAAGTCACACAGAATGGGACCACATTTCCTACCGGGCACGACTTCCGCGTACCATACTGGACTCACCGAAACGTTCACTAAGGTATCCACATACTGGTATTATACACCGGAGAGACTGCATGAAATGAACCATAACATTGTGAACACTTGTTGGCGGGATTGTGGGCAGATAGGCACACTTACACATGTTCTATGGGACTGCCCCCTACTGTGCCCCTATTGGAAAGAGGTCTTGGACGAGATTGATTCATGCTTTGACATTGAACTGCCTCGCTTCCCCGCATATGTCCTGTTGGGCTTGCCCAACGGGCTGATGTACCCTTTGAAATCTCGCAGGGATAGACAGATAGCGATTGCACTGGGCTCTGCTGTCCAGAACATACTCATTCACTGGCACACCACCACACTCCCCTCCATGACCGGTTGGTTGCACAGGCTGTGGCATGTCCTGGGGATGGAGAAGTTGACGCTTATGATGGCGGGAGAGATGGAACAGTTTAATGACCTGTGGCAGCCATTCCACTCCTTACTTGTAACGGAATTTAGAGAACTTACATGCCCCCGATATTTCCGATTGTTGAGATTGACATCACCGGCGGCTCCAACTGACCAATGAATCTGGGATTGTGGTCAGATGAGAGGGGAGGGCGAACTGAGGGGGGTGGCACGGGAGGGCGACTTTGGCACGGTATGGGGGGAGGGTAGGAGGGGATCCGGAGGGAGGGGGAGGGGGCGGAGTTCGGAATGGGGTTGTTTGTTTTTGAAGTTGTTGTTGCCGCATACGCACCCAGCACCATGCTCTGATGGACATCACGATAGCAGAGCCTTGCACACTGGTTGCGCTCCTGCATAGCGGTACCATGGCACTAATCTTTTGAGACAACTGTTTTTATTTGTTTGTACTGTCTTCAAAAATAAAATACTTTAAACCTAAAAAACATAGGTTTCAGACATGTTATAGTTAGGAATTAGCATCTAAAAAACCTTAGAAGTTCACTGAAAAAACCTTAGATTTCAGGGGTGTTAAAGTTAGCTAGACATTTCACTCGTACAAAACCATTGAAATTCCTCTGTTATAGTTAGTTGTACTAACTATAACTCGCACGCCCGCAATCCACTGCTGATGATGTCACATATTACATCATTCATGACATGTTCAGTGATATCACTGATGACATCACTGATGACATCACTGATGACATCATCCATGTGACAATGAGATACACCTCATCATACACTAGTATAACCTTTCATCACTCACTGTAAAATACAGAGTACCATATTTGAATCCATTGACACAGCAATACAAGTATCTAAAAATCCACTCAATGATTCCTAGCTCTACACACACATCTAATCAATTACCTATAGATTAATTCATACATGTTGTCAAAGATCAATATAACACTATCAAATATACTTATACACCTATATTGACATTACACACCAGCACACATCCTATTCACTTATGCAGTCATCCTACTCACTTATGCAAACAATGGATCATACTTACATTTACTCAGCTACACACTTATACAAACACCACTTCATTTATTCACATAGATAGTAACTCATTATTAGTGTGTTATAAAATCATCACTATTACAAGTATACAGTTATTAATACAGTCACTCATACAATCACTGACTCTTATGTATACTTATATATATATATATATATATATATATATATATATATATATATATTACCTACTGGCGGTCGCCAGTAGGTATATATAGTTAGGATTTTTTCTCTATGGGTTTTTTGAAAATTCTATGTCTAATAACTTTGGCGTTTGTGGACGGAATTGGCTGAAATTTTCAGGAAAATGGCACATTTTGTTTCTGAGCAGCCCTTGAAAATTTGGGGGGGGGTTCGTCCGGTGGGGGCCGAGAAAAAAGGGGGGTCCCAAAACGTGTTTTTAACATTGAGTTTTCCATAGGGCGGTTGGCCTCACTTTTAGCCCGAACGGCTGAATGGATTTGCACGAAACTTGGCAAAATTGTAGGGACTGGTAGCCCGATGTGCCTTTTGTAGGTCTCAATATATGTGCTCCAGTGGATTTTGAGAAATTAACGTTTAAAAAAAGATATATATCTGTAACAGCGGACCAGTTAGCGCACTGGTTCGCGGACTTTTCGCGCAACGGAGCTTTGTGAAGCGAAGCTGATTGGTTCTCTGGTGTCTGTCAACATTCCAAAAAGTCCGTAGCGGCCGCCATCTTGTCTCTCGGTAGGATCGAGAGACAAGAGGAGGCCAAAGCGAAGGGGCAAATGACCATAAGGGGGAATAGTAGATCCTCGCTGACCCCCTAGGTTTGATGTGGAGGTTTTAAAAGGGCCCCGCGGGGCAAAAAAAAAAAATTATAATAATAATCTTACGGCTGAATGGATTTGCACGAAACTTGGCAAAATTGTAGGGACTGGTACCCCGATGTGCCTTTGCTAGGTCTCAATATATGTGCTTCAGTGGATTTTGAGAAATTAACGTTCAAAAAAAGATATATATCTGTAACAGCGGACCGCTTCGCGTACTTTTCGCGTTACGGAGCTTTGCGAAGCGAAGCTGATTGGCTCTCCGGTGTCTGTAAACATTCCAAACAGTCCGTAGCGGCCGCCATCTTGTCTCTCGGTAGGATCGAGAGACAAGAGGAGGCCAAAGCGAAGGGGCAAATGACCATAAGGGGGCATAGTAGATCCTCGCTGATCCCCTAGGTTTGATGTGGAGGTTTTAAAAGGGCCCCACGGGGCAAAATAAATAAATAATAATAATAATCGAACGGCTGAATGGATTTGCACGAAACTTGGTAAAATATTAGGGACTGGTAGCCCGATGTGCCTTTGCTAGGTCTCAATATATGTGCTTCAGTGCATTTTGAGAAATTAACGTTCAAAAACAAGATATATATCTGTAACAGCGCTCCGCTTCGCGGAGATAAAATTATATCTGTATTACCTAGCTGTTGCTAACACCAGTTAGCGACGGCTAGTAGGAGATAGCGACCATCTTGGGCCCCACTTTGCATGTGAGTGATATTTATCACTAATGACATGCAAAGTGGGCATGCCAAGATGTTAGCGACTGGAAACAGTCGCTAACATCGCTATCTCCTATTATCAACTTTTGGAAATATTCGAGATAAGCGCGAATATCTCCAAAAAGTAACAGCTGCCCTGAGCAGTTCTTAGCCATGTTATCCTATGGGAGGTGGATAACATGGCTAAGAGGATTAGCTCGGTAATGCATGAATATCGCTGAGTTTTCAGCGATATTAATGCATTGCGGTCGGTTTTTATCGTATTTGCGATAAACTTTGATAATAGCAACGTTTATCTGCGATAATTTCTGACGGTAAAAAAATCTTTGCAATGCATCGTTAGGGATAAATATCGCTTAACTTTGGTAATATGCCCCAACGTCTGTTAACGTTCGATTCGAAGGAAATCAGGAAGTGTTGAAAAACATTGTCTGCGCCATCTTGTCTTTTTTCAAATGCCACACTTTTGTCGTGCACGGCAGCCATTTTAGATGCCTTGACCAGACCCACTCTGTGCACGCTGTCGATCCTTAGCATGGCTCCCCACCCTCGCAAGCATCTCCCCCAGGCAGTGGTCACCCCCGCTCTCTGTCTTATGCATGGGTAATAAACCTCCCCCCATCTGCGCTGCTCTTTCCTGAGAATCACACCCTGTGCCCGCCCGACACCTCCCTTTCGCCCTATTCACTACTGCACCCTCTGACACTCCTTTTCCTCTGTGTCCGATTGTCCAGGCTGGTCCTAGGGTATCAGCTAGCCCTGCAGATGTAGTTTATGGCCACAGCTGTAAAGATTCACCCCTCTTCAAAGGAGTTATAGTAGATCAAGGCCCACACTCGATGAGATCCGTCACAGCAGAAGCGTTGCTATTATCTGAAAACCATCCTGTATTGTGATTGGGGAGGGGACCGAGCGTGAAGCGGAAGATTCCAGGGATGACTCTTTGTACATCAAAGTTTTTACAATTATGTGTCACATTAAAAATATATAGCACTCCGACAAAGTAGTAAGATTATAAAACTTTAATAATTTATAAATATATACAAGAAAACAAAAATAGTAATAACATATAAACATTTTTAGGGAAAAACAACGAAGTAGCGGTCGGCTGTGCGAATAGTCCCAACGCAGCACAACGTCCAGATTTCCGGCGTGGGGCGGGTCATCAGTAGCAAACTGTTGTGCGAATAGTTCCAAGGCAGCAGAACGCGCTGAAATCTACATGACACGAAAGTGATGTCTAGTAAGTTGCCACCCAGCAAATAACGGCGTGGGGCGTCGCGGGGGGTGGGTCTTCAGTAGCAAACTGTTGTGCGAATAGTTCCAAGGCAGCAGAACGATGGCACCAAGGTGATGTCCAGTAAGTTGCCGCACTGGTTTTGGTATCCTACAATGCTGCTCCGAATAACGGCGTGGAGCGCCCCGGGGGAGGCGGCGTGAACGGGCCTCTCCAGGTGGAGTGTCATCTGTTGTAGTGGGGCGCCCCTTTACCGTTTCAGTTGCCATTCCGTCCGTTTTTGGTCCACTGTGTCAAAAGCCGCAATTCAGCTGAGTTGCGCCCACTCTTGCGGTGCAGCGATAGTCGGCTGCCACAGGACTCTCAAAATGGCGGCAGGCTCTTTCCTTTTTGGGCCTGGTCCACTGAAATGGCCCTGGGACACCTTGGAAATCGGACGCTTGTCTGCTAGGTCTTGGACCCCATTCTCGAAAGCGTCCCCTCCGCTTTGAGAATTCATCAAAAGTTTTGGGGGCCCCGACTCCTGCAGGCTTCTGGTGGGGAGCGGCTGCCATGATTGCTTGAATTGATTGAATGACCACGACTGAGCTACGAGATGGTGGTGCTTTCATGCTGACGCCAGCTTCAGTCTGAAACATCCAGAAACAAGGTGGGGCTTTCATCGTTTGGAAAAAAAAAAAAGTTTTCATCCAATGAAAAGTGTTGTTTTTAGGTCATATGATCAAGCCTTCCATCATTAGGAAACCAAAAGTAAAATGAACCAATGAAAAGTTTTATAAACAAGTCACATGACCTGTTATGCGGCATAGGGTATAAAATGCGGAGAAAATACGTTGGCACGTGAGGCGGCGTCAGTAGCGGACCGATGTGCGAATAGGCCGAAGGCAGCACAACGCGCCAAGATCCGGATGGCACCGAGGTGGTGTCTAGTAAGTTGCCGCACTGGTGTGGCCATCCTACAATGCTGAAAGTCGGCGTGGGGCGCCCTGTTGGCCTGTGAGATGGTGTCAGTAGCGGACTGATGTGCGAATGGGGCCAAAGGCAGCGCAACAATATTTTCTGACGAGAAGACACCACAAGGCGCTGAGATGCCAAGATCCGGATGGCACCGAGGTGATGTCTAAGTTGCGGACTGATGTGCGAATGGGGCCAAAGGTAGCGTAACAATATTTTCTGTATGGAAGATACCACTAGGCGTTGAGATGCCAAGATTCGGATGGCACCGAGGTGATGTCTAGCAAGTTGCTGCACTGGTGTGGTCATCCTACAATGCTGAAACTCGGCGTGGGTCGCCCCATTAGCCTGTGAGATGGCGTCAGTAGCGGACCGATGTGCGAATAGGCCGAAGGCAGCACAACGCGCCAAGATCCGGATGTCACAGTGGTGGTTTCATAGTTGAGAGGCACTTCATCTGCAGTGGGGCGCCGAGATCCGGATGGCACCGAGGTGATGTCTAGCAAGTTGCTGTACTGGTGTGGTCATCCTACAATGCTGAAAGTCGGCGTGGGGCGCCCCATTAGCCTGTGAGATGGCGTCAGTAGCGGACTGATGTGCGAATGGGGCCAAAGGCAGCACAACGCGCCAAGATCCGGATAACACCGAGGTGGTGTCCAGCAACTTGCCGCACTGGTGTGGCCATCCTACAATGCTGCGCCGAAAGTCGGCGTGGGGCGCCCCGTTGGCCTGTGAGTTCGCGTCAGTCAGTGGGGGCTGTTTGAGGATCTGACTGCATTGGAAAGCAATGTGATGCTGTGCGTCGCCCCCAAGATGGAGGTTCCTCGGCTGCAGTGGGGCGCCCCTTGGTGTTTCACTCGCTATGCAGCTGAGTTGCGTGCGCACTTGTGGCGAATAGGCCGAAGGCAGCACAACGCGCCGAGATCTGGATGGCACCGAGGTGGTGTCCAGCAATTTGCCGCACTGGTGTGGCCATCCTACAATGCTGCGCCGAAAGTCGGCGTGGGGTGCCCCGTTGGCCTGTGAGGTGGCGTCAGTAGCGGACCGATGTGTGAATAGGCCGGAACCAGCACAAGGCGCCAAGATCCGGATGGCACCGAGGTGGTGTCATAGTTGAGAGTTCTGAGCAGCGCTTGTAACACTGTCTGAAGCTTATTTGCACCTGCTGCAGCTTCACTATTGCCCTGGTGTGGCCTAAGATCGCCCATGACATAGGCGGCCACCTCCCGGGGTCCGGCGGAACTTTTTTCCTTTTCCTTTCTGCATCTTGTCCCAAATTCGTTTGACCTGAAGACACGACCAGGTCCCTGAATGTGTGCAGGGGGACGCTATTGATTGAATCAAAATGGCGGCTTCACACAAAGCTGACTCAAGCGTTTTCTGGTGGTTTCATAGTTGAGAGGCACTTCATCTGCAGTGGGGCGCCGAGATCCGGATGGCACCGAGGTGATGTCTAGCAAGTTGCTGTACTTGTGTGGTCATCCTACAATGCTGAAACTCGGCGTGGGTCGCCCCATTAGCCTGTGAGATAGCTGTTCTTTGGATTTGGGCCTGGTCCACTAAAATGGCCCTGGGACACCTAAGAACTCGAACGCTCGATTTTTTTTTCCTTTCCTGTACATGCAAAAAAAGGTAAATGCCCGGTATGTTACACGCTTCATCTGCCACGATGAACTCTCCAGAGGAACCGAAAAAATGTATAGTTGTGGTAACTATACCATGCATCGTCATATGGAGAGGTGGTACCAATTAATTATAGTGCTGCATAAAAGAGAGATTTGGAGGAGAACCCCTGACCTGCTAGTACATTCATCAAAGAAGTGGCACTGAGAGCTTCAGAGGCAAGGGAAACGGTCCCAAATATTTAGAAGAACTTTGGAAAGATTAAAATGACATGTTTAGATTGTGGTAAATTAATTTCATGTGGGCAGATGAGTGTTACTCTAATAAATACAGCATATGAACATCATCATAGTCGATGGTTGGTAGAGACATTTTGACTATATCCTGGACCTGCCCGTCCTCGCCCAAAATGGCGCCGGAATAAATGGGACTCGTAACTCCTTGTTGTGTACTGGTTGCAGAACCTTGAAATCACGAGATACGTATGCAGTTTTGAAGCACATGGCGGGCGGGGACGAGAATTGATTGAATATTTCGACATCCCTATTGATATTAAGTTCTGATGTGTTATTGATTACTGTACTGTTGAAAGTTCGAATTAACGTCACCCATGGTACTTGCCCGCAAATGTATATCTAGATAATTTTATTGTAACTGGCCCTGTCGTATTTTAATTATAAAATGTACGTCCACCGATTCCGTAACTGTTAGACACCTTAGTTCTTGCAACCTAATGGCCCGCCCGTTACGTTCCTCTACAGTGTAAATGTCTACTCATCACATACGATTACAGTTTGCTCCGTGGCCGGCCCACGTGGTTATAGGCTCGTATTTGTATAATGAAATTTTCACAATAAAGGTTTTTAAAAGAAAACATGGTAGTAGTATATACATTGGTAAAGTTTGTAATAATAGTCACTGTTTTAGAATCATTAAAAGGCAAGTGAAATAAAGCAGACCAATTACATGAAGGGTAAAAGGTATAATACGAAGGAACGCAGTAAAGATAAATGGTCAAGGGCTGTTGTGTTTTCTATTCCTGCAACATAAAGTGATCGATAAGAATCTCATATTCAGGCGTATCGGCGACTAAGACAGCAGGTCGACCCTCTTTTGCTCAACGGCTCCATCATGGGACGAAGAAACGCTCTTTTTCTCGAAAAAAGAATATATTTTACTTGCAGGACAGTTGTAAAATTTCCGGGAAAGTACATTAGCCTGGAACATTATAACATATATTTAAGAAAAAATAATGTTCGGAAGTAATGAAAAGCGTAATTTTTAGGTCATATGAGCAAGCCTTTCATCATTACAATAAGAAAAGTAAAATGAACCAATGAAAAGTTTTATTAACAAGTCACATGACTTGTTATGCTTACGTTACGCGCTGCGCGCCCCGGATGCGCTAACGCGGCGCGTCATATGACGCATTACGCGACAACGCAGGTCCAGAATATAGTCAAAATGTCTCCACCAACCAGCGGTCGGAACACAACCCCTTTCAGCAGGCTAAATAGTTCTGTTAAATGAGAACAGAAGGGACAGGCAACAAGAACTATCAGTGAAAGAGGGGAGGGCTAGTTCTTCTCTACCGGGTTACATTGGGGCGCTACCGGAACTGATCGAATTGGTAGTCTACAGTGTTTCTGGATGTTTCAGACTGAAGCTGGGATTAGCATGAGAGCAGCATCATTTCGTAGCTCCGTCGTGGCCATTCCGCAACCAATCATGGCAGCCGCTCTTTATCGTTATTTTGGGCGGGGTGGGTGGCGGAGCCGAGCTGTTTTGCAGCCATCATTGTGTGGAGTTCAGTTCATCTCACTAGTTTTGTATTTGTCATGAGGGGTTGTTCCTAATGTTTCTATTTTAGCGAGGTCAAAAAGAGATCCCATTAGTGGCCTACTGATTTTGCTCGATTCCTTTTCTTTTTTTTTACACGATTTTTCGTTATCTGCAAAGACTAAACAGAGTATTGCGACTCTGTGTTTGTTTGTAAATAGAGAATGAACCAAAGAGAACTAATTCTAAAACAGTAAATACTTGGATAACAATCAATCAAATGGAGAGAGAAGCAGGCACGACGGATTACAACGGGGGCAAAGGCCTGCGTTAACTACCTTTCACTATCTGCAAAGAGAGAGTACTCCTAATAGAAATGAGGGGGGGGGGCACCATTCAAAGCAGATCAGTGTGCATAAACACGAAAATGTTTTCACTTACCACGTACTTGACATTCGACAGCTTATGATATTTGCTATTAAAAAACCATTGAAATTCACTGAAAAAACCATAGGTTATAGACCATATATAGTTAGGAATTAGCATTTACAAAACCTTGAAAATTCACTGAAAAAACCATAGGTTATAGACCATATATAGTTAGGAATTAGCATTTAAAAAACCTTATTTTACTCACACAAAACCATTGAAATTCCATATATAGTTAGTTGCACTAACTATATATCGCGCACCTGCAATCCACTGCTGATCATGTCACATATTACATCATTCATGACATGGTCAGTGACATCACTGATGACATCACTGATGACATCTCAAATGACATCACTGATGACATCACTGATGACAACATCCAGTGACTGTATGTTTCTGTAAAGTTAAAATATATCTTACATATTGAAGAATGAGTGGATGTATAAGTGTCTGGATGAAGGATTTAGTAGGTGCGTGACTGACTGTATGAGTGAGTGATTAAATGTGTCTCACTGAATGCATGGGTTAGTGACTAAACTGTCTTAATTTGTGCATCATTATGTCTGTTGTTCTGTAAACTGCTGCATGTGTTGATCATTAGCTATACGAGAGGCTATATGTGTTATTAATTGCTTGCCCAAGTATTTCTATGGGAGATTGAGTTTGTGTGGGGGTGGCTGGAAGGTGTGTGACTCTATGCATAGATGTGTGAACAGTTTATTCACTAGGTGTATGAGTTCAAGAGTGCATGTGGAAACAGCTACATGGGCAGTTGACTGTGTGCATGAGTGTATTGATGAGTGAATGGATATCTCAATGCTACATGTCATAGTAAGTACATATGTAAAACACAGTACATGTGAGAGTTGGCATATATAAATAACTGTGCATGAGAGCCACCGAATGAGTGAGTGGTTGTATCGATCATTGTGAACTTGTATCAGGGATTGTATAAGAGAGTAAATATGTGTTAGTATATGTTTCAATAAGTAAGGTGTGTTTAACTGTATAGTTGAAGAAATGGAGATGAGATTGTTTCTTTGCATGACTGACTGGGTGTGTGAGTAACTCCATGGATGAGTGGAAGTGTGTGTGTCTGTATACACTGAGTGTATCTAAGGTTATATTAGAGTCTGAAGAGGTTTATCGTATTAGCACAAGAATGATGTCAAATGAGATGTCATCAGTGATGTCATCAGTGATGTCATTTGAGATGTCATCAGTGATGTCATCAGTGATGTCACTGACCATGTCATGAATGATGTAATATGTGACATGATCAGCAGTGGATTGCAGGTGCGCGATATATAGTTAGTGCAACTAACTATATATGGAATTTCAATGGTTTTGTGTGAGTAAAATAAGGTTTTTTAAATGCTAATTCCTAACTATATATGGTCTATAACCTATGGTTTTTTCAGTGAATTTTCAAGGTTTTGTAAATGCTAATTCCTAACTATATATGGTCTATAACCTATGGTTTTTTCAGTGAATATATATATATATATATTCTCTGAAAAAACCATAGGTTATAGACCATATATAGTTAGGAATTAGCATTTAAAAAACCTTATTTTACTCACACAAAACCATTGAAATTCCATATATAGTTAGTTGTACTAACTATATATCGCGCACCCGCAATCCGCTGCTGATCATGTCACATATTACATCATTCATGACATGGTCAGTGACATCACTGATGACATCACTGATGACATCTCAAATGACATCACTGATGACATCACTGATGACATCTCAAATGACATCACTGATGACATCACTGATGACAACATCCAGTGACTGTATTTTTCTGTAAAGTTAAAATATGTCTTGAGTGGATGTATAAGTGTCTGGATGAAGGATTTAGTAGGTGCATGACTGACTGTATGAGTGAGTGATTAAATGTGTCTCACTGAGTGCATGGGTTAGTGACTAAACTGTCTTAATTTGTGCATCATTATGTCTGTTGTTCTGTAAACTGCTGCATGTGTTGATCAGTAGCTATATGAGTAACTATATGGGTTATTGATTGGTTGCCCAAGTATTTGTATGGGCGACTGAGTGTGTGTGTGGGTGGCTGGGAGGTGTATGACTCTGTGCATAGATGTGTGAGCAGTTGATTCACTAGATGTATGGGTTCAAAAGTGCATGTGGAAACAGCTGTATGGGCGGTTGACTGTATGCATGAGTGTATTGGTGAGTGAATGGATATCTCAGTGTTACATGTCAAAGTAAGTACATATGTAAAACACAGTACATGTGAGAGTTGACATATATAAATAACTGTGCATAAGAGCCAGTGAATGTGTGAGTGGCTGTATGGATCATTGTGAACTTGTATCAGGGATTGTATAAGAGAGTAAATATGTTTTAGTATATGTTTGAATAAGTAAGGTGTGTATAACTGTATAGTTGAGAAAATGGAGGTATGATTGATTTTTGCATGACTGACTAGGTGTGTGAGTAACTCCATGGATGAGTGACAGTCTGTGAGTGTCTGTTTACACTGAGTGTATCTAAGGTTATATTAGAGTCTGAAGAGGTTAATTGTATTATCACATGAATGATGCCATCAGTGATGTGATCAGTAATGTCAAATGAGATGTCATCAGTGATGTCATTTGAGATGTTATCAGTGATGTCATTTGAGATGTCATCAGTGATGTCATCAGTGATGTCATTTGAGATGTCATCAGTGATGTCATCAGTGATGTCATTTGAGATGTCATCAGTGATGTCATCAGTGATGTCACTGACCATGTCATGAATGATGTAATATGTGACATGATCAGCAGTGGATTGCGGGTGCGCGATATATAGTTAGTACAACTAACTATATATGGAATTTCAATGGTTTTGTGTGAGTAAAATAAGGTTTTTTAAATGCTAATTCCTAACTATATATGGTCTATAACCTATGGTTTTTTCAGTGAATTTTGAAGGTTTTGTAAATGCTAATTCCTAACTATATATGGTCTATAACCTATGGTTTTTTCAGTGAATATCATTGGTTTTTTAAAAGCTAATATCTATAGCTGTAAAATGTATTCTTCTTTAAATCCAAAAATATATTTTATATATTTATTAATAATTTTTTTTAAATATTTTTTTGTTTCGCTCCCGGTCCGCGAACCGGGAAGCTTTCCGTTAGCTCAAATTGATGCCGCGACCCGGTCCGCGAACCGGTAAGATATCAACATAGTGACGGTATCGCGTTGCCGCGTAATGCGTCTTATGACGTACTACGTTAGCGCACCCGGAAGTGCCCCGGGGCGCGGACCGAGGCGCGAAACGCAGCTCCCCGGAAGCGATCCGCGGCGCGTCGCGAAAGCGCGACGTATCGCGTTGCCGCGTAATGCGTCTTGTGACGTACCGCGTTAGCGCACCCGGAAGTGCCCCGGGGCGCGGACCGAGGCGCGAAGCGCAGCGACCCGGAAGCTATCCGGGGCGCGGACCGGAGCGCGTAACGTAAGCATAACAGGTCATGTGACTTGTTAATAACACTTTTCATTGGTTCATTTCACTTTTGGTTTCATAATGATGTAAGGCTAGGTCAGGTGACCTAAAAATAACACTTTTCATTGGTTGAGAAGTATTGTTTTTCCCAAATGATGAAAACCCCTCCTTCTTTCCTCACTCTGACTTTCATCATTGTGAGAGGAAGACCTTTACTACTATATGAGAAATGGCTTCATTGGTAGCTTCAGCTGGTGCACCCCCACCACCACCTCCACCTCCTCATGGGAAGAGAGGACCACCTCCCCAGGTCATTACCAACACTGAGGAGGAAGATGAAGAAATGGATGAGGAGGGAGAAGAACCACAGTTCTTAGAAGAGGTGCCCCGGGTTTCCAGAAAGAAAGCCAGTTTAATCTGGCAGTTTTATTCGATCCCTCGTGGCCAAAAAAAAGTCAATGCGAGGTATGTCACCTGCCGCATATGCAAAGAACAATTATCAAGAGGGACGGACAAGAAATATAGTTATGGAAATCACACAATGCACAGGCACATGACAAGGAAGCATCCACTAAATTACAGCCGGGCGGAAATAAGGGATATGCAGGACAATCCAAGATCAACTCCTGTGGCCAGACCAAGAATACCAATTTCATTAACACCAGAAGAGGCACGGGAAACTGTGCCAAATATACAAGAAAATTTTGGCCACATGATACACTCTTGTATGCACTGTCGTGCGTTGTTAGCGTGTGGCAACATGAGCATCAATGCACTCAACCTGGCGTATGAACACCATGATTGCCCTAACCGCCCCCAGTAATTTTTTTTTTGCTCCTGTTGAGCCCTTTTCAACGCCTGTTTTTTGTTGTTTCCCCCCCCCCCCAAAAAAAACCAAAAAAAATATAAAATCGTTCAAAAAATACAAAAAAAACTAAAAATTTTCAACAAAAAAAAAATATATAAAACAACAAAAATATTTAAAAAAAAGTTCTTTTCAGAACTACCTTCCCTTTCAAAAAAAATTGCTAGAATGTTTAGCACTCTGGCAAGCTCTATTTCTTTTGGTTCGCTCCCGGGTTAGCTTCCCGGTACGCGGACCGGGAGCTAACCCAAAAAAAAAAAAAAAAAAAAAAAGAGTAAGTATAAGGAAAGTAAACAGAGAGTGATGTTAAAAGAAAGACAGCTATAGGGAGTAAAGAAGAGATACTGTTTAATAGATCTATTTACCGAAGAAAAGACGGAAGAGGGTATAATTGTGAAAAACAAAATAGATAACGAAGTGAAAGAAAAAAAAAGAGAGTATAACATTAACAAAGAAGAGTTTCTTGGAGAATGTGAGTGAATGTTCAAAATAAGATTAAAACATGAGGAATAACAGAGAGAAAAAATAGAACACAGAAAACAAAAAATAACAGAAAAAGATTAATTGAAACAGCAAAGAAATGTAAGTAACATAGAGCCATATCATCAACATAGGCAGTAAAAGTTTTGCAGCTTTTATTGGCAGAAATGTGTCGCTAAAGCTGCTTTTGCGGCAGAAAACTGCCGCTAAAACCACTTTTGCACCAGTTTTCTGCCAATAAAAAGAGCAATAATTTTATTGGCTGTATTCATAATATGCCCCTTAGTGTGCTTCAACTACACAGAGAAAGCATTATGAACAAGTAGTGATAGAGTGATCAGTCAAAGACACTAAGAGTAATAGAGACGGAGTGAGTGAACAAGAGTGAGGAACTATGAGAAGAGAGGGACTGAGAAAAAGAGTGGAAGGAGTTGAGTAAGTAGGTAATAGAGAAAGGAATGAGGGAAGTAGCAAAGGCAGGAAACTGAGGGTTAAAGAAATGAAGCAGTGGAACTAATAGTAGGTGAATGTGATAGAAATGTAACGAAAAGAGTACAAAGCATTTACCTTATAATTGTCGTTAAATTACTCACTTTTTGTTTTTATACTTTCAATCTGTGAAAGAGAGAACAAACATTTCAAAAATATTAAAACATGTATTTAAAAATTACAAAAGACAAGGGAAAAGATTGAAGGACAAACAGTTTTTCAACAACTTTGACACTTACAGAAGCTTCTGCTTCTCCAGGCCCCCTACACAGTCCTAAAGATATACATTTTAAACTAACAGTATCTTGATGCAGATGAAGTGAGGCCTATCTTAAAACATGGTGCATCTTTTGCATTGCTGTTGTCTCAGAAAAGTGTCGCAAGACACTAAAATTTTAAATAATTGCTTCAGGATGCCAATAAGATGTGTCCTATCCAGAGGTTTGTTTGAGGTGAGGCCTACTCAGGGTTGCAGATGAAATTTCGAGTTGTTGAAGAGAATAGAGGACATAATACATGTGAAGGTCTACCAATGAAGTGAGTCATGTCCACTGCACTCTTGAACAAAGTCCAAACCTCCTATGTTTCCCTGGACAGACCTAAACTTGATCTGCACAATGTGATTCGTAATGATAGGAAACACAGGTGATGTAATTGAAATACGTGCAGTTTATTTTGCTCATTTCACAATCACATCACTTGTGTTTCCTTTGCTTAGGTATCTCATTGTGCAGATGTAGTCTAGCATATGAAAGAATACGCAGAAGTGCAGCACTGCATGCAACAACTTCTCCATGCCTCCTACACAGTTCTACATATACATCATAAATGCAAACAGTACAGAATTAATTATACATGTTAAATGGTTTATTTTTGCTGTTCTCAGAATGTATCAAAATTCACTAAAAACAGTGACTTGAAGGTATTCATCATATAACAGCGGGGAAAAAAAAACACAATCAAAATGATTGTGTTTAAAAAACCCATACAACATAAGAAATCAGAATTCAGAACTCCTTAAAGTTAACTTACTTTCCATGACGTCAAAGGATGTCCTATGAACAGCTTACACTCTTTTGTGCTGTTATTACTTTCAGCCCGCCACTTTCTGAAAGAAAATCTCCATCGTTTTTAAAAACATGTTACATGCAATAAATGACTTCTTGCTCTCTACCACAAGTTTCCACAAGGCCAAATCTTGTCAGACCCATTTATAACTCTTGGATTTCTTGTAAGCCAATCCCGTCATTTGGCATTTCCGCAACTTTCAGAATTAAAATGTTGAAGATCATTTTCACAATCCTGGAATAGTAATATCTTCCCCTTCTTGCTCAGTCATGTTCTACATTTCCTATGACACTGATACTGCTTACTATGAAGCAGACTTACACTAACTCTATGACTACTACAATTATTTAATTCTCTACATCACTTTCAATCACAAAGCAATGTAAAACAGTAGACAGTGTTGCAGACTTGCATTCCCTCTACTCTATGTTTTGATTGGCTGCTTCAATTAGCTTATAAAAAGAAATAGTTTTTCTGAACTCATTCAAAGTGCACTTATTTCTCCATGACGTCCAGTCTTATGGTTAGAACTTATGTCTCTGAACTACACTTATCCTCAAGGCCAAATTGTGTAGGAGCCATTAGAACTTCTTGAAATTCCACAGAGCACTTCCCAAGATTATTTCCCTAAAATTTTGGTTTTAAAAACACCAGGTAAGAGTTTTTAAGGTCATACGGCAATTTTTTTTTGAAAATTAAAACATAATCGTTGCAGAATGACCAGCCATTTCTAGACTTTAAATAAGCTGTGTAATGTCCTGATGTTATTGAAGGGCCGTCATGATATATAATTGCTGCAGTTACAAAAGTCCTTCCTGATATTGACAACTGCGAAGCTACAAAATTTTTAATTAAAGTTGTCAATTTTGTTCCATCAGGCCTACATCGTTGGAACATTAAAATGACATACTGGCCATATGTTCGTATAAATAATGTGGACATCATTTCAGATTTACATTGGCTACACTCCATGTTGTGATCAGCTGCTTTTACTAGCTTATTAAAGGAGACTGATTTACTGTCTGGCAAAGTTAAATATATAAATCTTTCTGAGTCTACACTAGTAGTACTTGATACCATACAGTTCTCGCAGTCATGCTGCCATTGATAAGAAAGCCCAAACAGCTGATCTACATCTACACCTTCAGCATGCAATACATCAAGCATATACATTAAAAACTCCTGACAATCTTGCTGAATATTTTGAGAGAATTGTGTTTGGCCTGAACATCTGTCTAACAGATTTCGAATTTCAGACACACTTTCTATGTTTCTTCTATCAGTGCTACATTTCTCTAACACAGAATTTAACAAACTGCAAAATCTTTGATCAGAATTGACCACAATCTCTTCTTTTACATTTTCTAGAGAAAACAAAACATTAACCACTACATTAGCATAGCAGTTGACACCAGAACTGTTTTCAAATTGAAAACCAACAACATCTTCAACAGAATCCTTTTTGTTTCTGCTTGTAATTTTAGGTTCATCGACTTTTCGTCTTTTTGCTACAACCTCCCCAGTATTGGTCACATTTCTTCGTTTCCGGCCTACCACACGTTTCTCAAACAAAGGATACTGAGGCAAATGTGACGCATACTCTCTTCTTAACCTATTGTATTCCTTAACACAATCTAGATCCGCACAAATGTTTGTGACATCACACTCAATCAAGTACAATCCCGATAAAGTTCTAACTCGTGACAATGCCACATATGCCATACCCTCCTTGAACACAGAACTGCCAATATTCACCAATGCACAGTCTACACTTAAACCTTGCGATTTATGGATTGTCACCGCATATGCCAAGCAAACAGGAAACTGCTTACGGCGAACATATAAGTCTTTTACAAGCAAAAATCTAGCAGAGCAATGACCAATTAGCTGTACTTCCTCAATGCCATCAAATTTAATTTTTAAAAATTCAATTCCATCTCTATTTCTGTATTTTACAAAATCAACAACATTACCCATTGATCCATTTACCAGACTATTTCAACATGTAAATTCCTTCTTAAAATTATACGGCAGTTCAAGCACACATTCAGAGTCTTTTCAAAACCTGCAGTTTTAGATATACTCTTCTCTAATGAATCCAATTTTGTTTTCAGATTCTCAGACAAAATAATTGTTGATCCCATATGCTCTACTCTGTCAATAGCTTCCAGTTTCACAATCTCTTGCTTTTCTAAATGCAACATTTTGTTGTTGAATTTGTCACATTCTGCAAGAGTTGGCATCAAACATATTCCAGATTTCTTATCAGTAATTTTCTGAAAAATATTCTCAGGCACAACATCTTGTTCTGGATATAAATTTGATAGTAATCGTGCATGTAAAGCTTCTTTCCCATGCTCGGTCACTTTTCCAATTCTAACATCTTGTAGAATAGTCTTGTAAACTTCATCCTTCGCCTGACGCATATTTTCATGCAGTTCAGCATAATTGAAGTTTAACCATATATCGACGTTGCCAATGCTGCCTAGGCACTTCCTGGTATCTTCATGCGTGAGCATTTTAAACACAGGTTGCCCTTTCACTGGTGTCAGCTGCAGAAGATCTCCGAAAACAATGATGTGTTTGCCACCAAATAACACATCATACTCTGTTTTAAGAACTTCTTGCATTCTCAAATGCACAAAGGCAAGCATGACATTGGAAACCATGCTTACTTCGTCAATGATAAGAAGTTTAATTTTTCCTCAAGATTCTTGAAACTTCAAAACAAGCATCTCCAGATAGCTTGTGATATTGTAATTTGTTGTCATGCTCCACTGGCAGCATCAGTAAACGATGTAAAGTAATCCCTTTAATGTTATGTGCTGCCAGTCCAGTTGGAGCGGTGACAACACAAGACAGCGATGACTCTGTCCTTTCCTGCAAATAGCATGAAATTGCTTTAATGAGGAAACTTTTTCCAGTTCCCGCTTCTCCACTCACGTACAGTCGGACAGGCTTCAACGACGTACATGAGCACTCTTTCTTGTCATGACTTAATCCATGATCAATTTGCATGGTAACTTCGTCATATATTTTCCTCTGCTCAACGTTGAGTTGTCTTTCCAACTCTTCTAAGTTAACCGCATCCTCCTGAGCATGTGCCATGGCTCTTTCCACTTCATTCATGGCAGTGGCAGCTTCATTTTCGATAACAGGTCCTCCTAGTGGATCCTGACTCAATGAAGCAGAACTCTGACTGTCCTGAGAACTGTCTCTGGCAATCTCGGCTGCAATCGTTGCTTCCTGCTCAATTTCCGCATTCAACATTTCTACATATTTGGGAAAAGCAGGACATTCTATGGTCTCCTTGGCGGCATTGAAAGAGTCTTCGTAACAGAGGAAATCTCCAAGCAGTTCCTCTTCTGCACGCCAAGGCTTGAAAAGTTGCAAAAGTGCTAAATAGAAAAACTCCTTTTTTTCAGGAGATTCGCCACTCAATTTTCGATGGTTTACCAAGTGGCATTTTCTTTGCTTGACCAGACATCCCTCACTTCCTATTACAGCATACACTCCTTTCTCAGTATCTTCTTTGATGTTCCTCTTGAATATGTAATTTTGAAGAACCTCATACAGACAAACATTGTCGAGGTGACTGCTTCTATTTGGATAATATGTATCCAAGATGTTGGTCTTCAAAATGTCGGTACTGTTTGGCTCCTTTTCCGCCAAATACTCAATTTCCCGCACAGGTTTCAGAACTCGATTACGCGTTGCAGCAAGACCAAGACTCGCCCAAACGATACTCCTGGACTTGGCATAGAGACTTGCTGAAGACAACCGGTCAGAGCATTCGTAAGCTCCAATTTCTCGATGTGACAACATCTTCAGACTGAAACTGTACAACTTCTTGCTGAGGCTCTTTTCATGGGAAATGTCCTCCCACATATCTTTCAATTCTGTCTTCTCTTTTTTGGTGATGTAAGACGTCACATACCGAGCCACAGCCATACAGTTATCAGCCACAAACTGTATATCCATGTTAGCATTCCACATGGACAAAATCACCGGGTTGTAGTCGTTGATGTACTTGGACTCTTCGTTCCTCTTCAAATTGTATGTGTTTTTAGGTGATTTCTTCATGACATTATGTCGCAGCGAAGACATCAAACTGTTTACTCTTCCTTTAGAAATCACCGGTCGTGGAAAGCCGAAACGACATTTGGTGTAGAACTTGTCCTTGTTTCGGAATTTACGACGGCAGTACTTTCCACATCGATGGCTTTGGAAACGCAGAACTTTTTCTCTTAGGCTTTTCTTCTCCTTTGCGTTTGGAACAGCACACGTAGAATACTGTTGGATGAAACTCATCACTGAGTCTTCTGGATCCGTTCCAAATTTAGGTGCATCCTTGATCCACAGCAACATATGTATATGAGGAGCACCTCTTGCTTGGTACTCCTTTCTCCAGAAGAAATCCAACACCTCTCCAAGAGGTGGATTCTTCTTATTCATGATGAAAGACATCATAGCTTCAAATCTATGATTGAAGTACCTACATACATTGACTGGATCCAAAGAGCACAGTTCTCCGGGTGTCTTGAATTCGATGTTATCTACGTTAGCATTTGCCTCTCGTAGAAATTCAAGTAAGTCTTCCCAGCCATACTCGGCACAGCTCAGAGTGAGGAACCATGTGGGAGTACCTAAGTTCCTCAGCATACATTTTAAATCACCATGACGACGGTACCAGTACTCATTAGTACCACGCTGACACGCCATGAGATTAATCAGGTGAGAATCCAAAATACTGTCTTGGACATTGACTTTATCCATAAAGTCACTTGCCGAGATGTTTTGCATGTGTATACCACTTTTCAAGATGTGGTTCACTGCATATGACAGTCCAGACAGATCGCTTTCAAACAGGAGATGAAACAAATAGGGAATGCATTGTCGAAACCTAGCATCTCCTGCATACAATCGCAAAGTCCGGTATTCAGAAGCAGGAATTTGATGAGGTCGCTCATCATATCTTCCTCCCTGACCTGTTGGAAAAAGCTGTGGGAAACACCGAGCTTCCAAACTTTCCTCCCAAACACTAATGGGACTCCCTTTGGCTTGTTTCATTTGAAACAACTCAATAGCATTCCCCATGACTTCCTTGGAATGCAAAGGATGAACACTATAATGTTCATATATTTCTTCACTAGTAGAGGGTTCTACTTTCTCAATTTGACCAGCACACAAATTGCTATCCTCTTCCTCACTTACTTCCTCTTCTGCAACATATACATTCTTATAGTATTTATTATTATTTTTCAAATACAATGTTGCCTTTTTAACTTTCCTAACATCTACTAAATCTTGCCATATTTTCTTATTCTTTGTCGGAACCCCATTAACTAAGATAACCAGAGGTTCCTCTTCCACTTTTTCTACTCCAATTGTGTTAATGTTTTTCTTCAAATCTAGAGGCAAATAAACAACTCTTCCCTTTAATCCTCTCTGTAAATCTGATGGAGGCAATTTCCCTGTCTTTGGCTCCATTCTTACAATAGCCTGAAAGGGATGGATACTTTGAATCAAAATAGATTCATAAGTATTTAAATCCTTCAATTCAGAAGGAATCTCAACCAATTCCAGATTATTATGAACTGCTCTAGCAGGCATCTGGTTTTGATTTAATTTGCAACAACAATAAGTACACACACGTTGATCGAATCCCAAATCAAAACAATTTTCTACCATCAAGTATGTTGCAAAATCCTTCCATTCACAATAATTTTCCCTTTCACTTTTTGCATATAAATCCACTAACTTAGTCTGATTCTTATAATAAGTGCGTCGACAACACACACAAGTGATATTAGGCCTCTCACTTGATTTCACCTGAAACGTCGCAATTTCCCTCTGGAAATTATCTGTACTGGAAACCTGTACACTATCTTCCACATTACCCTCTTCTTCTGGGTCAATTTCAACATTCTCCTCTTTACTTCCAAAGTAACAAAACTCAATTTCTTCACATATGTTCTTCACATCTATTTCAGAACCATGCAAAAGAGCAGCGCATAATTGTTTAAGCATAATTGCTGGACTCTTAGCATAATACAACATTCTAACTAATTTCCTCACTTTATTATGATGCACTGCTAGCATCCTGAAATGATGAAAAACACTCTGGCATACTCTCCTGGAAAGACAAGCCAGTGAATGACCATGCAAACCTGTCACTTCTCTCACTCTGCAAGGATCTAATTCTTGCAACAACCTTATTTTCTGCTTCAAACTTTTCTTATTAAATGACCGTACAAAATCACAAAGCAAATTGATGGAATCCTGTCGCACACTACAAATACTACTACACTTCCAGGTGTACACAGGACCCTTAGCACGTCTTCCTAAAACCTCATTACCTAACACCTCTTCTGTCTCTGTTGTCACAAGTTTTTCTTTTTCAACTGGACAACCATCTTTCACTTCATAAGCACGACCACTGGTGTCAACTGCATGCACCAAATCATTATCCTGGAAATAACTCTCCTCATTAAAAAATGCCTCACAGCTTGAACTATGCATCCATTCTCCAGAAAAAACTTCACAAAAATTACTACGATTAACTATTCTCTTCCATCTACTATTTCTTTTGAAATCATAAATTGCCTTGTTTAGCTTCCTAATTCTATTGATTATCAAAATAAATAACTTACGTTTAATTTCAAATGCCTGATCAATAACTTTCTCAACTTTTTTTTTCTCTTATAAAAAACCAGTTTCTGTTGACCTTTCTTAATATTTTTTAACAAATTGCCAATTATCCTGTTGCGGAACATTCGTTTACGAATGTCCCTAAACTGTTGTTTCCTTCTACTATCATGCACAGAGTTATCTCTTGCTCTAGCAGTAACATTTTTGATTGGCCTTTCCTTTCCATTTGATTTGCTTCTCTTTTTATGGACTGAAACATTTTCTGTAGTAATATTTTTTTTACTACACATATTTCTTATGAAATATTTTGTGCTCTTACCCGGTGCTTTCTTCGTGACTTGACAAATCTTTTTGTTAGAGGACTGCTGCTTATTTTGTTTCACCTGCTGTCTTTGACGTTTTGCAGCCTTTCTCTGTCTTTCTATTGTTGGCATGGTGAAATCTTGAAATGATCTGCAGTTGAATCTGTGGTAAAATATAATAAAAAATGTTATTAACCATTATTACCAAACAGTAAATCAATAACAGTGATCAAAAACTTAACACACTACTTGACATTTTAAATAGAAGATTTTTTAGTCCTTGGCAAATTTACAATACAGAAATAGCAGAAAAGAAATGACATTTATATTTATGTTACCTGTGCTATTTTATATGTGAATCTGATCTAATTTTATGTGCATATTTTAATATTTTATTGAAGACACTACACATAACCTGTTTTTGAAGGTGTCTTTATTTTTAAATTAAACGGTTTACATTTTTACTTTTTATTAATTATACATTTTAAAAATAAATGTTTATATTTCCATAGGCTCAAGCAGGTCAGCTTCCCACCCTATGTCATATAATTCGGACAAATCTGCATCCTCATCACGCTCTTCTTCATCCTCAGGATTTAAATCATCCAATGGATCAACATCCACTGATGTTTCAATTACAAGTTCAATGATGAGGTCAAAATCAACTGATTGCAGATTGTCACTCATGTTGATGTTGTCTTTATCTTTAAAGAAGGATAACAACAATGAGATGTTGCAGAGTAAGAGACAAATCTCAGAGATTATAATAGTAAAATTGTTTAACAAGAGTAATATTTTGCAGCTATTATTTAGCCATGTCCAGCAATGCTGATCAGGTGAAGACTATGTCTAATTTTTCAGTGAACAGGACTCATCTCTTCTTAACCTTGGATAAGCCTCACCGACTCTGTGTGTCCTGCACATACTTAAATGTAAAGGGGCAGATTTATGTTAAATGGCATATCCCCAGGCATGCACCAGTTAACGTGCACCGCTGCTCTGCCACCCATGGTGTGCCGTATTTACAATCAGATAGGAGAAAGCTGCGTCATAGGTCTTGACGCAACATTGTGGAGATGGGGCACCCCTGAGCCTTGCTTGAGCTGCATCGCACTTGCGATACAACTCCAGCAATCACTACCTTTACAGCACAGATACATCATGCATCTGTGCCATTTTTGCCCCATGATGCCCCGCATTGTAAATGCAGCACACCATGGGTGGCGGAACAGCGGCGCAGGATGACTGACACATCCCTGGTGATGCACCAGTCAGAATAAATCTATCCCTAAGCTTCTTATCTTGTTACAGATGAACCGCCATATTTACCATCAAACTATTTTGCATTTCCTAAATAGCGAATTTTAAGGAATAAATAGCAATTCTTTACCATTCCTAATTTGCAATGAGCAAATTGCTAATTGCAAGTTACCCATTCATTTCCATGGGCTAGGAGCCTCATAGGAATGAAGGTTTAATTTGCGATTAGCAATTTGCTCATCACAAATTAGGAATTTTTCCAAGGGTGCAGGGGTGTCTCAAGAACACCCTGCTGCACCCCTGAAAAAGAAATTTGGGGGCATATGGCACACATACATGCCCTAAGGGCATGTGTTGGCGTCATATGGGACCTTTTGTTTTTTTGAAAAAAAGCTTTTTGAAAAGAATTCACAAATTACCACCAATTTACCACAATAGTTTCCAAATCCGTAATGTCATTTTTTACATATTTTTTGTTTGATACATTGCATTTAAGTAATCGCAAAATTTGCAAATCCTTCAGTGCAATCGCAAAATAAGGAATAGCAAATTTTGCTACTCCTTATTTTGCATCAAACTTGTTTGATACATACCATTTGTCTAATTAACATTCGCAAAGGCCGAAATTCGCAGAATTTTGATCTTTGCGAATGCTAATTAGCTTGATACATATGGCCCCAAGTGAGGCCTGTCTTGCAACATGGTGCATCTTTTGCATCACTGCTGCATCAGTTTCATGTGGTACGTTTTTTTTACACCATGACATATCTGCCTAAATGCATCAATTTGTAATTTTGTCGCCTCATAGCAAATCTTTTGCACCGCCGCTGCATCATAAAAGTGACGCACAGTGGCGCAAAAGAGGCATACACCTATCATAAATCTGTCCCTAGCATTTTAAATGATTAATCCAGGATGACGATAAGGTGTGGCCTATCCAGAGGTTTGTTTAAGGTGAGGCCTACTCAGGATTGCAGATTAAAGTTACGCTTGATGAAGAATACAGAAGAGATAATACATGTAAAGGCCTACCAATGAAGTAAGTGATTTGCACTTTATTTTGCCAGTCATCATAAATGTATCCCTAAGCTTCTTATCTTGTTACAGATGAACCACCATATGTACCATCAAACTATTTTGCATTTCCTAAATAGCGAATTTTAAGGAATAAATAGCAATTCTTTACCATTCCTAATTTGCAATGAGCAAATTGCTAATTGCAAATTACCCATTCATTTCCATGGGCTAGGAGGCTCATAGGAATGAAGGTTGCAATTTGCGATTAGCAATTACCTCATCACAAAATAGGAATTTTTTCAAGGGTGCAGGGGTATCTCAAGAACACCCTGCTGCACCCCTGAAAAAGAAAATTGGGGGCATATGGCACACATACATGCCCTAAGGACATGTATTGGCGTCATATGGCACCTTTTGTTTTTTGGAAAAAAATGCTTTTTGAAAAGAATTCGCAAATTACCACAAACTAGAAGTTGGTGGTAGTTTCCAAATCCTTAATGTCATTTTTTACATATTTTTTGTTTGATACATTGCATTTAAGGAATCGCAAAATTTGCAAATCCTTCAGTGCAATCGCAAAATAAGGAATAGCAAATTTTGAATTAAGGACATTTTAAGTCATTTCCACATGTGCAGTGTTTTCAAATTATGATTTGAAAATCGTTTTTGGGGAAAAGTAATGGTTTGCAAATTTATGACAAGGACATAATGGTGTATGCTTCTCTATAAGGCATTTCAGTGTCTCTGATGTCATTTTTCCCATATTACATTATAAGACCTTTCCCCATGGAGCACATTCCTTGTAAATATGCTCCCACCTGTGCATGGTGAATTTAGATTTTGACTGTTTGAGTCACATAGCCATGTTAAAAGTGACCCAAAAAAATTGCAAACGCTTTAAAAAAACACATTCATGTGTCTTAAGGACATTTTAAGTCATTTCCCCATGGACAGTGTTTTGTAAGTGGCGCAAAAGAGGCATACACCTATCATAAATCTGTCCCTAGCATTTTAAATGATTAATTCAGGATGACGATAAGATGTGGCCTATCCAGAGGTTTGTTTAAGGTGAGGCCTACTCAGGATTGCAGATTAAAGTTACGCTTGATGAAGAATACAGAGGACATAATACATGTAAAGCTCTACCAATGAAGTAAGTGATGTCCACTTCATTGCGCCAGTCATCATAAATGTATCCCTAAGCTTCTTATCTTGTTAGACATCAACCGCCATATGTATCATATAACTATTTTGCATTTCCAAAATAGCGAATTTTAAGGAATAAATAGCGATTCTTTACCATTCCAAATTTGCGATGAGCAAATTGCTAATTGCAAATTACCCATTCATTTCCATGCGCCAGGATGCCCATATGAAAGAAGGTGCAATTTGCGATTAGCAATTAGCTCATCGCAAATTAGGAATTTTTCCAAAGGTGCAGGGGTGTCTCAATAACACCCTGCTGCACCCCTGAAAAAGAAATTTGGGGGCATATGGCGCACATAAATTTTAACAACATTCCTTTACCTCAAAAACGATTTTCAATTCATAATTTGAAAACACTGCCCACAGGGAAATTACTTAAAATGTCCTTAAGACACATGAAAGTGTTTTTTTATTGCCTTTCCAGCATGGTTGGGTCACTTTTAACATGGCTATGTAACACAAACATTTAAAATCTAAATTTGCCATGCACAGGTGGGAGCATATTTACAAGCAATTTGCGCCACAGAGAAAGGTCTTACATTAAAATGGGAAAAATAACATCAGGGACAGTCAATTGCCTTATAAAGAAGCATACACCATTATGTCCTTGTCATAAATTTAAAAACAATTCCTTTTCCCCAAAAACGATTTTCAAATCATAATTTCAAAACACTGCACATGGGAAAATTACTTAAAATGTCCTTAAGACACATAAAAGCGTTTTTTAATTGCCTTTGCAGCATGTTTGTATCACTTTTAACATGGCTATGTAACACAAACATTCAAAATCTAAATTTTCCATGCACAGGTGGGAGCATATTTACAAGCAATTTGCGCCACATAATTCATAATTTTCTCCTTAAAGCACACTATTCTCTATCTAAATTAAAGAAATATTTTCTCACCTTAGCAAATACTTTGAGTTTGAAAACAGTCTCAGAAACACACCAATTTGTCTTCAGCAGAGCAAAAGGTATGCACTCCAGAGTCTGCAGCTATCAAAAGCACAGAAATGCTGTAATTCTTCACACATATCTCTCATGTCACCCAATCAAAACTCTTCCCTCACTTTTTTTCAAAATGAAAACCCTTCCCCCCTCTGCCCTTTCTGCCTTTTCTGCATGGCAACCACCTCTTGCAAGACTTCTGGTGTTTGCAAGTTCACACAACAATGTTGCAATTGAACTCTGAACTCTCAGTGCACCTGCATATCCAGTGCATTCTTTCATTTAATGATTTTTTATTGACCATTCAAAATACATCTTTCAAATAACTCATCCGTGCACCTTAACTTTCTGTTTTCAGCAATCAAAATCCACCAATCACTGTTACTGCTTCATGAACACAGAAACTCCACAGTTTTTTTCATTTTAAACTCTCATTTTTTCAACTGCCATTTCATTGCCACACTTCATCTGACTGCAGGAGAACCTTCTCTCACCATGTTTTCTGTCTGGATTGTTGGACATAGTTATATTCACTGGGCTCAAAGGTACACTGAAAACAGGAATTTACCTAACCTCAATTTACAAGATGTGGAAATTAAGTGGTTTGGCCACAGAGGATTAAAATGTCACCAATTGATACCATTGGTGAAAACCTTTATGCATTTGCCCAAACCTGACCTGTTAATTGTGCACTGTGGAGGTAATGACTTGGGCACTTTGACTGGTGTAGGTCTGGAAATGCTTTTAAAGGACACCTTTGAGCAATTAATGGCACTTTTTCCTCAGACTGCCTTGGTATATTCAAATATATGCCAAAGACAGAAATGGAGGTGGTCAAACCAATTTTGTCCACAAATTGAGAAGTCGAGGAAGCATGTAAACAAATCTGTTTCAGCTTACATGAGAGACCATGGAATGGGCTCCCTGTACAACAATAACTTGCGTTACTACATGCAAGATATCTACAGAGGAGATGGAGTTCACTTCTCAGATGAGGGCAACAGAATTTTCACTCTGAATTTAAGAATGTGCATTGGTACCTACTTATAAGTACCTAAATGTACCATAAACCCAAAAGCTCTTCTCAGAGCTACCCTACATCTGATCACTCACAATTGTTATTTTTCCTCTAACTTTTTTCACTAATTTTCAAAAAAGTACGCTCCCTGGGGCGCTACCCGGTACGCGAACCGGAAGCTAACCTCGCAAAATTTTAAAAAAAAATGTTTTTTTTTCGCACATATAAGCCTCCTCAGCCACCTTCACAAAACCTAGGGGGTCAAGATAAGTCTACCGTGCCCCCTTCTACCCATTCTGAACATTATTTGCCCTCCATTTTGTATCTTAATTCGACTGAAACACAAAATGGTGGACTCCCGTAACGCTTAAGGTTCGCGAACCGGGGCGCTCAACGGTTCGCGTACCGGGTCGCTCCCTGGGAAGCGCACCATCAAAAAAGGTGGGAAAGTAGTTCACAGAAAAGCCACTGGAGACAATTTCACCAAATATAGATTAGCTCATACTACATACCAATCCCTACCATTTTCACAAATTTGATTGGAATTCCATTTAGCCATTTAGCCTGTAGACCTCTCTAAATACCGTGAGGTAAATTACTTCACAAAACACATCTGAAGTGTTGGAATTGAAAACCAATTAATATGTTACTTTCATTTTCTACTTTTTTTACCTGACATTTCATTGGTTATATACCTGAATATATATAAAGGAAGAGAAGAAAACACAGCCATTTTGACTACTACTTCTTGGTGTACATTTCAATAGGATTTTCACTAATTCCTTCAACTTCTTTCTAAAGGTAAGTTTTTATTTTTAAAACTGAAGTATATTGTGCACTATAAGTTAATATGGTAAACTTTTTCTGATAGTTATATACTATCCCTCTGTAGTAGTTATAGATTTAGATAGACTTCTCTGTTATAGTTATGGATGGAGTTAGGCTTCTCTTGTATAATTATGAATTTACTTAAGTTAAATCACATACACTTTTTTATATTCCTACTTCCACTCTGATACTATACACTGCCCAAAGATAAATTCACTGATAAAAACTGCCTATCTAAAATTAATCCCAACAGTGCCCTATCTCTACTAATATATACTTTTTTAATCTAAATTTCAGGCAAAATGGAAGGCGAACAGAAAGTTGAATTTCAAATTGTCCTGCAAGAGAGCAGCCAAGAAATCATTGATGAAAATGATATTGAATTTTTCGATGAAACTTTAGACAAAGAACTACTGCAATGTGTACAAGCAGTAGATAACCTCCTTGAAAATGAGGACATTTTACACCCTCAGAGACTACAATGTATATTCAATGATAATTATGAAATTTCTGACAATGAAATGTTAGAAAGTTTAATAAATTATGAAACACAATCACAATAAAAAAAATGCTTAAAAAATAAAGAAAATAAAAAATAATCAACAAAACCAACAATCAATTAACATACAGCATTTGAAAAGTCTATCATTCATTTTTCATTGTAGTACGCTGCCTAGAACGCTTCCCGGTTCGCGGACCGGGCGCTCCCCACGCAAAAAAACAAAACATTTTTTTATTTTTTTTGCCCCACGGGGCCCTTTTAAAGCCTCCACATTAAACCTAGGGGGTCAGGGAGGATCTACTATGCCCCCTTATGGTTATTTCCCCCTTTGTTTTGGCCTCCTCTTGTCTCTCAATCCTACCGAGAGACAAGATGGCGGCCACTCCGGACTGTTTAGAATGTTGACAGACACCGGAGAGCCAATCAGCTTCGCTACGCGAAGTTCCGGTACGCTTAAGGTCCGCGGACCGGAGCGCTGCCTGGAGCGCGCTTACAGATATATATCTTTATTTAAACGTTAATTTCTCAAAATCCACTGGAGCACATATATTGAGACCTACAAAAGGCACATCGGGCTACCAGTCCCTACAATTTTGCCAAGTTTCATGCAAATCCATTCAGCTGTTCGGGCTAAAAGTGAGGCCAACCGCCCTATGGAAAATTGCATGGGGAAAACACGTTTTGGGACCCCCCTTTTTTCTCGGCCCCCCCTTGACAAAACCTCCCCAAATTTCCAGGGGCTGCTCAGAAACAAAATGTTCCATTTTCCAGAAAATTTCAGCCAATTCCGTCCACAAACGCCAAAGTTATTAGACATAGAATTTTCAAAAATCCCATAGGGAAAAAATCCTAACTATATATACCTACTGGCGACCGCCAGTAGGTAATATATACATATATATATATATATATATATATATATACATACAACAACTGTCACATACACTGCCTTTTATTTTTCTAGTTTGTTGGACATGTAACATTTAGACATATATTTGCTCATCACCACACCTATAAAGGTATTCACTCACCCAAACAACTGTTATAATATGTAGTCTTAACCTCATATATCTACTAAATCAACTATTCACACATCTTTGGGCAGTCACACCCCCCTCACTAAACCACACACACATTCACTCTCCCATACAAATACTAAGTTAACTAATCAATAACTAATATCGACTTCCACATGGCTAGTAACCAACTGGTGCAGCACTTTACACAACAACTAACAAAGTGATACAGATATTCACACAGTTTAGTCACTATCCAAAATATTTAGTGAGACACTATAAATTAGTCAAGTAAACAGTCAATCACGCTGCTACTAAATCCTCCATCCAGATATGTATATATCCACTCATTTTTCAATGCAGATTGCTATGTATTTATTACATATTTAAACAATGAACCAAACCACATTCACTGGATGATGTCATCAGTGATGTCACTTGAGATGTCATCAGTGATGTCATCAGTGATGTCACTGACCATGTCATGAATGATGTAATATGTGAGATCATCAGCAGTGGATTCCAGGCAAACGAGTTATAGTCAGTACAACTAACTAAAACGGAGGAATTTCAATGGTTTTGTACAAGTGAAATGTCTAACTATAACAACCCTGAAACCTAAGGTTTTTTCACAAACTTTTCTTGTGAAAACCACACAAGGGATTCCTATGGAAGGAAATACAACTTACTGGTAAGTACAGTTAGAATTACTTTTCAGGGTCAGTGCTGGGCTAAAAGATGCAGCACTGGGTTCTCTCCTTATAACAGGTAAGTAAATAGGAATTCGTAGTTCGGCTGATTTTAGAGGAATTTTATACAATTCAAAAATTGTCACATAAACTTTTCTGCTGAAAACCACTCAATGGAATCCTATAAAAGGAAATACAAGTTACTGATAAGTATGCTTAGAATTACTTTTCAGGGTTAATGCTGGGCTAAAAGAGGCAGCACTGAGTTCTCTCCTGATTACAGGTGAGTTAATCGGAATTCGTTTTTCGACTGATTTTAGAGGAATATTTGTACAATGGTGAAGGAAGGGGGCGGGGCCTGCGGTGACATGTGTGCAAATACGCCCTGTGGCGCGTTTTAAGTTGGGGAATTAATTCCTCTTCAATGCTGCGGTCCCCTGGGGGGCAACTAGCCCACCAGGTACCTCCAGTATGCACCAGGGACCTGCGTTGCAGAGAGGTATTCATAGGCCACGCCCCCTTTTACAACATTCTGCAACACAGCTCCGTGGTGCTTACTGGAGGTACCTGGTGGGCTAGTTGACTCCTAGGGGACCTCTGGATTGAAGAGGAATTAATTTCCCAACTTAAAACACACCACAGGACGTGTTTGCACACATATCACCTTAGGCCCCGCCCCCTACCTTCACCACTGTGCAAACGCGCCCCGTGATGCATTTTAAGTTGGGGGATTAAGTCCCCTTGAATCCTGCAGTCAACTGGCGGCCAACTAGCCCACCATGTACCTCCATTATGCGTCAGGGAGCTTCGTTGCAGAGAGGTGTTCTAAGGCCACGCCCCTTTTTAACCTCTCTGCAATGCAGCTCTGTGGCGCTTACCGGAGTTACCGTATCATGGTACGGACACCATCATGTCACCTCTGAGCCGGCAGAATGTGATGTTGCAGGCCCCTGGGTCCCCATGCCTACATGCACACCACTAGGATACAGCCAGAGAAAGGTTGGAAATGGTGTCAAGCATATGCGCCAGGCCCTTTTTATTGGCAGGGTCACATGTCCTGTGACTTGTGTGTTGGATGGGTTTTGTGTAGGTGTATACCAGCCATGAGACAGTGGCTGTGGCATGCTGACAACTAGACCTTTGAGCAGCAGATCACTATAGGGAAGGCCTGGGACATGTAGCATTGCTGTCCCCCCTGTGAGCAAAAGCGGAGTAGGCTGGCCTGGCGTATGCTAGTCCAGTGTAAGGGTTCGAACAATGACCTCAGGGCTCTGGCCGTTATTCTGTACGGGGCTGGACAAGGAAGTAACAAATGCGTGTGTGCATTGGAGCCACCCGGACAATATTCAGCAATGTGTCACCCTGTGACCCAAGTCCAACGACATGAGCCACATGGACGTAAAAGGAATTCATGGACCGTACATTCATCCATACTTTCACCCTTGAAAGACCATAGACATGACACATCTGTGTGATTCGGAATGTTTAATGCTTGTTCTGTGGAGTGTTGCATCTGGAACAGTACAGGGCCATGCTAACCCCACTTTACAATGTTGGCCCGTGGAGGGCCAGCCAGAGTCCTTCAGGGAATGGCAAGTCCAAAGGAAGAGATAGTGTTCAGTCCGCAGTCTGATTGCTGTGTCATTGGCGATCAAGCAGTATATGGCAGTCCATGTCGAGGTCCAAGGTGAGTGTCGCAGGGTGAATCGGGGGACAATGGAAGGTGATGATGCAGAGGGCAGAACCAAGCAGAAAACGGCAATATGGCGGAGATGAGTGCTACTGCGTCCTTCTTACCATGGAGGCAGTTTCATCTGCATCTTCGTCCTCTGCTGTTCTATGTGCCTCACTTGTGGGTGGTGCTGGCCTTTCTCCAGCACTGTGTGGCAGTGACACCTCAGGGGCCGGAATCGGAATGTCTGCCGCACTGTGTGGCACTGACACTTCAAGGGTCCGAGATGTGGATGTAGTGGTAGCAGCAGCAAGCATCAGCACCAGGCCTTGTGGCAGCAATGCCATAAGGATGGTTTTGAGGTCATTGAGGAACGCGGCTACCACATGCTGGTGTGCAACGGTGGCAGCCCCTCTTTCCATTTTGGCCCGCTCCATGGTCCCCGTTAACCTCTGCATGTGTCCCAACTCCCGGGTGACATCGCTAGAGACACTCTGACTGGACAGTTGTTCTGGTCTCTGAATCAGGGCTCCAGCGATGTCACCCATAGTCCTATGGAGAGCATGGAGTGGACTGTGGGTGTCTGTTAGGGACCGTGAGTGGTCCTGGAGGGGTCTTAGACACCCATGTATGGCTCTAGTTTGTATGCCATGCGGTCGAAGCCCACCTGCACCTGTTCAGCCAGCTGCTCCTGGCATCCCAACACACAGTGTTGGAAGGCCATGTGTTCTTCGTGGGGGTCGTGGGAGGCAGCTGTGGTGGTAGGTGTTGCCTGCTGTCTGTGCAGAGGGTGGGGTATCCTTGTTGCAGCTGGGCTGCCCTGCTCCTGGAGGTGGGCAGCAGAGGCTGTCAAATAACTCTTGGAGTCGGAGTGGAAGCTGTGGTGGTCCTCTTTGTCATCAGAGAAGAGAGGGTCAGGCTGCTCTACAGGAGGTGTTACTTCTCCCTCTGCAACGTGAAAGGGAGATGCAGTTTAACAATGTATTATATATGTAAACAAAAATACCCGGGCATGCACAAACGTTACTAGCAAGTACACATGCAGATAGAATTATCTACAAGAACATTAGGCAACTGCTTTCTCCAATAAAATTGGTTTTAATTTCTTTCAGGTATTCATAAAAATTCATACGATAAAAATGTATTACAATGTTCAGGGGAAATGCAAACTCCATTGTAAATATACATGATTTGTCATGTTTAAAATTTCATTAGACACTATAAAAATTGATGGTTTCCTGTCGACGCGTTTCGACACGTGAGTTGTGTCTTCTTCAGGACTGTACCATCGATATTCTGTAAAATGATAATTATGAACATCTTTACTTTACAGTTCTTTTCGTAATGAAGCAGTTAACAATCATTTGTTACATGTTAGTTGTACCGCTAGTCAATCTTTCATACATATTGATGTACCGCATTGGTGCTCTAAAACTCTGTAGTGAACCCATTAAATGTATCTATTATCTCTATAAACATTAGCATCCTTGAGATAGAACATAAACATGCTTCAAAGGCTATTCACAATGTCAACATTTGTTATATAACATCATTAAGATAGAGCATAAACATGCTTCATAGTTCTTCACATTGTCAACATTTGTCATGTTAAATCCGGATTTTCTAGTTATTCGATGGAAACTGAATGACAAGCTTTTGTCAGAACGAGCTGGCATGAGTGTATACTGTGCTGTACATATATTTATAATTCATACAAAACAGAAAAAAAGAATTGCCCATTAAGAAATAACGTATAGGTCTGCACAGTCATGGATGGAATTCTACCGACTGTGCAGAGTAAAACGCTACCATCACCCAGGTATGCAATCGGTGCATTGCCATGCATCCATTAACAATGTATTCACATGTATGATGTTGCATTGTACATGTTTACATGCAGACTGCATGACTGTATACATCGTGGCTGTTTGGGATGAGCTGCCTATTTGATGGGGGACAGTGGACATTTCGACAACAGACATGTGTGTTTGTACTTGTACATTATCAACTCACATTTTCCTGCAATGCAAATTGTGATTGGCCAGTGTCTACACCCAATCGGCACCAGTTGTGTCCTGTGTTCTGTTGTGGACATGTTGGGGCATGTGCCACATTGTTGTCAGTGTTGATGTGTTCTGCATGTTATGTGTGTGCTGCATTTTGGGGGCATGGCCCCCGCTGCTCTGATTTTGCTACCCCTTATCTCTTTCTTGCGATGTGCCTTTGACTTCTGTGCTTATACAGTGCTGAGATTTTGCATACTTGGGTACATTGGTATCTTTGTGGGAGTTGGGGTCTGGGGCATGGTTTGTCCGCAGATGTGCTCATCTCAATTGTGCATGTGTGCCATTATGCCCAGCTCACCCCATCCCCTCAGTCCCTGGTCGTTACTCACCCTGCTGCTGTTATGTCCGGTAATGTTGAGCAATGTCCAGTCCCCCGACTCCAGCCACCGTCTTCCCACTGATGACTGTGGACACCATTTTCTCCATATCATCCAGCTCCTCCTGTGGCACAGAACTCCCACCTCCAGTCTGTATTGCTGCCTTCCGGTTGTCGGCAAGTTTCAGCTTGGTTTTGCGATTGACGTCATCCCAGCGCCTCCTGACCTCTTCCATTGTCCTCTTGAGCACTCCCACTGCATTCATCTTGTCCACGATGGACTGCCATAGTGCATTTTTGGTTGCCAATGACACAGTGGCGGTGACGAACAGTTGTTGATGTTGTTCTTCCACCTCCATTATCAGGATCCTGTTTTCCTGCGGACTGAACCACTTCTTCTTACTCTTCTTCTCCTTGGCCTTCCCTTACCCCAAGGTCCACGGCAGTTCCTTTGGGGGGCTTGTGGGGTTCTGGTTGTCCTCCGTACTTGCTGCGACAACATCCATTGTGCTTCGCTGTTGTTTGGCATTTGTTTGTCTGTTTTTGTTATACTTTTATGGTTATTTTTCCCACCTGATGTGTGTGAATTGCATGCCTGCCGCTGGTTTTTGCTGATTTTGCGGCTTGGCATTGCTTTTAACACGCCCATTTGACACCTGTTATCTGGAGACTATCGCATGGTACCGCCATGTTGTGATACTTGGTTAACACAGCGTAATTTTCCCGCGAAAGATTGTGATGTTGAGAGTTGCATAAAGTTACTTTTGCGATGGTTATCACACGTTCTTGAGAATATGCCCCTTTATCTTTGGTTAGCAGGGATAAAGTGCACAGAGATGTACATTCAGCAAAAATATAGGGTTCAGCAAATGGTGAAAAACGTGAGGTGACCCTGCAGAAAGGGCACATTTCCTACTTTATGCATCTGATTTTTTTTTTTAAATTAACATTTTACAGTTATAGTTAACCATAAATTGGCCCAAAGCACTTCTGATGATTAAATATTTAATATGGGGAATAAAATCATTTAAAGATTAAAAAGTAAAGCTGTGACATTTGTATCCATCACTAACATCTCATGCCTGGCATGACCAGTCCTATCAGTGCTTATTGACTTGTTAACTCTTTTTCACAAATTGTAGGTGCATGTGAATATGGCCTACATTGTGTAACATTTTTAACACAGTCTACATATCAAATGTTATGTATAGACTGAACTGTATGACGATCCTTTCTTCTTGAGCTGTTCATTTTACTGTCAATCTTGTTCCTATTGATTTGCTAAATTCTTGTTAGAAATTGCATGTGATCAATATTATGGGTTTAACTAACTGCAATAAATCCCTTCAATTCATTTGAAGTCTCCACATTGCACTTCCTTGAAAATAGAAGGAACTGTGAGTGTTTATTTTCCATTAATAAACATCATTGTGAACTGGCATGCCATAAACATTTGGTTGTGTTTACACTGTACTCCATTTTGACTTAACGTCACAGTATACCACGTGATCACTACTCTAGATTTCTGCTCTAAATAAGTATGACTATGTGTGCCTGACTAGGCAGAGGGTGCAGCTAGATATGTTTCTCATTGTACTGTATCAAGGACATATCCAATCATCCCTGGCTTTTTCTCAAACAATGTATCTGTTCACTCATTCAACTACAAGTTGTGAGAATGACTCAATCTCAGTGTATTCATATCCGGAGTGAATTCTTGAATGTACTTTGAATTTAAGAGTTCCTTCTAGCCTGTTCCCTATTGATACAAATATTGAGAAATATGTATTCTTACAAAACTTGTGTAAGTCTTGTCAAACACCCTTTAAAATTATGTGGATTTCTCTATCAGAAGAGAACTTGTAAGAATGCATAGTCCCTTGTCCAAAAGGAAGAGGACACTAATAAGGAAGAGACGTTTCCACTCAAAGATACTCCAGATAGTGAGATTGCATCAAAGAAGGGGTTACACATGTGCACATGGCTTAATAAATGGCACGAATATACATCCAAAGATGCATAGCTTTGATTTCCCTTGAGGGGGATCTTGAGTGGGATCTTCCACATCCCAGGAATATAAAGTTTGAGGATGAGAATGTATTATTTAAAAACATAACCTAGCTCCACACAGTTTGAGGCTTAAATCTTTGGAAACAAATGGCAAAAGGAAAAGAAAGAATTTAGAATGTAAGATTTGTAGTAGGACTCACTCATGGAGGAGGGTGCAGGATGAGAATAAACAGAGAAAATGGAGGGAGAAAGCCATTGAGATTGTTCGGGATTAACCGATGCTAGAGAAGGAAGAAGAGGGTAAGAAAAAGCCAATGGAGGCAAAGAGGGAGTGTGGACATTGATAACATAATAGAAGAATTCCTTAATTCAAGACCACCCCCATATAATGCTGCAGCAGCGGATACACCAATTACTACTGCATAAGTGTTGTCTGAGACAGAAATAGTTGCATGACCCTCATCAGAGGTTAATGCAACCCCAAGTTATACATAAACGACAGTTCCATTATTCACTCAGACTCCACGTGTGCTTTAATAAGTACCCTGTCTTTGCCAAGTATTGTTTCCCCAGTCAAGGCATCCTTTAACTCTGTCCAAGGGCAGGCTGTTTACCTGAGGACTCTGCACCCACCATGGAAAGCATTGGAATAGTTCCTTACTGAGGATGAAACGTAGTTACTAGGGAAGTGGTAGGTAAACCCATCAGCACAGATTTATCAGTCAGCTCAACAGATGCAGGTCAAATCACCCACAAATTGATTTAGAACATATAAAAACAGAATATGAGGAACCTGTGAAGGGAAATGTAGGCATGGGTTACCTGGGTAATTCGGGGGAAAATTAGTTGCTTTAGTTGTGTAAAGAAGCAGCAAGAGTGGCAAGGGAGGCTCATGCCAGAATGGAGGTGGTGGTAGACAAATGTGGTGTTGACATAACGCAGCAAAACAATTTATTATAGAGGGATAGATTGGAAATAAATGAGAATAAATTGTTGAAGCTGAACCAGAGAGTGCTGAGAGCGCATGTTAGGGGGTTGATTGAATATATTCGGGAATAGAATGATACCAAAAGTCAAAGAATCGTAGTCTAAGAAAGAGAGGGATAAGGTAACGCAAAAGGGGAAAAGAAGGAGGAGTCTCAGGAGGCAAAATATAAGAGTTCTCTTTGAGTGAAATACAGGGAGGAGCCTACGTACCTGCTCCATGGTCCCAAACTGATCTTTTTCATTTCACTAACTCACTTCCCAAGCTTAGAGAGAATTTAAAAAAAAGGTACACCCTGAGGGAGGAAATTGGGACTATATCCAAGGTTCTGTGGGAAGACACGGATGTGATGGTTGAGGTAGCGGTCCCAAAGGATTTGTAGGCAGAATCTAAGAGAGGTGTTGAGTGGCCAACACAAAAACCGCCTCAGACATCAGGGATGAATGCACCTTCACTCATTGTTAAAACCTAATATGATAAAGTCTTAAGGTATCTAAAGACAAATCTTCCACAGAGAGAGATTAATTGGCCTAAGATTTACCGACCATCTCAAGAACCTAAGGAATCAGTGAACACCTATTTTGAGAGATTCATGCAGTTTTTTAGGGAGCACAGTGAGTTGAATTATCCATTTAGAAAGAGCATGGGAGGGTTTTTAGCTTCTTTTATATTTGGATTACGGCCAGAGATAAGTAATCAAATGATTCAAGGTGTCATTTATTGTCAGAGCAAATAGGTTGATAAGATTCTACAGTATGCAAAGTATTGCAGAGAGACATTAGAGACAAAGCAGAAGGGACTTAAAGAGAGGTTCATGATGCCCTAGACACAGCTAGCCCAAAATATATGGAGTGTCATGTTGCTCTAAAACAAGTTGCACAGCTGAATTATGAAATGTTCCAAAGACCCCATTGTTTGTGTAAAGTAATCCAATTTAATCACATATTAAATCCATTCATTTTCACAAGGATTTTTCTGTTTCCATTCATATCAAAGGCTGAACGGTTCCTATTTTTTTCCAGATGCCCTTCTATGGCTATGCTCTAAAGCAGGTATGAGTCTGTAAGTAGGATTACTTTACATAAACAATGGAGTCTTTGCAACATTTCATATTTCAGCTGTGCAACTTGTATTGAAGCGACATGACGCTCCATATCTTTAGAATCATGTATTCGTGCTCTGGGGCAAGGCATGATACAAGTGTGCACACACTATCTGAGCCTGGAGCATTCTTTAAATATAAGAATTAAAGGGAGTACAAGGTATGTGTTAGACCTGGCATCATTGGCGTGAGTCTCCCTTCAATTTTTGATGGATTGCCTCCTCTGTTTTGATTTGTTTCTGCTGGTTTTATGCTTTGGGCACTGTGCCACTGCTAATCAGTGCCACAGTACAAGTGTTCCCTATGTTAAATTGATGTACTAATTGGTGATTCCATGATTGGGTTATTTGATTTACCTGTCAGACCCTAGTACAGTGCGCCATGTGTGCCCAGAGTTTGTAAATCAAATGCTGCTGGTGGGCTTGCAGCACTGGTTGTGCCACCCACAGAAGCAGCTTGTATAATGTGTCTCAGGCCTGCCATTGGAAGGGCTATGGGTAGTCTAGCACTTCCATGTCGACTTGGCCAAGTGCACCCACTTGCCAGTCTCTAAACCTTCCCTTTTCTTCATATTAGGCACCCCTATGGTAGGCCCAAGGGCAGAGTGCATTGTAGGTATAAGGTAGGACATGCTCTGATGTGTGTAGCATGTCCTAATAGTGAGTTACAGCCATTTTCACTTTTCACTGTTGAAGGCTACCTGTTCTCCATAGGCTAGAATGGGCAATTAGATTATTACATTCGTATAATCCTAACTGACTCAGGGAACATGGTCGAAATTTGAATTTAGTATGCCTGAAGTCAGAATGATAAAATGCATCTTTCAGTAAAGTTGGTTTTAATATTCTGTGTTTGAAAATACCACTTTTACAAAATAGCTATTTTCTTGCCTAACTGTCCAGGCCTGTCTCTGCTAAGTTGTGTATTCCATGTCTGGGCTTAGGCGTGACAGGGCAGGGGGTTCCCAGAAGACAGGCCGGGGCAGCCCAGGGGTGAATACAGAGATCTGCATCTAGATGAGAGGGAGGAGTTGCACCTGGGACCTGCATAGGGATGGGCCTTCCCGCTACAATGCTGGCTCCACCTCCTGTGGCTTGTCTGATGTCTCTGCCCTGCACTGTGAAATGAGAGGAGAAATCATGTCAACAAAGTGGTCCAGTGCTGTATCTTCCCTCCCGTGTGCTGGCTCCACCTCCTGTGGGGCGGCGGATGTCTCTGCCCTGCACAGTGAAAGGAAGAAGAGAGTCATGTAAACAAAGTGCTCAGGAACTGGTTTGGACTAGGCAGAGGCCTCTCTGCCTTCAGAGAACAAAGGATTTTGATGTATAAATATTAGGACCCAGTCCCAAGAACTTCAGATCACTTCTGAAAGAAGAAACCTTTTGCCAAGGAGAAGAACATAGGAAGCTGCAGGAGTTTGACTGCCAATGTGCTGTTTGCTGGATTGGCCTGCAGTGGTTGCTTCATTGCCAACGAAAGGAGAAGGAACTTTTAAGGACTTTCATCATCTTCAGAATATTCTCCAAGGGCTTGAACTGTGCTTGCCTCCTGCTGAAGTCTCAGGGACAAAAGACTTCATCTCCAGCTCCCCTCTGAATTTCCTTGCTGGGAATTCTCAACTCCAGACATTTTTGTGTCGGTGGGAGCTGGAAGCATGACACATCGAGAGGAAGCGTGTCGCTGCCGCAGCTGAAATTGTCGCATCGCCGGAGCAGCGAGCCTTCCCCGCATCTCCCTGGAAGCGTGTGTTCGTCGAAGCTGCCTGCTGTCGCATCACCGGAGAAGGCTGATGCCATCGAGAGAGTTGCTATTGCATCACCAGAGAAGCGTGTCGCAGGGCCTGTCGCGTCTCCAAAGTACAGAATCATCGCAAGGCTTCCAGGACGTCTACAAATCGTCTACGCATCGCCGCATCAAGGGCGCCATCTTCTCGCATCGCAACGAGATCATCGCATCGCATCAAGGCGCCATCTTGCGCAGCACAACGGGCTCGCGGGCCGAGAATCTACGCATCACCTCCACAACGGTAAGGATTAGGACGCATCCCCTACTCTGCGCAAGCATTGAGGCACGACGCATCATCTCCCCCGGATCACGGAACCAACGCATCTCCCCTATTGCACGCCTTTTGTTTACTTTGCATTACGCATCCAGGTACTTTGTTGAGAACTTTGTCGCATTTTTCATCAACTTGAACTAAGTAACTTTGATCATCTTTAAAGAAATCTTAAGTGTAGTATTGTTGATTTTTGTCGTGTGTGGTCTTGTGTTTAAGTCTATATAAAGAATACTTATTTTTATAAAACCTGTGTTGTGTCCATCTGTAGTGTTTCCCCTGTATTACTGTGTATATTCACAAATGCTTAACACACTGCCTCTGAGATAAACCTGTCTAGGGAGTGAGCATGGGTTAATAAGGATTGTAATCCCCTTATCCTGACATAGAAGTAAGGGTCCCTATTTGGACAAAGGTGAATACCAATGCCAACTAGAGACCCCCAGATCTAACAGTATGCATTCTTTCATCTGAACAGAATTAGACACAGCTAGCCCGGAGTGTAGGATATAAGGGATATAAGATCCCACCCAAAGGACTCGAATTAGATCCCAGCTTTTGAATAGTAATGCAAGGGGTAGCTCAAAATTATGGTGGAATAACCCCGGAACCGCGAGAAGTTGCATAATGTGGCAGGAAGAAACATAAATGCTCTAAAGAAGTTTAAACAGTGCCCCATTTGCAATAGGATAGGGCATTGAAAGCAGAGAGCTCCCAGATCCTGTGTTTTGTCCAATAACTTCAATTTAATACAGATTCAAGGATGTGTCCTTCCTCCTTAGCCAACCTACAGGGTGCTCCAAACTCTGATTTTGATGCAATTAAGCACTGTCCCCACGATGTTTTTAACCATCAAGGAAGAGGTTTGAAACTTTATTAGAAAGGAGATTGGTTTGATCAAAGGTGCTAAGCCCTTACAGATTATCCTACAAGTCAATGCTGCATTCCCTCCTACTCGCCCATACAAAATGACCCCAGAGCCCATTGCAGGAATCACCCCTGTCATTGAAAGCATGACTGAACAAGGTATACTGAAGGAAGTAATTGGGAGTCCATATGACTCTCCAATTCTGTCCTTACAGAAGTGAAACAAAAAGTTGAAGATCATTCAAGACACGTAAAAGATTAATCATATTGTCATTCCATGCTATCCATGGTACCTAACCCTGCAGTGATTCTATTCCTGTTTCCCCCAGAAGCGGAGTGATTCATGGTCATTGAACTTTGTCACACATTCTTCTCGGTACTGTTACATGAAGAGAGTCATTTTCTCTTCCCATTATGGTTCCAAGAGAAAAGCTTGTGTGTGTTGCACTCTACAAGGGCATAAGGAGAGTCCATCTTATTTTAATCAGATGCTCTGAAAAACATAGAGTCCTTGCAGTTGCAGTGTAACTCACACCTAATTAAATATTTTGATAATCTCCTGATCGCTTCATTGATGAAAGAAGCTTGCTAACAAGACATGAATATTTTGCTCAGACATTTGGCTGAAAATGGGGAAATTGCAATATTGTCAGAAGGAAGTTGTGTATTATGGACATCGCATAGTAAAGGGAGTGAGACGAGTGTCTCATGATCGGATGTATGACGTTACAACGCAGGCTATTATAACGCCTGCCTTTACAACGCGTTTTTTACATCGCATACCATTACAACGCATATCGCTTTTGGGTGCTGGATAGTGAATAGTTTAATTTACTATTCCAACTCCAGTCCCCGTGGACACTAGGGAAGGTGTTGGATAGTAAATTAAACTTATTCCCTATCCTAGAGCGCCCCCCAGCGCAATGCGTTGTAATAGTTTGCGTTGTAATGACCGCGTTGTAATGGTAGTGCGTTGTAAAAGTTTCGTTGTAAGTGATGTTTACCCTCATGATCGCATAGAGACAGTTCTTAAAATGAAGTACTCAACTACGCAGAGTGAGGTGAATATGTTTTTTGGCATGGTTAGCTACTGCTGCTAATAGATCCCGAACATTTTCCTTGTGGGGAAGCCTTTGATGAGTCTACTCTCATGGATGCCAATGACCAAGTACCAAGGATGACAAAAAAGTGGAAGCCTTCCCTGAGTTTGAAAGTGTACTTGTTAAAACAAAAAGGCATCAAATCACTGAGCCTGGAAGAGCTGTATGAGAGGAGAGGACCAAAACCAAGAAAAAACCTAGATAGCTAAACTCCCTAAAAGGACTAATTAGATAATATCCATGTCTTAACCTGGTAAAAACAGGTACGGGTTGATGTTCCTGATATGTTCCGGGAGGGAGTTCCACAATCTAGCAGCATCCACTGTGAAATCTCATTCCTCTCACCTGATTTTACTGCATCTAGGTACTGACACAATACCTTGGCCAGCCAATCTTATAGGTTTACTGGAGGTGTGCCATTGAAAACCATCCTGAGGTAAGTCAACCCTGTGCAAATGGAGAGCCTTATTCACCAAGCAAAGAGCTTTGAATGGCACTTGCTTCTGCACTGGAAGCCAGTGAAGGAATCTCAAACGTTCCCTAAATAAGGCGTATCTGCGCAGTCCCAGGACCAAACGTGCTGCAACATTTTGAATGGTTTAAAGCTTATTTAGTGAGTACTTTGCCATTAAGATAAAAGGCATTGAGGTAGTCAAAACAAGAGGCAATGACTACTGACAGCCTAAGCTCTTGCGGAAGAAACAACAGGATTTTCTTATATATCTTAATGACCAAAAAATAGGACCTTACCCTTCTATTAACCTGTCTGTCCAAGGTCAAGGTGGTATCGCAAAACACACCCAGATTTTTGGACGCAGCTGCTGGAACAGGTAGAGTGCCACAAGTTTCCAGCCACCATTGTTTGTTCCAGATTGAGCCATCAGTCCCAATAACCACAATCTCTATTTTCTCTCAGTTCATTGTATGCCCGTTTTCCCTCATCCACCCGTCAATTTCCAACATACAAACCCTATACTTATCAGCGAACCTTCCCAGTCATCAGAGATGAACACAATGATCTGGGTGTCATCCACTTTGGACAATACCTGGATGCCAAAAGAACACACCAGCTTGGCTAAAGGGTGATATAGAAGTTAAATAGCGTGGGTCTGAGGGAATATCCCTGTGTAACGTCACAGGGGAATCCCTGCAACTGACTGTAAGAGTCATGTCCTCAGTATTTGACAAATAGCCACTTCTACATATATGAGGTAACTCTTTTGGCAGATAAGATTGTTTCCTTTCCTTTCAGAGATGTAACACACTAAACCCTGCTACTCTATTGCCATATTGCTAAGGAAATGATGAGGGGGACTTTGACCATGACAGCATCAGTGTAACAGATTTGTGCACAAAATAAAGGTCAGATATACTGGATTATCCCCTTCTTAAATCTGACCATAACCTCTTTGTTGGCAGCCGCGGCCCGTGGAGGGAGTTCCGTGGGGCAGGCAGGCGGGGTGGGGGGTAATAAACACCGGAATATCGATGATTGCAGGTAATTAAACAATTAAATTAGTAAAACAAATTTCGTTCCGTGCCTTGCATCACAAAATGCGATGCAGGGCCGCTACGAAATTCGTTTTATTAATTTAATTGTTTACTTACCTGCAATCATCCATATTACGGTGTTTATCACCACCCACCCTGCCCCTCCTGTCTGCCCCACCAGAACTCCCTCCACGGGCCGTGGCTGTTTGTTGGGAGGTCTTGTCTAAGAGATCAACGTGGCATTCTGAGAGCTGCCTATGCTGTATGAACATACACTGAGCGGAGTGTTGGAAGCTTCCTATTTGTGCAAAGTAACCTCAGCACATTTAGAAAAATGTATTGCCTTACCCACGCATGCTGTACCTCAAAAGGCTCACGGGTTATCATTTCTAATGAAAGCCATTATAGGTTTGGAGTTGTGCATCACTTTGGAGAGTTGCGGTGGCAGCAGAGATCTTTGCCTTTGGCTGGCACTCCTATCCCTAATGGGTTTTATGTTTTGCATCTCCTAAATTCTCTCCAACTGCCAAGGTAAATGCAGTGGTGAAGTGTGCTGCACACCACAGTGGCAGTGACTTTGTCACCAGAGGTAACTGCTATGCAGACAAAATTGCTAGATACTGCACTCTTGAGTCCATTGCCTTCCATCTTGATGAACCATGCAATATAGTGGCAGAGGTTGTGTCCAGTATGTTATTGAAGACTGTACACACCTTTAGTGAGCTAAGAGAATTCCAACACTATGCACCAGAGCTAGAAAAATCTATGTGGGAAAGGATGGGATGCATAATGGATACCAGTTGCATTTGTGTGTCTAATGAGGGGAAAACAGTATTTCCTGATTCTCTCCTGCCCGTAATGGTGAGGCACCTGCATGTACAAATTTATGTAGGCAGGGATGGAATGGTGTCTAATTTCCATTCCTACTGGCTTAATCCTAGAATGAAAATGTTGACAGAAGATGTGTACCAGCGATGTATGACCTGTCAGGAGCAATATGTAGGCAAGAGAGTTGCAGTGACTATGAGTCACATTGGAAAGTCTGATTTTTTTTAGCTGCCTTCAGTGCAATTTTTGTGGAAATGCCACAATGCAATCAGCTGATATACATCCTCATAATTGTGTGTCTACCCTCACAATGGATCAAGGAATATTCTACCCAGAGATGTGACGGTCTAACAGTCACCAAACTACTGTTGTAAGAGTTAATACCTTGATTCGGGATGCCAGTTCATTTGAAATGGGTCAAGGAACACACATTAAAAGCAAGATTATGCAGCTACTATGTTCAGCTCTAGGGATTGACCAAAGATTGTACTGTAGTTACCGACCAAAAGCATAATGAATCATAGAGAGGCTGAATGCGACAATGAAAGCTAAGTTTGCTCTTACACATCACTTAAATGGCCTGATGCTCTTCCTTTAGTGTCATGAGTATACAAATTACCCCCTGTAAAAGAACGAGACTGTGTCCTTATGAAGTGTTGTTGCGAAGAGTCAGGTAAATACCCTTTGCCCCTGAATATCACAGATGACATGGTCCTTGAGTACTGCAAGGGATTTCTGATATAGAGCGTTCTATCTCTCATCAGGCCAACATCGCTACTCCAGATGTTTGAGAATCTCCGGGGCATGACTTGAACCCTGGTGACTCAATCCTCATCAAAAAGCACATTTGCAAGTCTTGTCTGGAGGGGCTCTTCCGTAAACCCTACCAGGTAAAGGTGGTTGCCAACACTGCTGTCAAGAGTATCGGTCTGCCAAATTGGATAAACGCTTCTCATAACAAAAAGGCAAGGTACAAGGTTGATGAAGCAGAGAGAGCATCTCCCAATTCCTTTAGTCGCCCCAGAGTTTAGGTATCCGAGACTTGAGATTCACAATCGCAATCAGTGGAAAAGTATGCAGAACTAGAGACTAACAAGCTCACAACCATTCCAGCAACCCCAGTGATGCCAATGACTGGATTGAGAATAGACACTCATTGAGTCAGTGAAAATTCACGGAAGGCCAAGAGCAACCTGTTGCAGCCACTTCTCAGAAGAGTAGAATTCTGTACAGAAACCGAAATTTCTTCCCCAGAGAGTGAATTGGTCTCATCAAATCCAGAAATAATCCCCCAAGTATGGTCTAAAACGATTGCCATTAGAAAAAGACTGTTCATGCTCAAGATGAGACCAGAGATGATTAGGGAAGATAATGAGTCAGGGGAACAACAACAACTGGACGAGATTGGCATCAGAGATGAAGGGTTGCAGTTGAGTAATACAAAACGACTCTAAAGAGAGGGAAAGACCAATCAGACATTTTCAGGTCCAAACTGAACATATCTTGCAAAGATATAGCTTGACGCTGATGACAGCTTTGCTGACTCTGAGGAGCACCCCTGATATATTGGATTTGTGATGATGGAAGTCCTCTGTACGTTAACAGCTGACAAAAGTCCAACGGACAAATAGAAGGTTAGGGTAAGAGTCAGAGGACAATAGCACCCTTATGTCTCCAGCTAACGCAGAATAAACATTCTAGTAGATTTCAAGATAGGGTGGAGACAATAGGCTAGTAATTAGAGGACTAACCCTTTAGCCATTTTCTTGATATGATTGAAGCTAAATATGGTACAACTACTCTACTGCATTATAACTGTAGGATTGGCAGTTGCTATTTTAGTTTTGGTGTCTGGATGGCTGCTGGATGTTTACTTGCCAAGAGGAAGTGAGATTACTGTCTTAGCTAATTTTACTATTGATCCTGTAAATAGGGTTCTGTTGCCCAGAAGGAATGTTTCACACTTTCCACAACATGTGGGGTTGTACAGCTATAATGTACATTTTCAGACGTTGTCTGAATATGCAAAGATCATGGAAGTAGAGGATTGCTACATCTGCTCTTATCTTCCCGCCTTAGAAGCTGAGGGTCCAGCATTCTTTAATGTGCCTCTGTCATACCCATTCTCGTGCCATGTCTTCCTGAATCTATTTTACCAGCAGACTTCTATTAACCTATTTTATTCCCATTTTAAAAACCCTTTAGAAAATGTGCCAATTTTCAGGGGGGAAAATCTGTAGTTGTAGACTACTAAACACATTCCTCATTTTAACCAAGCGTCAAAATCAAGGGATCAGTATGATAAAATTCTTTACCTCTGTGACTAACATGAGTAGTACTAACCATAGCCTACACGATGTAACTTGCAAATATAACCAAGCTCATAGGCTATTTGTAGATTAATTGAACACAAGGGTAAGAATAGATGAGGAAAGGAGAGAAGGAATGAAAAATGCTGAACATATTATTGAGAAAGGTAAGGAACTTTTTAAGGAGCCACCTCCAAAATTAGGTATTGAATTCACCAAGAAGGGATTTTCATACCAATACAACAGCCGGAGGGGAATGAGACAGTTGAGAAAATGGGATGAATTGAGTGTGAGCATAATCATTTAGTGAAAACCATTTAAAATTTGGAAGTTAGTATAAAAGGCATACATTGTGTGTGTGGAAGGTCAACTTCTTTTCAGATACCACACAATTGGGTGGGTGGTTGCTATGCAGCTTTAGTTTTCCACAGAATCTACTATACTAATGAGTTAGCCTTCTCCCTAGAACAAAACATTAGGTGAAGCTTGAAGCAGATTCTTAGTGATATCTTTGAAGCACTAGTATAAGTGCTTCAAAGATATCACTAAGAATCTGCTATAGGAGTAGCACTCAATGATATAAAGATTTAAAGACTGTCTCCCTTGGTTGATCGGCTTGCAACTATAACCACAGGCACACTGTCTGTGATTAATAAGGAATCGCTTACAATGGGAGCAATGATTATGTAAATTCACTTTGCGTTGGATTTGATACTTGCAAAGGAGGGCAGAGTTTGCAAAGTCTTTCATGCCCTGGAATGTTGTGCATAAATTCCTCACATACACAAGCAGCTTGCCATTTATATTACTAACATCACAAACATAACACATGAATTAACTAAATTGGAAGAATCTTGTGCCTGGGAAGGATTAGGGTCAATCTTTGGATCCATTGGTAAAGGGTTTGTTAAGAGAATCGCTTGGTAGTGTAGGAGGAGGAATCCTTAAGTTGGTACTAACTCCTTTCTTTATTCTACTAATCAGAATCACGTGTTTTTATTTCACTGATGTTTTGCAAGAGAACTGAATTAAAGAAGAGGTTGAATTGGGGACATAAGAAGCTGTCAGCAATGAGAAGAAGCAAGATGGAAAGACTTGATGTCAAAATTATGCAAAGCAAACTCTATGACACTTTGAGGGACCTGGGAGATAGACCAAGAAAAAGAATCCAAAGTTGATGACTGATGTGTTGTAATAAAAATGTAAGTGATGAATAAACTCTTAAGATGATGAACTGTGAGAGCTGAATTTCTGTTAATAAAGAGCATCGTGAAATGGCTTATGCTAATATTAAGTTGTGTTCACACTGTTCTCCATTTTGCCTCAATGTCAGAGTATACCTTGTGATAACTACTGCTAATTTCTGCTCTAAATAAAGCATTACTGATGTTGGCATGACTAGGCAGAGAGTGGTCTTGGAGATGTGTCTCATCGCACTGTAACAAGAACATATCCGATCATCTCGAACTTTTGCTCAAACACTGCGGGCATATTATCAAGAAACAGCGTTAAAATTATCGCCCCTTTAGCGGCAGGAAACTGCTGCTAAAGTGGCGATAATGGGCTTGATAATATGCCCTCGTGAATTCCCATAGAAGCCCATGTTCTGGTGTGAACATGGGCTTCTATTGGAATTCTCAAGGGCATATTATCAAGCCCATTATCGCCTCTTTAGCGGCAGTTTCCTGCCGCTGAAGCGGTAATAATTTTAACGCCATTCTTGATAATATGCCCCTGTATTTGTTCACTTGTTTAACTACAATTTCTGAGAAGGACTGGATCTGAACCTATTCCTAGCCTGAGAGAATTCTTGAATGTATTCCTGTATTGAAATGTTTCTTCAAGCCTGTTCCCTATTGGTACACATATTGAGAAGTTTGTGTTCCTACGGAATGTGCATAAGACTCAAGTCCTATAAAAGGATGAGGATTTCTGTATCATTCTTGTCCTTAGAAGGCGAATGTATGCTGGATTCTTCCTAGAACTATACTGAGTTATTTTTTCTTATGATGTTGTATGTTTTGCTGCTAAAACCTGCTTATGGTGTGTTCTTGAAATCTACCCATTAATTTTTTATATAAAGCTTTGTGACCTCAATCATTGTCTGCCATTCTTAAGAGATTGTTTAGCAGATTCATGCGAATTTAACTAATAAGAGAAAGAGACGGCTTCAGTTGGGGAGCACCAAATTCCGTATCAGGACTACACAGCTCCTGGGCTTAGATGTTGGGGTGCCCCATAAGTTAGAGGTTGGGGGATACACCGACAGAACTCTCGAAAACAGAGTGTAGGACTTCATCTTTCCAAAACTTAAATTATGTATTGCAACATCTTTTGATAATTGGTTTAATTTTATATATTCTTTCACTTCCTTATCAAAGGAGAAATTGCTATGAATCATGATTTTACATCATTGACCAACACCTCCACTCCAAAAATTGTTCCAGCACCACTGAATTTAGGCTTTGATCAGCACATCATGCACATGTAGTTACTTGGAAATTCTCAGAGTACGTGCATGGCTTCTGGAAATGGAATGTTGGCAACACTTTGCAGAAATCCCCAATTTGTGTTTACACGATGTTCTGTCTGCAGGACATGTATTAATCTATACTGTAACAATTAGGGGCCAGATGTAGGAGCCCAAATACCGGTCGGTAACGGCCGATTTCGGCCGTTACTGACCGGTATTTAGGATTTGGCATGTAGGGGGCATCTCATTTACAGAATCGGTAAATTTACCGAATCTGTAAATATACAGCATCGGTAAAATACTGATTCGGTAAATTTACCGATTCTGTAAATGAGATGTAGGTGGCACTTCACAGAGTGCCAGAGGCCCTTAAGAGTCGGTATTTTACCACCCAATCCTATTGGGTGGTAAAATACCGAATACAGGTGTGTATGCACATCTGTGCATGCACACCTGTGCAATGTGACACACAGACATGCCCTTAGGGCATGTATGTGTGCCACATGTTACACGTGCCTGTATTTGGGTGCTAGAGGGTGTCAAAGTGACACCCCCTGCACCCTTGCAGAAATCGGTATTTCCAGAGTCGGTAAATACCGATTCGGTATTCCACATTGATTCCTATGGGCTTCAAGGCCCATAGGAATCAATGGGCAATATCGAATCGGTATTTACGAATTCGGTAAATACCGATTTTTACAGAATCGGTATTTCAAAAAAAGAATTACATCTCCCTCCTTCTAATTTACCTATTCATAAATACTGAATCGGTAAAATTCGGTATTTATGAGTCTGTAAATTGAAGTTACCTACATCTAGCCCTTGATCCTCAGTATGAGTGACACATTAAGGAGACCAGAAATGTAAGCCACCGGGGCAGTGCATAATTTGACCAAGTGGTTGCCAGTGGTTACCACTGGTGCTCATTTTTGGGAACCAACACTTATTTTTCTGCATTAGACATTTACCAAGACTCAGAGACGGAACACCGCACAAAGGGGAAAGACAGAGGAAGAGAAAGAAGGAAAACCCCTCATAAATGGGAGCAAGGAGAAACCTACAAGAGTAAGATAAAGAGGCACTGAGAACCTAGTGGTGGATTAAAGGGGCATGGGGTGAATCCAAGCCTACGCAGCCTTGGCATTTGGTGTGCTGCCATTCAATAACACGCCTGTGGTCATCTGAGCAGAGCTTTGGAAACCATCACTCATTCTTTTACAAATTAAGCACTGCTCCAAGGTCTACTGTTACCAGCGAATACAGGGCCCGATGTAGGTAAATCCCATTTACCGATTTTGAAATACCGAATCCTACCGAATCGGTATTCAAAAATCGGTAAATGGGATGTAGGTCCCAACATCTGGATTCGTTACCGAATCCTTAACAATTCTTCAATTACCGATTCGGTAAATACCGAATCGGTAATGCCCATTCATTCCTATGGGCTTTGAAGCCCATAGGAATGATTAGGCATTACCGATTCGGTATTTACCGAATCGGTAATTAAAGAATTCACAAGGGTGCAGGGGGTGTCACTTTGACAACCTCTAGCACCCCCAAAACGGGCATGTGTGCAATGTGGCACACAGACATGCCCTAAGGGCACGTCTGTCTGTCACATGGCACATGTGTACATGCACAGATGTGCATGTACACAGGAATCGGTTTTTTACCATGGATTTGTATTCCATGGTAAAATACCGATTCTGTAGGCCATGTGCTGATGGAACATTGGCTACCTACATTGCATTTTCGGTAGTTCTACCGAATCGTCATCATTACCGAATCGGTAAATATTACCGATTGGGTAACTTTACCGATTCGGAAATGATAACGATTCGGTAAAATTACCGAAAATGTGCCCCTACATCTCGATAGCCCTTTACCGATCGGAAACGGCCGAAAATCGGTATTTTCGGCCGATTCCGATCGGTAAAGGGCTACCTACATCGGGCCCACAGTGGCTCCGTGGGTCGGAAAACCATGCCATTATGAAATGGACTGAGAGTGTCCAATAGGAAATGGAGAATTTAACACATCTAATTACCCTGGTAGATCCTTATTTTGAGCAGTATTTTCCCCTGGGGGTTTCGGCTGCTTTGAGGTGCTGGAGCAGGGGTGAATATTACTCCTAATCCATGAGCCCGGTAACGCTCATAATAAATACATCAGAGGTTACGAGGAACTCACAATGGTGCCATAAGTGAATGTGATACTGACAGCACAGTTTCACTGACACCCTCGCACGGCATCCTGCATATATTTCTGCATAAATGACGCAACGCGTCTTGAAGAGTGCGTGGAGATTTGCATAGACGCTAGAGAATTTCCTGCGATAGATTAAGTTTACTTTGAAGGAAGAGATGGATTAATTCTCACATCTTTGTAGAACCGTATTTTTCAGCTTGAAATAACGGTAGAACTCCTCAAGTCATGCTTTATTACTTTTCATTTGTTGCGTATTGATTAGCTGTCACTGATAAGATCCTGAATGAGACAAGTGGCTGGTGCTCATTGCTTTTTTCGCAGCTTTTATGTCAGACATGGTTTGTCGAAGAGAAACTGGAGCACAGCCCTGCAGAATTCAACAAGACTTACTCGCCCAACAGGAGGTAAAATCCGTGTATTTCATGTGTTAAAGCACCTGATAAAAACACTTGTTTTGCTGATTATTATTGAGAATAATTAAACTGTGTTTCATTGATTTGTATATTTACACATTTTAAGACATACACATTACAGTGCAAACAGTACGGATAGGATCCCCCAGCTCAGTGGATTCAAATTATAGGTGCATACAAAACAGTATGATGTATAATTTAGGGGCATGAGCGATCATGAATTATGTAGGTGCGGGTTGTTGTGCAGCAGGAGGTAGGGGTCCCGTACTATAGGGCCGTGGGAAAGGTTAAAAGGGGGAGCACCATGATGAGCAGTGCAGTCTATTACTGCACACAAAAAAACAAGATTAATATGCGCAACCGAATTGCAAATTCGCACACACATGCACACACAAACACACAAGCATACCAAGCCATCCTCAGTCAATGTTTCTTCCACACAGAGCCGATAGAGCCCCACAACGCGCATTGGGGCATATTATAAAGGGGGGCGATAGGCACTTTTCTCCGGTTTAGCGGCCGTTTTCAGCCGCTAAGCGGCAAAAATTCTATCGCCCCATTATCAAGCTGTCGCTAACAGCAGTTAGCGACAGCTTGAAGGCGATAGCGAGGGGTTTGGGGCCCGCTTTGCATGTCAGCGATATTCATTGCTAATGACATGCAAAGTGGGCGTACCCAAACCGTTAGCGACTGAAAGCAGTCGAAAACGTCGCTATCGCCTATTCACAAGGCTGGCGTAGCGAGGGAAATATTCCCGCTATCGCCAAAAACTAACACCTGTTCTGACCAGTTCTTAGCCATGTTATCCAATGGGAGCTGGATAACATGGCTAAGAGCATTTGGTCGTTAATGCGAGAATATCGCTATATTCTCAGCGATATTCTCGCATTACGCCTCTATGGCTGGATATTTTAGCGCAATGGAGAAAAACATTGCTAATAGCATGTTTTCTCCGCTAAAATATCCAGCGATAGGCAGCGATAAAAAAAAAGTCGCTAAGCTTATTTAGCGATAAAGTTCGCTAGTTGTTGGTAATATGCCCCATAGTTCCTCTTCCCAGGTGATAGTTATCTATCACATTTGTAGGGGCCCCAAGTGGAGATGAAGGCCAATGGTGATCATCCTAGTAGGGGGCACAGAGATTGGCTTCATTTCGTTAACAAGGAGGTCGCATGGCGGTGTCAAGTCCAAGGGTGCATTAGAACAGATAGAAGCAAGGAGGTTGAAGGAGGTGACATGCTTGTGACCTCTGTGGACATTCATGGATTATCTGTTAAGGCCACTCCAAGCTCATCATCTTGTGGGTATACCGTTTTTGGAGTGCATGACCATGCAAATGATTTGTGGCCATGCACAGGCTTACCGTTGGAAACAGTGCCCTTGATGGGCAGGGGGTAGCCAGAAGGGAAGCACACAGAGGATGTTATGCTGATCGCTGAGGTGAGAATAAAGATGAGGTAGCTAGCTGTTTCGAAAGAAAATGAAAGCGGGATGCAAATAGGATGCAAGTCAGCCTGGCAAACATTGCAGGAAAGCGGGTGAGGAGGTAGCCAAAATGTAGATGGGCAAAGACCTGCAAGGTGAATGAAGGAGGAGTTGGCAAGGTAGGAGGAAGTGATATGTGGAAGGAAATGGCAGTCTTTCGGGACGTGTAACAAAGTGGACTTTGGTTGTGGCATTGAGTAATGGTGTATAGGTAATTTGTCCTCATAATGATGTGGAGGGCTATGAAAAAGATAAAAAAGCGATGCTGAAATATGGACTGTGGATACCAGATGTGCGTGATGCTAATGTAGAAGACAGAAAATCGAAGTGTAATAATATCATACCCAGACTATCGAGGGATAAACTATCGAAAGGTATGTGTGTGTACACATTGTCTATACCTAACTCAATATATATGTATATATATATATATCCATACTAATATTATAAAGAGAGAGCCCAAACCGTTGAGGCGGGTAATCTCAGTAACCACAGCACCAATCACAACACCCAATACAGCGTTGGAAAGGGCAGTTGCAGCAGATGGACATAGGCTATGCAGACGGCCACCATATACATTTAAAAGGTAAAAGAACCGTGCCAGCAAAGTAGTCCCTTGTGGGCGTGTCTGTGTTCTGCTGTGGGCGTGACAAACACTGGGGGCGTGTGCTACGTTCCGCCCTTCATGCCATGTGAGTCGTAATTGCGCCGCATCAAGGGGCATGCTGGGGGCGTGACACGCTGGGGCCGTGACAAACGCTGTGGGTGTGTATCCGCACTGTGGGCGTGTGTCTGGCCTTCATTCCATGTGAAGCGCCAATTACGCAACTGTGCCGTATCAAGGGGCACGCTGGGGGCATGACAAACGCTGGGGGCATGTGCTACGTTCCATACTTCATGCCATCTGGGTCATACATTAATCAGATCGTCTGCTGTGGCAGTGTGCTGGGGGCGTCACAAAGGCGTTCACCTCGAAGCGTGGTAAGTAACCATTCGCAAGACTTGGGGGACTGCCCGTTGTCTCACACATACTGGGGTGCCGAATGCAGTGTGTGCCTTGGCCTGGGTGCGTCTGAAAGGGCCGAACGCAGTGTGTGGCTTGGCCTGGGTGCGTCTAAAAAGCACTCGGGCCGAAGAGCGACGGTGTGGGTCATAAAAAAATAAGAACAGCGGGAAACAATCATTCAAGACTCACAGAATCCTAATTGTTAGACGGTCGCCGCTTGCCCTAAAGCAGGGGCACAAGCGACTGAGTGTCAGGAATCATTCGGTCAGTTCCTTATACATTACAAGACACTTTCGTTCCAGGAAAACATCCAGAGTGGTGGTGAAACCTAGGATGGTGAATTTCTGGGTAAATGTGAAATAGTCCGGACCTTCAAGATGGCCGCCGCTATTGCCGCGGTGAAAGATCAGCATCGTTCTAGTTTCCAGCACTCTTGAGGAACGAGCGCGCAGAGCTCTGCGCACTTCAAAATAGACTTTACCGTGAGTGGCCGTCATTCAAGGCGCTCACAGGAATTTCAGTTTCTGTTGTGTTTTGGAGGTGTAAATCGAAACACCGTTTCAGAAAACCTTAGTTTAAGACAAACTTGAGTTTGGTGTATCTTCGGCCAGAGTCGGAGTAAGGTTTGAGTCTTCCGACGTGTTCTGTGAAAAAAGACCGTCGTGAAGAGGCAGCGCTTGAGCAGGAGGTTTAGCAGAGAGCTTCTGCGGAGTTAGGAGACGGAGAGACTCTTCTCGAACTTTTCCTATGGAAAAGTATCCTCAACCTGGCAGTTCAGTTTCTTCAGCGAAAAGCGAGGCTGTGGAAAGCTTCATCAACAGACCTTCAAGTGACGGATAAAGTAAGACTATTCAAGGACCTACTTTGGAGAACTCTCCAGTCCTCACTACCTGAGCTCCCCCATTGCGCTTTCCTTTTCTTCCCTCCCTCTTTTCCCTTCCTGGTTCCTTTTTGCGCGCACCTGCAAAAGCTCTAAGACTGACTACGAGAGTGTCACGGCAATCTGCTAGTACCTGAGAGTTGAATATATATATTAAAAGAAAACGTTATCCATGAAGAAGGTAGGAAAGGTTCTTGAAGAAGTATAAGGGAACATTCACCAATTCAGTTTACTAATGAGGTGTTTTCCTTTTCCAGCAACATCAACTCCTTCATGGTAACTGCTCACCACCTTTTACAGAGAGGGGCAAGACTCTAAAGACAGCTGGTAGGATAAATTGGAAGTTAGAACTGTATGTCCAGGAAGAGTAGTTGGGAGTTGCTGCATTGTCTTCTCTCTTTCCTCTGTGCATTAGGAACCCAAGTGCAGTCCAGAAAGCCAGTCGAATTCAGAAGGACTAGTGGGTGCCAGTTGTCGTTGGAGTGTCTCTCTTTTCTGTCCACTTCCCCTTTCCCTGTCTCTGGTGCAGTTGCTTGTTAAGCGGCGTCACTGGGGTTCGGGCATTGGGAGCAAGCATCGGTTCTGCCTCTGCGAAGAATCTGGGACCTGACACTGAGCGTGTCTGCGGGTACAATTACTGCAGCCTCTCATGTACGCTGTTACTGAACTATCACATTAAACCAAATTACACGTGCCTGCTAACATCAGCCAGGGCTGTAGCCGGGCTCAGGCGGCGGATCACTACACTAATTACATGCGCCTGCTAACATGAACCAGGGCTGCAGCTGGGCCTCAAGCGGGGGACACGCGCCTGCTAACATCAACCAGGGCTGCAGCTGGGCCTCAAGGGGGGGAACACGCGAATGACCGTATCTGAATACACACATTACACACATTCTATTTCATACCCGGACAACGTCGGGACAGGCTGCTAGTATATATATAAATACACATATAGGTACATTGATGTGGAGAGAGGAATAGTAAATCCATTCCTCCCTCTGTGCTCTTACTCATTACATATTTTATCCTTTGATATTTTGGTGAGGACATTGTGACCCTTCAATATTCTGCCTTTGATCTTGACCAGTACAGTCGCTGTAAGATACCATAGGGGCCAAAAGCTGCCATTATGCTAGTGCAGTCACATGGCTTTTATCTGCTGATGATGCCACCAAAAACTATTGAAGTTTAGTCCAGTCAGACTGAGCCTGCCACAAGGAAGGAAGTGTCAGTACAATGTCTAAGGCTGTTCATACCCTTCACTCTGGTCTTACTACTGTTTCATGCCCAGATTAGACCTCTCTAGAAAAAACAGGCATGGGCACTCAGCCAATAAATAGCCAGCAGCTCTGTCCTGATGTTACAAGAGACTGACCATTATGAGAAGTAAAGAACATGCAGCAGCTAAATGTTGTATTGAGACTACACACACTCTCAGGGGCGTAGCCAATAAGCAATTGCCAATAGTTCCACCAATCAATCCCAGAACCATGGTATATGCTCTGAGGCCCTACCACCAAAGATGAAATGACTCAAACTGTCCGAGAAGGCAAGGTCACTACACCTTTTCCCCGCCATGTACTACAATGCATGTCCACCATGATCAATGTTGGTGAGCATCTAGGTGCCAATGCCCAGTTCCTGCTCTATATATTTTGTGCTAAAGAACAGGTGTTTAAGTTGTCAGACAATTACACTGAAGTACTCTGTGTAGCCCTTAACAATAAATTCCAACCTTCAAATAGTTTCAATCAAATCGTAGCTTGATTGCTATTGCTATTGAAAATTTAATACAGCATATAGTATATAAAGAATATTATACAGAAGCTTAACCTCATTCGTAAACCTTGATGCAAATTTTCCCCATCGCAAATCCCCCAGTGTCACATACCACACAACGAGGGCCCGGTTCACAAAGGCAAAGTTACACCAATAGTCTCACCTGGACCAAAAGTCTAACATTACTACTTTTCAGCATTCACATAGGTAAATTCACCAGGGGAGATCCGGTGTTGCGCTTCGGGCCCTGTGACATCTTGTGGAGTGCTGTTTGCCAGAGGGTGTGTTCTCAACTGATCATCGTTTCTCTCTCACTTCCAGTGTTGCCAGGCACTTCCGGGTGGTGCACAGGCTAGTCTCCCACTGCAACCACTTATTTAGCCTGATGCCAGAACGGACCTGTGTTGCTGGTGCACCGCTGGTGCGCCGAAGGCAAGCTGTCTGCACCCGTCCGTGCCTGGATTGCGCCCAGCTCCACAACCCTTGCCTGTTTTCACCCAGAAGCTGGTTCCATCATGAAATACTCCAGGAAAGAACAACTTACCCCAAATAAGTCAGACAGAATCTCTACCTGCTCCTTATTAGATCTACAAAGTGAGCTTCATCAATGTCACCAGTGTAAAATGCACTTGAGCTTTACTAAGTTCAGAAACAAAGTTGCTGCCACACAGTATAAACAATCACAACAAGGAGCCACAAAGGTGTTCCAGAGTATGCTCATCAAAGCACAGTCCCTACCAAAACATAATACAGAATTCATAGAGATGGTGGGCTCATATAAGCTGGACCTGGCATTTGTTACCGAAACATGGGTGGATGAATCCTCTGACCCTGAGCTGGCCTTTGCAATCCCAGTAGGATATTCTACTCTTAGAGCTGACCGAGCAGACAAGCTGGGAGGGGACTAGAAATTATCTTTAGAGATAATTAGCAAGTTTCAGGAACCACAGCGGGAAGCTCACCAGAATGTGAAACACTATCCTTTTGGATTATGCTAAGTGAAAACTATACACTTAAGGGCCTTCTTATATACAGGCTCCCAAGGGCAAGAACTACCTTTGTGAATATCATTAGACCTTTTTTAGAATCTAATATCGACGCATCTGATTTTACAATATGAGGAGATTTTAACTATCATTTAGAAAAACTGGAGGACCATGACACAACCTCACTAGTTGATAGCATGGCTAGTTTCTCCCTGACATAAATCGTCGAGCACGAACGATATCCATGACGCAGAGCATTCCTTCAGATGGAATATTCATGTAAAATCCAACCTTTAAGGTCTCTGAAGTGCTGCCCTCCCCATGGTCAGACCACAAAGCTATAATGTTCACATTAAGTAGGGAGCAGCACATATCTAGACCTCATTAACCTCCTGTCTCAGTCAAAGGTCAGGATTGGGGGAATATCAACCCCCTTAATTTACAATTTTCCCTATCCTGCACAAAGCCATATCTTACCACCGACGCTAGTACTGCTACCCACAAGCTTTCCACCTGGATTAAAGCTGCAATCGACCCTCTAGCCAAGGTGAAGTCCTTTCATTCCAGGTGGAAAAATCCATCAAAACTGTGGTTCTCTGACAAACCAAGAGCCTAAAAACAAGTCTGTAGAAGGATAGAAAGGCAGTGGTGAGCAAATTATGACCCTTCAGGAAAAAACAAAATATGCACATGCACTGCTAAACTATAAGAAATTGATATTGGAAGGAAAAGGTTACTATTTTTCATTAAAAATCTTACAGGTAAAAAACTCCAGCAAGTGGCTCTTTTCAGCGATTAAAAGCTCAGCTAAACTGACAGAACCACCTAGGATGGAAATCCTAATCTCAATGCAGCAAATCCTAGCAGCTATCGACCTCTCTCCAGATTACCTTTTCGGCAAAGGTGCTTGAGAAAATACTAAATGCACAGCTCACTGCATTCACCTCTTCCATGGACTTCCCAGATACCATACAATATGGGTTTGAGGAGGGGCATGGAACAGAGACAGCTCTGGTCATCAGTAGCGGTCGGCAGTAGGTGTTTCTGTAGGGTGGTGACGTGGGCAGGGGGAGGTGCAAGGTGGGGGCAGTAATGTATGGATTACAGAGTTTTACAGGTAAGTAAACATTACTTACCTGTAAAACTCCGTAACCCCCCACCCTGCCCCTCCCCCTGCCCACGTCACCGCCCTACAGAAACACCTACTGCCGACCGCTACTGCTGGTCATGGTAGCAGAAGAATTAAGAGCAATACTGGACACTGGGGGTAAGGTCGCCCTGATTTTGTTAGGTCTATTGGCGGCCTTTGACACAGTAAACCACAAAATATTAGCCAACACCTTACCTGACCTAGGGATCAGAGGCAGCGCTCTTATGCTGCTGATATAATTCCTCTCCAATAGGACTCTTTCAGTAGAGTCTGTAAATTTTTTATCCGAGCACTTTAAACTCCCCTGTGGTGTGCCACAGGGCTCATCCCGGAGCCCCACATTTGTTAATCTGTATTTCACAGCGCTGGCTACAATCATCATACATTTTGGCCCTCTGAAGCAGCTCCTGCTGGATCTCTCAAGTGTGTCTTGCTCTAATTAATCTAACCATTACTCCCTCCCCTGCTGTGCACTGCTTATGAACTCATATATGATATCACTCTTGAAATGTTAAATTACATTAGTTGATGACATCACTGATAATATTTAAGCTACTGCTCCTCAAATTAGTCTGTGAACACCTAGATCATTCCGATAAATAGCAATGGGCCCACAAACATATAAAGCATAAATTGACTATATGTACATATGTGCATGTCTGAAAAAGAAATACTGTAGTGTATTGGAGGCAAGTCTGATTCTCTATGGTAAAAGTTATATGATTCATTGTTTTACTACTAGTAAATTTTCCTAGTGTACAGTACTCATTTAAACAAGGTAGAAAATTAGCACAACTAGTATGAGTTGCATAAATACATTACAGATAGGTTAGGGATGCTCATTACTGTTTGGGGTGAGAGGTACTACCTGTCCCAGAAGTCATCTTCCCAGGAGGAGGGGCTGCCAGCACTTTCCTGCGCTGCTACGCTTTTAGCACTTTTTCTACTCCCACGCAAAGGAAGCTCAGGACTGTTTTGGGGCCAGAGGAGCTAACTTTTCCAGATGTCTTTTGCCCAGGAGGAGGGGCTGCCAGTCCTTTCCAGCACGCCACACTTATAGCACAAGATCTACTACTGCGGTGTCGGATGTGCCTGGTCAAAGACCAGGCCAAGGGCGGGCCTGTCCTGTGCCCGTCAGTGCCAGGAAGAGGCAGGGCAGGCCACCTCCCATGTCCCTGATTTCATGATCCATCGAAATTGGTGTTCTTCTTGACCAGTGATCTGTGAAGGTACTGTAATAATTCCTTTTTCTATTATACAAGGGTGCCATAAGTATGGGGAATAGAATGGCCCAGAATACCCCTGTGGGTTCAGCTGCCCAAATTTCCTAAACTACCAAAACAATCAATCTATGCAGCTGTGAAGTGTGTCACTAGTGAAATCGACACTCTGATTGATGAAGTAGAAACAAAGATGTCTATGGAGGGAAAGTGGCAAAAGCTGGGATGGCTTCTGACTTTTTAAGACAAAACCAAGACCCAGAGACAACCATATTACAACGTCACTGATCTGGTCATCGACATGGGGGTATTACCTGTACACGATCCAGACAATAAATCTACTTCCACTTCAGCCAATATTGCAGACACCCAAATGTATGCAGAAATTGAATGTTCAAATAGGTTTGCTGCTTTACAGGAGCCTCATGATTCAGCTCCTCAATTTCACCCACATATTGCTTGTATTTCTTCCCCACCATCCCCACAGTCACACTCTCTTACTCTAGATCTTCCATCCCTCACTAAAGTTATTGTTTTAGTCACTGCTCAAGGAGAAGAAGAAGAAGTCACACATCTGAAGGGAATTTTTACTGGGCAATTTGCCAGAGATCAGATCTCCAGCCGCGGGCGGTGGAGGGAGTAACGGTGGGGCAGGGAGGCGGGGAGGGGGAGGGGCAGGGTGGAGAGGGCTAAAAACCGACATTTGGATAATTACAGGTAAGTAAACAATTTAATTAATAAAACGAATTTGGTAGCGCGCACTGCATCGCATTTTGCGATGCAGTGCGCGCTATGAAATTTGTTTTAAATTGTTTACTTACCTGTAATTATCCATATGCCGGTTTTTAGCCCTCTCCACCCTGCCCCTCCCCCTCCCCGCCTCTCTGCCCCACTGTAACTCCCTCCACGGCCCGCGGCTGCAGGTCTCCCCCAACACAGTTGTATGACTGAGCTCAGCCAGCCCAAGGGGTGTGAGGTCAATTGGCTTCAAAAGGTTTTCCTGTCTCTGCCCCCCCACACCCCTTCAAGCTGCTGTTCAGAATGCACACAGAAACCCCCCTGGGTACTTTGGAACATCAGTCTAACACAAATTGTGACCTGCTTCTACCAGCAGCCAAGAGGCCTGCCACTGTTTATACTCCAGCAACTAATCCACTGTATTGACCCATCTCAAAGTTTAAATGTGGAACACAATATCAAGACGCCCTGGCTCCACACATTGTTGCTTGCCCAAGGAGACTGCAAAAGGGTCCTCTGCAGCCAATAGATTGTAAAATCTCCATGATAAGTGTTCCAAAACTGACACCAGACTCAATCAATCAATCAAAATAACCTTTATCCGGATATTACATTATCCATAAAAGTGTACACATGATTACATCCATGGTCAAATACAAGGATCACCATTAAACCAAGAACAATACATACATAGGACATATATCTAGCAGCATGTGTTAAACACGTATTTTCTAGGGGGCGTAGAGCGTACATCCTAATTATTAAACTCTCTAGATAAAGGGCATAGTGTAATAACACCCAAGGATCAGAGGGTGAGTTATTATCTATGTCTCCACGTTTACTACAATACTAACATGAAGAGTAGTTCACATATTTACAAATAACAGCATAGATTTTAAAGTGCCAATGTGCAAAAGTGCAAAGATCTTAAAGTGCCAATGTGCAAAGATACAAAGAAACCTCCTTCCAATCTTATTAAAATGAAAAGGGATTCATATATTTGCAAATAGCAACATCGGTTTATAATGTGCAAATGTGCGAATGTGCAAAGAAACATCCTCCCAATCTGTTAGGATGACATAGTTCATATAAAAATTAATTCATAGAAGTGCGAGATCGTATTGCCATTTTTAAAAAGGTACACACACGAAATGTTAATCCATGATCTTTAAGCTGTAAAACAGATTTATATGCCACATTAAAATCATTTATGCCTTTGGCTCTAAAAAATGGTATCAAGAGGGGCTTACTGTATTTTTGATAAAAGGAACAAAAGAACGAAAAATGCATTAGTGTTTGCTTTCCAGCGTTCTGACATGGGCAGACCAAACTCTCAATGTTACAATGGTAGCCCAAGGGAAAACACAATAGGTACATTATGGATCCTGTTCTCAGGCGAAACAAAAGGCTGCACTCCCAGCATGTGATTTCTTTAACCCCTTCCATGCTGATGACGAGCTCAGCTCGTCATCAGCGTTACCTACCGTGTGCTGATGACGAGCTGAGCTCGTCATGTAACGCGGTAATTCGAAAAATGCCGCATACCGTGGGAAAAACGGCCGCACGCATGCGGTTAAGGAGGTAGCCAGCTGGTGTGGTTAAAGTAGATACAATATCACCTTCTATTTGGGTATAGCGCTTTACGGATGAAAGGTCCATAAAAGCCAGGCACAGTGGACTGTGTCTGGCGATGGTGTATTTTCCTATAATTAGGTTCAAATTCAAGCACTGTTCCACTGTACCCAGGTGACTCCGGAAACCTAACTGGCACTTGTTTAAAATATTTTCTTCTTCTGCCCATACCCTGATTTTATTAAATAAAACTCTTCCCAATATTTTGAGGGTATTGTCTATTAAAGAGATCGGCCTATAACAACTAGGATCCGATCTTGATCCTTTTTTAAAAATGGGTACAATTACAGAAGTTGACCATGTCTTAGGAATATCGGTTGTGGTTAAGTTATTAAAAACATTTATTAATAAGGGGCCCAGAATTCCTGTTGTGCTTTTATGAGGTCTATTGGTAGGCCATCCGGGCCTGGGGCTTTGTTACCCATACTCAGGGATATTGCTTCCTCGTACTCGCCTATAGTTATTGTAAATTTGGAGGGACGCGTAACAGGGAAGGAATTATCACAGTATAATGGGGGGGGCGTATATTTTGGAGAAGTGGGTGACCCATGCTTCGTTAGAGATGTTACAATCTAGGGGTGTGGAGGGATTCCCAAAAGTTCTTAGGGATTTGGTGGCAGACCAAAAGATAGTTGTACTTTTGGTATTGGCGGCGCAAGCCAACTTATCCCTTTGTTCTCTTAAGACAGTATCGCGCCTGGTTCTTAGGGCCCTCTTATAATTTGTCCTTAGGATGCGGATAAGCGTCGGATCTCTGGTATCTGCTGTCAGAGCCGCTCTCAACTCCCTATTGGTTCTGGAGCAAATATTATCAAACCATTTTGAGTCAGGGTTACGGGTGCCCACTGGTCTAGAGATCAAGTTTTTATGCCTTCACATAGTTCTGTAAATGCAATGACTACTAAAGGATGGGGGTCTGATAAGACCAGACACGTTTTCCATAAAGGGGGGTAAGTTTTTACCATCTTAACAAAAAGTTCTTTATAATATAAACCGCTCCATTTGACTCTCAATGTGTCAGTGGAGAGGAGTAAATCACTCGCTCCTGGTTCCCTCCTAAAATTTTCACCACGTGCTACCTTTAGTAGAACAATTATGGGGTTGTGGTCTCCGTAGGAAGACCGCTTTACATTTGCCCCTAAGAGATAACTTTGTAAAGAGGGTGATAGAAAAACATAGTCAATAACTGACCCTCGTCCTAGTCCTCTATAGGTGGGCGTTGGGTTCTCGTTGTTGTTAATTGGGGCGATATCCATAACATTTAAGAGGCTTGAGTTAATTAAATGGTCAATCAGCTCATATCCCCTTTTGCATGGGTTATGGGTGTTTGGATCACAGGGGGATCCATTGGGGCATCTTCCAATCCTTGCGTTAAAGTCACCCCCAAAGAGAATGCCCGTCAAATTATATTTCCCTAATAGGTTATCTTGATCCATAATAAAATTAAAAAGTTGGATAAAATTAGGATTCGGGGTTGTTAAAAAATCATTATTATAAAAATTGTTAAAGCAAATAGAGGAACCTCGTGTGTAGATTAGAGCTTGGAAATTGAAGTGACCTGTTGGAATTAATTTTATTCTACCTCCCAAAGCGATTCTGATCCATATTGATAGTCCCCCTATCGGTCTACCGTGGCTGGGGGTGGCGGGGATGGTGTTAAAACATTCATATCCCTCGAGATAGAGCTCTTTAGCAGCCCAAGTCTCTTGGAACAAGAGGACATCATATTCTCTAATCGCATCCACCCACTCTAATTATTGTAACTTTGAGGCTAAGCCTGCCACGTTCCAGCTCAAGACCTTCAATATGGAATCGGATATCTCAGCTTTACAAGGGATGGGCGCTTCAAGGCTGACAGGGACAGGTATGTCCGTGTTCCCACATACCATCGAATTATTGAGAATAGGTGACTTGAATGATCAGTCAAGTGTATCCAGATCAGAGAGGGCCAAGTATTGATTTGTAAGCTGGGGGAAACTAGGGACTGGGTGATGTCACGGTGGGCGTTTGTAAAAGAACCCCAGGGGTAAAGCACAGATGTTAGTTTCGCTGGAGTCACTAATTTCCTTAACTTCAAGTATGGATCCAGCAATCCTTGGGTGTGAAAAATTAATGACAATGCAGTCCCCTTTGATTGTTTTTGGTGCATGGCCTACCCAGCCCACCCTACGGACCATTAAGATTTCACTCATGTAAGGCCTTTTGAACCTTTTGTGTTTAGCCAACCAACCCATACATTTGTTTCTAAGCTGGACCCATGACTCGGATTTATTTCTCTGTAGGGGAGGAACCGCTGCAAGGACTAAGACATATAGGCAAGATGGAGGTGGCAGGTTCAGAATATCTTTATTGGGTTCATCGGGCACTTTGTCCGTGAATACAGCTATGTTGGCATTATCTATCATCCTGCTATGAGCAGGATTTATGTTAGTGTCGTGTGATGAACTGGAACATAAGGGTACATTACTATCAGTGATGATTGACACAGATTTTGTGATTTGGATTGGTGGGGGTACTGATGCAGACAATGATGTCCCTGAAGGCTTGTATGCCCTAATTTTAGATGCTAAGGGTGGAGGGAGAGTCAATTGCTTCCCTGGCATATGGGTTTTCCGGGGGTTAACAGAGTTGCTGGATTCGTTAACTTCCTTATTAGGCAGGGTAGGTTTCGAGATTAAGCTTTCCAGGCGGTCTAATCGTTTCCACAACCTATCAAAACTGGAGTCTATCAGTTCTTTGATACGATTACAGACTGTGTCGACAATAATGTCGATAGCTGTGTCCCCCAATGTAAAGTCAGAAAAGCCAGTTTGTGTGGATTGTGTTATTTTAGGGTTACATTGTGAATCCTGCCCTGTTACGATGATTGGAACAGTGATATCACTGCATCCATTGCCAATTGGGGCTTGATCCATAGAGGGTTCAAGGTTGATGGTAAGATCGGTAGTGGTGGAATTGCCCTTAAGTCATCTATTTAAAGTTGCTTGTTGGGGTTTCAAACGGAATGGCTGTATTCTTTTGGGGTTAGGGCAGGATTGTTTGGATGCCTTCCTCTTCTTTTTGGTACCACATATTTCCAGGTCAGGCGTGATGGGTACATTCGCCATAAGTGAATCGTCTATTTGGCTTGAGTCAACTTCAACATTGACAGCCGGGCTAGTCAGTTCTGGGCCAATCAGTTCCAGAGAGTTGTCTCCTGTTACAATTTGGGATGAATGTACAGTTGCCATATGCGGCAAAAATGGGGCTGTGCTTTTATCTAGGCTGTCGAGAAGGTTTGTGCCTGGTGGTTTGGTGGGACCCACAGACAGTCTTTTTTTTGCCATTGGAATTTCGTTGCTCACCAGGGTCATAGCATGCTCCAATGCAGTGTCAATGGCGTTTAAGTTAGTCGCAGTGGCTATGGCACCATTTTTCCCCATTATATATTACTGGTCAGTTCCGGGAGAGGATGTAAATGTGAAAGCACTCACCAATCAATTGTTGCGAAGGAGATGTAAGGGGTATGGCCCTGCCCTGCCTCCTCCTGCCCCGGACGGCCACAGACGGCCCGCCCTTTGCCCGGGCTTAGCCCGGCTGGTCCCGCGCGCGTCCCGTGACGCAGGAGATGTTGCCGTTATTTATGCACCGCTTGGCGCGCTGATCCCAGGTGCGGAGCTAAGGATGATGGGATTTGCAGTTTTTCGCCCGCTGGGCCCCCCTCCACTCGGCGGCCGCATGGCAAGCTGTTAATGTGCGGCTGCGGGAGGCGGGAGGCAGAAGGCGGACTGTAAGGCAGCGCAGGAGACCATCAGGTAAGGACCAACTAGTAAGAAAGTTTTCAGGAGTGTCCCAGCAGCAGGAGACTTCCCCACTCCCCCGGAGATGTTGCCGTTATTTATGTGCCGCTTGGCGCGCTGATCCCAGGTGCGGCGCTAAGGATGATGGGATTTGTAGTTTTTTGCCCGCTGGGCCCCCCTCCACTCGGCGGCCACACGGCAAGCTGTTAATTTGCGGCGGCGGGAGGCAGAAGGCGGGCTGTCAGGCAGCGCAGGAGACCATCAGGTAAGGACCAACTAGTAAGAAAGTTTTCACGAGTGTCCCAGCAGCAGGAGAGTTCCCCACTCCCCCGGAGATGTTGCCGTTATTTATGCGCCGCTTGGCGCGCTGATCCCAGGTGCGGCGCCAAGGATGATGGGATTTGTAGTTTTTCGCCCGCTGGGCCCCCCCTTCACTCGGCGGCCACACAGCAAGCTGTTAATGTGCGGCTGCTGGAGGCGGGAGGCAGAAGGCGGGCTGTCAGGCAGCGCAGGAGACCATCAGGTAAGGACCAACTAGTAAGAAAGCTTTCACGAGTGTCCCAGCAGCAGGAGAGTTCCCCGCTCCCCCGGAGATGTTGCCGTTATTTATGCGCCGCTTGGCGCGCTGAGCCCAGGTGTGGCGCTAAGGATGATGGGATTTGTAGTTTTTCGCCCGCTGGGCCCCCCTCCACTCGGCGGCCACACGGCAAGCTGTTAATGTGCGGCGGCGGGAGGCAGAAGGCGGGCTGTCAGGCAGCGCAGGAGACCATCAGGTAAGGACCAACTAGTAAGAAAGTTTTCACGAGTGTCCCAGCAGCAGGAGAGTTCCCCGCTGCCCCGGAGATGTTGCCGTTATTTATGCGCCGCTTATCGCGCTGATCCCAGGTGCGGCGCTAAGGATGATGGGATTTGTAGTTTTTCACCCGCTGGGCCCCCCTCCACTCGGCAAGCTGTTATTATGCGGCGGCGGGAGGCAGAAGGCAGGCTGTCAGGCAACGCAGGAGACCATCAGGTAAGGACCAACTAGTAAGAAAGTTTTCACGAGTGTCCCAGCAGCAGGAGAGTTCCCCGCTCCTCCCGAGATGTTGTCGTTATTCATGCGCCGCTTGGTGCGCTGATCCCAGGTGAGGCGCTAAGGATGATGGGATTTGTAGTTTTTCGCCCGCTGGGCCCCCCCTCCACTCGGCGGCCACACGGCAAGCTGTTAATGTGCGGCGGCGAGAGGCGGGAGGCCGAAGGTGGGCTGTCAGGCAGCGCAGTAGACCATCAGGTAAGGACCAACTAGTAAGAAAGTTTTCACGAGTGTCCCAGCAGCAGGAGAGTTCCCCCAGACTCTTTTGAAAGGAGTGACTCATTGAAAAACAAGGTCCTTCAATGGATTAGGTATATTAGCCAGTGCCATTCGGTTGTATACTCTCATATTATCTATGTAAAATGTCACATAGCGCCTGCTGGATCTTGGGATGCAATTGAAGTGAATTAAATTTCCTCTGAACTGCCAGATGGCTTGATTGCCTCAGATTTACGTTCTTCACCCCCAAACGGTTCAGAAATTCATTTTAAAAACAGTCCATTGTATCCTGTCATAATAACCCCTAGCGAAGAGGGCGTATGTGGTCTTGAGGGTATTTCTACAATGAAGAATGACATCAGTTTGGAATGTGAGGCACAGTGTTCCAGACTCCAAAAGAGTGGCCCAGCAGGGATTGACTTACTGCAGAAACCGTCTGTCTCCTTATCCATTGTGCCTGCCCATTTATCCTTGGCACTGTTCCATCCGTTCTTTCAATTGCGATGATCCAGGAATGAGAAGTCTATCTCTGCCTCCGCTACCGATGGGTCTCTTAATGTTCCTGAACTAACGGGCATCTCCTGAGACCAACATTGCCCACGCTGAAGCCTTTGCCAGCCCCGAAAAACCTAAATTCTGCTTGCCATCTTATTTTTAGAAACATTTCTGGAAAACTGTCTAAAATGGATGATGGGAACTCGGGCTGTTCATTGATAAATGTTATTTCTGCATTTTTCAAGAGACTTGGTTACTCACCAAAGTTTGTAGGCAGGGCTTCTTAACTAATAGCATTGGACCACTGCCAACTATAGCAGGTAGCCAATCAGGGGGGCATATCATATATTCTAAAATATTGCTTGAAAGTGTCATTAAGGAGATCAAAACGAATTCTTGTCATTTCTAAGCTCTCAGCTTGAGTCCTAAATCTGGGTTCCCTTATATCTTGATCAATATTATAACAGGTTAACCTCTTATACTAAACCTTCCCAAGATTTTAAGAATTTTTAATGCATTTTTGATTTATTTTAGCCCCAGTCATAATGTGATTATCGTAGGAGATTTTAACACATCGTTTGAGCCAAACACCCCATTTTTGGAACTAGTCAAGGATGAAGATGACTCTGGACTCTTTGTGCCTTTAGGAAATCACCTAAAATGAGCTCTGCAGCTCTTCATATAATTGGTATAATGTCACCCTTGGTTTCAGACTGTGTACCAAGCGTTTCCATCAGATTCGACAGCTGATCCTATGCTCATGATGGGCATTGATTTGATTCTATTGGATGTACGGGCATGGCATGAAACGAAAGACGATTGCGAACACATTTTTCTATTGTATTAGACTGGGACAAGTTACAGATAAGGAATATGGAGAGTTCAATCCCACAAGCTCCACATAGTTCCGTGGTAATATGTAATAACAAATTAAATGTGAGCTGGGAGGCCATATATGAAATTAGTAGGGTTGTATTAGATTAATTGCAAATCTTTGAGTGTAAAGCTCTGTCTCGTACCCAGATTATGATCATCCATGAAAATCTGCTCTAAAGATAGGCAATTTGTTTATAAAGGATTGCAAAAGTGGATGGGGTTCTTGGACAATGTGAATGCGTGGTTCAATGAATCATGCAAAATTGCAAAGAAGGCTTTGGTAAATGCCCTTAAGATTAAATAAAAAACATTGATTTTTGAAGTACTCTAGGGCTATCAAAATCAGAAAGGCCGAGTAGGAGGCTTGTATATGGGATGCCTCATTAGAAGTGGTGAGGCTGGGAGACAATAAGCACTTTTGGCATCAGGTTACACACAACAAGCGCAGAGACTTAATCTGCCCTGACTGCCAACTTTCATCCAGAAATCTGAGTGTATCACTTCTCAACCCTTTATCGGGTGGGTAATCTATGTGATGGGTCATCATATACCTTGCCAGCTCTCACTATAGAATCCACTGGAGAGGACGTAAAGCCATTTTCACTGAAAGAAACTGTAGACGTGATCCAGGCCCAGAAACCTGGTAAAGCCCCTGTCTTGGACAGAATCCCTGCAGATCTATTTCACAGTGAACTTCAGATATGGGGTCCCTATATAAGTTCCCTGTCTAATACTTTCGTGGCTGGAGCTCTGATCCTGAGTTCCTGGAAAGGGATCAGTTATAATTCCCATCCACAAGAAGAGAGACATACCTATACATGGAAATTACAGACCCAAACGTCTTATTGATAACATTCAAAACGTTTATAGTGTGCAAATCTTATCCAGACAATGGTACAGGATTTCCCAAGCTAAAGTGCTACCCTACTTACAGGCGGAATTTAGATCTAGCACAATCGTTCAGACTGTGCGGGTCCTGTGTATTAAGTAGATGACAGTTGACATTGACACCAGGTTGCTTTTTTGGACCTTCGAGCTGTGTTCGATCTTGTCCTGAGGGAAAAACTTGGAGAGGTTTAGTTTAAGATTGGGGTCCTTTGGGCACTATTGTCACTAATATAGGCTTTATACACAGAATCCTTTGCAAGTGTCAGGTGTGGTCTGTCTGGGGAACTGACGGAAGACATCCAAATTAGGAAAGTAGTAAGATGAGGGTGTGTTTTGCCCCCAATGCTTTTTATATTTTAAATAAATGACTGCTTCCCTTATCTTTTTAATTGTGTAAATGACTTTTCAAATGAAATTGTCTGTATATTCTCCTGGACACATTCAATACTTTTTGTTCTGAGCACGGCCTGGACATTAACAGTAACAAAACTAAGTACATGGTCTTTGGGCCGGTGGAAAATTATCAAGAGTAAGGTTTCTTAAGGTGGCAAGGCATCAGATAGGGTTGATGAGTTTGACTATTTGGGAGCTAAAATAGAAGATTCCCATAGATGTGAAGCCCAGATAGCAAAGAGTGTTCTGACTTTAAAATGAAGTGCAGCGTCTATTATAAGATTTGCCAATAGGTCATCCTCTAGTCTTTTGCCAATCCCCCCAACTCCATAGGGAGATATAAGATTCAAGCCTGTGAGGTGCCCTGTTTGGGGCAGATTTGTGGAGGCACTGTAACCTTGAGGCTCAGAAAAAAGCAGCAATATGTCTTTATAAATACCCTCTTAAGACTCCCTACCAGTGCACATTGGCTTCCAATTAGATTAGGCTTAAACCTTAGATCAGTCTCTGATATCCCTAAGTTGAGACCTGTTCTATATTGAATAAGGGTCTGGACTAACGAGGATTTAGGACCCTATAGAGATTGTATTAGTGTCATATTGAATGTTCACCATTTTGGAAGACTCCCTGGCTTGTGCATATAATAAATGGGCTATTTAAGTTGGACTTGGAAGGTTTTTAGCTGTAGCCCTCTGCATTACCTCAAGGTGTTCAGGATAGGCTGAAAAAACAACTTTTGGAACTTGTTATGGGAGACAAACTGTTCATAGCATCCCCAGGTGCCTTGGTAGACTCCTTCTAGTAGTTTAAGTGTGTATTTGAGTATGAGCCATACTTAAATATTGTTATTTATCCTCCTGCTTTTGCACTTTATGTAAAATTTAGATTAGGTATTTTACCCCTGGCCACATTTACTTGCTCCTAGATGAAAAAGGAAGACACATCCACCATTTGCAAGATGGGTTGTCTGGCAGTTGAGAATATCAAGCATGTGTTCTTTTTTTGTAAGGCCTATGCCAAACGATGATCGTGTTGGATTATTTCTCTTTTTAAATTCCTAGGTTTTAGGGATCGCCAGATAGTCCTTAGGGTATGCAAAACCAACACCAGAGACTGTGTCCTGTACTCAATGCGAGATATTTGTCTGCAATATGGCATATTAGGTTGAATGCACTCTCAAAACAGTAATGATTATCTTTTGCACATTTGTCTCCCTGTGAGCTTAATGTATTTGTGATAGCCCTCAAATCTGTTTCTATTGATGTTTCATTATTAATTTTTTAAAGCATTTTACTTGACTTCGCACAAATCTTTTTCAGCCAATGGATGCTCCCTTTTTAAGAACTTTTCTTATGATAGTTATGGATTTAGAAATTAGATGAGATTTGGATTTGTGGACTGCAATTGCTAAAATAAACCTGTTTTTAAGAACAATGTTATTCATTGAAAATAAATTTGCATTTTTTATTGTATTTTTAATTACATGTTCTACATTGTACATTGTACGAAATAAAGGAAACATGATGATGATGTGATTGGGGCTCAAATCAAAGTCCGGTGGCCAAAACATGTGAGAAAAAGTAAAGCTTATCCTTACACTACATTTTCACCTATGGGTTTCAGGGTACATGCTGACAATAAAGAGTTTTCATGTAATGATATCAATAATTTATTTTTAAACTGGAGATTTACAACATGCAGTAATTTATTATTCATTTCCAGATGTTCTGGGAAAAGTCTGAGATATACATTGTTGAAGAATGTATAATGTATTCGTGACTCACAAATTGTTTAAGTATGACTATAAGCTTTGTTCTAATGACAAGTGCCATTATACACTTTTCTGGAATATGTGTTTAGAATTTTTACAAGCCCTCAGAGAGTTGGGCATAGTACCTGGTTATGCATGCCTTATCAATGGCTAATGCATTTGCTGTGAAGCAGTTGACTTAATATTTTATGTCAGATGAGGTATTTGATAGGTACAGCTTATTAAGGTAATAATTATCAAATACTATTTTAAACGGTATTCAAGGTATAATACATTTTCTGATTTCATTACAGTCTACAAAGACATTAGTACAGCAATTCCCAAACATGACTGTGAATAATTTACATATGTAAGTTTACACTTACATGCTTTGCTGATGGAATTAATGTCTACACAGCATTTATGATTCCTATGCAGCTGAATACCAGTACAAAAGTGTACAATATAGTAAATATGGGTGATTTCATAGACATGATTCATGCCCTATATGTGGTAAAAGGTCACATCCTTAAGAAATTTGGTCTAGAATCGAGGTACCCTGCTGAACGCCTTCCAGTATTAAAAGTGTAGAGCACGCAATCACATTCATTAGATGATGTCATCATTAATGTTATCAGGGATTGTCATTAATGATGAGATTTGAGATGCCATCAGTGATGTCCAGCCGCGGTCGGTAGAGGCAGTACCTGCCGGGCGGTGACGTGGGGAGGGGGAGGGGCAGGGTGGGGGGTAGTAATCTATGGATTACGGATTTTTACAGGTAAGTAAACATATAAATAAATAAAACGAATTTCGTTGCACGCACTGCATTGCATATGGGGATGCAGTGCACGCAACGAAATTCATTTTATTTAATTATATGTTTACTTACTTGTGAAGCTCCGTCATCCATAAATTACTACCCTTCCCCCCCCCACCCTGCCCCTCCCCACATCACCGCTTGGCAGGAACTCCCACTTCCGACCGTGGCTGGTGATGTCATTTAACATATCACAAGTGAAGCATTATGTGAGGGCATAAGCAGTTCAAGGCAGGGAGCATTTTCGGCCACGCACAGCAGTGGTTGGCCCAAGCCCATCCCCTGCAGGTGGTCAAGCCAGAGCAGACTGCCCTCTGTGCTCAGCTTTCTGTCCTTGCCCTCTCCTACCTGCCCTCGGTTCTCCATCTGAGTGTTCCTACCGCCTCCCTCCTGCCTGCTGCGGTCAGTTTGCTACCCCTGTCTACGGGCTGCCAATGGGAATGAGAACAATTACTCTGGGTTTTTGTGTATGTGTATGTTTCTGAAACATGGGTGTTCCTGTGTTTAAAGTTGTGGGCATGTACATTTACTTGTGCCAATCAGAGTCGTTTTTACAGCAAATGTGTTACAAGCAAAAATAAGCACATGTCCTGTCTGCATTATTTTGAATCTATTGATGATTATGCAGTCTTTTAGGTAGATGTCCAGCATTAGTCAAGGTCTAAAACAGGCTCTCTCTTTGCCCTAAAGAGACTATGGAAGGATATCGTGAATAGACTCGGAGGCTGTACATCAATAACTTGTTATTCTTACCATATGATGGAAACATCAGGGCTTTGTCACACTTTGAGGGTGGCAAATGACTCAGTATACAGGTTATTCTCAACCAGGTTACTCTCAACCATATTCAGTCAGTGCTCCAGCTGCCACAACCACTACTCACTCATTCTCTGTTCACTCTTCCTCGTATTTAAAGCTTCTAGTGTGGTTGGTTGCCATTTGTGGTTAATCTGGTGAAACTGTCTGATTATTTCTGGTAATCGAGCCTTATCATTGGTGGTAAAAAGGCTTCCATTTTTCTTGTTAGCATTTTGCTTATTGCAGGTTATCTATTTCACCTAACACCAGCCGCAGTACAGGTAACAGTGGTGGGGTGGGGTAAGGGGGAATTTTGAGGGACGATGCCGAGGGAAAATTAATTATTAATTTCATTTTCCCCGGCTTTGTCCCTTGAAATCCCTCCTTACCCCGCCCCACCGCTGTTACCTGCACGGACCGTGGCTGACAATCACAGCCTTCTACTGTGCTTTGACAATGCCCTCCTAATCAGTGCCATCTGTGCAATAAGGGTGCATGAGAATGAATCCCACCATACCAGTCAGTCAGCTGTCCCTAAACTAACTAAGCTCATTGCCTGATCTATCTTCCAGTCTGATGTTTTCATAGCCACAGTTTATGACATGGTGTATGTCATGAGGAACAACGACAAGACACCTTTAGACAAGGATACCAAGCTCAAGGTGCAGCTTCTGAATTCTCCAAAGGTAATGTCAGGTACAGTAGACATCTCACAGTAAACTGCAGCTAAATATTACCTTTCTGAAGCTAGCACCATTTTTTTCACAAACAATGCTACACACCCGCCGGTGCAGGGTGTTGCTACTGGCCTCTTGGCTAACACTTAAGCATGCATTTGTTTGCTGTAACTCGAAAACCATGGGTCACATGTGCCAGCATGTTGTTTAGTCAGTGTTGTCCGTGTGTGCACATGATTTCCTACTACAATTTCTTCCACAGTGCTATGTTTGGGCGATTCAAATGCAGCCACGGCCGCTGCAGGTAAGAGCGTGAGGCGGTGGGCCCGCTGGGGGGGTATCGAGAGAAGACCACAAGGGAAAATGAATTATTCATTTAATTTTCCCTTGTGGTCGTATCTCGAAATCCCCCACAGCCGGCCCCACTGCTCTTACCTGCAGAGGCTGCGGCTGTTCAAATGGCTACAAGCAGTTTCACAGGCTGCACTTGTTGTCTGTCCACGTGGGTGACACAGCCATGTTTCAGCGTGCACCAGTTGCTAGGAGTGAAGCTTTCCTATGGGGTGGATGCTGTGGAATTTGTGTCCTAAAGAACTCTTACAAACACTTCTACCTCAATCATGTGCCCCAGTTTACAGGGGTGGAAAATATCTCACAGTCCCACGTAGTGTGTAAAATCTGAGGCGTCTATCACACCTGTGATTCTTGCAGTGACAGCCTCTTTCAGATGTTGCCCTGAGCTCATGAAGACTGCACACATAAAAGATCAGGTTATAGGAACAGATGACCATTTTGCCATCTCTAACTATGATTAGTGTCTTTGTTGTCAGCACAATGCCCCTCTCTGCCTTCCCCCTGCACTGTCATGCTCAGCCAATGAGAGGAGATGTCAGAACCTGTGTTGGACATGAGCGACTTTGCCAATCATCCTGTGCCCATCCAAACTTCCCATAGGTGTCATCTCACAGGTCAATGTGTATGATGCTGCTGATGCATCCCAGGGACTGTAAGCTGCTGTCTCTTTAACCCACTGCAGAAGCTGAGCCTCGTGGCTAGAAGATTCCATTGGTCATCTTGATGTGCCAAAAAATATACCACCATTGTGAAATACCAGGCAATGGTGGTGAGAAGGAAAGATGGTGGAACAGAATAGGGTGATCCAATATGTATATGCATGCGTGTCTTTGCGTCTGTGTCTGTATGTCTGTGTGTTTATTGCTATAAGCATTTGTTTGCCACATGTGTACAACTGTTTTTGTATGAGCATGTGAGCACATGCATATGTGTCTGTGACTGTGTGCATGCCCTCGTGTGTTTTGATACAAGACACAGTACATGGTAATTTTAAAATGTACAAGACAGAGAGTATGAACAGAGACACCAGACACTGTGGGGGATAATACACTAGGAAGTGGCTGAGCATGTCGTTAGCCTCCTTGGCTTAACCGCACTCTCCAGCACTTCTCAAAGGCAAGGCTGCACCATATTTACAAGAATGTGGTGCAGCCTTTTGTTTCGCCCTGTGATGGTGCTAAGTTGAACAACTTAGAGCCAACACAGGCACGCTTGCATCAGAGTGCAAGGGTGTCTGTGTGCAGGGGAGGATTGGTTATGTGTATGAAGGTGTCCCTTCCTGCACATAAACAATCCTAACATGCCATTTTGTAACTTTCATCTGTGCTGCTTCGTGCACTTTTTAAAAAAGGTTTGTTTATGTACAGGAAGGCACACCTTCCTGTACATAAACAAACCATGCATTTTGCTCTTTCCATGTGTGCTGAACAAGGCAGCACACATGGAAAAAACAAACACGAGGGGAAATAATGCATTTGTCCTTGTTTGGCCAACTTAAGACCAGGATTTTCCTGGTCTTAATTCTGGCGCTGCCTCCTAGGTACGACACCCATGTACATGGTGTGGTGGAGTGCCCTTCACAACACCGACTGCACCTTCCTTTCACACTAACCATAGTGTGAGAGGGTGCCTTATGTAAAAGGCACGTTAAGTGTCTTAAAGCTGCCTTGTACATACAGCGCCGCCCCTATCACCACCACAACGTCCGTAAAGGTGACGTTGTGGTGGCAATAGGGGCTTGTACAAATGCCCCTGTTTCTCTCATAAGATGATGAAGAGGTTTAGGATTCAGATAGAAGCCTCTGAGACTGTGCTTAGGCTGCGCACTGAACGTGGTTACCAGAAACTGTTCCCGGCATGGGATGGTTATATTGAGTCACTTCAAAGTGGGCGACTTGCACACAGGCTGCTAGAGTATGCATTTGCATGCAATGACGATTCAGGTATACACAATGTTACAAAACATAACAGAGCATAACAACCTATCTGGAGCCATACAGACGTTAGCACCCTTTGCTTAACTCACAGCATTTTAAGTCCACCCCTATCGCCCACCAAAATGTTTTGCATCTTCTTCCGACGCCAGCTGATATTTAGACACAGAAAAACGTCAATATATTGATGAAAGATACCCACAAAAGAGAGGCTTGATTTTTTACATATTTCCGCCGACATCCTCTATGTTTTCAAACGGAAATGGGCAAAAACCTCACTAGCGTGAATGCTTGATTCATAGAGAATTTTTTACTAGGCCCTTGCGCCGTTGGTACGTCACTTTTCCCCATATTAATAGTGACGCACTGGCTGCGCAATGGGCTTGTAAATAAGCCCCTTCATGCGGGTATTCACTTACCGAAAGGCAAAGGTTGTTTTCCCCTGCTGGGGTGTCTCCTGTAAAAGCTGTCCCTTACCCGCTCTTCCCCCGTTTTCTCCAGGTAACCAAAGGCCTGAGTAAGAAATGGAAGTACTACTACGACTATGATCACTCCTGCTTCTCTAGATAAAAAAGGCGAGGGTCAGCCACGGCCGGTGGTAGGTGTAACTGCAGGGCGGTGACATAGGGAGGGGCATGGTGGGGGGTTGTAATGTATGGATTACAGACTTTAACAGGTAAGTAAACATATAAATTAATAAAACGAATTTCGTTGTGTGCACTGCATCACCAAATGTGATGCAGTGCGCGCAACGAAATTCGTTTTATCTAGAGTGGTATGGTGTTGACTAAAGAAGGGCAGACACACTGAACCAATCTGCCCACTGTGTCAAACGTGGTTCACAAGTTCAGGAGAATTCAATGAGCCATCCAGTGAAAATAAATAAATAACATTTAAATGTAGCCACTCACTGACCACCAAAAAACCCCAATAATTGGCCACATGGTAAGAATATAAGTAATACGTTTTTCCAACACTGAATGGTTAATTACTCAAATTCCTAAGTTTTTAACATACACTGGAATTTCAACGATTTTACTTCAAATTTCAGCTTATTAGTTCAGAAACAAAATAACACATTTTCTTCTCCAACACACACTTTACAGTTTTGGAATACCTATATTAACTCAGCCAAGCAAAAGCTTTTAATTTAGTATGCTGGGATGCACACAGGAGAGCTACTTATAGGTAGCTGGAGAAACCTGTTCTACGTGATATTTGTAAAGCAATATAAAGCCATGTGTAGTTTTTATTTGTATTTCATTTTTGTGTAGTTTGAAAGTCTGATAAATGTAACTTGCCATTTTCTGGTGATATGCAGATATTGCCATTTATTGTTGCGCTCGTTGCTTTGATACATTTTTTTCAAAAACATACATTAATTTTAAGTCAACCCTCTAACTATGTTGAAAAATATAATTGTGTTAAAAATAAATAAATACAAGGTGTAATAAAAAAAGCTTTACCAGAAAAGAAAAACAGATAAAGTTAGTGTCATCCTTGATGAGGTTCAAATCCAGCAGGAAATATTTGCATTGAATGTCTTGAATGCAATATTCCAATTTTAAGAATTGATGTTTATTCTCTAGTGTGGCTCAAGTGACATTTTTGAAGAGGCAGTAGGTGACAGATGTTCTTCTGTATGACATAGCATCAGGGACATGATACTGCTCCGAGAAGTCCTGAGGATATCATCTTATCCTACCTCGGCAAAGATGGATGGAAAAAAACTCATAATGTCACTGATTACATGTAAGGCTTTTCTTGTATATTAGAGTTGGCAATTGTAAATCTGTAAAGGGCAAGAGCTCTTAAGCAATACATGATAGGAGAGTGACAGCTCATTTCCCATTCCCGAGCGAAAAGCAGGTAAATAACATGAAGGGTGGGAGGGGGCTATGAAGTTGTACTATCTGGCTACAATTTTCATTTTCTATTCGCTCTTATTCCTGTCAGACTAATGTCATCGATCGAGGCGGCTATTTTAAAAGTCAAATTAAGTATTAGTAAAGGAAACAAGATCAAGGCGACTTCCTCTGAAGTTGATGGTTATCATGAGTTGCACGTTCATTTTGTCAATTACAAACAATAAGGGGAGGATTACCATAGTTATGGTGCTAATGCTTATGTATATTGCGAACAAGGCAACAAATCTATTAGGGGCAGTGCTGTGAATGGAGGTAGACTTCTTTTTGAACTAAACTCACCAAAGTTTCCACATTATTGTAAAAGATAGGTCTTACACTTCCTGCTCACATGTTTTAAATGTAAAAGGATCCTGACTTGCAAAAAATGTAACTTGTGGCCTCTATCTTGTGTCTCTGTGGAATGTGCAACTCTTGCATGTACAGTGTTTTCGGATGGTTTTCTGAAAGAGAATGACAGCAATTTTTTGTTCTCAATATTTTTGTCAAAGTAGTTAAGTAAGAAAATTAAGTCGGGACAAAGATGTCTCCAAAGGGATAAGACAGCAATTTTTTAAGATGGCGTAATAGCTACCCTCTTAATTCTCTCACATTCAGCCGAATGGCATATCGTTGATAATAAGTGTCCACTGAACCGGGGCCTTAGTCTCAGGGATACATTTGTCGATGTCACCTGAACAAACATTTGTTAGCCAGAATGGTGGTCAGTGAAAATCAAATCAATCACCTCACTTGGAGGTCAAAAAAGCAACGAAAAAGAAATGACCCAAGCACAGAGAATGCATCTTCACAAGTAAACTCGCTGATAGCTGCTTACTTCTTATTTATTTATTTATTTTTTGATTTTATTGTTGTATCCTTGCAGATGAACAGCACAACTGAGAAAGGATATCACAAGTCATAACATGTACATTCAATAGTACCACAGCAGAGTACATAGCAGCGTGATCCGTAGCATGACAGGTTGCTTTAAATACATCAGAGTACATAGACGATGGACTGTGGAGTTGCAGTCCATAAGTATTGGCGGCAGACGTCAATAACCATATGGGAGCAGAAAGCCCCCCTGTGTGCAGAGCATGGTGTTGGCTACTGCAGACTTAACAGCACTGGAGATAGGTGATTTCACCTCTTAATCAGGGACTGAGTCATCCCCATCAGCCCCAGGGTCAGTAATGGAAGAGCGAGAAGTGATCAGTGGGGACCTGTTATCCTTGGGCAGTGAGCGCAGTGGCAACTTCTCTCGGTATGCCTCAAGCCATTGTTGACAATAGGCCACGTCTCATAGCCAGCACGGGGGTGGGGGCAGATGGCACCAACCCCAATGAATGGCAATTCTGCTTAACCAGGATCCGCAGCATTGCAGTCAGATGCCAAACTCTGGGTGGAACATCTTTCACAGATCCCAAAACAACCGCTAATGCTGAACTCTGAAGACAGTAGTCAGTGTTTATGGCAATAATATTGAATACATCACCTCAATACCGGGCAACTGTCCCAATGGAGGTTTAAGAAGATGGCTACATCAGCTGCCCACTCACAACACCACACATCCACGGAGAAGCTCCACAGGTGTACAATACATTCTGTGTATGAATTTTATGTATAGGAGGCAGAGTCAGATTGGGTGCAGTAGGAGCGGGATTGTTCCATAGTCTGGGGGATCTAGGCCTGTCTAGGTCTGTCTCCCAGGCGAGATGAGCCTTTGGGATAAGTAGGGGAGACTTATTCTGCACTGTAATATATAGGCCAGTTATTAACTTGAGGGGTGATGGTTTGATGAGCGATGTGCCCACTGCTTAAGGCATAGGTGGAGCTTTTGAGTTGGTGTCATAAGAGCAGCCTGGAATCTGTAGTATGTCAAAGCATCAAAAAGGCTATGGTGCAGGTCTAACAGTATATGCTGCACAGAAAGCAATTTCCCTCCTGGTTAGAGGTCACCAAATGTATGGAGCTCAACTCATTTTAAATGACGATAGGCACCTCCGTTAGGGAAGCCTAGGTTGTTAAGCAAGCAATCTGTTTGCAGAGTACACGCAATCAAGTCAGGTACACAAGCAGAGCCTGTCGTGGCCCACAGAGTGCAGGCCCCAGTATCAATTGCTGCATGAGGTAGCTGAGTTGGTAAATATAGAGCTGTGCTCAGCAGGCAAGGAGTTAAACTCAGACTCAACAGCAGAACAGCTGTGTGTGGCGGAACTGGGGTAGGGCACAGATAGAAGTGCGCAAACTGTGCCTTCACACAATAAATAGTAATTATACAAATCCATGTCATTTGCAAAGAACTCAGGGCTATTTACGTTACACTCATATATAGAGGCTAAGTTGATTGACCCACCCCTAGAGCGCACCATGCACGGTGACAAATGTGCACTCTTTTTCACTTACTGTTATGTGAGTGCCTCAGTATACCTTTTTCTTTATGAATAGCAACACCCCGGCAACAATAAAATATCCAGCTACATGGATGTATGAGAGCCAGCCGGCTCCCAGTGTGGATGTCAAATAAAGCTTCTGTAGGGAGCAAATGTCAATTTGATGTTTGCAGAAAAAGGCAACCATGTGTCTCACCTTGGGCGGATTATTCAACCCGTGGGCTTTCCAGGTCAAACAACTAGTAGTAGCTGCAGGTGTAGGAAGGGTCATGTGGCCTAAGGACAGTGCTTGGATAATACATGTCCCACATGTGTTTACCATTATGTTTACAATTAGATGTGTGAGAGAGCATGCCCTGTGGGGAAACAATGAAGGAAAGACAATTGAACACCAAACCCCCCTCACAAGTCAACACACACAACTAGTTGAAGAATCATCTCTCACCTCTCACCTCTCACCCAACTCAACATCTCAAATCTGTGAACACATAGGGATGGATCCACAGAGTCTCCATTGGGACAAGATTACAGCTCAGTTAGTAAAAACTGGGTGGCCAAGGGAGGAGGAGGAAAGCAAAGAGGGTGTGTTTACATGGCACTCTTCAAAAGGAAGCGGATAGGCATTGTCTTGGTGCACCAACCACCAGCTAGGTGCACATGTTTGAATTAGGCCAGAGAAGCCCAAGCGCATTTTTTATTGCAGTCTTTAGATGTACATGGAGCTTTGATAATTGTCAGTGTGAACCACAAAAATTAATTACACCAACTTGTGCTTATCTCTCTAGTAGCTTGGCATGAAAAACATAGAGGCAATGTGTAAAGTATTTAGGGCCAGATGTACGACCATGACAATTTGCGACACGCAAATTGCGCTTGATTGTGAATCGCAATTTGTGAGTCGGAATATGGCATGTACAACAGTGTCTGAAGCACTGTTTGCAATTCCCAATGGGGTTGCAAATTGCATACCTCATGAATTTTCATGAGGCACTCTCAATTTGCGACTCCATTGGGTATGGCTGGCCCTCCCAGGGATGTTGGTCTGCTGGGCTCCGCAGACCTCCATGTTTGGGACTGCTATTAAATAAAGCAGTTTTTTTAAATGCTGCCCATTTGCCTAAAAGGAAAACAGGATGCATTTGAAAAAAGAAAATTAAACGTTTCTGTTTCATTTTTTAAGAGCGGGTAGTGGTCCCTGAAACCCTGGGGTCCCTGGGGTATATTGTGAGTGTTTTGCGACTACAATTGTGATTGCAAAACATACGTACATGGGGAAGAGAGTCACTTTTAGGAAGGGCCTCCCTTGAAACGCCCCTTCCTAATCTCTAAATAGGAATTGTACATGGCCCTATTCATTTTTGCATGCACAAACGGGTTGCTAACACATTTGGGAATGCACTTTAGGGTTTTACATCTGGCTCTCATTCAGCACACATACAATATTAAAGTGAAAACACAACATGAAAATTCCCACACCAACTTAGAAAAGTAGAGAGAAGTTTAGTAACCTAAATGACACCAAAATGAATTAAATCCAATCATTAGAAACAGTATTATGGATTTGTAGTACGGTAACAGATAGCCAACATGGCCATGGATGTTAGTAGTCCCAAGGCTACAATAAGCATTGTAGCAGATTGCACTGACATCACATAGCTCGCAGAGAGTTGGCATGACTCTAAGGAAAGAGCCAAATAATTGGGACGGGCCGCATGTTTGGAAAGGAATTGTCAACACGGAAGAGAATGGAGTGACGGAGCCAATGGAGCATGCTTGCCAGAGGGAAGAAGATGAGAATGAGACTGTCACTGAGACATAGGTCATAACAAAAGGAAGTATACCAGGGGCGAGTGAGAAAATACAGAAGAACAAGGAGAGTACCTCATTCAAGTCCAGCCATCCAGTGGAGCTGGTGCACACCATGGCACCAACCACTATGGCCCAGGAGGGTCACAGCTTCAGGCAAATCTGTTGGGCTAGTGAATGTACAATAAGAAGGTGGTGGGCGGAGATCTGGTACACCAAACAATAGTAATAAGAGAGCCACAAATACAAACTCAAACTGCACAGGTGTTTGTTCACATCAAACTGGAGTGAATGCACTATTGGAGCTGCACCCATGACCACATCCGGGGAGAGGGATAACCAATGTACCTGAGCTCTCCACTAATGCATGTCCTAGGACAACCATATCGTAGTGTTAACCAGGAAGACGAGGAGTGCAAACCTGGATTCTGGACCTTCCTCTGGCAGATATAGGAACTGGGCAAAAACACTGTCCTTATACAAATAAATAGGAAAACCCTGTTACTGGCTGCAGTGTGTCTGTTACGACAGGAAGTAGGGACCACAGAATTAAAATAATGATTTAGTGAAAATAGTACCAAAAAGAACAAATCACCAGCTGCTGGTATCTGGTCATGCAAGATCAAGACAAGGTCCAAAGTTGATGCCAACTACTATGGAGCACACGTCAGATACAGGTACCAGATTTGACCTGGTCAGGAGTTCCCTTCAGACTTGGAAGTAATTCTAAAGATTTCCAGGAGAAGGTAGAGTCCACCGCGGGGCCAAATAACTGGCTGTAGCTGAGGGTAGATTGTTGACTTTGGGGAGCAACTGGACGAAGTCTAGATGAAGCCATCAACGATGGCGGGAAAGGTTGGGTGGAAAAGCTTGATTTTCAGGCAAAGGAAATTGTTGTCATTGATGGGGGGGTTGATCGCTGTCAAGCCTGGTTAAGATTTCTACCTTCAGACTTAGAAGTGTCTAGAGCCCAAAATACCCCATCAGGACAAGGCTACAGGTTGTAGCCAAAGAGGGCTAAACAAGGCTGGATAGAGAGGTCCATCTGAAAGGGATTAGGTATGCTTCTTAATATTCTCAAACATTTAGGACTTGTATAGATTTAGCAACATTTTTATTTTTTTAAAGATAATGAAATACTCTGCAAAACATATCTTTTTAGGGGAGAGGTGATCCAGCGGCCTATAGGAAATATGCCATAACCAATGCTACCCAATTTTATAACCTGCTACCTAAAATATTACTCTAACTCATGGACCCATTAATTAAACATGACATATTTGACCTACTGAATCAGGTGATCAAATTAAATCTATATACACCTTATTCACAACCTATATACATATTATATACAACCGCGGTAAATGTTGACGTCATTTGAAAAAAACCTAACTATTTAAATGACAACCATGGCGATGGCATCTAGCTAATAGTAACCTGTGCTCCTGAATAACCAAGACCAGCTTGTTTCAAAAGTAAGATTTTATTAACTAATTGTAGATAATTCAAAATATTGTTTTATAAATGTAATTTTATTAGCATTATAGTAAGCATATTTGCAAAGTATCATGAGAAAATACGATTTAAGCAAAGAAATATAAGTTTAGCATTTCTAAAAATCCTAAATCCCTAACTGAGCTAAATAAAAGGAAATAAAGTAAAATTCTTTGAGGATTCTTACGTGCTCCACGCAAAGTTCATCAGCACGACACCCTCATCGGAAAGTCAGAAAGCAGCAGCCAGCCCATCCCCAGGGCATGGACTTTTTATACCTTTCTATGCTAGCTAATCTAAGTAAAGGAACATTTTCTGCAAACGACGATGTCTCATTGGACGAAGGGTGACAAGTGACATGTCACCTAAATTTCAAAACTTCCATTCGGTCATATTCTTTGGGACCATTGTCTTTCTTGTACGAGTTCCAAAGCTTCCTTGGTTTGCAACAATTTAAACAAGAGTTCATACTGACACCATTGCACTTCCGCGGATGCCAAGTTAACAAAGTTCTTTTCTACCAGTTTCTGACCTTGGCCACGTCCAACAGAATGATGACAACACATCATCTTTGCTGAATGAATGCAATTTTGATGGAAAACTTTTTCTTTCACAGAGACATCTCGTGCTCCTTGCAGAATTAAATTCATCTTTTAGCAAACTTGAGCAAACTAGGCCCAAAAGCAGGCAACTTATTTTTCTAGTATAAAACAAACAGAAGAAAAGTATTAATGTAAGAAATATTATTTATTCTGTTTCCACCCTTCGTTTACTAATTAATTAATCCACCCAATTAGTCTAATGTTACCTAGCACCAAGCAACAATTAAGCAGCATTTTATATCTACCAGTCTTCATGAATCCATGAAACCTTATGTGCACCTAGAATAGTAGAAATGACATCACATAGACAAGGAAAGCAAAATAAGCACATGCTTCTTTTAAATCTGCTGCAGTTTAGTAATGACAAAAACGAGAACGACAAATTAATTTATTATTTTTGCACGAACAAAAGATGCAACATTTATGCACGTTTATGAGCACACGTGTTACCAACCCCATGTGTAAAGTTTAATCTAGGTTGTGTTAGCAAAACACACCATAAAACGTTAATAATATTATTTATGTTATGGAAGTGTGACTTCACGAGTTTAAACAGATTTCTGTTTTCTATCTCGCTCCATCAACTCCCTCATCTGGTGATTAACAAATCACCACACCACCACCCAAAATTTGGAAATTTAAACTTTCTGGAAAATGATTCAAATTCATCTGTGTCAGTATTTCTAAAAATCTGTTTCTGCAAAATCCTTGCAATTATCATAACGAGCTCTATGTAATTCCTGCAACTCAATCTTCCTCTCCTCTTCTTTTCTGAGTTTATACATTCTTTTCTTTTCTTTCATTTGTCTCTTTCTCTTATGCAACAAATAACCAATTTTTGTCAAAATGAAAATGAATATTATCACAATCAAAGGTGCCAAAATCTTGCCAAGAACTGAACTTCCAATGTCATGAAACCAATTTTTGATTGATTGCAATCTTTTTGAAAGTCTTTCTGAAAAATCTTCTTCTTCTAACGGAATTATCTCTGAATGCATCTCTGTGATGTTCTTAATGTACATCTCAAGATTCTTACTTTCATCAGGGATATATGTGCAACAATGTTGCACATGTAAAATGCCACAGACTCCTCCCTCTTTTGCCAGGAGTATGTCTAAAGCAAGACGATCTTGAATCACCATGGATCTAATTGCAATGACCTCAACGTTCACTAATTGGAAACCATCAGCTGTATCTGTTGACAATCTGTCAACAATTGTGGACAATTTTCTGATTCTACCTGAGTTCAGGGTTATACCTACAATAGGTATTACTGCTTGGAAAATATCTCCCATTACTTCTGTAAAATGTCACTTTTAACCCTATTTACATGATTATGAATTTTGAACAACCCTTCTGAATCTCTGTCAACATGGAATATCTTAGGAAACACAATCCCAACATAACAAGTTCCATACCAATGATCAGGAAGATTGTAATAAGCTTTGTCACCACAAACAAAATAAATCCCAGGGAAAATTGGATCTTTTCCACCTTTGAATCCCCAACCTCCCATGATCTGATATGTATCTTCACAATTACTTGCACCCACAAAGTAATTATCAAAAAGTGTATTATCTCTTCTAATGCAAAGCTTACCACTAACTGGTTTGTCTATGTGAATTGCAACATTATCAAGCATTTTGCCATTTAGCTTCTCATCCTCTTTCTGCCAGAACCTGGATTTAGTCTGTTTGACTATCTCATTTCTTTTGTAAATTGCTCTCCTTTCTTCAACCAGGTTCAAAAACTTCTTTCCCTCAGCACTTAGTTTGCAAGTTAAATTATTCTTGTAAGCATACTCATAGGTAAGTTCATTAGTAACAAGGAAAAATTCCCTCATCTGTTTCGCTTGTTTATGCTTATTCAAAGCACCCTCAATTTTTAAATTAGCAAAAATCTCGTCAAAATCTGAATAATAGTATTCTAAGCGTCCAGTTTGATAGAACAAACTAGTTAACACACTGCATGTCACACCATATGTAAGAGGAAGCATATTGTATGTCACTCCCTCAGAAACAGAAGCAGGTAACTTGACACAGACATAGCAGTCCTTAGCATCCATTACCTTGACATATTCACTCAAAAGCTTTGTAAATGTATTGCTTGAAAAATCACTGATAGATTTATCCTGATGAATGTTAGGTTGATGATCAATAACTTTGCCAGTTGCTCTATGTTTGTTTTGACTAACTGAAGCTTTGCTTGTCATATTGGCTTTGTGAAAATCCTTGTTAATTTCAAATGGGATGATAACAGCTAAAACTAACCAGAGCAGAATTAGAATGAGCAGACACACCAGAGTCATCTTACAGCATCTCTTAAAAATGGAACATCCTGAAGTACTTTGTTCCATAACGTAAGGCATCTTTGGTTAGTTTTGCCTTAAAAGAAAAAAAAAATTAAAACTTTTTTACAAATTTTGACTAAAAGAATTATTTACACCCCCCTTTAAAAATATATATTTTTTTTTTTTTTAAACCCTAACAGTATTTCTTCGACCTTATGTCACAAATGAATTTTCTTCAACTAAACAACTTTTCTTCGACCTTGTGTCTCCTAACAAGATTTCTTCGGCCTTCTGCCACAAATTAAAATTCCAAATCCCAATTAAAATTTCTGTACTTCAATCATTGTCACTGATTTCTTCAATTTCTTCTTCCTCTTGACTACTATCGTAAATGTCAATGACAGGTGGAATTACTAAATAAGTCCACTCAGGTGATTTGTACTTTTGATTTGGCCTTATAATCCTCTTTCCTTTTCTTGTTACAACTTCAATTTTCCTTCCAACTCCAACTTCCTTTTCAGAATCCTTTTGACTACTGATTTCTTCCACCTGCTCCTTCGGTTTCTTGATCAACCTAACTCTCAATCTTCCACCAGGCCAGTAATCTGCTTTTCTCACAAACTTTCTCTTTGGTTCTGAAGTTTTCGTCTCAGACTTCCAAGATCTTTTCTTTGGACTTCTATTTTCACCATCCACATCACTTTCTCCAGTATCACTGTCTGAAACTTCAATTATTGACTCAGGAACTTCTCTATTCGGCAGTTTCACTCCTTCAGGAACTATACTTTGTCTTCCATCACTGGTACTCGGTAATTCGTCTTCCTCCTCTTCTTCAATTACCTCCAACTTCCCAGATTCTAGACTCCCGTTCCTTACTTCAGAGCTTAACTTCTGCTTTTCGATACTCTCCTGGTCAGAAATTTCTTTCGGTTCAGCCTCACTGTCTTCAATGGAAATCACTCCATTAATCTTCTTGACTGACTCCTCAGTCGTTTTTCCTTCTGATAGATTCTCTTTTTCAAATGCAGGAAACAATTTTGTTTCCTCTGTTTCCATTAACATCATTGTCAATCTGTACAAGCCATCTTGTTCCATTGTTTGTAATTCAACTCCTTCAGGAGAACAATATATTCTGCAATTCATTTTACACAATATATCTCTGCCCAATAGATTCACCGGACTACTATTACAAACCACAAATCTGTGTTTGTCTTTGAAATTTCCAATTTCAACTGGTACTGGATCAGTCAAATCAGTCCTGATTTGTTGATTGCTTACTCCTACTACTTGGATGGTATCCCCAGAGAGAGGTAGGTTTTCTATTTCCACTGACCTAACAGTAGAACGGGTAGCACCAGTGTCCACTAGAAAAGTGATGTCTACATCATTAACTTTCCCATTTACAAATGGACCAGACTGGTCAACCTCAAGAGTGGCTCCAACAACACACTCTTCCTCCTCTCTCGGGCACCGTCAGTAATAATCATCAGAATCACTCTCCTGCCCTTCTGTTAACAAAAACTGTTGTGCTGTATTTTGCACCCTTTGCCTTTTTGGTTTTATTACCTGATCATCTCCTTGAAATCCCACACCTGAATTATATTTTTGCGTTCCCCCACAATTTGGAAACGGTGCCTGTGGCAATTGATTCTGACGGTTATTCACTTGATTCACCTGTTGCTGGTTTACCTGTTGCTGCAACTGTCGTTGAAGACTCAATTCGTTTAAACTCTGTTGCAACTGTAGCTGTTGCTGCAGGTCAACATCATTCTGCATCTGTGGATTTAACAATGGGCTTTTTAAATTTCTAGGTGGTTTCTTACACTCGTCTTTCCAGTGTCCAATTTCACCACAATTAAAACAAGGCAATCTTTGTTTCATCTCTTCGATTTTTGGATTAATTTTTCTCACAAAAGTATTATTTTTAAACTTTCCTTGCCCTTGGTTCGGATTTGTAGTTTGCACAAAATTTGTGTTTTTATTACCAAGACTGGCAATCTGTTGCTCAGCCACCTTTACCTGAGCCCACATGGCTTTCTCCTTGAGCTTCTTTTGTCTGACTTCTAGCTCATCACTGCAGTACTTTGCCTTTCTCAAAATGTCATCAACAGACAGTGCTTGCCATCCGACAATACTATTCCTGATCATATCTGCAATTTCTGGTTTTAAACCATAAACAAATCTGTAGACGAAATGACTCATATCCTTCTCGTCAAATTTTTCATAGCCACTGTATTGTTTAAAAATAAACAGTAACCTTTCATAAAACGAATGAACTGATTCTTTTGTTTCCTGGTTTGTTCTTTCTATTTTAACCCAATCAACCTCTTTTGGTGGAATTTTGTTTTTCTTTTTTTTTTTTTTTTTTATTTTTTTTTATTTGGCAGACAAGTCACATCTGAAAAACAATATAGCAAAGAAAAAATAGAAAATAGCATACCATAATTTAGAGTGATATCAGGGATAGCATCAATATACATATTAAACCAGTATTCTTTAGATATTGCAACTTCAGCCTAACAGAAAGACTTTTACCCAAAAAAAAAAAAAAAAATGTTCATCTTATAACACTTAACTTTTATACAAAATTAGCCCAAATCCTTTCCGTTCTATCTACAGATTTACGGCTCCTGTTCTTAGCGAGAGCTTTTTCCATAGTGTATATCTCATGTAATAACATTAGCCACTCAGTCTTCTGAGGTGGGTTCGGTGATATCCAAGCTCTAGCTATTACCAATCTAGCACATGAAATTGCTATGTATAACCAATTTAGATTGTTTTTGCTGCTCTCATGTATAGAAAGTAAAACCATAGATGAATTAAGTGGAGAACTGATCAGTTGTTTTTGATATAAAGTAATTTCTATTTCTTGCCAAAACAATTTCAGTGCTGGACAGGAATAGATCATATGAATGAGATCTGCTGCCACCAAGTCACACTTGGGACATTTGGTACGTTCAATATCTTGTGACCATTTAGCAATAACCTGGGGCGTATGATACAACTGGCTGACCGTCCTGTATAGCTGAAGCTTTAAGCTTGAGGAATAGACAGTTTTGTTAAGAATTGTTAAAGCATTTGAAATATTCTGTGGTGTCACATTAATTCCTAATTCAAGCGTCCACTTTTGGGACAGTCGAGGGCAGTCATCCAAGTTATGCTGGATTAGATGTTTGTAACCTGTGCTAATTAGTGATTTATCTTTAGAACTATACAAGAATTCCCAAATGTCCGAGCTAGTAATTTTTTTCAGGTTCATTTTCCGTAAAAAATAATCCCTTACTTGCAAATATTTAAGTATCATTTCACTTGGTAGCGAGTATATTACTTGTAAAGTCGAGAACTGTAGAAAGCCATCGGTACCATATAGGTCTCCTAATCTCTTAATCCCATAGTTAGCCCACTCTCTCCCGACTTTATCATTAAAGATACCAGGTAACCCTGGGTTGTCCCACAATGGTAAGTCTGAGTGAAAAAAAGTAGTATCACAAAATTTCATGACTAATTTAAAAATCGCTACCACGTCCCTTGCGGTCTTAAATTTGACGCGTTTGAAAAAATTTGGGTCCTGAATTCTTGTTAAGAATTGTAATGAATTAATGCCTAACATAAATTGGTGGAAGAACAAATTAGTATTCCTATTTAATAAGCTCCTAAAGCGTCCTATAAAAGATGCAAAAAAATATGACTTAAAGTCCGGAAAATCTAATCCGCCCTTCTCTAGGGGTAGCTTTAGTATCGCCATAGACCTCCTGGGTTTTTTGTAGCTCCAAATATAGCTACTGCATATTCCTTCTAATTTCTTAAAAAATATATTATTAACTCGGAGGGGAATAGAACGAAAAAAATATAAGAATTTGGGCAGAATGTTCATTTTTATCAAATTAATTCTCCCCAAAATATTCAATGGGATTTTGTGCCATTTTTTAAGCGTTGATGTAGCCTGCTTAAGTAAAGGTTCATAGTTCAGTTTAATTATTTCATTTATTTTAGAAGATATAGTCACTCCTAAATAAACAGCCGACTTACATAGCCCAGTGACTGGTTGGTTAGTTTGATAGTTCATAATAGTTTGGGTCTTATTAAAGTTTAATTTATATCCGGAAATGTCACCGAATTTTTCAGCTTCTTCTGTAATTCCTGATAGAGCCTCTATTACATTAGTAGTAAATATAGCTAAATCATCTGCATATGCAGTAATTTTAAGAGTTTTATGTTCGTGCTCTACCGACATTATCTTCTCCTGGTTCTGTAAGGCATTTATAAAAGGCTCCATAGAGAGGGCAAACAACAGGGGTGAAAGTGGACACCCCTGTCGAGTCCCCCTTAATATTGTAAAGGTTGATGAAAGTACCCCTGCATAGCTGATTTTAGCATTAGGCTCCCTGTATATGGCCTGTATACCTCTAAGGAAGCGTTCTCTAAACCCATACTGCATTAATACCTTCCACAGATAATCCCACCCCACTCGGTCGAACGCTTTTTCCGCGTCCAGTAAAATCATACCGAGTGGGGTGTGATTAGCTGCCGCTACGTCGAATGCCGTAATCGCCATATTAACATGGGCAGTAGTATCCCTACCAGCTATGAAACCGTGCTGTTGCTCATTAACAAGCTGCGGCATAAGAGATGCCAATCGCATTGATATTAGTTTAGAATAGGCCTTAGCATCCGTATTTATTAGAGAGATTGGCCGATATGACCCACATTCCATTGGCGGTTTGTGTTTTTTTAGAAAGAACATAATTTTCGCCGTTTTCCAAGAATCCGGCGCTTTGCCTAATGTGCCTATTGAGTTCACAACTGAACAAAAAAGAGGAAGTAATTCTTCGACACAGATTTTATATAATTCGATAGGAATCGTATCCTCCCCAGCCGCTTTATTAGAGGGGAGTGAGAACACTGCTATGCGCAGCTCTTCTATTGTATAGTTCTGTTCCAGATTATCTAAAAGCTCCTGAGCTACAAAGTGTCTTACAGGAAGATTTTCATTTAGATAAGATTGGATCTGCTCTGAGCTAGCCCTAGTCTCTGGGGTGTACAATTTTTCATAATAACAAACAAATTGCTCCCTTATATCTACCGGCTGTGTATATATGATGCCATTGGGGCCCCTTATAGATTTAATTAATGACGATGCCCGGTCATCCGCTACCTTATATGCCAGAAGTTTTCCTATTCGGTCCCCAGATTCGTATTCTGAAATTTTGTATTTAAGTATCTTACACCTGCTATTTTCCCTGAAAGAACTTTTCATATCTGTACGTATACTCATAAGTTTGTTTTCAAGAAGTGATATATCTAAGCTATTCCGATTGTCCTCCTTGAGCCTGTCGGCCAATAATTTTTCAATATGTAAGATATTATCTGTCATTACCTTTGTTTCTTTTTTCCTTGTTGCATTTTGTTTAAATATATATTGTTGCGCAGTTCCTCTAATAAAGGCCTTACAGGCATCCCAAACAGAAAGTATACTAGCTGTATCTTGGCTAAATGTAATAAACTCCTTTATCTGTGTTTTGAGCAGAGTTACAAAAACCGCATCCGAAAATAAGTATCTTGGGAAAGTAAAAGAGCGCCCTTCTTTTATACCTGAGGCTAGGTCAAATGTGAATATTATGGGATTATGATCCGATGAGATTTTTGGCATGACCTTCATATCTCCCCTACTCATTAATTTATCTGAAGCCCAGGCAAGATCAATCCTAGAGCAGAGTTTATGGGGAGATGAATAATATGTATATCCAGGTAAACCTGGGTATAAGCTGCGCCAAATATCTTTTATATTATGTATTTTAGCTAGTTCTAGTATAGCAGCCCTAGTTTTACGCATACGCAATCCTACTCCCTTTTTAGTTGTATCCTGCTGATAATTCAATACACAGTTAAAGTCTCCCATTAGAATAAGCTCTCCTGACCAAGATAATAATTCAATATTTAACCAATCAAATAACCGTGGCTCATCTTTGTTAGGACCATACACCGAGCAAAAAACATATAGTGTGCCCTTCAGTCGTATTTGCATTATTACCCACCGCCCAGCCTTATCTGCCGCCGTTTTAATAACTTCCCCTTGCCAATACCTTTTCTTTAAGATAGCCACCCCTCTTATTGGTGCATTTAAAGTCGTGCAGATTACCATTTCGTACCCCAATTGACTCAGCAATTTTTTGTCCTTAAAACATATATGAGTTTCTGTAAGCATTACTATCTGCGCATCATACATTTTTAGTTCTTGGTAAACTAAGTTTCTTTTAGTCTTGTTGTTTAGGCCGGATACATTCCAAGCAAGACAACTGCAGTACGTAATTTTATATACATTAAATCCCAAACCGCTTCCCCCTTCTTATCACTCCTTTGAACTCTCCTTCTTGTAAATATCATTATATCTTCACAGTGACTTGTCATGCCTGTCTTATTTTCATTTTTCCCCCCCCACCTTCTCCTCCTCCTATGCCCCCCCACCCCCGTACCATGAAAAAACACCCCCCCTTTATACCTGCTGCCTTTGGTAGGGCAGCCTCTCAAAGGTGCAGCCACTCGCCAGATTCCACCACCCTCATTAAGTATGACATATTTGCTTATGTTGCCTTCTATCCTTTGTCATTAAATTAGCATCCCATTAGGTTATCACATTAATCTGATCTTTTCCACTAGCACTAGCAATCCCCCTGGGATTAATATAATATAGCTTATACGTTAGTAAATTTATCTAGCACATTTTCTGCCTCCTTGACCTGATTGAAATAATACGTATGCCCAGCTTTTATGACTTTTAAGCATGCTGGTTCTTGAAGGAAAACCTGGGCCCCAACGGCCTTGAAAGAGTCAATTAATTGGCGCAACTTCCAGCGTCTCTCCATGGTAGTTTTGCATAGGTCTGATCGGACAAAGAAAGTCACGTCTTCAGTAACGATCGGAGAATTAGGTTTAGCTTTTAAAGATACCGCTTGTCGCAATAAGAAATTCCCAAAAAAAATCAAAAAAGGGCGAGGAAACTTGTTGTTTCTGTTTCGATTGACTAAAGGCAGTCTATGCGCTCTTTGAATCTGAGAGTCCCAATCCCAGTCTGCAAGAATTTTGTTTTTCAACCAGTAAATCACTTTTTCGTAGAAATCCATTACAAGAGGATTTGGAGCACCTGTTTCCTTAACCCGATCAGGTTCCGTTTTTGGCCAACTTATGGATATTTTACATTCTGTCCAAAGATCTGATGGGACAACTATGTCAAAAAATCCATCCAAATCAATCCACAGAACTTTTGAGACTTTGATAAACCTGTCCACCTGTCTATACCACTCCACTGGCTTTTCCCTCAGTTTCGGAAAATCATTTGTGAACAGTAGTATGTCCTGTCTTGACCATGGGACATGAACATATCCTCCACCTGCAATCTCTCTCATTGGAAATTGTTTTGACAATTTTTCCAATTTCTCATCTTCCTTCTTTTTAGTCCATTTTACTCTCCACTTATTCAGTTCTCCTAGTTTTTTAATGTACACAATCAGGTCTTTTATATGCATTATTCTTCCCATAGAGTTCAAACTTTCAATATCACTTTCTGAAAAGTCTAATCTGTAATGTTTTGCAAAATTCTTCTGCCTGCTCACATCAATTTCAAGTTCAGCTGCCAGTTCTTCCAACTGGTCATATTTGTTTTTTGTTTTCCATTGCATACTCTTGCAAATGAACAATAGTTCATCATCTCGATAATAATTTAGACTGTCAGGACCAATCGTACCAATTATTAATTCCTCAATATTTGCTTTTAATTTTGCAACATCAAGTTTAGGTTTGGTCACCCTAACTTCAGGACTCTCAGCATCAGATTCTGCACCCATCGGTGTTTTTGGAGATAAATCCTCATTAAAAGTTAAATCAGGCATTCTCGATCTTGAAGAGTTTATTTCAGATATGTCTGAATAAAATTTTTCAGCAACCTTCTGGATTTCTGCATTTAAAGGAACAGTTAACCCTGTCTTATTAGCTTCTTTTTGCTCAAAAACAGGCTGAACAGGACCAATAGTTACTGGAACTGTCACAGCTTCCATACTTTTTGTTATTTGTCGAATTAATTCTTCTTTTGATCGTAAATACTCAGAAGAATCAACAGCCTCAACGTTTCTTGTTTCTCTCACATAATTTTTTGGAGCTTCCCTTGCTCTTGGAGTCGCTGAAAAATGTCTACCCTCATTACGGATATTTTCAAATTCTGGTCTTTTTGGAGTTTCAACAATTTCACAATTATTTGGATAAAGTTTAGGAGCTTCATTCATTGGAGGTGCACTTGGTGAAGTTTCTGTAGAAACCACCGGAGTAGACCATGACATAGGAGGTCTCAAAGGCTGATTCCTTTTATCTGTAGTGTATATTTCCTCTAAGACTGCATCTTCCGATTCACTTTCTAAAGGAGCACTATTTCTTTTTTCAGTTCTTTTTCCACCAGGAGAGCCTAAAACCATTTCTCTAATTACAAAAAGTCCCTCACTCATGTTTCCCTGTCTCCACATTCGCATCCTGTCTTCATGTGTCTCTCTCTTCCAACTTGGAGGTTTAGAAGATCTTTTAATTCCACTTGCTTCCCTTTGTAATTGGTACATTTCATCCTCCCACTCAACTAAAGCCTCAAATTGAGTTGGTCTCGGCTTGGGTTTAAGAGCATTCATTTTCTCTCGCAAATTTCTCAAAACCTTTACATTAAATGAACCATCATCAGGCCATGCTAAAACACAGTCATCCTTTGTATATTGTTTCCAAGCATCAAACCACAAAACAGTATGATAACCATATTCACCTTCCATATACGCTGCAGGTGTTTTGTACTTATGAAGTAATTTACCACCTCGCGTTTCAATTTTCTTGTCAGGCGACATAAAATTTTTAAGTTTCTGTAACAACGTTGGCTTTTTCTCAACGTCTTTAAAATGATAACTCATCTTTACGGGTTAATTCCTATTAACAAAATTGTTCGTAAAATATTTCCGGGATGTTCCGCTAAAACAACCAATCCGTGCGCGAAACACACCAACAGGCCAATGAGGGTTGAGCTACGTCACTTTTCCACTCAACCAATAAAAATAAAGATTTTCTGAAGAACTAATCAGCTTACAGTTCGTCAGAGACTCGAGAACCAATCAGAGCACAGCTTGTGACGTATGTTACCCAATCCCAGCGCGGCTCTGTGACGTACACAGTAGCTGCGGTTTCTCGCTTCTCACTCTTAGCGCTTACCCCTCCTTCACAAAATCTTTTCACAGCGCCATTTTGAGAACGCTTTCTCGATGTAAATTAACTTTTTAACAATGACAATAAGGACTCATCTGACTGTTTCTCTAATTAGAATAGTTTGCATGCATTCAAGTATTCACAACTCGGAATAGTCGACGCTATTCTCATAGAATAATTTTCAATTGCCAGTAGAGCAACTTTTACTCTACCCTTCTATCGAGTAAAATATGAACTCATTTCCCTCAGAACGCACAACTAAGTGACTGTTTGAAAGTTCCACTAGAACATACTTTACAATACAATCACACACTTTCACACGGAAAAATCCCTAACTTCAATCACACATGAAATCTGTACAGGACTCTCACCTGTTTATAGAAATCATGCACCGTTAGCAAAATAACGCCGTTATCCGTACAGGGCTCTCACCTGTTTCTAGATATAAAACATGTATCCCTACAGGACTTTCACCTGTTTATAGGTAATCATGCACCGACGTTACCCTACCCTTCACTCAAGCTCGAATATAACTAATACTCTTATCACAGTGAGTTTTACAACAGGCGCTTTGTCCCTATTCTCATGCTGCTCTAATTTCTTAGAAAACCCTCACTATACAAGATTCACACCTAGCCCTAAAACTGTGTTGCACGACCACAACACTGCGTTGCACGACCACAACACGTGATACACGACGATATCACTTGTGATACACGACGATATCACAAACAGATCAGATGTCTTGCGTGACTACCTTCTCATCACACAATCTGTACCGGTACAATTCACGTATAGCACGAAAACTAACTCAACATATGTTGAACATCGATCCTATTTCTATACCATAACATACCAATAACACCTTAGTTACCCCTAGCAACGCCTTGGTTACCCTTAGCAACCATCAATTTCTGCTACCAGAAGAATTGATCCAGCGGCCTATAGGAAATATGCCATAACCAATGCTACCCAATTCTATAACCTGCTACCTAAAATATTACTCTAACTCATGGACCCATTAATTAAACATGACATATTTGACCTACTGAATCAGGTGATCAAATTAAATCTATATACACCTTATTCACAACCTATATACATATTATATACAACCGCGGTAAATGTTGACGTCATTTGAACAAAACCTAACTATTTAAATGACCACCATGGCGATGGCATCTAGCTAATAGTAACCTGTGCTCCTGAATAACCAAGACCAGCTTGTTTCAAAAGTAAGATTTTATTAACTAATTGTAGATAATTCAAAATATTGTTTTATAAATGTAATTTTATTAGCATTATAGTAAGCATATTTGCAAAGTATCATGAGAAAATACGATTTAAGCAAAGAAATATAAGTTTAGCATTTCTAAAAATCCTAAATCCCTAACTGAGCTAAATAAAAGGAAATAAAGTAAAATTCTTTGAGGATTCTTACGTGCTCCACGCAAAGTTCATCAGCACGACACCCTTATCGGAAAGTCAGAAAGCAGCAGCCAGCCCATCCCCAGGGCATGGACTTTTTATACCTTTCTATGCTAGCTAATCTAAGTAAAGGAAAATTTTCTGCAAACGACGATGTCTCATTGGACGAAGGGTGACAAGTGACATGTCACCTACATTTCAAAACTTCCATTCGGTCATATTCTTTGGGACCATTGTCTTTCTTGTACGAGTTCCAAAGCTTCCTTGGTTTGCAACAATTTAAACAAGAGTTCATACTGACTCCATTGCACTTCCGCGGATGCCAAGTTAACAAAGTTCTTTTCTACCGGTTTCTGACCTTGGCCACGTCCGACAGAATGATGACAACACATCATCTTTGCTGAATGAATGCAATTTTGATGGAAAACTTTTTCTTTCACAGAGACATCTCGTGCTCCTTGCAGAATTAAATTCATCTTTTAGCAAACTTGAGCAAACTAGGCCCAAAAGCTGCCAACTTATTTTTCTAGTATAAAACAAACACAAGAAAAGTATTAATGTAAGAAATATTATTTATTCTGTTTCCACCCTTCGTTTACTAATTAATTAATCCACCCAATTAGTCTAATGTTACCTAGCACCAAGCAACAATTAAGCAGCATTTTATATCTACCAGTCTTCATGAATCCATGAAACCTTATGTGCACCTAGAATAGTAGAAATGACATCACATAGACAAGGAAAGCAAAATAAGCACATGCTTCTTTTAAATCTGCTGCAGTTTAGTAATGACAAAAACGAGAACGACAAATTAATTTATTATTTTTGCACGAACAAAAGATGCAACATTTATGCACGTTTATGAGCACACGTGTTACCAACCCCATGTGTAAAGTTTAATCTAGGTTGTGTTAGCAAAACACACCATAAAACGTTAATAATATTATTTATGTTATGGAAGTGTGACTTCACGAGTTTAAACAGATTTCTGTTTTCTATCTCGCTCCATCAGAGGCAATCTTTCAAAACCAAATTTTAGTAGGGTCATTCTGCCTCAGAATATATGGTGGTGTTTAGAACTTTACAACTTCACAAAGTTGCAGAGGGATCATCAATGCAAAACTCCATCCTGGTTTTTAAATACTAACTAATCCAACATATTACACAAATATATACATAGCCTATGAAGCAGGGATCTACAACCGTTCCTGTAGTAAGAACTCCTTATGTTCAATAAAAATTACCCTGAGTGACTTATATTGTTAGTGTTGTTGACTTCATCAGTGAAGATTACATGAGTGGCCACTACATGCAAGATAGTCACCAATGATCACCTCTGTGCATTAGACAGCAGTAATGTAAACAATAATTGCAAATCCATAGGTCTCGCCTATAAGAGCTATTGACTTTGTCTTTGGCTTTTTGCCATGTTGTACAGCAGTGTGGCTGCTGTGCAGCATGTCATCAAGCTGGAAAAAAAGCATGCTAACTAGCGGCCAGTGCTAGCCATGTCATATGGCTTTTCTCTAACTTTTCTAACCTTCAGCCACACAGCTGTACAACATGGCTAAAAGACATTAGCAGCGCCAAAAGCTCTAGATGAGGCCTATTGGCTTTATTTCCAGCACTGTGTCGATATTTTAAATCTCTCCACCTTCATTGTTTGACAAACACATCCTTTAACGTGACACCGATCAGGGCATTTTAAGCTAAGAAACCGACCTGTACATAGTTTGTGCCCATCCCACTGGTACATGTTTCCCCACATATGGACTGTAGAGGGCAGAGGATAAGTGGATTGCTTTCCGGAGAAGGCAGATGGATTTGTGCAGAAGTGTATTTGGGGGCAAAGGGATTTCGGACTGAAAGACTAATGGAAGGACAGACCCTTTTAGGAAATGTTATGCTAAGAGGTAAGAGTTCTGGTCATGGGAAGCATTGGCAGAACAAGACCGACTTGTTGGAGACCCCTGATATTAGCATGAATGCTTGTACATGATATGACAGCACCTACATGCACTCAGTTTGATCACTCACACTGACTGAATGATGGACAACTCACTGTAAGATTTGGTCTCCTGCATTCCACCGAAAGGGATGGACTTCATCTTTTTTCCTGAAGTAGGTATCTTGTTAAAAACATAAAGTGTAGCTTCAATAGATTCTATGGCATGAGGGCTTGCAGAGCGAAGGAGCGGTCACCATGAATTTCAGAAACATCACTAGAGCTATAATTTATATGAGAAGGCAGCCTCCTGCCCTTATAAGATTTTCCTCAGACAACTTCCACTTTAATTATTACTGCAATAAAATGGTCAATTATTTTAAAAGGTAAATTGCATGTACATTTTATGCTATTATAACCCCAAAAATTGTGGGAAATAATGGCTGAACTATGCACCCTTAAGGGAATACCTTCAAACATAATAAAATGTTGGGAATAACTGAATGATTAAGAAAAGTAACAGAAACAAACCAAAATGTTGTATTGTGCCACCGATGACCGGATACAAATTCATAGTAACTGTGGGATTCTGTGCATTTTGTAATGTATTTGCTTTGTTCATTTATTAACAAATAGGAATGTTAGAGAGGCAGTAGCTATGTACAATTAAAACTCATAAATGAATCAAACACCAAAATATTAGTTGAAGAAAGCTTGTTTTTGGCCGTGCAATATAAATAGAAACATTTGTGCAGTAGAATTCATGAAAGTCAGCAGCCAATATCATTCTAATCAGAGAAAACGTGCTTCTGCACCACTAACTCAGGTCTGATGGATCAGTGGACTAATCCTGGATTCTGGGGCATGTTAGCAAGAACCTCGTTAAAATTATCACCATTTTAAGGCGGAGGATGTAGACAAATTTCTCGCCGACCTCCCGCCGCGAACAATTTCGGACGAGGGGCGTGCCCGACTGGACCTCCCGCTGTCGGCGGAAGAGCTGGGAACGGCCCTTGGTGAATTAAATGCGGGCAAGGCCCCTGGGCCCAATGAGTTCCCCAGTGAATTTTTCAAAAAATTTCATCTCCAGTTGGGTATGCACTACGGTAGGGCTCTGGAGGCGGCCAGGGAGAGGGGTCGGCTCCCGGGGGACTGGCGGCATGTGGAGATAGTAGTGTTTTGCAAGCCCGGTAGGCCCCCTGACCAGCCTGAGTCCTGCAGACCAATATCGCTATTAAACACTGAATCGAAAATTTTGGCGAAGGCGCTGGCCAATCGTCTTCTCCCATACATTACCGATATTGTCCACCCTGATCAGGCCGGCTTCATGCCTCATAGAGCAACGCGGCACAATATCAGGCGCGCCCAGGTGGTGGTGGAGGCGGCCCGGGCTGCGGGGATTCCTGCGGCCCTCTTGCTGGCCGACATAGATAAAGCTTTTGATTCAGTGAGCTGGGTCTACCTTCGCTCGCTTTTGTCCCGCCTGAACCTCGGGCCCCGCTTTCTATCGTATCTGCATCTCCTGTATACGGACCTGACTGCGTCCGTGAGGGTGGCTGGTGCGATATCCGACCCCTTCCCCATAAGCCGGGGCACCAGGCAGGGATGCCCTCTGTCGCCCTACTTATTTGCCCTGACCATGGAGCCATTGGCGGCATGAGTGAGAATTGACGTTTAGATGCGCTGTGTCGAGTGGCAGGCGGGACCCTCTGATAGAATCGCATTTTATGCGGACGACGTCCTATTCTTCCTTACGGACCTGAACAAATCGGGGCCGCGGGTCCTGGATATAATGCGTATATTTGGTGAGGTATCGGGCCTCCGTCTGAACCAGCGTAAATCCACGCTGTGGGTGTTGGGAGAGCGCAGTGGCTTAGGGCCCTGGGCGAGGACGCTGCAGGAAGTGACGGGAGGCCTTAAATACTTAGGTGTGTTTTTGACTGACTTGAGAGGCGTCTCCTGGTGGCACAATATTGTGCCAGTGTGGGAACGTGTGCGCTCAGACATGTCCACCTGGTCCCGCATGCCTCTCAATGTGCATGGCCGCTCAGCCATATTCAAGATGGTGGCCCTCCCGCGCCTGTTGTACCAACTACAGAACCACCCATATCCCATTTCACCGCAGTGGTTCAGACAGGTTAACTCAGCACTCAGTCAATTTCTTTGGGCCGGGGGAGTGGCGAGAGTGGCGCTACGCACTTGTTTTCTCTCCACATACTGTGGTGGCCTGGCGATGTCGGATATCTTGTCCTATTACCAGGCCTCTCATCTTTTGATCTTGAATGAGTGGTGGTATGGGGACCAAGGTGACCCGGCCTATGCCCTGGAGAGGTACTTGATGGATCCGGACACGCTACATGCCATACTCTACTCGGCACATAGGAGAAGGGGCCTCCCGGTAGTCACCCAGACAGTATATCGTATATGGCGCGATGCCCTCCGATGTATGGGGTGGTGGAACACACTCACAAGAGAGACTCCTCTCTGGCGAAATGGACTGTTACCGTCATTGGCGTCCCTGCCGGGATTTCGGGGCTGGGACGCGATTGGAATATCGGCCCTGGGACACATTGTCAGGGGCACGACCCTCAAGTCGTTCCAGGAATTACGCGAGGAATATGACATGCCCCAGACCCAGATTTTTAGGTAGTTACAGCTTCGGCACGCCTTTACCCCCACCCTAAGGGGGCTAGACTCCTTACCGGAATTTAGCCCATTGGAGGCCAAGGTATTCATGGGAGAGCAGGAAAGTAAAAAGATATCCACTATCTATCAAACACTGGTGACGCATTGCTCGACTTCCCTGGATGGTCTACGGGATAAGTGGGAGAGGGATGTGGGTCCCTTCGAGGAGGAGGACTGGAGGGAAGCGCTTGAGGCCCCGAGAGGAGCTGCTGTCGCGGTGCGTCTACGATTCATTCAATTCAAGTACCTCCACAGGGCCTACTACACAAGAGCACGATTGTGGAAAGCAGGTCTGATTGGGTCCCGGGATTATTTGGGATGCGGCAGGGAGGTAGGCACCTTTCTCCACACTGTATGGTCGTGTGCTGGGCTGCAAAGGTTTTGGTCTGGAGTGTGGGACTGCCTGTCTGAGGTACTGGGCTGGGAGCTCCCCCGCTCACCACAGTTGGGTCTTCTCCATGTCATGGAACGGGTGGGGGGAATATTTATAAACGACATCTGCTATTGTTGGGCCTTATTGTGGCCAAGAGAGACGTTGCCCGTGCCTGGAAGGACCCTAGGGCTCCTCTGGTGGGGGTGTGGAAAAGGGGATTGGACTTTTACATGGGACTGGAACGCCCAATCTTCGCAGCTAGGGGCTGCCCCCGGAAACATTTTAAAATTTGCAAGCGATGGGCGGATTATCGTGGACAGTGGCTGGAACCGCCAACACCTGATCGGACTGTAGAGGAAGGCTTAGATTAAGCATGGGCGTAAAATCCGCTCCGCTCGCGGATTTTTCGGATTTTCGGCAAATTCGCAATCCGCGAACTCTCGCGAATTTGTCGAAAATCCGTGAATCCGCTCGCGGCGGATTTTTTGCTTGGTTGCGGCGTGCGGCGTGGTGCACGGCGTTCACTTTCCGTCATTAAGCGTTTGCCGAGTTGTTTTTCTCGATCATATTTTGCGAGTGCCGCGCCATTTTGGATCTTGCTGCGTGATCCCGCGGGAGTTTGGCGCCCGCGAATACGTAATCGCGGCTTGCCACCTTGCACAGCACACCTCGCGAGAGTTTGCAATTGCGAACACGTAGTTGCGGCGGAAAGGAACAATCTCGCACTCGCGAAATAGAGATTTTGCAATTCTGCACAAGAAATCCACCAGCAAACAGGATAAACTTTCAGAAAATGATGATAATTAATCAGAATCACTCCTCAGGTTGACATTTGCATGGCCTTTTTTTTTGCAAGGAGTCCATTTTTGTGGGGGGGGGAAGGAAGTGCCCCACAGTCTCCAACTTCCTGTTCCTGTCCAGCAGGCTCCTCCCAGTGCTTTGTCAATCTCCTGGTCACTTTCATTTGGATCTGGAGCTGGAAGGATTACTTTTTGTGGGTGCTGCTGGATATTTGGATTTGAGGCCTTTTTGACTTTCTTTGGATCACTTTTGGATTAGAAATCAACTTTCACAAGTAAGTTTGTTTGGGGCATTACAGTTGCTGCAACTACAATTTTGGAACTTTTTCAGAACATTAAATAAATTATATTGTGGGTAGCCACAGTATCCAGTAGGACCAGGGTTGGTTATGGGTGCATGATACAACTGTTTTGTTGAATTTAAACACCATTGAGGCCATGGATGGGCTGGGATTGTGCTGATTTTTGTTGTTTTTGTCGTTTTTTTTGGGGCTGCTGGTGGGGCCCTTTGCCCAGGGGTGGTGAGTGTTGCATGGGCCTAGTCTTTCTGTGGGGTGTCTTCTTGAATTTAAACATCATTGAGGCCATGGATGGGCTGGGATTGTGCTTATTTTATTGTTTTTTGTCGTTTTTTTGGGGCTGCTGGTGTGGCCTTTTGCCCAGCGGTGGTGGTGCATGGACTGAGTGTGCCTGTGGTGTGGTCTCACTCTCTTTAATGTAAACATCATGGATGGCATTGGATTGTGGTGATTTTTGGCTGTTTTTCTGTTTTTTGGGGGTGTACTGTTGATGTGGACTGGCCATGTGGGTGGTGGTGGTGGCCATCTTGAGTGCTGGCTGGTACAGGCAACATGTGCTTGGGGTGCAAGGGGCCATTTTGAAGAGAGGCAGTGTCTGAGGCCTGCACTTATTTTGCCTACTTTTCATCCATTATGCCCAGGGGTAGTGAGTGTTGCATGGGCCTAGTCTTTCTGTGGGGTGTCTTCGTGAATTTAAACACCATTGAGGCCATGGATGGGCTGGGATTGTGCTGATTTTATTGTTTTTTGTCGTTTTTTTGGGGCTGCTGGTGGGGCCCTTTGCCAAGGGGTGGTGAGTGTTGCATGGGCCTAGTCTTTCTGTGGCCGTGGATGGGCTGGGATTGTGCTGTTTTTTGAGTTTTTTGTCGTTTTATTGGGGCTGATGGTGTGGCCTTTTGCCAAGGGGTAGTGGTGCATGGACTGAGTGTGCCTGTAGTGTGGTCTCACTCTCTTTAATGTAAACATCCTGGATGGCATTGGATTGTGGTGATTTTTGGCTGTTTTTCTGTTTTTTGGGGTGTACTGTTGATGTGGACTGGCTTGGGGTGTAAGGGGCCATTTTGAAGAGAGGCAGTGTCTGAGGCCTGCACTTATTTTGCCTACTTTTCATCCATTATGCCCAGGGGTAGTGAGTGTTGCATACTTGCATGGGCCTAGTCTTTCTGTGGGGTGTCTTCAATGTAAACATCATGGATGGCAAGGGATTGTGCTGATTTTTCTGTGTTTTGTCGATTTTTTGGGGTGTATAACTGAACTGATGTTCCTCTGTCTTCCATTGCTTTTATGTGCACAAGACTCAAGAGAACCACCAGTGCCAGGAAGAAGTCCTGCAGCGGTGTGTGTGTGCAGCATAACGTCACGCGACGCCACGTCTTGACACAGACAACTCTGCAACTCGTGCAACTGCTGCCTGCTGTTCTGACCTGCTCTGAAGAAGATGGCCCCAAAAAAAGTTACCCGTAGCTCCTCTAGCAAGAAAGGTGCCAGTAAGGAGCAGAAGAAGCAAGTTACCAAGGAGACTGGTGTGCCGGCCGCCCCTTTTTTTGGGAGTAAAAAAAAAGTATGTCTGCAGCAGCAGCGGGATCTGCTGGGGACCAAGCTGGGAGCAGCACCCCCGCTCCATTGGGCTCAGTGCCGCCACCACCACCACCACGCCAACTTAAGTCCAAGCTCTTGAGTGCTGCAGAGGCAGCGAGTATAGTTGTTCAATCACCATCGACCAGTGATGTTGGCTCATCGCGAGAAAGCAGCAGCAATGTCCCTCAATCAACACAGGTTGTTGTAGCTCATCTGACGAGTGTTGAACAACCACAGCCGCAACAACTATCACATGTGAAAGTACAAGCCCAAGTACATGTGGAAGGAGAGGCTGTGCAAGGAGATGCGCAAGCAGAGGTGCATGGAGGGTCACAAGTGCCCACAATAGTTGTTCCTCCCGAAGTAGGGGCACATCAGGAAATCGACAATCAAGGCGAGGTATCATTTGAGGAAGACACTCCTCCTGATGATCATTCATTGTCTTCCACGCCCCTAGCAAGGAAGAGATCAAGGGTGGTGTCTACATCTTCTTCAAGCACACCTCCTTCTGATGATACGGATCAAAATTGGGAACCAGCACCACTGCCGTCTGAGAGTGAGGCACACCATGATCTGACAAAGGTAGTTAAGCGTAAAAGGAAGCGCGTCCAAAGTCTCAGACTTATGGAGTGTGATGATGAGGCTCAACAAGAAGTGGCGGATACTGCTGCTGATGAAGACTCTGACAACAACGACCCAGTCATCATAAAGGTCACTGCAGCCCCAGCGGGCATGCAGCAAACAGACATTTTGACCCTAGCCCGAAAAGCTGCTGAGCGTGATGATGATGATGTTGTCGACGAGGAGGCAGTGGAAACACCACCACAATCATTGGAGTTAAGTAGTACACCAACTCGTACCGCTTCCATATTTCTTTCTGGCAAGAAGGGACCTCCATCCACCTCGACCTTAATTAGTGGTGGTGAAAGTGCACAACGTACAAAAGTTGGGCAATCCAGATCCTCCACTTCATCTGGCATTAGCAGCATGACCACCACCACCAGTATCGCCGCCTCCTCCGGCCCCCACAGACACTTCAAGTCCCCAGTTTGGGACTTCTTTACTGTTTGCCCACAAAGGGAAAAGTTCGCCATTTGTACCATTTGTAAGCTTGCAATTAGTCGTGGTAATTTAGGTACCAACTATGGTACCGGAGGCCAGAGAGGTCATCTTAGGAGACAGCACACTGTCCAATGGTTTGCGCACCTAAAGGCGATCAAGGAAGCCCGAATTGGAAGTCAAGAAAACGTTGATGTTTCATCTGATGATGACGAGGAGGAAGAAGACGTGTAAAACACTTCACTTACACCCAGTACCCCTGTCAGCAGCACACCCAATGTGAGGCACACTAAGAGTGTTGGAGCGAGTGAGACACCAACGCGCAAAAGTTCACCAGCAAGCATAATTGGGTCAACGAAGTCATTATCATCCCGTAAATGCTTGGTCCAGGGCAACATTAGAACCATGTTTTCTTCAGACGCGCCATATGAACGCAACCACCCACTGACGCGTCTGTATAACACTAAGCTGGCTAAAATGCTAGCTGTGGACCTTCTCCCTTTTTCTTTTGTAGAAGCGGTAGGTTTTCTAGAATTAGTGGCAACGCTCTGCCCTAAATGGAAGGTTCCTAGCCGGTTCTATTTTGCCAGAGTTGCGGTTCCAGCACTACATGAAGATGTGCTGGAGGCGATTGGGGCAGCTTTGCAGAAGAGTGCTGTTCACACTATACATCTGACAACAGACATGTGGACCAGTGGCGCAGGCGCTGATTACATGTGCATCACTGCACACTGGGTCTCTTTTTCAGGTGTTAAAGCAAAGCTAAACGCAGGTGTTGACCCGGACCAAGTTTTTAAAGCTGCTCGGAAACATGCAACACTAGCTATGTTTGGCTTGGAGAAAAGTCACACAGCACAAAACATTTTGGACGAGTTTAACAAAAAGGTCTTTCACTGGCTGTCCCCAAAAAAACGCCAGATTGGTTATGTTTCCACGGATAATGGCGCCAATGTAGTTAAGGCCATGGCGCTGGGTGCATATTTCAGAGTGACATGTTTGGCGCACTGTATCAACCTGGTAGTTCAAAAATTCTTGAGTGATAAAGACAGTACAGCGTTCGAGGTAATGGCCACCTGCCGCAAAATGTGCAACCATTTCAGCCATTCTTTTAAGGCCCGGAAGCATCTGAGGAGCCTGCTACTTGAACGTCGAATGCCAGTGAAAGCACTCATCCAGGAGGTGGCAACACGTTGGAACTCAACCTTCTACATGCTTGAGCGTCTGTATGAGCAGTATACGGTACTCGATCACTATTTCTTAACAGAGGGTACAGCTCAGAAGGACCTGCGGATGGGTGCGGCGCAATGGGACATAGTTAAAAGCCTGACAGACATGCTTCGTCCTTTTGAGTTCTTCACGCGTGCAGTCAGCCAGGAGGACTGTAATTTGGGAAAAGCTATCCCATTGTTGTGCATGCTGGAGCACGAACTGAAGGCGGTGTCTTTTGAGTTAGAAAAAGATGGGGAAAAAAAAGACCCTTTTATTTTGTCCAAGAAATTATTAGAGCGTCTACGTGGTGATGAACGTCTTAAAAAGATCAACTCAGAACAGCATTTGTGCTACTATTCTGGATCCACGCTACAAAAAGGCGCTGGCAGGCCAAGCATTCTTTCCTTTTGCTGATGAGGATGTTAAAAAGTACAAACGTCGGCTAGTCTGGTCAGCCAAGAGGTTTGAAAAAGAACGGCAGGATATTGAAGGAGAAGGCAGTACATCAGCATCAGCATCAGCAGGCCATCCCCAGTCAAAAAAATCCACTTCTGCACCTGTGGCTGTGGCACAAGTGACCTCTCAGCCGTTAAAGGCACCGGCAACCGGATCATCTGCACCACACACAAGAGTAACAGTGGCTGCTGTAGAGGATTGGCTAACTTTGCTTGGGTATGGTTCTCGAAAAAATGTCACAGGCACAGCAAAAAGTAAGCAAAGTGGAGGAACCGTTGAGGACCTTGAGTCGATGGTACAGGACTATCTGAATGACTCAACAGAGGTCTTTCTTAATGATGAGCCATTGCAGTATTGGCATGGGAAAAAACAATTGTGGCCACAGCTCTCCAACCTGGCTATAAACTATTTGTCTTGCCCACTCGCAAGTGTGTCTTCTGAACGTGTTTTCAGTGCTGCGGGTGGCATTGTAACTCCCAAACGGAGCCGCCTCTCGCCCAAAAATGTGGAGCGGCTGACAATGATCAAGATGAATCAGCACCTCATACCACCAGATTGCAAAGTACGAGAAAGCACGCCGCATGAAGACGAGGAGGACGGCAACGTAGATGAGGGGATTTGTTCTCTGTTCGGTGACACTGACCTCATCCTGCCTGAATTCGCAGAGTATGATGACGAAATCTTCTTCTTATTCCCTGACACCGAGCCCTGAAAATGAGACAATGAATCAATAACTTTCTTTTTCGTCCCTATTCACTTTTATTCCTGTGTGTCTGTCTTTCTTTGTTTTGCACAGATAATTTAATTCAAACTTTAATCACCTAATCCCAAAAACAAGCCCATCAGCAGAACTGTCTTCACTTGTTTGCTTATTGATTTGAAGGTGCCGCAGTCTACATTCCTCAGGTTCACAAGTTCTGAAGAACATGCTCCTCTATCCTCCTCCTCCAGACTCCGATTTCCCTCAAAGCAGAGGGCTGGATTACGCCCAATGAAGAAAGACTCAGCACTTGTGGGGGTGTTCTACTTCTTTGCGGGTGAGTTGACGGCTCTGGGCCCATTGCTGTGAAGCTCTAATAACGGATAAACGTGTTTTGGACCAAATATGAGGCAGAAATTTCTTGCAGTTTTTGCTGACTTGCTTGCCTTTGAGGTGCTCTTTGGCGGGGTTCCGGGTGTTTGTGGGTGAGATTTGGGGTCTGGGAGCACTGCTGCAACAGTCTAATGTTGATTGCATTTGCTTTTCAGGAAATGCATGGTGGAAAACAGGAGTTATGATGATGACCTAGCTGCACAGCGCGTTTGGACCGAAGGCCGAGAGATATTGTAAGTATGAGATTTTGCTTTTTTGCTGTTTGGGGGTGTTGTCGCGTGCTTTTTTGCGGGTGGGTTGGCGGGTCTTGGGGCATTCCTGGGAAGGTCTAATACCGGATAGAAGTGTTTTGGACAAAATCCATAAGGAAAAGCCTTTTTTTTGCTATTTCTTCTGACATCTTGCTCAATGTAGCGTTTTGGGGGGCTTCCTGGTGTTTCTGGGTGGGTTGCGGGGTCTCTGTCGAAGCACTGCTGCGACAGTCTAATCTTGATTGCATTTGCTTTTCAGGAAATCCGTGGTGGAAAACAGGAGTTATGATGATGACCTAGCTGCACAGCGCGTTTGGACCGAAGGCCGAGAGATATTGTAAGTATGAGATTTTGCTTTTTTGCTGTTTGGGGGTGTTGTCGCGTGCTTTTTTGCGGGTGGGTTGGCGGGTCTTGGGGCATTCCTGGGAAGGTCTAATACCGGATAGAAGTGTTTTGGACAAAATCCATAAGGCAAAACCTTTTGGCACTTTTTGTAACTTAGGGTTCGTTGGGGTTAGCCCTAGCAGCAGGATTGCATGTGTTTCGGGGTGTTCTATTGCAACTCAGTTCTGGGGTTTTAGAGCACTCTTGGAGCGATGCTGGCTATGGATACTTTTGCTTGCTTGCAAGTGGTTTGAATACAATCCACGGTGGGTAAGGTTGTATTTGGGCCTACTTTTAAAGTATGTTTTGTCACCATTTTTCTGCTAGGCCTCGTTTTTTGAGATCTGATTGGGGTCTTCTACATTTGCGACTGGCTTTAGTAAGGGTCTTGGTGGGAGCATTGCTGGGAAGGTCAAATTTTGTTCTAAAACACAGTTTACAGTACACCTAGCTTGAGGGGAAAGATCCGCTATAATATTTTGGCCATACTTATTTATCCTTAAAAAGGTGACTCAGACAGAGTACGCAATTTCAAAAATATTGTACTGTCTATTAGGGAAATCAAAGTGTGACTTTTTGCACCACACAGCGTGCATACCTTATATTTATTTATCAGTGGTATTGTAATAGCACTTCCTGTTTTCCGTTCAATAATTACAGGCCGGGTTTCAGTCGACATCCGCCAGGCAGGCAGTGGACAGGGTGTCTTCTGTCAGTGGTCACCAACATTGATGGACGAAGCGTCAGCTGGAATGGAGGAGTGCCGCTAATAAGAGGAATTGTTTTCTGCATGCAACTTACTTACCAAATTCAACAGGACAACTCCAACAACATACAGAATACAGATACAGTATCCATTGTTTTCTTCTATGAGTGTGCCTGCATGTGGTTAGCTTTAGTTTGTACCCAAAGATTTCTTTATCTTCAATCATTGTTTGTCCATGCTATGCTTTTTTTTCCTTCTCTCAACAAAACCTACCCAAAAAGAAACCCCCATTCCCATCCATTTTCCAAACCCTAACCCTCTTCCCCCGGGCTGTGTGGTTTTGCTTGATGTCTGACTAAATGACATCAATAATTCCACACACTTGCTGGGGAGGATAAGATCATAGCCACAGGCTGGTGAAGGAATACGAGGATATCTTCTAGACTTACTCAGCTTCAGTACTATTTCTTGTAGTAGTAGGAGCCAATGTCAAATAAATTCAATGCAAGTACTAATTATACTTGCAATACTTTACCATTTGTTAGGCTACATTGTGGCACTGTTCTAGTTTACTGTCACCTGCTATATTCTCGATCGTACCGTAACCGTTGTAATGCTACAGTAAGGACAAACCAGGTTTCGTTTTCTTTTTTTCCATAGGCATGCAACTGCCACTGTGTCACACCACTAGTACCACCGCAATGAGGAAATTTCATCCGCCCAGGATTGCCAACCTTAATCCCCATTTCACGTGGAGCCAGCCCTGGGCCTAGCCCTAATTTCTAACACAAATTACAGGTAAGATAAGCGTTTGGTGGGAGGTAGTATAATGGAGTATTAGGACTAGACGAGAGATTGACGGTAGTACTACTAAAGTCCTATGACTCTTCAGGAAAACAAACTTACTGTTACACCCCCACCCACCAGACTGAAAAGCAGTAAAAAACAGGTATGGTCAGATAAAGTTCAAAAAAGTATATTTATGTAGCCCTAACAAAATAATCTCCCTCAAGACCCTCCCTAACCCCAACGATTGTCTTTGAAAAGTCCCAAAAAGAACCCAACTCCCAAATCCCACCCCCCAAAAGTCTCTAAAAAAAGGGCAAGGGACACTCCACTACTGGAGGGTGCTGGTGAATTTTGCGGCCAGGGCATCATACTCCTTGCGGAGGGTGGCAAGGTCGTAGCGGAGGCCCTCCACCAAGTTCTTGTACCTAAGGACCTCCTGCTCCAGGTAGGACATTCTGACTCCTAGGCGGCGCTGGCGTGCCTTGCAGCTCCTGTGGGGGGCAGCTGGTTTCTTTGCTGCTTGGCGGTGGCGGTTGGCTTTGTTAGCCCGGCTCCGTACCGCTGGAGCACTGCGCTGGCTGGCAGCCCATGGGGTCACAGAGGAGGATGCAGCTGTCCCAGTCGAGGATGTTGTGGTTGCACCGGTCGACTGCGTGTCCTCCTCCTCCTCCAGGGCCACCAGCCGCCGATATTCGGCGACAGTGGCATCCAGCCTCCGGTGCCGGGCCATTCGAGCCTGCTCCCTCCGTGATGTCGATTTGGAAGGAGCAACTATATGAAGAAAGAAAGACATAGTCTGTAACCAATGCTCCTTCACATTAATAACACAACGTGATTGAGCCGAAAGTTGTGTCACAGTACAAGTAGCAAATTGAAAGCACAGTACATAACTATTGAGGACAGTATCTATCTAACCTCCCACTTCTGCATCCTTGCTCTAACATTAGTGGTAGTTTAATGAACAAGTTCTACGACCACTATGGACTTCCATTACAGTCGACTATGACAGTACACCAGTCTTATTCACCTTCTTCTCTCTTGTTTAGGAAAATTGATACGTTATCTTATGCAAGCCGGCAGAATGCCAGCACAGTGAACTTGCACCCGAGAAAAACAGACGCACACCATGATGAGTGAGACAGACTTGCGTTACTGTACCGGTCCAGTACATGCAGGTGGTGAAGCTATTACTTTTCTATTACGGGTGGCACTGAGAATACTCTGTTACAAGGGCTACTGCTTAATTAATTTACCTTTCACCCTACAGTGCAAATGAGTACTAGAAAAGGAAAATGAAGAAGCTAAATAATTAGATTATCTATCACTTCACATGGGATGTATTTGATGACATATGGGATGACTTTAGGTGCTTTGCTTATTATTGAGTGAACAGTGATACACCCACACATGAATGACGTACTACTACTAAACTAAAGTTATTAAGAGAGGTACGGAGTGTCCACCGTAATAACCGGATATATGCTGTGCTTGCAGTTGCAATACAAACTACTGCTACTATTCATGGTAGTATTGGACAAATTTACAATTTCTTTTCCTTGCCTTCCCTACACTGGACACATACAGTTTCTGTTTCACCCACCCAGGCTGTTGTCCTTCCACCCATCCTTGCTTCATCATTGACCCAGCCATGCACCATACCATATTCTTTCCTTCCCAGCCACCTCGGGGGCCAAGCAAACACATATCATTGTTCTTTGCCAGCCATCATAACATTTCTCGTCCTTCCACACTTACTTACACCCTTGTTTCGCTTTTCGTTCATCCCATCCATCAAGTTCATCTAAGATCTTATTGGGATTCTTCTCACCAAAAACTTCACAGCTAAGTCGAAGTACATTTCGAGGAGGCTACTACCTGGTTGATTTGTAATACACCCGTGCAGAAAGCACACTATGCAGTCTTCAATCTCAATAAGTAAGGAATATATAGCTTACCTCTTCCCGCCACCACCGTGCGAACCCTCACAGGAACGTCCGCCGGCACTTCCACCGCATCCTCCCCAGAGTCCTCGTCCAACACCACCACCTCCGCGCTGGCCCACCACCAGATGTTACACCTACAAAGTACATTTAAGAATGTTAGAAATACACCACTCACTACTATATAATATTTGGTCTAGGAGGAATCAAGAAATTTTAAAAAAACAAAATACAATGTAATAATTTGTAACTGTATACTCTACAGTAAAAATGTCCCTTTTTCCAGGGAAGGCTGTTGTCTTGCTGCACTTTTTGGCACAACTGATGAATGCTTGCTTTTTATTTTTAACACACAACACTTTTTCTCCTAACAGAAGCTTGACTTCTAAGAACACGATCAGGGTCAAGCTCAAGTTCAAACCAGGTGAGAGCTCAGCTCGACCACAAGAAATGTGTCCAGTTAATCGTTAGCACTAAGCACTTTTCCATTTTCAGTTAAACGTTTACTTTTATGACAAAGTTGATTTTAATAAATGTGTTTAGTTTTAATAAAGCTTTTAAACTTAAATAGACTCTGTGGTTTTTGGTCCTCCAGACTAGAGTGGATGAGCTAAAGGTTTTGGAATTTTTGCAAGCATGAGTGCCTCTGACACTTCTTGACTGTGACTCCGTACTCTTGTCCTGCGTAGGATAATGTAATGATCATTGGGGATCAATCATCGGTGACTTAGGGAGCTAAATGACTCTGCCACACTATCTAGTCAGTAAGGAGATTGGGGGTTCTTCAAAGTCTGATATCACTGAGGTATGTGGAAAGAAAGTCTACCTGCGCCTATTATAATTGATAAACAATGCACTATTTAGTGTTCATAGTTCGGTTTGTGCAGATTTGTCCCTGCAACAGTAGTAGAATGGATTGTCCTCCTATCCAAACCAAAAGTAAAGTAGTATCTTATTCTTTCTTGGTGGTCATTCACCTTTTTATTGTTGGCAATGGTCAAAGCATAAACATTTAGAAGACTTGAAAAGACATTATGGACAATCCCAGAGGACTGCACTCAGTGCATAGAGCTATTGCTGACTAGAATGGGAGTCCAATGGAATTGACAAATGTGCAATCTTAGTTAGCTACACAGACAGACTAATAAGAATAATCTAGTAATACCACAGGGAGTCATAGTCGAGGCAGGATAAGAATTTCGATCCAGTCTACAAGAAGATCAAAGACGATTTAGAAAAAATCGAATGAGGAACGCTAGGAAAAAATAGGTACTCTTTATTAAAATTAAAACTTACTGGGGCCAGCAAAGGAGACCTCGCCTGCCTGATCCTGGCCTGCATCCTCCTGAACAGCACCCTCCTCCTCCTCCTCCTGTGTTCTCTTGCCCTTGGGGGGAGCTGATGTACAACATGAAAGAAAGAAAGACCAGAAAACATGGATGAGATTTGTCAACCAAATCAAACATTTCAAAAGAACAATAACAAAATATTTTGGAGAAATAGCAAATAGATAGACAACTATTCCACGGGATATATTGACCTATCTCATGTGGTATACTACGTTATTCGTATTGCCTGATTTGCGGACCGTTGACTTTGAAAGTTCCTATGTAACTCAATAAACAGACTACTAAAAAGGTTTGCCTAGGCCTGGCAGGCAGCAGTCCGCAGCACGCGAAGTGACAGACAAAGTCCATCCTGCTTGCAGATCAGTGAATACTCAAACTATCAATCCACCGACCACCACCACTATTTCTTCTTATTGCCATGTGTCTAAAGGAAGGACTGGACTTCAGTCTGTTGGGGCTGATTTAGAAGTTCCTTGCGGCTCATTTTCCTCCATTGTTGCGTGACTTTTGTGACGCAGCGGCAGAACAAAAGAGTCGCCATGGTGCGGCGTATATATAAAAAAAAAACGCATATGGGAGATGCATCACGTTGTAAAGCCCTGCGCCATCAGGGGGCGTTCCGGCGCAAGGGAGGGCGTTCCTGCGCAGGAACGAATCCTAAAAGTGGCTGAGGGAAATCTACAAGATGTCAATCAGTCACTTTTAGGACAATGATGCGTGACTCAAACCCTGCGCCTGCTTGAAGCCGACGTACGGCTTGATGCAGCATTGGGGAGATAGGGCACCCCAGAGCATTGCTGGAGCTGCGCCATCGTTGGCATGCAACTCCAGCAATGCGCCGCCTTTACGGCACAGATGCGTAAGGCTTCTGTGACGTTTTGGGCCAATGGGTGGTGGTGGCATGGCGCACAATTACTGCCACATCCTTGCTACTCTGCAGGGATGCGCCGGTAATTGAAAATATGACCCTTAGTGTCTAGCATTACGCAGTTCTTATCTTTACACTACACTCATACATAATTTCTCAGGCCAATAAAATGAACACAAAATACAAAACAAATAAGCATAGTAGCAAGCAAGGCTACTGAGAAGGAGAGCAGTGCACCTGAAATGCATAGAAGATTTTGAAATATAATTTACCTACAATGTAATCGGCAGCATTATTGCTCTTGGTAAAGAACAAAGATTTGCAAATAACAGAGCCGGATAAAACAGAGTAGTGATGAATAGCTACTACTACTCACCAAGCCCGGGGACCTCTACGCCGAGCGCGTCCAGCAAGTCCCGTTCCCGGTCCATGACATCCGTCCAGCGGTGGGTGGCCTGGTTATAGGTGCGCCGGACCCCAGAGAGCTTAAACATGGCCCGGCACACCTTCTCCCACCGCTTCCGGTGCTCCCGGATGCCATAGCCGGTTGCGATCTTGCCGCTTACCAGGATGGTCTTGGGGAGGCGGCGCTGGACGTAGAAGATTAGTGCGCCCACCTCCTCCGCGCTAAAGATCTCCCGTGGCATCACTTGCTCCCCCCTCAAACGCCCCCACGGGAGCCGGGCACGGGGTGCGGGACCCTTCCCCTTCTCAGGGTGCTTCCCGGCTCCCTTTACCATGGTCTGGGCAGAAATAAAGTTAAATGATAAAGAAGAAATAGAATAGGGAAGAAGAAAAGAAAAGAGTTTAAAAAAGTAGTTTAAAATTAACTAAAAGTAGCAGAAAACACAAAAATATAGAGCTAGAAAAATAGAGGGATAGATAATAAGTAAAATAGATCAAATAAACTTCAAACAAGCAAAGGATGGCAGAGATTCAGAAAGCAAGCCCAGAACCATAGCAATGAATGAGAAACAAGATGGCCGCGCCCATTCACGACCGCGTGGGTAAGTTCGCGCGAGATTTTCCTCGCGATCACGCGCGAAATTGCACTAGCGAGCAGCACACTTTGCGAGATTACACATAGCGGCCGGAAACGGAATTACGTCACGCAAACAAGATGGCCGCCCCCGTGTACGACCGCGTGGGTAAGTTCGCAAACGTATCACTACAAGCACCTTGCGAACATGCAAAAAATCACGCGAACATACACGGCGCCCAAAAAAATTAGTGTATTCGCATGCATTCGCGGCTTCCGAAATCGATCTCACACGGATTCGCGCCCCGCAAATCGCGCGAAATTGCAGAAAAACGATTTTTGCTAAACTGAAAGCAATCACCATGTGCAAAAGTTCAAACTTAACATTAGTAACCATTCACTCTAGTGCTTCCTGAGGGGCCCCTCCAGAGTTCAGTTGCCTATTTGCAACTATTCTATGACCCTGCTATGACCCAAACAGCAGACCATAAAGGTCCTGTGAAAAAAAATTGCACTGCAACAGAAAGCAAATTACAGATAAGGAAGGAAGCAGGTGCCAGCCAGACTGAAAGTTTCAAAATCACTGACACATTAATCAACCCCAAATTAATTCATGGCAGTTGAAGCAGGGCAGGTGTGCTTGCTTTCACTGCAACAGAAAGCAAATTACAGATAAGGAAGGAAGCAGGTGCCAGCCAGACTGGAAGTTTCAAAATCACTGACACATTAATCAACCCCAAATTAATTCATGGCAGTTGAAGCAGGGCAGGTGTGCTTGCTTTTTTTCACCCCCATAATCTACAGGGATAAACAAACCTAATGGGTGGCAGTGAGGATGTACCAGAGGGTGGCATGGGTGTACCAGAGGGTGACAGTGGTGAAACAGAGGGTGCTGTGAACCTGTGATGATAAACCAGATGTAGAAACAACATAGTCGCGGCCTTTGCGAGCCGAAAGGTAAGTTCGCAATTGCGAAATGGTCCACAAATCCTCGCGAACGCGCGGCAACACAAAAAACGTAAAAATCCGCAAATCCGCGAGAGTTCGCGTATTTTTGCGGATTGCGAATCCGTAAATTCGCAAATTTGCGTACGCGAGATCCGCTAGATCCGACCATGCTTAGCTTAGATGCTGGGCCCGGGCCATAAGATATACACACTGTATGCTTCTTATTATCTATGTACTTGGAATTTGTTTCGACGCTGGGCAAGGGGTGGGGGGGTTTTTGTGGAGGGGGGCGTTAGTTGCATTTCTTCTTATTGAACTGTTGATTGAATTGCTTTATTGTGACTGCTACTCTAATGCTCACAGCTCCTCCGATTTCCGGGGCGCTGTGCTTGTTATGCAATTTGTCAACGGCAAAATAAAATTTTGTTCTGAAAAAAAAATTATCACCATTTTAGCTGCAGGAAACTGCCTCTAAAACGGCGATAATGGGCTTGCTAATATGCGTTTTAGAATTCCAATAGAAGCCCAGGTTAGATGTCCTGAACATCTAACTCGGGCTTCTATTAGAATTCTATAACGCATATTAGCAAGCCCATTATCGCCATTTGAGCAGCAGTTTCCTACCGCTAAAACGGCAATAATTTTAACTGGGTTCTTGCTAATATGCCCCAAGGGTTTTACCTCATGATCACCCTTCTTAGGGCTCCACAGTCTATAATCATTTCAGGTTCAATAATTTGGGTACCATTGAGGTGGTTAACAATTGACATTTGTTACTCAGTGCCCCAAGGGGTGAACATGTTGTAGTAACACCAGCAGGAAAAAAACACTTGTGATGAGTGCTAAAGAAATATAGGGGCATATTAACAAGGAACAGGGAAAATTAAGGCTAAGGGCGCTTAGCGTGAATTAACACACGCTATCGCTGGATAATATTGCCTGGTTATCGAGTTATTAACAACACTAACTGCCTAGGCGATAAAAAAATCCAGCGATAGCAGCATTTTGGGAGGTTATCGCTGGTAATGCAGCAATAAAACTACAAGGATAGGGATATCCTTGATGATAGCCCATGGTGGACTTAGCCGTGTAATCCACCTCCCATTGGATTACATGGCTTAGTCAGAAAATTAGCGAACATATAAAAGCAGCGATAAAGTTGGTTAGAGCTGCTTTTTTGTCTCTAACAGGGTTAGCATGAAGCTTGATAATAGGAGAAATGTCGCTTAGCGATATTTCTCCTATTATTTTGCACTGGAACGTCCACTTTGCATCTCATTAGAGATGCAAAAGGAAGCGTAGTGAAAAAGGGTGCTAACATGCGATTTTGCATGTTAGCACTCTGTTGTTGATAGGGCGATATTTTTATCTCTGCTTATTTGGCTTTTAAAGCCAAAAAAGCGGAGATACAGCCCTTGTTAATATGCCCCGTAGTTTATCTGTAGACAGAGCTGCCGAGAAGCAGAGCAAACCAGCTGTCGATCCTCAGCCAACTGACAAGGATTTCTTCAGCAAAGAACATTAGAGAATTCTACATTCTGACAGTAGTCCCGGTCCCAGCTGAAGGCTACACTGGAACCAGATACAAGAACTGTCAGAATGCTACACATGTGCTTAACAAAGAAACATTACATTATGCTAGATAATCAGGAAACCATGTTCTGTTAATAAAAGAGTAGATTGAAATCAGGTTTTGTGACCATCTTGTGGTGCAGCTTCATTGACATTTGAACAACTGTCCTTTAATTGATAGTGGTTGCTTGCACAGATTGGGTGTAAAATAATACTCACAAAGCACCATGATTTCTTCTATATCCTTTCAAACTATCATGATGTGTTTGCTGTTTTTGCCTTACATTTTTCTGTTGTGCACTAGGCCTTATGTGCTCAAACAGTTCTTAATACAAAATCAAGCAGCAGGCCGTCTTCTGATCTCTAGGAAATGCAACCAGTTGTCAACCAGAGATGAAGAATGACTATGTCTGAATAAAACTTTTTATTTACATCAACCAGCAAACTATGTTAAATTTCATGTCTCTGAAGTGTTTTTCGTTTAGATTGACTGGTTGAGTGAGTAATTGGAGAGAGCAAAAACATTTATTTGTAAAACATATGCCAGTCAGTTGTTAGGAAATTAATTATCTAAAACATGAGGGGTGAGAAAAATGATGAATGATTTCACGTGCCATTTGAACAGTAACCTCTTTTGTGTGAATTGTTTGCTGCTGTTGGACTAGAGGAAGGCAAAGAATAGAAATGTCTGACTTAAAGTGGGTTACTAGAAGCAAATGTTTGCTCTATGTTCCTACAGATGTGCGCATGATGCCTGAGACCACTGAGGATTTTTTGATAGAAGAGAAAAAGGCGGACATATGAGAGAATACAGCTAAAAAAGAAGTTTGTCAAAGCATGATTCAAACTAAACAGAAAATTATGAATGGACAGTTTAGGTCTTACAATATCTCATATTTAATTGCAGCTGAAGCAACAGAGAACAACCATCATCTGCAGGAACAGAGAGCCTATGCATCTAGTAACCCACTTTATGTCAGAAACCAAAATTTAAAGGGATGTCATAGTTAGGGGAAAGTTTTTTAGTTATTGGGGAGGGGTGTGCATCCCCCTTCCTCAGACCCCTTTAAGGAGCAGGGGACCCCATCCTGGGGCAAGTTAATTTAATAAGGTGAGGTGTAGTGCACCCCACCGAGCTCCGTGACCTAAAGTGACTAATTTGTGCCCTCCCATGTACAGTGTTGTCATCAATTGTCATTTCAGATGTTGCAGTCATGCTAGTAATAATGTTGTAGAACGTCATGAGTGATGTAATATGCAAGGTCATAATCAGTGCATGGCGGCATGACAGTTTCACCTAACAAGAACGTCCCTTAAACCTTTTTTCAATGAATTCCTAAGTTTTTTTAGTGGCAAGTAAGATATTATTACCATACCTACCTATACCGTCACTATAACCTTTGGTTTTTCAGTGATTTTCTAGTGAGTTTATTACAATATGTAACGGGAACCCCACACCATGCATGACTGAAGTGCCCAAGCCTGCGTCCAACCCCTCATGGGCCAGCTATACCATAACTTGTATGACTTTTGCCCGTGTCCGATGTAGAGTTAACTGTGGCCAGGCCCTGCACCTTCTCCTCGCTACACATGAGGGGGTTGGGTGCAAAGCCTAGAACCTAAAACCACGCCGGTGAGTATGGCTCAATATAAGGCATGCCATTTTAAGTAATGCAAGAAAACATCAACACTGTCTTTGAGACTTTTAAATACATATTTCAATCTACATAGTGCAACCATAAAAATGACCAAAAGGGGGCTCTGAACTCCAGATAAAGAGCTGAGAGCTCCAGCTTGGAGTGCTTTAAAAAATATGGTAAACTCTACTGGAGTTATGGATTTATTGGATCCGATCCACAAATGGCCTCCACTCTCAAGGCAGGTTCCATGCAGTTGTGGCGGGGGGCACACACTCATGGTAGGAGGCCTGTGTTGCAGTTAACCATTGCAGAGGTTCTACAATGAGTGTGGGGGAGTGCCACAATTGAGCGCCCATGCCACGTCTGCGTGGCATTTGCAATGACTGTGGGGCCTCCGCAAGTGCCTCCTGAGCATTTGTATGGGTATTGTACAATGCTACGTGGTTTGATGGAACTTGCACAATATATTCAGTAAGGTTATTGAATGTGTAAAGAGTTGGTGACCACCCTTCGGGTTCCGAACAAACAATTGTTGGATTTTGCATTATCATGATGAGTTATCAATATGGATTGTGCCACACAGCAAATGTGTTTCCTAGGAATGAATGTATGAATCTGATGACAATTTTCAACATGACTATCACCTTTTTTAATCAATTAGGTATTTGTCAACAGTTTATTCACAACAGTTTAACTTGTTCCTAGATTGTAGTGTGCCACTTGATTCACTTTCTTCATTACTATTTTTGTCAATTGCTCAGTAGTTTCATTAAATTTTATTTGACTTTATTTTATGATATTCTGAACAAGAAAGAATACACTCCATTGTTTACTCTACATGGTAATAAGGATTAGCACCTTATTAGAGGGCAACCAAAGTTCCTTGATAGTGTGTACTGTTCTGGTCTTTCTTCATGTTGTTAACACTGTGATGAACCTCTATGGGTGTGGTGGTGGTTTGCATTTCACCTGTGATCAAAGTGGTCTCACTAAAACGTGTCTGATGTAGCTGATGCCATTTGCATAAGATGCAAATTAACAAGCTGTTACAGTGATTCTTTGGAGTGCGCACCTTTTTCTAATTCGTAAAGGGGGTTCTGATGTTTATGGTGTCTTACACCCAGAGTGTATCACTGCAGTGAGAGCTACTGGGCTTGTGAGGGCCTCATGACAAGATATATATATATATATATATATATATATATATATGAGGGGCGGGCGTAACTGGCGTAATTCTTTATAGCGGAATTACTCATAATTATCTCAAAATTGTTTGCAAATATGCATAATTACGTGAGAAGCATAAACAAGCACCCTTGCCTCCAAAATGTGCCTGAGGATGGTACAGAACACAAACAGCAGTAGCCAGTCGCCACTCTCAATCATTTAAATATTTGTTACTGTGTTCCTGCAGTCGGATATTTCTCACAAATTACTCAAGCCGGGTGCAATCTTGTAATTTTGGTAATTTTGTATCACAAGAGTAATATGAAATAACTGAATTTGCTGCAAGTATTTTGGCATCATTATAATAAATGAATAAATACACACACACACACACACACACACACATATATATATATATATATATATTCACTGAAAAAACCATAGGTTTCACACCAGTTATAGTTAGCTGGAAATTTTACTCGCATAAAACCATTGAAATTCCCACGTTATAGTTAGTTGGACTCACTGTAACTTGCGCACCTGCAATGCACTGCTGATGACGTCACATATTACATCACTCATGACATGGTCAGTGACATCACTCATGACATCACTGATGACACCATCCTTGTGACAGAGTGACAGACCTCCTTTCACTATAATGTAACCCTTGAAACACATATTCAAAAATAAAAAATAAAATTTACAAAAAAATGGAGATACCCATACCAGTTGCAACAACCAATTCATTTTCGGTTCGAGACCTGGCTACTCACTGTAGAAGCACAGCAGCACTACATGGACCAACAGGCCACAGGGGTGGCCACGCCCCTCCGGGCGGGGTTTTACTACTTAATGAGTGCGCAAAAACAGCCGGTCTCACACAGAAATTCCCCAGCACCCCATGAAGAAGTGCTCTCCACAGCACGAAACGCGTCGGGAGGGAGAAGTAATTTGCCGCGACGGCTGTTCATTGCCTTTGCCTGTGCTGAATAAATGGTGAACAGAATCTTGAACTCCCCTGTGTGGCGTCATCTCTTCTGCAGGCAAACTTTCGTCTGGATTTTTGTGCGGCCTGCCTGAGCCGCGAGAATGACCCCGCTGCGCTGTGCGCAGATCAGCTGAGATGCCACAAGGTATTTCAGCGCTTGAGCAGAGGAGTGTGATTCAGCACAACAAAGCAGCAGGACAACATTCAGCCCTTCGTGTGCACACCCACTTGGGATTCGTTTGACTATTTTCGGTTCCAGACCTGGCTACTCACTGTAGAAGCACAGCAGCACTACATGGACCAACAGGCCACAGGGGTGGCCACGCCCCTCCGGGCAGGGTTTTACTACTTATTGAGTGCGCGAAAACAGCCGGTCTCACACAGAAATTCCCCAGCACCCCATGAAGAAGTGCTCTCCACAGCACGAAACGCGTCGGGAGGGAGAAGTAATTTGCCGCGACGGCTGTTCATTGCCTTTGCCTGTGCTGAATAAATGGTGAACAGAATCTTGAACTCCCCTGTATGGCGTCATCTCTTTGGCAGGCAAACTTTCATCTGGATATATATATATATATATATATATGCAAAAAAGAAGAGAACTCTGGGAAGTTCTCAGGTTTAGGTGGAAAGCAGCTCATGTATAGAGGACCCTCAACACCAGCGACACTCTAGATCTGCTCAGCTCAAATGTCTGCTTTTCTATCAAAGGGGCATATGAGCAAGACAATTATCGCCGCTTCAGCCGCCGTTTTCCGCCGGAAAGTGGCGATAATAGTATCGCCCTGTTAGCAAGGTCACTATAGCATGAATCCTTGCCTTAGCGCCCTTTCCCTTAACGTCCTGCTTTGCATCTCTAATGAGATGCAAAGTGGGCGTTCTGCCCCAGAATAAAAGGAGGAATGTCGCTAAGTTGTTCTTTAGAACACTCTGGGACATTCTGTCAATGGGCTATAGTTGGGCTACATCTGGCTGATATTAGGGCTACATTTGGGCTCTTTTGTCTCTGGTGGCCATCTTGGGAGACTGCATATCAGAATTTTTTAATGAAATATAAGAGGATTTGAGAAGTCACTCAAAATGTGCCCTAATTTTTTCTTTCTTCAGCACTACTCATAATTTCTATGGCAAAATGAACTCCCTCATTTTGTTCCTTTGCCAATTAAATGTTTTAAGTGTTAACACTTTATTCCAATCAAGATGACTTCAGGTGTGCCATACTTTTGTCATAAGTAAGACTGTTAGCGCTGTAGTTGTTCTTTAGAACACTCTGGGACATTCTGTCATTGGGCTATAGTTGGGCTACATCTGGCTGATATTTGGGCTACATTTGTTTTTTTTTGTCTCTGGTGGCCATCTTTGGGCTACATTGGGCTACATTTGGGCTCTAACATATATATAGCCAAATGTAGCCCAATATATATTTTTTCAAAGTTAATTTTCGTAAAAACCACTGGAGCATATATCTTGAGACATAGCAAAGGCACATCGGGGTACCAGTCCCTACAATTTTGCCAAGTTTGGTGGAAATCCATTCAGCCGTTCGGGCTAAAAGTGAGTCCAACAGCCCTATGGAAATTAACATGGGGAAAACACGTTTTGGGACCCCCTTTTATCTCGGCCCCCGCTTGACGGATCCCCCTGAAACTTTCAGGGAAGGAGCGGAGCGCAGCGAGGCAAAGTTAGGGAGAATTGCAGGCAGATCCCTCATTCGGCGCCAAAGTTATTCCCAATAGAATGTTGCGGATTTCCTATGGAAAACAATCCTAACTATAACTACCTACTGGCGACCGCCAGTAGGTAATATATATATATATATATTTGTAGTCCGTAGGTGAAAAGCACATCGATAGTCTTGGGTCCATAATGCTTTCATTGAATACCTTGAGTAGGCTGCTGTTCGAGCTTAGGCGCGCTGCAAATAAAGTGACGAGTCCTGCGCTTCTTACAGCCAAAAGGTTTGGTTGCTACAAGACTATCGATGTGCTTTTCACCTACGGACTACAAATCCCATAACACCAATTGAAGAGGACATATGCTGTCCATGGGTTTGCCTGATAGAAAATGTCCACAAACAGTATGACACACATCGTAAGTCGACAGGAAGCAGCCCCTGATGACGGGGGTGGAGTCCCCCAGAAACGCGTCGGGCACATTACTCCATGCATCGTGCAGAAGCGCACTGCGACATTCTAGCCCGGATGGGAGAGCCCTGCAGTGTTGCCTCTCATGTCACAGGCATCTTGTATTAACATTTTCCACGCGGCGCCTGGCCGCGGAGAGAGCACCATCGCCTGTTGCTCTGTAATGGTGAGCAGCGGGATGAAGCTTGTAGCAACCAAACCTTTTGGCTGTAAGAAGCGCAGGACTCGTCACTTTATTTGCAGCGCGCCTAAGCTCGAACAGCAGCCTACTCAAGGTATTCAATGAAAGCATTATGGACCCAAGACTATCGATGTGCTTTTCACCTACGGACTACAAATCCCATAACACCAATTGAAGAGGACATATGCTGTCCATGGGTTTGCCTGATAGAAAATGTCCACAAACAGTATGACACACATCGTAAGTCGACAGGAAGCAGCCCCTGATGACGGGGGTGGAGTCCCCCAGAAACGCGTCGGGCACATTACTCCATGCATCGTGCAGAAGCGCACTGCGACATTCTAGCCCGGATGGGAGAGCCCTGCAGTGTTGCCTCTCATGTCACAGGCATCTTGTATTAACATATATATATATATGTATATACACACACTTCAGCTATAACATAGTTTTTAAATATAGCAAGCTAAAGAGAAAGGGGCTATCCTGAAAAATACTTTCTCAGCTTTCTCTTGAATTCTCATTACATCTGAAAATGTTCACCTGAAATAAACTCATCAGTCATTGAGGTGAGCCACACTTTCCTAACATTGCAGAAGATTAATGGGCAAAGCAGGGCTGTATTTGCCTTGGTAGCAGGGGATGCATAGCACATTTTATTGTGAGTTATTACAGTGAATGCCCAACAAAGTCTTAGCAGCAAAGAGATTAACACACTAGCATATTTCTAACAGTACAGGTAAAAATAATGCTGTCAAGGTTTTCTTTTTTTTAATTCGGTCTTCCATTCCTACCTTGACTTCTCACGGAAAGTAACATTTAATGTGGGAGCTCTTATATGGATCATTCATGAAGTGGACCATTATAAGATGTGTTTTATAGATAAGTCATGAATCTGTTTTCAGTGTGACCTGCATCCTTAACTAGATCACACACATAAAGTAGACTACATGCATTGCAATCACATTTAATACAATAGTTGGTCAGTTTCAAAGCAAACTGTTGACCCTCCTTCCACTTTTATGAATCGCGTAGAAAATGTCTTCTCGTGGAAAATGTCTTCTCATGGAAAATTGTACATTGAAGTAGGAGACTTAAATGTATAGTCTTAGAAATGGTTGAATATTACAGAAAACCAATATGCTAGTTGATATCTAAATGTTCACTTAATATGTTTGAACTGCATTTCGATTATTTACCACTGGTTTGATCTACTGTATTGCATTGTTACGGGATCACTTTTATGACTTTTGTGGAATAACTCCACAGAATGTGAACAGGTTTAGTAATCGAATCGAATCAGTTGTTGCGGCGTGTGTCTGAGCCATCTTTATCTATTGCGTGGTTAGGTTAGTCCAGTGTCAGTGGCTCTACACAAGGCAGAAGTCAGAAAGTTAAAATATCACCCACTTGAACAAAACATTCAATCACACACCAAATTTGCAAGGTGAGCAAATCAGACCAATTTTTCGGAGAGTTCTCTTTACCCTTTCATCCTCCTTACATTTATTCATCCATCATTCCCACTTCTATCTTGTCATTCATTCATTCATCTGTAAATCTCTCCACCTTCCCAACCATCCATTGATCCTCTTGCACTTTCATGTATTCAGCCATTCTTTCATGAATGCTCCAGTCATTATTTCTATGTATCCACCTATCCATCCATCCGTTCACCCATTCCAATCTGTTCATTCTTAATCATTGTATTCATTCACTATTGATCCTTTCAGTCTTGCATCCATCATTTAACCCTTCAATCTATCTATGCTTTCACCCTACCATCTATTCATTTCACCATTCCATCTATCCATCCCCTCACCTTTCCATGCCTTCATTGTTTCACGCATCCATCCTAAATTTCAACTTTTCTCCCTTATTTATTTTCGCGCTTATTTCTTTTCTATTTTCTCTCTCATTCCCACTTTTTATAATTGCCCCTTTCCCTGCGATTCCCCTATTTTCATCATTTCTCTTTCTGTATTTGGCTGCTCTGTGTCAGCCAACCTCCCACACCCCTCTCTCATGGTATTACCTAACAGTATTACTTATGAGATATTTTTTCTGTAAACTTGGAGATAGAAGATACCCTAAAGCAACTAATTGATGTTTTAGTGGGTTCCAATTCATGAGCCCTTGGGGTCCACAAGCAGATCCTTCTTAACCTGCTTGAGTTGGGTGTTCCTTACGCCATCGCCTCTATACATCTGCCACGATTGTGCTGCATTTCTCTCATAGGGGAACATTTACGATCATCCTGCACCTGATTTGCATTACAAAAATGGAGCAAACCAGCAGCAAAGTCATGGATTATGATTCACTTTCGAATGTAAATCCATATTTGCCTTGGAGAGTTTATTTATTATTGATTTATTTGTGTGTTTTGTAAGGCGCGCAGTTGCCCCAACGGGGCGTCTCGGCGCTAATAGATCAGGTAGCAGAGGACGCAGATAAGAACTTAGGAACCAAAGAGGAAGGTCTTGAGGGATTTACGAAATTCAAGTTCGGACCGACTTGAGCGTAGGGGCAGCGGAAGCTTGTTCCAGCGCTGTGAGGCGCAGACTTCGAATGTTTTACCTCCCATTCAGGTTCTTTTAAATCTGGGGGTCACAAGAAGAAGTTGGGAATTAGATCTCAATGTTCTGAAGTTGCGGTAGGGATGCAAGCTGGTTTTAAGGTGAGCAGGTCCCTTGCCCTTTGTGGCTCTATAGGCCAGTGTCAAAGCTTTGAACTCACATCTTTTTGCAATGGGAAGCCAACGTAATTTACGGAGGTGAGGGGAAATGTGATGTCTAAGAGGAATGCCCTCCACCAGGCGAGCCACAGCATTATGAACAGTCTGAAGCTTGTGACACAGACCGGCCGTAAGGCCCATGTATAGCGCGTTGGCGTAATCGAGGTGGGAAGTTATCAGTGCATGTACCACTGTTTTGCGGAAATCAGTTGGAAGGTAGTTTATGAGCTTTTTTATTATTCTAATCTTAGCGAAGCAGGATGCTGCTACTGTCTGGACCTGGGGTCTGAAGGAGAGATTGTTATCCCAGCGAACCCCCAGGTTGTCCTAAACCAAAACAAAATAGTGCTATGCACTATTTTGTTCTATTCTGGATTTTTAGACAATGGTCTATCCACTGGTAAAGGCAGATGGGGCTTTTCTCCAACACCACACAGCTCCTCAAGGCAGGCATAAAGTTTGAGAAACGTTTTGTTTCTCAAAACCTCTTCAACGTTGCATGTGTGCTGTAATACATAGGATAGATGCAATGTCGGCAAATTATTAAATATGTCAAATCAGAGTATTTTCTACTGAAGCGTATAAACTTCGTACAAAACCAATACTTGACTTTCTGCTCACACTCTTGCGCTATGGTGTTTTGGCACAACCTAGACTACTGCTTTTAATACTTTCCTGAAGAAGTTAATGGCACAGCAGGAATGGAAGAGAAGTTAGAGGAACAGAAATCTTGAAACTGAAGTTCCATAACACAAGCATCCATATTTGGCAGAGAGATGCTAGGAGAAGACTCTCTAAGGAATAGTTTGGCGTTGGAAACTTGGCTAAGATCGCTGATTAACCCTATCCATGCTGATGAAGGAACCGCTCCATCATCAGCCGCGGTGGCGCTGTGCTGATGACGAAGCGGTGGGCGTTCCATTGAGAGGGCGGGCCCATGACGGAACCGCTCTGTCATGAGTACAGCTCAACCGCGGCTGGTGACGGAGCAGTTCCATCACCAGCATGTGCCCGCCGCGTGGCCCCCCCGCCCCCTTAGCGCTGCGGCGAAATAGCCGCTGCAGCGATGTGGTTAAGAGTGCCGGCGGTGTAAAATAGATAAAGTCAGCCAGTGTAAAATAGATAAAGTCATTGCTTACTTTGTAAAAAATTATTGCCACAACCCAAACTTTTGCTTTGAAGCCCGCAGCTGGCGCAGTTGATTGTTGGGGTGCTAAATACCAAGGCTGCCTAGCCCTGATTTCACCTCATGCCTCTTTTATCATGCACCCAACACTTTCTCTGTCTTTCTGTTTAAAATGCTTTATTGAAATTTCAAAACAATGTAAAACATCATTACAGAGGACAGAGAAGCAGGAAGCATAATAACAGAAGTCAAAAATAAGAGAAAAGAGAACAATACTAAATACTATCCTTATGAGATATAACTATACTAAGTGAAAATGCATTTTTAAGAAATTTGTATAAAAAGAAGAAAAAAGGAGAAGAAAAAGAAAAGAAGAGAGAAAAGATGAAGAAGGAGGAGAAGAGAGAGAGAGAAGAGTCCAGAGAGTGAAAATACTATATGAAGAAAAACATAAGAAAAACCAAATTTAAAGTACAGTATGTAACATTGCAAATATTTTGACAAAAAAAGTTAGGATAACTTTCTAGATAAAAAGTTAGTTAAAGGTAACCATAATAAGTCTCTTTTAATCTTCAAAGAAGTAGAAGTCGCGTGAGCTCTGTCCATTCAATGATGGTAAAAATAACAAAAGAGGGAGGATAGAGGTTACAAGAGAATAGAATCTACCTCCTGACAGACTTTAATTAAACAATGGGATTCTATCCTGTGTGTCTTATATTTTTAAATTTTTATTTTTTGTGATAGGTGAAAGAGGCGTGTTTCTGAAGATGTTTAGAGAAAAGCACTATGTGTTTTTAAAATACCCCTCACACACTATGAATCCCATAGTGTCATGCTTCATCATAGGGGTCCTCACAAACCACGGAGCAGCACGGAGGTATGATGCAGGCGAGAGCCGTCCTGTGTCCACAATGAAAAACCATTGATTCCAAATAGGAAGCCTTCTTCCCCGTAGCTTGCTCATGTGGCCTACTATCCAGAGACAACGTATACCAATTTGGTATATTTTTTTGGGGCACTCAACCCTTTTTGGACAATACTGGCCAGCCTATTTTTGCAGTCAGTTCAGTGTGATAATAGGCATACTATATATCCACTAGATTCGTGTAGTGTAGTAGGGATCATATTTAGGTCCTGATGAGAAACGCAGTGGGGACTGCGTTTGAAACATGTCGACTGAGTAGGGAGTAAAACATTTTTTGCCCCCCACTATTCTTCCCCTTTTTTAAGGTTTCCAGCTAGGGAGCAGAATAAAGTGTATTTTTTCTACTAGCCAGGGAATGTTTAAATCTTTTTAAATCCTACACATATTTCACTTTCCCTATCACTCTTACCAATCCACCTTACACATAGTCTTATCATTACAAAGTGCTCCCGCGTAGTCGTAGGTCATAGCACGCCCCGCCCCGTAGAGGGACGGGAAGACCCCTATGATGAAGCATGACACTATGGGATTGATAGTGTGTGAGGGGTATTTTAAAAACACATAGTGCTTTTCTCTAAACATCTTTAGAGACACGCCTCTTTTACCTATCACAAAAAATAAAAATTAAAAAATATAAGACACAGGATAGTGCTAGCTGAGCAGGAGGAGGTGTAAATCTTAGACCAAAGGAGATCCCATGTGCCTGTAGGGAGATCAATGTTTAAGTCTTTTTCCCAAAGAAGTTCCAAAGAGGACTTAGTTCTAATGGAAGGAATATGGGATATCAGCTTATAAATGGTAGTTGTTTTAAATTGTGTGGAAAAGTCAATGGGGGCAGGGGAGGGAGGTGAGTGAACGGGAGAAGACATGGAACTAGGGTTGGCAGGAAAATAATAACAAGTAAGAGCATCTTTAAGAGTACTATAATGGGAGGAGTAATATGAGGAGATAGCATATTGAGATTAAAGATCAGAAAAGGGTAAGAAATTGTCATCATTCCTCAAATGTTGGGGGGGTGATGATACCTTTATCATCCACTCCTTCTAGAATAAGGCACGATTATTATTCTTAAAAATTGTATTATACCAAAGAAGGGTGTCAAAGGAACGAATAGAGGGAGAGAAATGTGCAGCAAGCGAGGAAAGAACTAAAGTCTTGGAATGAACAAGAGTAGGGAAGGACATGCTTTTAGGAGGCAAAGTGACCTGAATAGCTGAGAGGAGAGAGAAGGGTGAACATTGGGCCAATTTTAAGACGCTCCAAGCCGTACATGGTGGGTTAGAATCGGACAGAAAGCTCCAAATTTGTTTCAAAGAGAAAGCAGAGTGATATTATCCAGCGGGCTATAGGAAATATGTCATAAGCAACGCTACCCAACTCCACACTATTCACCATTAATCATAAATCAATCACAAGGCCCATAATCTAACATGACATATTTTGGCCAACTGAATCATGTGACCTAATTAACCTATTATATACATTTATATACAACCGCGCTAAATGAATTCATCACACTTTACAAAACCCCACAAATTAATTAAGCCACTATGGTGGTCAGATCTTGCTAATGGTAACCTAAACTCATGAAAATAACAAGACCAGCTTGTTTTTCAAAGTAAGATTTTTATTAGCTACTCATTTGGAAAATGTATTAGAATTGTTTATTAAAGCATTTTATCAGAAACATTGCAAATGCTATTGTCAGTTTTATGAAAATTAGGAATTTTATTCAAAATCGAAAATAACAGTTTAGCATAATCAAACCCTAAGTCCCTAACTACTCTTGTTATATTAAAGAATAAAAGCATAAAGAATAAATGTCTTTGGGTAGTCTTACCTGCTCCAAGGAAAGTCCGTCTGGATAACGCACCCATCAAAAGGTCAGCAAGAAGCACCCTCTCTTCCACGGGGAAGAGTTTTTATACCTTTCTACGCTAAGCTAATCTAAGTAAAAGTGTCATTTTCTGCTGAATCGGAGTCCAATTGGTTGAAACGTGACAAGCTTCGTGTCACCACTTTTTTAGAATATCAGTTCCGTCACTTTCTTAGAGACCATTGTCTCTAGCTTTCAAACAACGAGGCTTCCTCCAGTTTGCAACACTAAGCGAAGAATGTCATTTGCTTCCTCGGATATGAAATCATGTCACAAGCCCTGCTGCCGGTTCCTGGCCTTGGCCTTGCTCGAGTAAAGAATAGTCAGCTCATCACGACAAAGTTATTCCAGCAGGAGGAAAAATTCTTCCATCATGGACTCTCTTTCTCTTGCTCCGAGCAGAATTTATGCAAACAGGAGTGCACTAGGCCCAAAACCACTCTTATATGAACTATTATATAAACAAACACAAAATAATAATTAATGCGAGTAATACAGTTCGTTCTGTTGCCACCCTCCATTACTAATGATTAACCCATTAGTCTAAATTACCTAGCTGAGCACACAAATAAAGCAGCATTTATATCTACCATTCTTCATTTAATCCAGCGGGATTCTTTATGCACCTGTAAAGAGTAGAGTGACACCACAGACAGGAAAGCAAAATAAGCACATGCCATTTATTCTAAACAGCTGCAATTAGTTGACACAACAATAGACAAGTTTAATTTATTATTTTCCACATACAAGGGAATGCAACATAATGCACGTTTATGAGCACACATGTTAGTAGCCCTCGTGTATTTCTTGTGAATGTAACTTAAAACTAGATTGAATTAATACACATACAGCACAATTGTTAGCATTATTAATTTTTGTTATGGAAGTGTAACTTCACGAGCTGAAATAAAACATTATTTCTGAATCTCGCTCCATCAACTCCCTCATCTGGTGATTTCCAAATCACCACACCACACCCATAAATGTAATAAAATTTTTCAAACGGATATGTTTCAATTTCACTGTGTGTTAGTATTTCTAAAGACTTGTTTCAGCAAAATCTTTGCAACTGTCATATTGAGCTCTACGTAATTCTTCTAGCTCCACCTCCCTCTCCTGCTCCTTCTTGATTTTGTAAATTCTTCTCTTTTCTCTCATGTGCTTCTTCCTTTTGTGTAACATGCAACTGATTTTGTCAAAACTATCACAAAAATGATTACAAACAAAGGTGTTAGAATCTTGCCAAGAACTGAACCACCAATTTCTTGAAACCAGGTTTCGATAGCTTGAAATCTTTTTGAAAGACGTTCTGAAAAATCTTCCTCTTCTAAAGGAACTATTTCTGAGTGCATCTCTGCGATGTTTCTAATGTACATTTCAATATTCGTACTCTCGTCTGGGATACAAGTACAGCAATGCTGTACATGTAAAATGCCACAGACTCCTCCTTCTTTTGCTAGGAGTATGTCCAGTGCAAGGCGATTTTGCATCACCATCGATCTAACCGCAATGACCTCAACATCCACTAACTGGAAACCACCTGCTGTGTCAGTGGACAATCTGTCAACAATTGTGGACAATTTTCTGATTCTACCTGCATTCAGGGTTATACCTACTAAAGGTATCACTGCCTCAAAAATGTCTCCCAAAATTTCTGAGAAACTTCCTTTTTTAAACCTGTTTAAATGATTACTGATTTCAAAAGAACCTTCTGCATTTCTGTCAACATGAAAAATTTTCGGAAAAACAAGACCAACAAAACATGTCCCGTACCAATGGTCCGGGAGATTATAATAAGCTTTGTCTCCACAGACAAAATAGTTCCCAGGAAAAATTGGATCTTTGCCACCTTTGAATCCCCAACCCCCCATGATTTGGTAAGTGTCCTCACAATTACTAGCTCCTACAAAGAAATTATCAAAAAGTGTATTATCTCTCCTAATACAAAGCTTGCCACTAATTGGTTTGTCTATGTGAATTGCAACATTGTCAAATGACTTGCCATTCATTTTTTCATCCTCCTTCTGCCAGAATTTTGATTTGGTCTGTTTGACTATCTCATTTCTTTTGTAAATCTCTCTTCTTTCCTCAACTAAGTTCAGGAATGTCTTTTCCTCAGCTCTCAACTTTCAGGTTAAGTTATTTCTGTAAGCATACTCGTAGGTGAGTTTATTAGTAACTAAAAAGAATTCCCTCATCTGTTTAGCTTGTTTGTGCTTATTTAAAGCACTCTCAATTTTCAAATTAGAAAAGATCTCATCGTAGTTTGAATAATAGTACTCTAAGCGACCAGTTTGATAAAATAAGCTAGCTATCACACTGCAGGTTATGCCATAAGTAAGAGGAAGCTAATGTATGTCACTCCCTCAGAAAAAGAAGCAGGCAACTTTACACAAATATAGCAATCTTCGACACTCATGACCTTAACATACTCTCCCAAAAGCCTCGAAAATGTATTGCTTGAAAATTGGGATGGTGCAGTGAGCTAAAAAACGGTGATGGATCAAGCCCTGATCTTTTGACTGGGTAGGAGTGTTCTGCTTAATTCAGATACTCTGTCCATCACCACCCCCTGTTATGAATCGTTTTGGCCACCACAAGTGTGGAAGGGTATACTCAGATGTGAGTCCCTTGCTCACTGCACCATCAGGATTCAAGCAAGCCGGGCCGAAGACGGCTGCAATGCCAGAAACCGGTCCCCTGAAGCTTGTTTCCTTTCCAGTAAAGAATTGGCTTGGTAGTTTGGTCTGCCCTGTTCCCATGATGCACTGGGCCAGGGTCAGTCTAATTTGCATGTAGCCAGGTTCTGAACTGGGATGGTGCAGTGAGCTAAAAAACGGTGATGGATCAAGCCCTGATCTTTTGACAGGGTAGGAGTGTTCTGCTTAATTCAGATACTCTGTCCATCACCACCGCCTGTTATGAATCGTTTTGGCCACCACAAGTGTGGAAGGGTATACTCAGATGTGAGTCCCTTGCTCACTGCACCATCAGGATTCAAGCAAGCCGGGCCGAAGACGGCTGCAATGCCAGAAACCGGTCCCCGGAAGCTTGTTTCCTTTCCAGTAAAGAATTGGCTTGGTAGTTTGGTCTGCCCTGTTCCCATGATGCACTGGGCCAGGGTCAGACTAATATGCATGTAGCCAGGTTCTGAACTGGGATGGTGCAGTGAGCTAAAAAACGGTGATGGATCAAGCCCTGATCTTTTGACTGGGTAGGAGTGTTCTGCTTAATTCAGATACTCTGTCCATCACCACCCCCTGTTATGAATCGTTTTGGCCACCACAAGTGTGGAAGGGTATACTCAGATGTGAGTCCCTTGCTCACTGCACCATCAGGATTCAAGCAAGCCGGGCCGAAGACGGCTGCAATGCCAGAAACCTGTCCCCGGAAGCTTGTTTCCTTTCCAGTAAAGAATTGGCTTGGTAGTTTGGTCTGCCCTGTTCCCATGATGCACTGGGCCAGGGTCAGTCTAATTTGCATGTAGCCAGGTTCTGAACTGGGATGGTGCAGTGAGCTAAAAAACGGTGATGGATCAAGCCCTGATCTTTTGACAGGGTAGGAGTGTTCTGCTTAATTCAGATACTCTGTCCATCACCACCGCCTGTTATGAATCGTTTTGGCCACCACAAGTGTGGAAGGGTATACTCAGATGTGAGTCCCTTGCTCACTGCACCATCAGGATTCAAGCAAGCCGGGCCGAAGACGGCTGCAATGCCAGAAACCGGTCCCCGGAAGCTTGTTTCCTTTCCAGTAAAGAATTGGCTTGGTAGTTTGGTCTGCCCTGTTCCCATGATGCACTGGGCCAGGGTCAGACTAATATGCATGTAGCCAGGTTCTGAACTGGGATGGTGCAGTGAGCTAAAAAACGGTGATGGATCAAGCCCTGATCTTTTGACTGGGTAGGAGTGTTCTGCTTAATTCAGATACTCTGTCCATCACCACCCCCTGTTATGAATCGTTTTGGCCACCACAAGTGTGGAAGGGTATACTCAGATGTGAGTCCCTTGCTCACTGCACCATCAGGATTCAAGCAAGCCGGGCCGAAGACGGCTGCAATGCCAGAAACCGGTCCCCGGAAGCTTGTTTCCTTTCCAGTAAAGAATTGGCTTGGTAGTTTGGTCTGCCCTGTTCCCATGAGGCACTGGGCCAGGGTCAGACTAATTTGCATGTAGCCAGGTTCTGAACTGGGATGGTGCAGTGAGCTAAAAAACGGTGATGGATAAAGCCCTGATCTTTTGACAGGGTAGGAGTGTTCTGCTTAATTCAGATAAACTGTCCATCACCACCCCCTGTTATGAATCGTTTGGGCCACCACAAATGTGGAAGGGTATACTCAGATGTGAGTCCCTTGCTCACTGCACCATCAGGATTCAAGCAAGCCGGGCCGAAGACGGCTGCAATGCCAGAAACCGGTCCCCGGAAGCTTGTTTCCTTTCCAGTAAAGAATTGGCTTGGTTGTTTTGTCTGCCCTGTTCCCATGATGCACTGGGCCAGGGTCAGACTAATTTGCATGTAGCCAGGTTCTGAACTGGGATGGTGCAGTGAGCTAAAAAACGGTGATGGATCAAGCCCTGATCTTTTGACTGGGTAGGAGTGTTCTGCTTAATTCAGATACTCTGTCCATCACCACCCCCTGTTATGAATCGATTTGGCCACCACAAGTGTGGAAGGGTATACTCAGATGTGAGTCCCTTGCTCACTGCACCATCAGGATTCAAGCAAGCCGGGCCGAAGATGGCTGCAATGCCAGAAACCGGTCCCCGGAAGCTTGTTTCCTTTCCAGTAAAGAATTGGCTTGGTAGTTTGATCTGCCCTGTTCCCATGATGCACTGGGCCAGGGTCAGACTAATTTGCATGTAGCCAGGTTCTGAACTGGGATGGTGCAGTGAGCTAAAAAACGGTTATGGATCAAGCCCTGATCTTTTGACAGGGTAGGAGTGTTCTGCTTAATTCAGATAAACTGTCCATCACCACCCCCTGTTATGAATCGTTTTGGCCACCACAAGTGTGGAAGGGTATACTCAGATGTGAGTCCCTTGCTCACTGCACCATCAGGATTCAAGCAAGCCAGGCCGAAGACGGCTGCAATGCCAGAAACCGGTCCCCGGAAGCTTGTTTCCTTTCCAGTAAAGAATTGGCTTGGTAGTTTGGTCTGCCCTGTTCCCATGATGCACTGGGCCAGGGTCAGACTAATTTGCATGTAGCCAGGTTCTGAACTGGGATGGTGCAGTGAGCTAAAAAACGGTGATGGATCAAGCCCTGATCTTTTGACAGGGTAGGAGTGTTCTGCTTAATTCAGATAAACTGTCCATCACCACCCCCTGTTATGAATCGTTTTGGCCACCACAAGTGTGGAAGGGTATACTCAGATGTGAGTCCCTTGCTCACTGCACCATCAGGATTCAAGCAAGCCGGGCCGAAGACGGCTGCAATGCTAGAAACCGGTCCCCGGAAGCTTGTTTCCTTTCCAGTAAAGAATTGGCTTGGTAGTTTGGTCTGCCCTGTTCCCATGATGCACTGGGCCAGGGTCAGACTAATTTGCATGTAGCCAGGTTCTGAACTGGGATGGTGCAGTGAGCTAAAAAACGGTGATGGATCAAGCCCTGATCTTTTCACTGGGTCGGAGTGTTCTGCTTAATTCAGATACTCTGTCCATCACCACCCCCTGTTATGAATCGTTTTGGCCACCACAAGTGTGGAAGGGTATACTCAGATGTGAGTCCCTTGCTCACTGCACCATCAGGATTCAAGCATGCCGGGCCGAAGATGGCTACAATGCCAGAAACCGGTCCCCGGAAGCTTGTTTCCTTTCCAGTAAAGAATTGGCTTGGTAGTTTGGTCTGCCCTGTTCCCATGATGCACTGGGCCAGGGTCAGACTAATTTGCATGTAGCCAGGTTCTGAACTGGGATGGTGCAGTGAGCTAAAAAACGGTGATGGATCAAGCCCTGATCTTTTGACTGGGTAGGAGTGTTCTGCTTAATTTAGATACTCTGTCCATCACCACCCCCTGTTATGAATTGCTTGAAAAATCACCAACAGACCTATCTTGATGTACCTCTGGTCTGTGATCAATAACTTTGTTAGCTTTGTCTGTTGCACTATGTTTGTCTTGACTAACTGAAGCTTTACTTGTCATATTGACTTTGTACCTCTCCTTATCGATCCCGAAAGGAAAGATGACAGCTAAAACTAACCAGAGCAGAATTAATATGAGCATACATACCAGTCATCTTACAGCATTTTTTAAAGATGGAACATTTTGAAGTACCGCGCGTCATAACAAAAGGCAGTTTTTTTAGCCTTATTTAAAAAGAGAAAACACAAATTGTCAAAAATTTCAAAAATATCTAATGTAAAACCTAACACCCCCTTTTAAATTTTTATTTTTTTTCAAAACCCTCTAACAACTTTTCTTCGACTTTGCGTCACAAGTTATTCTCCAGCTAAATACAATTTCTTCGACCTTGTGTCACCTAACACAATTTCTCCAGCCTGATGCTATTAACAGAAACCTAAACTTAATCCTAAATTCTAACAGATTAGTACTTCAATCATTGTCACTATTGTCCTCAATTTCTTCCTGACTGCTACTGTTTATCTCAATTACAGGTGGGATTATAATATAAGCCCACTCAGGAGACTTGTACTTTTGATTTGGCCTCAAAACTCTTTTTGTTTTTCTAGAGATAACTTCTATTTTCTTTCCTTTTTCTGGTTTCTTTTCAGGATCCTCCTGACTTGTAATCTCATTTACTTGCTCTTTTGATCTCTTTATCAACCTGACTCTCAACCCTCCGTTTTCACTCGGCCAGTAACTTTTTTTTTGGCTCAGTCACGTTAGATTCTGTTTTCCAGGATCTTTTCTTTACTCCTTCCCTCTGACATTCTTCATCACTTTCTCCAGAATCACTGTCAGAAATTTCAATTCTTGACTCAGGATCTTCTCTAATCGGCAACTTCACTCCCTTAGGAACAGTACTTCTTCTCCCATCACTGGTACTCGGTAATTCGTCTTCCTCCACTTCTTCAATCACCTTTAACTTCCCAGTTCCGGATTCTTTGTTCCTGCTTTCAGAGCTTGTTTTCTGCTTTTCTATACTTTCCTGGTCTTGCTTCTGAACTTGATCAGAATTTTCTGTTGATCCTACTTCTTTTTCTTTATCTTGATCAGGTTCTTTTACCTCTCTTGATTCTTTGGCAGTTCCTTCTGCTGACACTTTTTCTAGTAGATCTTCATCATCTTCAGAATCTACTTCGATTATTTTTAAATCTTTTCCAATCAAATCTCCATTTACAGATGGTTTCTCCAGATGTCGACCCCTTTGTCGATCTTCAGTATCTGGATTTTCTTCAGCTTCTCCTTCAGAATCTGAATCAGCTGTTGTATCACTTTCTTTGTCAGAGTTTTCAGGTGTAGGTATCGGAATAGTGTGACTCGGATGAATCCACCTTTTTATTCCTCTACACTTCACAGCATTCGTTGTCACGAGAATCACCTGCCTTGGTTTCTGCCACCTCGGCACCAAACAGTTTCTTCTTCGGTGAACTTTTGTTCTGACCCAATCTCCAGGTCTCAGATCATGCGTCTGCACGTTGTCTTTTGACTGTACTTTAGTTCCCACCTGATTAGACACAGAAGTCACGACGTCAGACAGCTTTTTACAATATTCCAAAATTGCACTGTCATTAATACTCAATAGTTTTCCTACTGGTACAAATGCTTGTCTCATGACTCTTCCCATAAGAATCTCATGAGGACTCAGACCTGTCTTTTTATCTGGTGTGCTTCTTAGGGTCATCAAAACAAGTGGAAGAGCATCTGTCCACTTTATGCCTGTATCAAGACACATTTTCCCAATTCTGTTTTTTATTGTTCCATTTATTTGCTCTACAACTACAGATGCCTCTGATCTGTATGCACAGTGTAACTTCTGCTCAATGTGTAATGCTTCACAGATCAATTTCAACAGCCTGTTATCAAAATGTCCTCCTCTATCACTCTCAATCGTCACAGGGAAACCATACCTTGGTATAATCTCTCGTAAAAGCAACTTTGCTACAGTAATTGAATCACTGTGACGTGTGGGGAATGCTTCTACCCGCCTTGAAAACAAACACACAACCACCAAAACATATTGCAAACAGTTGTGTCTGGGCATCTCAGTGAAATCCATCTGTAGTCTGGTGAAAGGACCACCCTCCCGACCTATTGTTCCCGTTCCCACAACTGATTTCCTGTTTGGGTTCATTTGCTGACAAGTCAAACACCTTTGGCAAAGAGACTCTTCAATTGTCCTGAACTTGGTATTAAACCAAGTCTCCTTAAAAAGCCTAATCATTGAATCTCTTGCAATATGACCAGGACCATGATACATTCTGGCCATATCAGCAATCATGCAATTTGGTACAACTACTCTGCCATCTTTGTAAGTCCAAACTCCATCCTCATCTCGCTGTCTACATTCTGCTCTCAACCATGTGTTTTTCTCCTCATCATCAGCTTCATTTTGCAAATCCCTGATTTCCTGCCATGTCTCTACAACAGATGTTAGCATCAGTGAATTTGAAACAAGTTCTTTGTTTTTCTCCTGATTAAGTGCATAGTTGTTTCTTGCACAATACTTTGCAATTTCATCTGCGTAAGTATTTCCTTTGGTGATCAAATCCTCACCTTTTCTGTGAGCTGCACACTTTACTATGGCAATTTCTTTTGGCAACTGTATGCCATCAATCAATCTTTTAATAAACACTGCATTTTTAATTGGTGAACCTGCTGATGTCAAGTAGCCTCTCTGAGACCAGAGCTGTCCATAATCATGCACAACTCCATACCCATATTGGCTATCTGTAATTATGGTGATCCTCAAATCCTTCGCCAATTCACAAGCACGAATTAAAGCAATTAATTCAGCCACCTGAGCTGAACGAATTCCTTCAAGACATGATGCTTCTTCAACATCTGCCACTGTGCAGACTAAGTATGCTGCTCTTAAAATACCTCCCTCTGATCTCAGACAGGAGCCATCTACAAAGTAGACATAATCTGACTCAGGCAATGGTACATCTTTAATGTCCTGCCTTGGCTTGGTACAGTATTCCATGACATCCAAGCACTCATGCTCCACATCATTTTCGTCAATATTTTCAGTATCAGGTAACAGTGTGGAAGGATTTAAATTCACACACCGTGCTATTGACACATTGTCTGATCCCAGAATTATTTTTTCATATTTTGTCAATCTATTGCTTGTCAGGTGTTGCGTCTTGCTTCTTGTAAGGAGAATCTCAACTGAATGGGGAACATAGACTTTTACAGGAAATCCCATTATGATTCCTTCACTTTGCTCAAGGCTACCACTTGTTGCTGCTACTGCTTTTAAGCAACCTGGTAATGCCTTTGCAACAGGATCAAGAACTGCTGAGAAATAAGCAATAGGTTTTCTCAAGTTTCCATGTCTCTGAATTAACACAGACAATGCACATCCTTCCCTCTCACTGCAATACAGCTCAAAACCCTTCTCGTAATCCGGCATGTCCAGAGCAGGAGCTTCACACAAGCTTCTTTTTAGCCTTTCAAATGCTTCCAACTCAATTTCAGTAAGGACAATTGGATCTTTTATGTCAGATTTTTTCAGTCTCTGTAGTGGTTTCGCAATTATTGAAAATCCACTAATCCATTGGCGACAGTAACCAACCATTCCCAGAAACATTCTGACCTGTCTTTGTGTTTTTGGAGGATGCATTCCCTGAATCATTTTAATTCTTTCAATTGTCACTTGTCTCATTCCTTTTGCAATTCTATGACCAAGGTATTTTACTTCCTGCTTACAAAACTGCAATTTTGCAGGAGACACTTTATGTCCCTCATCTGCCAGGTGATTCAAAAGAGTTATCGTATCTGTCACACAATTATCTCTTGTTTTAGCTGCTATCAACAGATCGTCAATGTACTGCACTAATGTCGATCTGCCAGGTAGATTTAGATCTTTCAAAGATTTCTTTAACAGCTCATTAAAGATAGAAGGACTCTCTGTATACCCTTGAGGATTTCTGCACCATGCGAGGGTCCTACTCTGGAACCTGAAAGCAAAGATTTCCTGGCTCTCTGGATGCAATGGTACAGTAAAGAACGCATTGCAAAGATCAATGACAGTATACAATTCAGCATCATGCGGAATCTGGTACAGAATGACTGCTGGGTTTGGAACAACTGGACAACAGGGAACAACAATTTGGTTAATCTTTCTCAAATCCTGAACAATCCTATATGTTCCGTTTGGCTTTTTGATCCCCATAATCGGTGAGTTACAAGGACTGCTCACAATTTCTTTCAAAACACCTTGCTTAATGAATTTTTCAATTACAGGAATGACACCCTCAATTGTTTCAGCTTTCATTTTGTACTGAGGAATGTTGGGGAAATCTACTCCTTGCTTCACTGTAATTTTGATTGGATCGACATGCTTCATCAGATACATTTCATTTCCTGTCAGATTTCACTTTTGACTGTCTCTTTTAATTCTTCTGGTAAATTCTCTTTATCAAATACAGGAAACAATCTTGTTTCTTCTGCCTCAATCATCAGCATTGTCAATCTGTACAACCCATCTTCTTCCATAGTCTGCAATTCAATTCCATCAGGTGAGCAATATATTCTGCAATTCATTTTGCATAATATATCTCTCCCCAGCAAATTCACTGGACTGCTGTTGCAAACTACAAACCTGTGTTTGTCTTTAAAATTGCCAATTTCATCACTCACAGGATCCGTAAGGTCTGTTTTGATTTGTTGATTACTTACTCCGACTACTTGGATGGTATCCCCAGAGAGAGGCAGGTTTTCAATTTCCACTGATCTAACAGTAGAATGGGTAGCACCAGTGTCCACAAGAATAGTAATGTCTACATCATTTACCTTCCATTTACAAATGGACCAGACTGGTAAACCTCGAGAGTGGCTCCAATTACACACTCTTCCCCCTCTCTCGGGCACCGTCAGAAGCAGTCATCTGAATCGCTTCCTTGGTTGCCTATCAACAAAAATTGTCCTGATGCATGGTGCACATTTTGACTTTGAGCACTTATTACCTGATCACCTCCGCTGAATCCAGTACCTGGATTATATTTTTGACCTCCCCCACAACTAGGAAAAGGAGGTAATGGAATCTGATTCTGCTGTTGTGTCAACTGCTGCTGTAGCTGTCGCTGAAGACTCAGGTCATTCAGTTGACGCTGTAGCTGTTGCTGCAGATCAGCATCATTCTGCATCTGTGGGTTTAATGATGTACTTTTAAATTTTCTGGGCGGATTTTTACACTCGTTTTTCCAATGACCGATTTCGCCGCAATTAAAACAAGGTAATTTCTGTTTCAACTCTTCAATATTAGCATTAAACTTTGGCTTGTTGAAATTATTTTTAAACTTTCCCTGACCCTGAAACTGGTTCTTGTGCTGACCAAAATTCACATTTTTATTCCCAAGGCTTGCAATCTGTTGCTCAGCCACCTTCACCTGAGCCCACATGGCTTTCTCTTTTAATTTCTTTTGCTTCACTTCCAATTCATCACTGCAGTATTGTGCCTTTCTCAAAATATCATCAACTGAATTCGATTGCCATCCAACAATATTATTCCTGATCATTTCTCCAATTTCTGGTCTAAGACCATAAACAAATCTGTAAATAAAATGGCTCATATCTTTTTCATCTCATTTTTCATAGCCACTGTACTGTTTAAAAACCAGTAATAATCTTTCATAAAATGAATGAACTGATTCTTTTGGTTCCTGATTTGTCCTGTCTATTTTTACCCAGTCAACTTCTTTTGGGGCAATTTTCTTTTTCAACCAGTAAATCACTTTTTCATAAAGATCCATGACCACTGGTGCTGGAGCACCTGTTTCTTTAATTCGGTCTGGCTCTGCTTTGGGCCAACTCACAGCAATTTTGCATTCTGTCCAAAGATCTGATGGGACAACTATGTCAAAAAATCCATCTAGATCAATCCACAGAACCTTTGAAACTTTAATAAACCTGTCCACCTGTCGGTACCATTCCACAGGCTTCTCCCTCAGCCGAGGAAAGTCATTTGTGAAAAGCAAAATATCCTGTCTTGACCATGGGACATGAACATATCCTCCACCTGCAATTTCTCTCATTGGAAACTGTTTAGACAGTTTTTCCAACCTTTCATCATCCTTCTTTTTTGTCCATTTCACTCTCCACTTACTCAAGTCACCCAATTTTTTAATGTAGACAATCAATTCCTTTATGTGCATAATTCTTCCCATTGTGTTGAAGTTCCCAATGTCCTTCTCTGTAAAATCTAATCTGTAATGTTTTCCCAAATTTTTCTGTCTGCTCAGATCAATTTCTAACTCTGCTGCCAGTTCTTCCAATTGATCATATTTATTCTTTGTTTTCCACTGAATGCTTTTGCTGATGAACAGGAGTTCATCATCTCGATAATATTTTAAACTGTCAGGACCAATTGTGCCAATTATTAATTCTTCCAAATCTGCTTTTAATTTTGCAACATCAAGTTTTGAATTTGACTCTCTTTTCTCAGGAGTCTCTGCATCTGATTCTGCACACATTGGTGTCTGGTTAAAAGAACCTTGATTAAAAGTCAGATCAGGCATTTTCGTTTTTTCACAATGTATTTTAGACAAATCCGTATAAAATTTTTCAGCTACCTTTTGGATTTCTGCATTTAATGGAATTGTCAAACCTGGCTGTTTATTTTCATTTTGATCAAAAACAGGCTGAACAGGACCAATAGTTACTGGAACTGTCACAGCTTCCATCCCTTTTGTTAACTGCCGAATTAATTCCTCTTTTGATCGTAAATATTCTGAAGTATTTGCAACTTCCTCATCTCTGGCAGCTCTCGTTAAATTTCTAGGGGCTCCCCTTTCCATTGGAAATTCAGAAAAATTTCTGTTTTCATTAAAAGCACTTGAATTTATTCTTGTCTCGTATCTTTCTGGACTTGGAGTGGTTCCGGTAGAAACCATTGGAGTGGACCATGAACAAGGCTGTCTCAATGAGGCATTCTTATTATTTGTCGTATAAAATTCTTCTAAGACTGCATCTTCAGATTCACTTTCCACAACAGCATTATTTTTCTTTTCAGTTCTCTTTTCACCTGGAGACCCTAAAACCATTTCCCTAATTAAATAGAGACCATTGCACATATCTGCCGGTCTCCACATACGCATTCTATCCTCATGCGTTTCCCGTCTATAACTCGGTGTTTTTGGAGGTCTTTTTATCCCACTCGCTTCTTTCTGAAGTTGAAACATCTCATCCTCCCATTCAGCTAAAGCTTCAAATTGTGTTGGTCTAGGCTTGGGTACAAGAGCTGACATCTTCTCCCTTAAATTTCTTAAAACTTTCACATTAAATGAACCATCATCCGGCCAAGCCAATACGCCGTCATCTTTTGTATAATTTTTCCAAACATCAAACCACAGAACAGTATGATAGCCATATTCGCCTTCCATATACACTGCAGGTGTCTTGTACTTATGAAGTAATTTACCAACTCGCGTTTGTATTTTCTTATCGGGTGAAATCAAATTTTTAAATTTTTGAAGCATTGTAGTCTTTTTCCCAACATGTTTATAATAATAACTCATTTTTAAATCAAATCCGCTTATTCAGAAATGATCGTAAATATTTCCTGGTTGTTCCGCAACACCAGCCAATCTGTGCGCGAAACACACCAACAAGCCAATCAGGTTCGAGCTACGTCACCACCCTGCTCGACCAGTAAAAACAGAGTTTTCTGCAAGAGCCAATCACCATCCAACTCGACAAAACCACGAGCCAATCAGAGTACTAGCTGTGACGTATGTTACCCAATCACAGCGCGAACGCGTGACGTACACAGCCGCTGTGGTTTCTCGCGACTCACTCCCAGCGCTCACCCCTCCTTCACAAAACCTTTTTCACAGCGCCATTTTAAGAACGCTTTTCTCAATGGAAATTCAATTTAACAACGACAAAAAGAACAAACCATTTGTCTGTTTCTCTAAATAAAGTGACTGTTTACAGTCATGCAAGAAATTATTTGCGTGGAATAGACAACGCTATTCTCACAGAATATACATTCATCGATAAAGTAAATTTTTACTCTACCCTTCAAACAAGTAATAGCGAACGCGTTTCCCTCCGAAAGTACTTAAAGTAACAATTCAAAGTTTGACTCGAACGAAATTACAGAAATCATTTACGCACTCTCAAATGGAATCCCTAATCATACACTCATGAAATCCTGGCAGGACTCTAACCCGCCATAGATAACCTGAATCGTTAGTAAAATAAATGACGTTACTTTACCCTTCACTCAAGCTCGAATATATTCTATTTTTCTTTTGACAGTGAGTTTTAGAACGGGCTCATTGTCCCTATACTCAAAGCTACGATTTTATAGACAATCCTCACTATGCATACATTCTACCTAACACACCTATATCCCTAACACGTGTTGTATGACCACAACACTTGTGATATATCCAAATACGACTATTCTGAAACAGATCAAATGTACTGTGTGACTACACTCTTGTCACACCACTCTGTACCGGTACAACCAGGATTTTTCACACTGCAGGAAAAAACCTTTCGACTACACGTAACAAAAATGAACAAACTCAACATATGTTAAACATCGATCCTATGCAACTACCATGTAGCATGTTGGTTACCATAGCAACCATCAAGTCTGCTACCAGGAAATGTATCCAGCGTGCTATAGGAAATATGTCATAAGCAACGCTACCCAACTCCACACTATTCACCATTAATCATAAATCAATCACAAGGCCCATAAACTAACATGACATATTTTGGCCAACTGAATCATGTGACCTAATTAACCTATTCATGAATTATATACATTTATATACAACCGCGGTAAATGAATTCATCACACTTTACAAAACCCCACAAATTAATTAAGCCACTATGGCGATCAGATCTTGCTAATGGTAACCTAAACTCATGAAAATAACAAGACCAGCTTGTTTTCCAAAGTAAGATTTTTATTAGCTACTCATTTGGAAAATGTATTAGAATTGTTTATTAAAGCATTTTATCAGAAACATTGCAAATGGTATTGTCAGTTTTATGAAAATTAGGAATTTTATTCAAAATCGAAAATAACAGTTTAGCATAATCAAACCCTAAGTCCCTAACTACTCTTGTTATATTAAAGAATAAAAGCATAAAGAATAAATGTCTTTGGGTAATCTTACATGCTCCAAGGAAAGTCCGTCTAGATAACGCACCCATCAAAAGGTCAGCAAGAAGCACCCTCTCTTCCACGGGGAAGAGTTTTTATACCTTTCTACGCTAAGCTAATCTAAGTAAAAGTGTAATTTTCTGCTGAATCGGAGTCCAATTGGTTGAAACGTGACAAGCTTTGTGTCACCACTTTTTTAGAATATCAGTTCCGTCACTTTCTTAGAGTCCATTTTCTCTAGCTTTCAAACAACGAGGCTTCCTCCAGTTTGCAACATTAAGCGAAGAATGTCATTTGCTTCCTCGGATATGAAATCATGTCACAAGCCCTGCTGCCGGTTCCTGGCCTTGGCCTTGCTCGACTAAAGAATAGTCAGCTCATCACGACAAAGTTATTCCAGCAGGAGGAAACATTCTTCCATCATGGACTCTGTTTCTCTTGCTCCGAGCAGAATTTATGCAAACAGGAGTGCACTAGGCCCAAAACCACTCTTATATGAACTATTATATAAACAAACACAAAAGAATAATTAATGCGAGTAATACAGTCGTTCTGTTGCCACCCTCCATTGCTAATGATTAACCCCTTAGTCTAAATTACCTAGCTGAGCACACAAATAAAGCAGCTTTTATATCTACCATTCTTCATTTAATCCAGCGGGATTCTTTATGCACCTGTAAAGAGTAGAGTGACACCACATAGACAGGAAAGCAAAATAAGCACATGCAATTTATTCTAAACAGCTGCAATTAGTTATGACACAACAATAGACAAGTTTAATTTATTATTTTCCACATACAAGGGAATGCAACATAATGCACGTTTATGAGCACACATGTTAGTAGCCCTCGTGTATTTCTTGTGAATGTAACTTAAAACTAGATTGAATTAATACACATACAGCACAATTGTTAGCATTATTAATTTTTGTTATGGAAGTGTAACTTCACGAGCTGAAATAAAAAATTATTTCTGAATCTCGCTCCATCAATATCATCTAAGATTAGGGAAATTAACTCCGCCAAGATGTTTAGGTAGTTGAAGACGGGCCAATGAAATTCTGGGTTTACGAGAAATTTAATAAGCTTGCCGTTAATCGTGCGAAATAAAGTGTTAGGGAGAGAGAAAGGAAGCATGGAGAGGTAAAAGTTAATAATGGGGAGGAGCATCATTTTAATCGTAGCCAGTCTACCCCACCATGAAAGAAAAAGAGGAGACCAGCTATCAATAAGGGCCGTAATGTTCCTGAGAATTTCATTGTGATTGAGTTTAATAAGGTCTTTAAGATTATTACAATATAAAATGCCGAGACATTTAATGTGAGAAGGGGTCCATTCGAAACCAGAATCAATAAACATAGAGGGCAGACAAAATGTATTTAGAGGAAGGATTTCTGATTTATCAATGTTCAGTTTATAACCAGAGACACTAGCGCATGTAGTTAATAAGGAAAGAAAGGCCAGCAGGGAAACAGCAGGGTTGGAAATAAAAAGAAGGATATCATCGGCATAATCGGTGAACTTTATGTCAACAGTTTGAAAGTGGAACCCCGTATAATCCTTAGAACGTCTGATAGTCTCAAGGAAGGGTTCAAGAGCTAGGATAAAAAGAAGGGAAGAAAGGGGACAGCCCTGCCTAGTGCCTCTGAGAAGGGGAAAATACCGAGATTGAGAGCCATTTACCCAGACCGATGTAGTAGGTGCAGAATATAAAAGTTTATTAATGTTAATAGTAGTGGGGCTGAATCCATGCCATTTCAGAGACCCAAATATGAAGTCCCAGCATACCCTATCAAACGCTTTTTCAGTATCTAAAGTGATAGCCGCGATAGGAGATTCGGATTTCGAGGCTAAGTGTATGATGTTAAGAAGAGTGCGTGAATTATCCGTGATTGAGCGTCCCTTCACAAAACCAGATTGGTATATATTAACTAAGTTAGGAATTACCTTATTAATACGGAGGGAAAGAAGTTTAGCATATATCTTACAATCGGTATTTATTAAGGAAATTGGTCTATAGTTCTTGCATAAAGAGGGGTCTTTTTGTACATGTATTTATATAGCGCAAATCACCGACACGGTATCTAAGCGCTTGCTTAGGGAACCCGTCCTGGTATTCCCCTGTGAGATATCCCGGCAGGGTATCCACAAGGTGAAAGCCAGGCATCCCGTCGCGAGGGGCCATAGTGGAGATTAAGCAAGCTATTGCCCAGAGTCGCAGAGTGTGACCCCGCTTATCTTTTTTGGGTATTAGACACAACATTGCTTGAGTGAAAGAGCCCTGTGACTCGCCAGTAAGCAAAAAGGAGTTAATAAGAGATAAGAGATGAGGGATCACAAGCGCTTTAAAGTGTAGAAAAAATCGGACAGAAAAGCCATCCGGTCCTGGAGTTTTATCTTTAGGTAACAGGGCAAGTGCCTCCATGAGTTTGGTGGCCGAGATGGGAGCATCAAGAGAAGTAAGATCAGGACAGTGTTCAGGGGATTTAGGGATGGTTTGGAAGAAAGAATCGATAAGATCAGGAGATGGGTTATTCTCAGGCGTATAGAGAGAGGAGTAATATTTTGAAAAGCAGTCAAGTATAGCGGAGTCTGAGAAGTGTAGAATTCCTGAATCATCCTTGATGACTGCAATATTAGATTTTAGTTTCTTGATCTTAAGATAATTTGCTAAATACCTACCAGTCTTATTACGACCACCATACATTTTAGAGTTAAATTTGAGAAGGATGTTGCTGGCCGAATCCAAAGAGAGTTTGTTGTATTGCATTTTGGCTTGAATAAGGAGAGGTAAAGTATCACGACAATTAGAAGTAAAATATTTATGCTCCAGAGCTTTAATGTGTTTAAAAAGCGATAAAAAATGTGAAATAGCTTTCTTTTTTTTTTCGGGACACAAAGTCAATGATAAAAACTCTGGCAGAGGCTTTGAAAGCATCCCAGACAATGTGAAATTGCAAATCAGAGGCAAGATCCTGTTGAAAAAACTCCTGGGCAAATGGGAGGAAATGGTTAGAAAATTGCTGATCAAGAAGGAGGGAGTTGTTAAAGTGTCACCTTTCGGAAGCAGGAGAAGGAAGGGGATAGTCCATATCGAGAATGTCAGGGGCATGATCAGATATCAGTATGGAACCAATCTCGACTTTAATCATAAATTGGAATGCAGATTGGGTAATAAAGATATAGTCAATCCGTGAATGTGATTTGTGAACGGGGGAAAAGAAAGAGAATTCTAGGGTATCAGGGTGTGAAGTGCGCCAGGAATCTATTAATCCCCTATTGGTAATGGCTTTGGAAAAACCTTTCTGCATTCTGTTCGGGATATATTTATTTATTTTATTTTATTTATTTAAGAAGTTTTCTATAGCGCTAGCCAGACCCCAGGGTATCGGAGCGCTTTACAGTAGATACAGCACAAATAATCATCAGATATAGAATAGAGGGGAGACATATCCACAGAGGAGCACAAAAATGAAAGAGCAACATAATGTAGTAAATGACATTTTGTCTTCAAGGATCTTCAGAGTCTTAGAGCTGGAGCGGAGCTCGATGATTGTTAATTGCTCCCCACTATCCATTTCCAAAGGAGCGGTTGAGGAACAGGTTTTTGAGTTGGCTTTTGAATTCTACAAAAGATGGAATGGTTCTGATATGAGGGGGGATGGAATTCCAGATTTTCGGAGCGCTTCCGGTGAAAGATCGATCAGCAGTTTTTTTCTTTCTGGTCTTAGCTGGGATGAGTAGTAGGTTCCTGGACTGACCTGTTTTTATGAGTTTTTTCGCCAGGTAATATGGTTTACCGGTGTGACGGGCTTTATGGGTGAGGCAGGCTGTTCTGAAGCTAATCCGCATTTCTGTTGGGAGCCATTTGAGTTCCTTGAGTGCGGGGGAGATATGATCATATTTCTTGATACCAGTGATCATTCTGGCAGCCGCATGTAGCGTTGTTTTGATGGGAGCCAGGTGTGATTTTGGAATTCCTGAGAGGACTGCGTTCCCATAGTCCAGTCTTGACAGAACCAGAGATTGGGTGGCATAGTTGAGATCATTGGGCGGAATGTAGGGTTTTAATTTGTTCAGTAGTCTGAGGCTAAGGACCGCACTTTTGGCCGAATTCTTAATGTGTCTCGTCATATTCAGTTTTGGATCGAGAGTGATTTCCTATCAAGGAAAGGGTCCATGAGTTGGTTACAGTCCCCACCCAGGATTAAGTGTTCAGCTGCATGTGAAGAAAGCAAGGTGGAAAGATCACTCCAAAAAGAAAAATCCACGCCATTTGGACCATATACATTCATTGCACAAACATAACTGATGATTGTTAACTGTAACATCTAAAAATAACCATCTACCATCAGTGTCAAAAAATGTGTTCTGTAATAAAGCATTTAAAGATTTGTGAAACAAAATAATCACACCATTCTTATTGTTTACAGCAGGTGAGCAAGAGATCTCACCAACCCAATGTGTACGTGACATAGATATGTCTTCAAGTTTGAGGTGTGACTCTTGCAACAATGCAATTTGACAATTCAGCCTAGCATGGTGTGATAACACCCATTTAATAGGATTACGTAATCCCTTAACATTCCACGTTATAATACGTTATCCTTTCATAAATAGGAGAAATAAGGAAATAGAGAGGTAAAAAAAAGTTAGGAGGGAAACCGACAATATTGAATATCGTAAAATTAAGAAAAGAACAAGTAGGAAGCAAGATCGAATAACTAGAGAGGGAATAAAAAGGAGAAATGAGGGAGAGGTGGAGAAGTCGCACAACAAAAGAAAGAGAGTGTGTGGAGGAAAAAGTCAAAAAATTATGAAAATAACAAGCAAGCAAATGATAGAGGAAAACATGGTGAAGAAAAGAGAAGGAAGAGAGACAGGGAAATCTGAAGTCGGAGAGAACATAAGAGGACCCATAGAAAGAAAAGGTAAGAGATAGGAAAGAGGAGAGAAAAGTGAGATAAAATCCCCCAAAAAGTGAAATCAAAGAAAAGATGACAAAAAGCCAAGCGGCTTTAGTCATAGAGGATAAATGACCAGAAAACATTAGAGTGGGAGAGGGGGCAGCGAAAAAACAGGCAACCACACGAGCAGGAAACTCAAACAAAAATTAGGTCACAGATACAATAATTATGATTAAAAAAAAGGAGGTAGTAAAAAGTCAGAAGACTAACTGTAACCGAGAAAGACATAGGAAGGGAACTTACCACATAATTAGGATTTGATGGCAGCGAAAAGTGTTGCACAATACAGACATCAGGGCGATACGAAGAAAAAGGGATGTACAACAAAACTGCACGGGTGGGACCTGCAAAAAAGAAGAAAAGAGCAGATAACTAGTTACAACAAAAAACAAAATATGAAGAAAAGCATTTTAACAATACAAAACATGAAACAAGAAAACAGATAAACTAAGGTTTGCTGAGTTCCATGAGTTCTTCCTTGTGGGTGTGAATGAACTTTCGAAGGTCAGCAGGATCATCAAAGCTGAAGGACCGTTCTTTATAAGTTACTTTGAAGAAGCAAGGATGAATCAGGCCATATCGCGCATTCATCGATCGAAGAGCAGGTCTCAGGTACAGGAATTCTTTCCGTCGGGCAGCAGTTAATTTGGAAACATCTTGGGTAAGAAATACTTTATGAGCAGAGCATCTGCTTGTCTTGTTTGGCGGAATGAAGAATCGACATAAGGTCTGAGTAGAGCAGGAAGTAGGCAATAATACCTCTTGGTTTAGAAGTCGAATATGAGTTCTTTGGACCAAGGCGATGAGCCCTCTGAATATTAACATCCATGTGCTTGGGGATACCAGTAATCGGAAGTACTTGAGTCTTCAAAAATAAGATAATGTCAGACCCTTCAGATCCCTCCGGAATACCATATCCCTGCCTATGGGAGAGGTGTGGCGCCGCGGCCAGGGCGACTGACGCTGGAATCTGGGGACCACGGTTCGATCCCCGGCTCCGGCGGCAGGTTAACCCAGCACCATGTGACTCTGGGCAATAGCTCGCTTAATCTTCCCGACAGCCCCCAGCGCCTAGAGACCCTTACGGGTGATTGTGCGCTTTACAAATGTGGACTTTACTTTTTACTTACTTTAAATGCGCAGATTGTTGCGCTTGTTACGATTTTACAAATCCTCCGAGGTTTTCTTGAGTTGGTCGATCTCCTTGGTAAGGCTGGCAACCTTTACAACAACATCCTGAGCATCACTGACCTTTTGCTCCACATATGTCAGTTTCATATCCATACTTGACCATTTTTCATCTAGTCTTTGAAGAGTTGTAGCAGTATCCATCATGAATGGACGGATGATGTGCAACTCCTCCATAATATCATCCAAAGTAATAGGAAGCGGAGTTTTCGATGGAGTTGGAGGGTCTTTTTTGAGGCGCTTACTAGTTGCAGGGTCTTTACGAGTGCCAGGAGCAGTGCCATGAGCCTTAGTGGTATGTGATGAATCCATTTTAAATACGTAAAGACAAAGGAGCTGAAGAAAAGGCAAAGCAGGAACCAATTGCCAGTGACGTCGAACAATATTGACAGTAAAAGAGATAGTGTGACTCAATAAACAGCTGGACCAAGCTCTGACAAAAAATGGGAGCAAGAAACGCTGTATTCAAAAGCCACAGTGAGCAGAGGAAAGCAATAATTTAAGTCCCATGGAATAAGGCACCAAACATAAAGTAAGAAAAGCCAGCCACCAAAATATCACCAGAGAAGGCAAAGAAACATGGTGCCAATGGAGTTTGAGCTGCTACTGTAGATGCATTCCTGAGGTAAATTGTCAGAGGCAAAACGCAGGAACAGTTAAAAGTTTCGAGCCCATCGCCACACGTCCAAGAAAAAAAAAGCAAGACCTCAAATCCAGATGTTTAGCGATGAAAAAAAAACAGGAGCCATGAAGCACAGAGATAGCGGCAAGAAAAAAAAACACAGCGTGAAAAAAACCAAAATGGCGGGCACAAGGCAGAGAGAGATAAAATGACTCTTAACTTATCAAAATGCCACATTTGAAAACAAAAGCTTGCCCATATGTACTGGGATGCTTCAGACGGCGGAATCAGCCGTTACTTCCCAGGAACGCCGCCGCAAAATCAGCCCTTTGAGAACGAGCGCTGCTCGCCGTCACGGAGCTCCTCAAGTAGCGGCCATCTTGGGTCGCCGCACCGCGCGTCTCCTCTCACTTTCTCTGTCCTGATCATGCAGGTTCTTTAAAGCCCCCGCTTTCTCACTTTTTCAATGTTTGACAATCTTTCTATTTTTTTCTTTCTCTTTTGTGATTTTTCTCACTGACTCTGGATCAAGTCTGTTGAGGAAAAAAAAGTGCTGGTCCCCAAAAATTAGTTCCAGCGGGCCCCACCTACCTGCAACCACTGGCTCAAATTAAGCACTCAATAAAGTAGATGTAGGTAAGACATTTGTAGGTATAACAATAGTAAATGGGGTAGCTAAATACTGCTAAAATGTCCATGTTTAAAACAGAAGCCTTAGGGAAAATGTTTTAAAGCCAAAGGTATGTATCACCCAAGTAGTTTGTGGATGGTGTGACCGTCTCAAAAAAGAATGACAGCAGAAGGTATCAAACACTATCTGAAATATTAAATAACATGTTATCCTTGATGATGCACACTAATTTTAACCATCATTCATGGTTTGAAGCATCATATTTAAAGTATGCTTCTGTGTAAAGAGGTACTTTTCAATGAAATCTCCTCTGTTACCATTATTACAGTTTTTTTAATATTTTATTGTGCTTTGTTTATTTTTGTTTAATATGGTATTCTTATGCTAATGTTCATTGAATATTTATTTTTAATGGTTGTAAAATGTGAATGTAATGTTTAACAGAAATTGAGCTAGATGAGATTCATGAAAGGTTTTGTAATAGGTATCAGACTACAGGAGGTAGCCCATGAACCCCAAGGAGACTAGGGCAAAAATCTATATCAAACAACAGTGTCTCAATCAAGGGTATCATTATATGGTCAAGTACAAGTGGCACAATTAGTTGCGACAGACCAAATCCAAAGGGGGAGAAAACCAGGGAGACATTTTCTTGTGAAGGTAAATTGTATGTCAATTGATAGGCTTGTTGGACATATTAATCTTCATATGTACAAGCACATGGAACTGTAGTGCTGCGTTATATTAAATGACATGTAACCTACAAAATACTGTGTACAAGTGCTCATGAAGCTTTCTGATGGAGCAAGTGACACGTGATGTGGTATATACAGTGATAGTGATAAGCGCAACAAAAGACAAGTGGGATTTTACAATTTTTTACATTTTGGGGATATCCAGACAATTAATGGTACATGAATACAGAAATTGAAATGTTTTGGGGATCCGTAAATGAGGGTGCCAGGAGTTCTGCTGTGGAAGTCGATGGCATTTCGGCCTGTAGAAGTGTTAGGCCATCATCAGGACCAGGTTAAGGTTAATTTAAATAGCAATGTTGAGATTCAAGGGCTGGCTCTGTCCAAGAAGTTACAAGAATACACCCTTGGTACTTGATGTGTAGCAAGTGGGTGGAAGGGATTGCAACGAATGCGAGGGGGCTGTTGATCGTCCTGCCTGAGTCAACCCGTCACGGCAAAGAACAAATCTGCAAAGCCGGCTTGAGTCAAGCTATGACGAAATGAAGATATCTGATTGCATCTTAGTAAGACATAAGACCAATTATCACTTAATCAATTGTGAATATTATTAGCTGATCTAGTTAATGAAACAGATGCATTAAAGTACTCCTGTTTGAAGAAATGTATTCATAGAAGTCATTGTTCTGTTTAAATTCACAGCACACTATGCACAGCCGTCGGATGGAGGGTATTTCCCTAAAATGTAATGGGCAGCACTATTGCAAATTAATTTTAACTTTAGTTTCTGCCTCTATTATTTTCTAGGAGATTACATTGTAGCACCAGTGTTTGGCCATGTGTGATATTGACTTACTCCAGATAGAGCTTGAATACATTTACTCCTGTTTGGGTCGTTCTTTTCTGTAGTAGCTATAGGAGTGCAATTTGTGAACAGCAATGGGAATACTCTTTTGAGGGTGATGACATATCATTCCCTAAACATATCCCTAACTACCTCCAAAAATCCCTCCTTACTAACCTCAATCCCTCTCTTCATCTACCAAAACCCCTCCTATTTAGTAGTTTAGTTTTCTTTATTTAATCATATTTGATCTTCAGATAGCAAAGCATAAAAAATATTCAAACCATGCATTAGGATCATAACTACTTAAATCATAACTTATAAAAACTAATAGAGCCAAGTTCGACCATAATAGACATTGTGCAAATTAAACAGCATTTCATCGTAGCTTTTGAGTGTTTCTCACATTAATTTGTTAGGGATTATGGGGCTCCTATTAATATTGAGTTTACCAACCCAACGCTTTGGAAGGTATATTTCCCATTACGCAAGAATCTCAGTACTGCAAGTATTAAAAGACCATCAGCATTAAACAAATAAATACTATAATAAGAATACTACAATTTGAAGAAAAAAAATATATTTATGTATATATTTCTATTTTACAACACCTCAGTATACAGTGCACACAATGATGAAAAAGCCCCTTAAAGTGGGTAAAGTGCAGACATAAAGCCAAAAAAGCATACTTCCAGGAGGTTAACCAAGATGGACCCACTTAAAGTAATTCCTAATGGTACCTGAATTAAGAGCTCTTAGTTTAGCTATAATAATTAGCGACAGGGTTTAGTTTGCAACAGTCCTTTATAACTTGAATGCCGCATTATTTTTCACAGGCTAATTTTGAAGGATTTTCTTTCCTTGACCATATCTAACCCCCCCCCCAAAAAAAGTACATAATTTCACTATTTCACATTTCATTATGCAAGCTAATAGGTCTTTAACACAAGGGATAATCAATGCGCTAATCTCTGGGAGTATAAACAGTTTTCTCTCCTGATTAAAGGCCTGATTCACAAAGTTAAATACCAAACTTTTCGGTAAGATTACGTTTGTTTTGGAATTCACAAAACTCAATTTTAATAGTTATTTACAAGTGTGGTGACTCTGCAGTTCGGGCAGAGAATTACGAACATAAAAAGATAGGTATATCATATTTTTTTTATGTGCGTTGTTCCCGGGCGCAGTTCGAGTCTTAGTGCACTTTTCAGAGATCTCTAGCTACTCTAGCCACTAGCCACTTCTTTCACTTGGTGGTTTCCACTTTGTGGATGCCACTAAAGGATTTCTCTACCAGGATTTCACTACCATATTTTGACGTAGGATGCCTATTTTGTGAGTGTATGGTTCCTTTAACACTTCTATGCTGTTATAGCCCAGAGAGAGATCCAACCTTCTTAGCACCTCAGCTGCCGACAGCCTTCTTTGTTCCAGTCCATCAATGTGACTTTTAAAATTCAAATTGCTTGTGAAGACCATTCCAAAATACATCTATTCCATCATGAACTAAAATTTATCCTAACCAACATTTCTGCTTGTAATACAGAGTGCCGGCCAAATTATATCAATTATGCCAATAGAAACATTTAGTAAAGCAAGTGGAGTTGCAATATCATTGTAGGCAATAAACAGTGTGTAGCAAAAAGACCTCTTTCCTTCTTTCAGAAGACCCAAGAGAGAGCCAAATCCGGCGGAAGGGCCCCCAGCAGCAGGCAAAATGCTGGGGCCATGCAGTTGATGGAGTGCAACAACATGCCCTAGTCACAGAAGGCATACCTGCTAGTAAGTAATGTATATTTCTTACTTTAGCTATTTCCACCCAGTTTGTATTATGACATTCTGCATTTTTCTTTTGCCATCTTCCCTTGGTCTCCTTTCAGTTTACTGTCCAATATACCCACATATTGTCTTGTGTTTTTTATATTGCCTGTTTCTGCAGATTACCTCCTCCTTTTTGTAGCTTTTTTCCCCACCCAACTGTTACAGTGACAGAAACCTTTACCCCAGCTCTCTTGTACATAGGTATGTTCTGTCTCTGTTGTTGCAAAAGGGAGATGGTTTGTGGCCATACCTTTCGGAGTGTCCAGATTCTAAAACTGTATGACGCAAGGGGGCAGATCAAGTTACTATTTAATTTTTGAGTATTAAACTGAAGGGAAGTAAATGATTGCTTAGTCAGGCAATAGATTTGTTTGCCACTAAAATGTGTTTATAAAGAGTACCTACTAATAAGTACTAATAAGTACTATTCAGTCTCCTCTTAGATCTCCTCATTTAAGGACAGTCCACCACCCCTGACCCCTACTTGTCCTATAGGACTTGAGCGATCTCCATCTCTGCCATTACTGCTGGTGTTGCTGGTAAGTCATGTTGAATATTTTCTTCTTTTAAGCCAGTATGCATTACGGTCTACTGTATTTACTCTAAATTCCCTCATTGATTCTACTTTAGTGTCCACCTTAACCACATAAACCTGTCTCCTTGTGTATTTTATTCTCTACTATTCCCCCAGTTTTCACAACTGACTTCCTCCTGTCTGTAACATTCTTTCCCTGTATTTTTCAGTAACATCTCTCTCACCCCTCTTTTACATCCCTTGTGTTAACGGATGATTGTTGGTAATGCATAGAGGAATACAGCCCTCACTATTCACACTGTGTAGGTTGACAGAAAACCTTTTTGAACAAACTGTCCATAGTACAGATACAGAGATGGTTATCATGAATTGCAACAGGATGTCATGTAATACAGGGTTCTGTGATGTCATGACAGTGCAGCATGACGTGATTCCACCATAAGTCCTTTCCATTCGCTTCCCCTTTTCATTGTTTGTTTTTGTGACATGTCCCTACAGTATGAAAAAATATGATATTGCTTTGAATGATTGACCACTTACTTGGTCCATTAAACCTCTCAAAGTGATATGTTAAGTAGTAGATATGAATGGGTAACCCACCACTACGTAGGCACTGCTTTTGTAACATGTGCAAAATGATGTCATGGTTACTTACAGCAGGTATATAACTGTGTTTTGTGTTTTTGTCTGGGACTAAATGTACTCCAGGCTTCTGTGGAGGAGGGCAAATATCACTATCCAGCAGAGGGGAGAGGACTGGCTGCTGGGATAAGTTATAAGTTGCCTTCCTTTCTCAATGGCAACTACTGAATTTGTTAGGAATTCCTCACTTGCTCTTAAGCCGACTTTGCAATCCTATTGTGAAGTATCCAGGCTCCTAAGTTTCAGTCTCATCCTCCCTAGCATTCAGTTACTAGAAGAAAAGGTGCGATAACTCAGTGTCCACTGGCCTATAAATTACCCCATTCTTCCTGTCCCACCCAGCTTATAAAATGAAATCTCATCTCGGCGTCTTCCACATTTCTTCCACAGTTTTTGCCTAAGTGACTACTTTCATAGATTAATTGCTATGCCGTCTTCTACCTCACATTTCCCACGTGCCTAAGTCCACTAGTATATGATACTCGACCATTCCAGTGCCAAACATAAACCTAGCCCAAGGCCTGCTGTTTAACTTACCTAACCTAACCTTGAACTGTCACTTACTTGCCCTATAGCCAAGGGAAAAAGTATTTGTAGAGCATTATTTTGGCAAGATGGTGTAGGGTGGAATGGAACTCAGTCTGGAGTAGTACTCTGGGTGGGACTCAGGAAGGAGTAGGAAGAATAAGAACAGGGACATTGGAATTTATAATTACACCTCAGTAGCTGTCTCAAATGAAACATGCTGCCTCCTCCAGGATATCTCCATTAAAGTGTCAAGTAAATTGTGCAGCATTAATTCAATGTGTAATTTTCATCAATGGCAATATATATTTATATTTAGCAGCTCCTTCATTAATTAACACATCAAGCCTGTGTCACAGGCGTCACCTCATCAAATTCTTTTCATCATTTTATTAGAAATATCTAGTTTTGGATATGGTGTTTATCATTTATTATTTCACGCATTGCTGATGCATTGTGAGAATAATGTACTGTAACATTTTGCCCTCTGACAAAGAATCACATAAAAAAAATCTAATAGCCCTAGGCAGCCGCGGCCCGTTGAGGGAGTTACGGTGGTGCAGGGAGGCGGGGAGGGGCAGGGTTGAGGGTGCTAAAAACCGGCATAAGGGTAATTGCAGGTAAGTAAACAATTTAATTAATAAAACGAATTTCGTAGCACGCACTGCATCACATTTTGTGATGTAAGGCGCACTACCAAATTCGTTTTATTAATTACATAAAACTCTTAAGACAGGAGTTGACCTCAATGAACAATTAGTTTTACCTACTTGCAGTCGTTATAGATAGGACCTATTTTCAATAGGAAATCCGTGACATTCTATTTCCAATAACTTTGGCGTCGATTGACAAATGTTTGCAAAATTTTCAAAACTTGCGGCCCGCTCCGGTCTGCTCCTATCCTGAAAGTTTGGGGGTGATTCGTCAAGCGGGGGCCGAGAAAAAAGGCAGACCCCAAAACACGTTTTCCCCTAGGAAATTTTAGACACGGCTACAGCCCGAACTGCTGAATGGAATTACACCAAATTTTCAAAAAGGTAGCCCTTGGTTCAGAAAGCGCCCTTGCTTTTTTTAAATGGTGTAAATACGTTTAGTAGTTCCTGAGAAATAAAAAAAAAGTGGGGAAAAAATCATTTTCCCATCGGAAACTTTAGACACTGTTATAGCAAAAACAGCTGAACGGAATTACACCAAATTTGGCAAAAAGGTACTGCTTGGTTCAGAAAGCAACCTTATTAATGGCGTAAATCCGTTCAGTAGTTTTTACGAAATTAAGGAATAAAGATAGTGATATATTTGGCCGTGGTGGATCCACACACCCTGTGCTCACCCTGACGATCACTAGCTGTATGCTAATTGGCTGTCAACACTCCAAACCAGGAAGTTTTGGGCACAAGAAATCAGGCAAACAAGTGCGCAAAATGCAAAAAGGGGGCAGGGTAGAAACACCCTGACCCCATTTGAGATGTCATCAGTAATGTCATCAGTAATGTCACTGACCATGTCAAGAGTGATGTAATATGTGACATCATCATCAGTGCATTGTGGGCGTGCAAGTTATAGTTAGCTGAACTAACTATAACGGGGGAATTTCAATGGTTTTGTATGAGTGAAATGTCCAGCTAACTATAACGCCCCTAAAACCTATGTTTTTTTCAGTGAATTTCAAAGGTTTTTAAATGCTAATTCCTAACTATATTGTGCCTGAAAACTTTGTTTTTTTCAGTGAATATATATATATATATATATATATATATATATATATATATATATATATATATTCACTGAAAAAACCATAGGTTTTACACACGTTATAGTTAGGAAGTAGCATTTAAAAAACCTATGAAATTCACCGAAAAAACCATAGGTTTTACACCAGTTATAGTTAGCTGGAAGTTTTACTCACATAAAACCATTGAAATTCCCACGTTATAGTTAGTTGGACTCACTATAACTTGCGCGTGCAATGCACTGCTGATTACGTCACATATTACATCACTCATGACATGGTCAGTGACATCACTCATGACATCACTGATGACACCATCCAGTAAATGTGTGTCTTTCTGAAAAATAAATATTAGTGAGTAATGTTTAAATATTTAAATATATGTATTTGTATTTCACTTTGTGTATAAGTGGCTGCATAGGTTGGTGAGTAGCTACATGTGTAGGTATATGGGTTATTAGATTTTTTTAATATCAATATGAGTGTCTATATGTTTGGTGGGGGTGTTACTTAGCACATAGATGCATGAATGACTGACTCTCTGTTTGTATGTGTTTTGAAGACAGCACATGTGCAGGACTGTATGGGTGGATGAGTGTGTATATGTGTGTGTTAGTGAGTGAGTGAATGACTGCCTCACTAGTGTCTTTATCAGTAACTACATATGTTTTAATCTAGTATATGTGAATATTGATGTATATAAGTGACTATATGTGAGAGTGAGGGATTCTAAGAGTTCCTGTTTAAATTAGTATGTGTTTCTATAAGTGATTGTTTAAGAGAGTAAGTATGTGTAAGTTTCCTTAGAAGTAAAGTGGCAGTGTGTATAGCTGAATATGCTAATGAATGGATGTTCAATAGTTTATTTGCATGTGTGAGTAACTTTTGGATGCCTGTCGGTGTGTAACAGGATGTATAGGTGTATCACTACATATGATGAGTGATTATATGTATGAGTGGCTTTATAGAACTGTAGGACAATGAGTGGATGTGTATATAGATGGTGGAATTATTGAATTGGTTGTTGTAAGTGGTATGGGTATCTACATTTTTTGTTTTAAATTTTAGTTTCTATTTTTGAATATGTGTTTCAAGGGTTACATTACAGTGAAAGGAGGTCTGTCACTCTGTCACAAGGATGGTGTCATCAGTGATGTCATGAGTGATGTCACTGACCATGTCATGAGTGATGTAATATGTGACGTCATCAGCAGTGCATTGCACGCGCAAGTTATAGTGAGTCCAACTAACTATAACGTGGGAATTTCAATGGTTTTATGCGAGTAAAACTTCCAGCTAACTATAACTGGTGTAAAACCTATGGTTTTTTCGGTGAATTTCATAGGTTTTTTAAATGCTACTTCCTAACTATAACGTGTGTAAAACCTATGATTTTTTCAGAGAATTTCATTGGTTTTTAAAATGCTAATTCAGAAATATCTCGTGTATGCAACCTATACTTTTGTCAATAAAGTTCTGGCAATATTTTTTTCGGAAACAAGCCGTTTTCTTCACTGCTCAAGTTGCATAGAGACTCCTTGTAAAGCGATACAGAATTAGAAAGTCTGTACCTTGCCTTTTTTTTAACGCATTAAAATTTGTCTGTAAATAAAAATAGCCTTTCTAAACTTTCGTGCGCGACCCGGTGTGCGCACTCTCGGCAACAGTTCTCAATAAAATGGATATCACATTTCCAGGCTTACGTGCGCGACCGATTGCGCGCACCCGCCTATATATTTCGTGAAAACTTTGCTATATGAACTTATTGAATTTCTTCATAGACCCATCAAAGAACTTATAGTACGTCAAAGAGACTAAACCTAGGCTTCTTTTTTGTTATTATGAAAATTTTCATTAAATGGAGCCGAATGTCTTTTTAAACTTTCGTGCGTGACCGAATGTACACACCTTCGTATTTTTTAAAAAAATATAAAAGGTTTTATAGTTTAACAATTCTTTGCTTGAATGGAGCTCAGAAGATATATAAAATCCGGATGTGTTTGGATTTACTCCTTTTCACGTTTTGAAACTTCACTGAATTAGACCGCTACTTCCAAATGACGTACGTGACCAGATACTGTCACCGCGTACATGTCCTGAGACGCGCATGTGAAGTCATGTGACTTGAAAACAACACTTCCAATTGGTTCTTAGTAGTTTCTACTCTGCAATTTACACGGAGCACTCCACCCACTTCCCTCACTATCTTTTGTACTCTCAAAAGAGAACAACGTTCAACATCCTTCGGAAGACTTTGCTGAAATGGCTGCCGGCCCGCATTCTTCTTCCGAATCTGAAGGAAATGAGCGACTACCTTTAAAAAAAAAAAAGGAATCTTTTATTTGGCAATTTTTCACTTATCCTGAAGAACAAAAGAAAGTGAATGCGCCAAAAGTTACCTGCACGATATGCAAATCGGTTCTCTCAAGAGGAAATCCAACAAAAAAATATTCCTTTTCCATACATACCATGGCGCGGCATGTCAAACAAGTGCACCCTGTGGAATTTGCACAGGCATCGACAAGAGCCCTGGCCACGCTATTACCATCAGAGGTGGCCAGCACATCTTTTGGTGGACGACCTGTATCTCCATCGAGTGCTGTGATGGACTTGAGACCATATCTTGCAAAGGTGCACATGAAATGCAACGAGTGTGGAGAAATTCTTCTGTACGGAGAGCAGAGCCTCATTCTTATTAAACTAAAAATTGAGAGTCATAAATGCCTGAGAAAAGATACATTTCTTCATTTCATTTTGATCCTGTGTCACACTTGAAAATGTTGTTGCAAGTTTGAAAAATCAAAAACAACATAACAGTTGTTTAAAAAAAAAAAAAAAAAAAAAAAGTTCTTTTCAGAACTAACTCATTGTACCAAAAAGAGCATATTATAAAGGGGGTTTATCTCCGCTTTTTTTGCTTTCGTTCGTGCGTCTATATATTTTGTGAAAACATTGCAATTACAACTTATTAAATTTCTTCATAGAACCATTAAAGAACTTATACTACGTCAAAGAGACTAAACCTAGGCTTCTTTTTTATTATGAAAATTTTCATTAAATGGAGCCGAATGTCTTTTTAAACTTTCGTGCGTGACCGAATGTACACACCTTGGTATTTTTAAAAAAAATATAAAAGGTTTTATACCTTAACAATTGTATGCTTGAATCGAGCTCAGAAGATATATTAAATCCGGATGTGTTTGAATTTACTCCTTTTCACGTTTTGAAACTTCCCTGAATTAGACCGCTACTTCCAAATGACGTACGTGACCAGATACTGTCACCGCGTACACGACCTGAGACGTGCATGTGAAGTCATGTGACTTGAAAACAACACTTCCAATTGGTTCTTAGTAGTTTCTATTCTGCAATTTACATGGAGCACTCCACCCACTTCCCTCACTATCTTTTCTACTCTCAAAAAGAACAACGTTCAACATCGTTCGGAAGACTTTCTTTTCACGCGATAATGTGAAATACTGAGATTGTTACAAGATTTTCTATCAGATATGTGTTCCCATTGATGTTGAAGCACTAACACCGTGGAAAATTCCACCGATAGCAGTGATATTTTTAATGCCGAGCACCGGCAATTTTTATCGCTTAGAAGCCTTCCTATTATGAAGGTTTATCTCCTAAGTCTCTGATTCTCAAACTGTGCAACGCGGCTCCCCTGTGTGCCGTAATGAGGTGCTAGGGGCGCCACGCACACTAGTGTGACTAACCATCTATAAATTCCACGGACATCTCTACCCTGTTATCTGCAATTGTGAGCATCAAAAGGAGCTGCGCTACGCCCCTGTGAGAGGCCTCACTCCCACTGCTGCAACGGCTTGGCAGTCCTCCAGATGCACAGGAACAGCCCCTCCGATCCATTGAAGTTCTGTGTCGGTATCAATACCACTTACAAAATGAAAATAAGCACTGAAGAATATTCATGTATGTAGTACTCCTCCTGCTACAGCATACAGAATGCATTCTATTACCTATAAAAAAGTGAAACACCCACGCTACAATCATATAGAACACTTCCTCTAAAGAAGCCTGTGAATAACTTTAAAACATCAGGTTAACCTTTTTTTACTCTCTCATCATTGTTAAAGATAAGTATTTACAATACTATATTAAACAATGCCATGGTTGTTGCTTTTTAATTTGAAAAATCTTTCACAAACCCAATACTCATGGCTTCTTTTTCGTGACAAAAATCTTGCAATATTACATACCTACATAGAATAACAGAAAAAAACATAACACTACAAAGGACGAACACTCTACTAAACGCGGATTTGTAACCTATGGGGCAGATTTATGTTAACTAATTCATACCCAGATATACACCAGTTAATGTGCACCACAGTATGCTAGTGCTCCGTTACCCATGGTGTGCCACATTTGAAATGTGGCGCACCATGGTACAAAAACACCATACATGCGTAACACATCTGTGCTGAAAAAGTAATACATTGCTAGAGTTGCATCGCAAGTGTGATGCAGCTCCAGCAAGGCTCACCAATGCACTATATTCACAATGCTGCGTCAATACCTACGCCTGCTTCAAGCACATGCACAGTTTTGAAACAGCATGGGCCTGAAAGTCACTGAGTGAAATATCATGCATTACAGTCAGCCACTTTCAAGACGCATTCCTTCAGAGGAACACTTAACGTTTATTAGAGGTAGATCGTCCGACTCCACCGGAGGACACCCTTAATAAAAAGGACATATATACAAAATGCGGATTAGCCGCTGTATCGTGCTAGCAAACTTTAACTTAAAAATCGTTAGAAAAAACAAAAGGAATCGAGCAAAATCAGTAGGCCACTGATGGGATCTCTTTTTGACCTCGCTAAAATAGAAACATTAGGATCAACCCCTCATGAGAAATATGAAACTAGTGAGAGGAACCGAGCTCGACGCCATGATGGCTGCAAGACAGCTCGGCTCCGCCGCCCACCCCGCCCAAAATAACGACAAACCCTATGCAAATATTATAAATATATACAACACACCAGCAAAGTAACAGGGTAAAACGTTTTATTAAATAACTATTTACATGGCAGCCTGCTCCAACATCGATCCAAATGCATGACGCTGTTCCTGTCGAAGTAGCATAGCTGGCGGCCTAGGGGTGGAGGACCGTTGTGCAAATACCCCGGGGACGACACCATGCGCCAAGGCTCATCCCCAGTATATCCAGAGGTGATATCCAACAAGTTATGTGGGGGGATGCCTTGCTGATGCCGCCACCCCCACCACCTTCTTGTTGCCTGATCCGGCCAGCTCAATCGATCGAGCATGAGACTCATGCACTCTGATCTCCTTGGCCTCAGTCAAGCATCAATAGTAAGATTTTCATAGGTGAGTGTAGGTTCATAGTTTTCCATCCACAGACTAAAAGCCTGGAGTGGGAGTGAAAAAACCATAACTAGGTAAGAAGGAAGGCAGAGGCTGTAGGAAGGACTCTGGATATGCTTGGTCCCTGACATGCTTCGATGTCACTGCCTGGCACAAATGGCATAAGTCCTGGATGTTGGGTGCCATAGTTGAGGATTTGACCTAAAGACACGTCCTGCGGTGCCCTGGTCCAACCATCACATATACCTGCGCCAGGAGACGGCGCGGGGTGCACTGGAAGGGAGAGGCGACGCGAACGAGCCTCCCCCACCTCCCCAGGTAGAGGTCTCTCAGCTGCACCCCAGCGCTTCACTCTACATAGGCGGCCGGCTCCCGGGGTCCGTGGAACTTTTAGCCTTTTGGTGACTCTTCCATTCTGGACCTTGTCCCACAATCCGTTTGACCTGAAGACACGTCCTGCGGTGCCCTGGTCCGACCATCACATTTACCTGCGCCACGAGACGGCGTGGGGTGCACTGGAAGGGAGAGGCGGCGTGAACGAGCCTCCCCCACCTCCCCAGGTGGAGGTTTCTCAGCAACACCCCAGCGCTTCACTCGACAAGCTGAGTTGCGCCCGCTCCTGCGGCACAGTGCCTCGCTCGGCCAGCTGAATTACGCCTGCTCTTGCTATTACAGCGTCTCACCCGCCATCCGCCTGAATTGAACCCACTCTTGCGATGCAGCGACAGGCGGCTGCCACGGAGCTCAGGAAATGGCGGTCGGCTCCACAGACTTGGGCCTGGCCTGCAAGGATGGCTCTGGGCAACCCTGGAACTCGGACGCTTGACTGCTAGGGCATGGGCCCCGTTCCCAAAAGCGTCCCCTCAGCCTTGAAGATTCTACAAGAGTCACCGGGGCCCCCGACTCCCGCAGAGTTCCGGTGGGGAGCGACTGCCATGATTGCTCGCGGAATGGCCACGACGTAGCCACGAGGTGCTCTCATGCGGACGTCAGCTTCAGTCTGAAACATCCATAAAAACACTGTAGTATCGCGTTGTCGCGTAATGCGTCATATGACGCGCCGCGTTAGCGCACCCGGAAGTGCTCCGGTGCACGAGGCGCGAAGCGCAGCTTCCCGGAAGCAATCCGAGGCGCGGCGCGGAGCGCGTAACGTAAGCATAACAGGTCATGTGACTTGTTAATAAAACTTTTCATTGGTTCATTTCACTTTTGGGTTCCTAATGATGTAAGGCTAGGTCATGTGACCTAAAAATAACACTTTTCATTGGTTTAGAACTATTTTTTGTCCCAAATGATGAAAACCCCTCCTTGTTTCCTCCTGGCTCCTGCCCCGTTACGTTACGTTAAAATTATTTATACCGCGCACTTTCACCAATGGTTTCATGGCGCTCTTGACAAGTACAGTGATCAAGAAAGGGGGGGGTTATTCAAAGGAAAACTGGAAGAGCCGGGTTTTTAGTAAATTGCGGAAGCAGTCATAATTGGGACATAGACGAACTGTAGAGGGCAAGGAGTTCCAAGTGACAGGGGCCAACACAGAAAAACTCAGTCCGCCGTGTTTTTTCCGTTTAAATTTAGGAACCACCAGAAGGTTCAGGGAAGCAGAGAGAAAAGCTCTGAGGGGGATGTGCCGTTTCAAGGCGGACGAGATAAATACTGGGGCTGCCTCGGAGAGGGCCTTAAAGACTGAACATGCTAGTTTGAAGGTGCAGCGCATAGAGACCGGGAGCCAGTGAAGACTGCGAAGAAGGGGGGTAACATGCTGGTGTTTAGGCTGGCGGAAAATCAAGCGGGCCGCCTGATTCTGAACCAGCTGCAGCCGATGAAGGTGGTAAGCGGGAATACCCGCGTACAGCGTGTTGGCGTAGTCGAGCCTGGAGGTGATGAGGGCAATGATGACTTGGATTAAGGCCTCCCTGGTGAGAAACCAGCTGATTTTACGTATCCGCCTGAGATGGAAGAAACAGGATGAGGTGACCGAGTTTATTTGAGGTCTCATCGAAAGATCATCTGAAATAATCACCCCCAGACTCTTCACTGTTCTTACTGGAGTAGGTGCCGCCCCCAGGGAGGTTGGCCAGAATGAGGAATCCCAAGGGTTTGAGGGACCCCCCACCAGTACAAGTTCAGTTTTAGTGGGGTTCAACTTTAGTTGGCTGTGATACATCCACTCAGCAATAGACAGCATTGTAGACTGAAAATTAAGACGGGTGGAAGGGGAAGAGTCAATGGGAAAAATTAACTGAAGGTGGTCCGCATAATTAAAAATTGTGATAGGGGAGTTGCGGAGAGACGTTAGTAGGGGTTGCAGATATAAATTAAACAAGAGATGGGACAGTGCAGAGCCTTGGGGGACACCACAAGAGAGGGATGTGAATGGTGCAGAAAAGGTAGACAGATGAACTGCTTGTGAACGCTGGTCAAGGAAAGATCTGAGCCAGTCAAGGGCCACCCCCTGAATGCCAGCATTATGGACACGGTCGATCAGAATGGCATGATCGACCGTGTCGAATGCAGCCGAAAGATCTAAAAGGACAAGGGCCTGATGGATGTTTTGATCGGCACCTTGCCTGAGGGCGTCCATGACTGCTACTATGACCGCCTCAGTGGAATGGAGGGGTCTGAATCCAGCTTGTTGGGAATCGAGGAACGAAGATTTCTCTATAAAAGAGCTCAGGCAGCGGGTGACATAAGTCTCCAAAATCTTGCCTAGATAAGGAAGGAGGGAGATGGGGCGATAATTACTTAAAATTGTGGGGTCCACATTGGGCTTCTTCAAAATGGGTAGAACAGCTGCTTGTTTGAAGGAGCGAGGGACCTCCCCAGTAGCAAGGGACTTATTGAGTAGTGCCAGTGGGGGGCCTGGACAAGCAAGGAAGGCTTCTCTCAGGATCAAAGGGGGGCAGCAGTCATTAGGGGAGCCTGAGCTGACTTTGAGAAGGAGGGAGGAGAATTCCTGAAGAGAAATAGGAGGAAACTCCGCCAATGTGGTGGGGTTCCTGGGGGGAAGGGGAGGAGGCAGAGGAGATGCAGGGGTCGGGATATTGTTTTTTATGGTTATAATTTTATTGATGAAATATGAATTTAACGAGCCACACAGAGTTTGGGTAGGTTGAGGTTGGAGGGTGACCCTATCAGGCAAGGAAAGCTCATTGACAATCGCAAAAATGTCCTTGGTTTTGCTATGAGAGTCCATTATTTTTTGGGAGAAGTATTCTGTTTTTGCTTTCTGAATCAATTTTTTATAGGTTTTTAAAGAGTTGATATATAGAAGTTTGAGTTGTGGGTCATAGTTACGACGCCAGCGGCGTTCAGCTTGTCGCAAAGCGAGTTTCTCAGTTTTGAGTTGGTCCGTGAACCACCGTTGAGTGTCGTGGGGGCGCTTAGCTTTAATATTTTTATAAGGGGCCACTTTATTGCTGGCAAGGTGAAGCCATTCGTCCAAAAGATCAGCTTGATCATTTAGCGAATTTGATGGCAAGGGTGCCGTGGAAGCCAAGGAGGCGTGGAAATCGAGCAGATTTGCTCTTTTCCAATTGCGAGCGCGTAGGTTCTTAGCGAGGGGAGGAGGGCATGAGATGTGAAGATGTAATTGAAATGAAATAAAACTGTGATCGGACCAAGAGCAGGGGAGAACAGCAGGAGGGGAAATGTCTAGGTTGGACGTCCAAACTTGATCGAGGATATGGCCTTTAAAGTGTGTGGGGGAATGAACGTGCTGGGAAAAATTCATGCTAGTTAATAAGTCAGTAAATTCTGAGGAGGATTGACTTTCCCGAGCAGCCGACGCCCAATAATTAAAGTCGCCTATGACCATGATATGAGCATGGTTGATCGCTAGTTGGGAAATAGAGTCGCTGAAGAGCTGGGGGAAGAGAGGCATATGTTCAGGGGGCCTATAAACAAGAACACAGATAAAAGACGATTTATCAGCAGAGAATTTAAGAACTAAGCATTCAGTTTTAGGAATGGGAGTAACAGTAATCTCAGAGAATTTATATTGGGAACTGATGATAGCCGCTACCCCACCGCCCGTTTTCCCACTGGGGCGGTTGGCTTGCATGATATAGTATCCCGAGGGGATTGCAGCGAGGACATCAGGGCCTGAGTCTTCAGTGATCCAGGTTTCGGTTAAAAGAAGGATGTCGATGCTGCTCTGATGGAGCAGTTGAAATATCTCAAGCTGGTGGCGGATAAGGGAGCGGGTATTGAGGTAATAAATAAGTAGTGAATCAGAGATCAACGAGTGTGCCGAAAGGGGGGCCTGAGGGGGGACGAGAATAGAATCAGGAGCAGGGCCATCGGAGGAGACGTAAATGCCACAGTCCTGGGCCGCCCTTATAGTACGGGCGGAAATAGGCCCTGAGTTATTAAGTTTTAGCAGGTCGGAAGGTGAATAAGAGTAACTTAAAGCATTACGACAGGGCCCTGGGCCTGGTCGGCAGCAGACGGGCGCAGACGGGCTTGACTTGTGCGCGACTTCGGCGCGAAGTCGGCGCTCCCGCTGCGCTCGTCCGCTGCGCTTCCTCCATACCGCCATTAAATACTAAGAGGGGAGGGAGCACTAGACCGCTAACCTGCGAGTATTCAGTGCAGGGCGGAAGTGGTGTCACCCAACAGGAAGGGACGCTCCTCGATCTGACCCTCCGCAACAAACGGCACAAGCCG